>NC_143443.1:29526370-30141370 GCF_987193195.1 Phasianus colchicus
TTCTGGAAAAGATCTATGTGACTGAGTTCCTTACAGTGCAACTCCTCCTGCAGTTACAATGACTCCAATCACTGGAACAGAACTGGGAAAAGAAGAAAGCTGAAATGATTTTGCTCGATTTTCAGTTTTTCCACATGAGGACCCACTTTGAGTTAGCCGGGAAAGGAGCCTGCTGTTAAGTAACAAGGAGGAGAGCCTGATTCAAAGGAAGCCAAATTCACGAGAGCCCTTCTCTCAGCCCCTAAGGACTTTGGATGAAGCCCAAAGAAGGACCTGCTCTTGGATAAGGAAAGGCTGTCATCGGTGGCACCGTGGGAGCAGTCTCAGTGCTAGCATTGGAAGCTACTGCTGATGGCTGCCTGCAGGAGCTGCACTTGAGCACTCTTGCTGCTTTGGTGTGATGAGACGAAGGACAGTTGCTGAGTAGGGATGAGGGTCTGTGAAACAGGGAAGAGCTGCAGAAGGAGCAAGCCATGCTGCCCAAGCAGCATGACACGCCCGACGCTGTTTCATCCGGCACTGTGGGGTGTCAAAGAAGTTAGGAGCATCCTGCATAGGAAAAGTGGAAAGGGAAATGTGTGCAAGAATCCTGCAACTTGCTGCCCTCCCTCTCAGCTTCCTCAGCAGAATTTTGTCTTACCTTACCAGCAGCAGCACAGTCTAAGAACAGAAGGCAGAAAGATAAAGAAAGGAAGTAGTTCTGATTGTTCCCGCACAGCACAGCTGAACTGCAAAGGAGGAGCAGCGTGAGCTGCTGCAGCTGCTGCCTCTTCACATTTTACAACAGAGACACTGTACTATACTGGCATAGTTCACCCACGGACTTTTCTGCACTCTGCAGGCTTACAGCCCTCTGCATATGAAGTGAGAAAGTGATTTTTAATACTCAGTTTAAAAAAACATATACACAAAAATTAGCATTTTAAGGATCTAATCCGCTGCCCATGGAAGTCAACAAGATGCTTTCCTGCTGATGGAAACCTTGATGTAGTGAGCATATCGCATCCTCTATCACAGGAGAAAAAATTCCTTTTGAAATCCCCCCAGTAACATGCTGCAAAGTGTAACAGCTTTGCCTGTACAGTGAAAGGGGAAGTTAAATGACCCATTCCACTTCACCTTGAGTGCTATTTGCAGAGGGCTCCACTCGGACCACAGCAAACTAGACGATTCTCCTGATAGCTACATGTTTCTTTGCACAATCAGGGTGTGCAGTTTTGGGTCTCTGCAGAGTAATTCCTGCTCCCAGTTACAGCTTTCTGAATATTTTCTTTGGTGGCTGCTGCGCTTCAGAATAAAAGAGCAGGAAGAAAAGAGAGCTGTTGCCCTTGCTGAAATGATCAATGGAAAGCAGTTTGCCTTTTGTCTTGCAATCAGACCTGCACAAGCAAAGCCATTACACAGCCCTGCAAAAACAAAAGTTTATCTTCAAATTGGCTAAAAATAAGAGAAAGTTGAGACTATGTTTAACTCTTTGTACTGTTTATAACCTGAAAGTTCTGCAAGCTATTCACACAAAATGATTAAGATTTGTGACAAGAAACACTGATAGGAAATGGTGAAAAATATCAAATGTAGATATATTAGCTGTCTGACAAAATGTACAGAAGTCATCAAAATTCAAGACTTCTTCAGTTCAAAAAGGCAGCAGAGGCATACACAGCAGAATTGTTAATTAACAAGCACGCTACTCATCCTAAATGTTAAAAGAGAAACAGTGTTCTACTCCTGTAAAATACATTGCTCACTTTTCACATTTAAGTGCATGAACTGATGAAGGAAAGAGCAGTTTACAAGCATTTATTCCCTTGTCAGAAGTAACCAACAGCTCCAAACTCAAGAATATCCTCAAATGGAATGAAAGCAGATTACTCCTGGCTTGTCAGCCATTTCTTCTGTTTTAAACTTTATTATGCTGAGTTCCAACAAAATAACCATTTATACCATTTTATTTACTATGTTTTAGTCTAGTATTTATAGCATCATTATTCCAATATAAACCAGTGCTAATAGGCAATAGACATTTCAGTCCTGAACTAGGTACAGGAGCCACTATTAAATTCCAGCAATAAGAAGTCATTGCATTTGCCCATTTAGAAAGAAGTAACAGCTCGGTTTCCAAAATTCATCTTTTTAATTCCTTAATTCTTTACCTTTAGAGCAGTAATTTTAGGACTTTTGCCAATGCAGCTCACTACAAAATTTTTGCTTTTGAGGCAAACAATCAGAGACGATCCTTTCCTTTCTAATGCAAAGAGAACAGACTAAAATGCTGACTGCTTAGAAGCAAATCACCTACATGGCAAACACTGGTGCTCACACTGCATATTCAGTGCTGTGAATGACAGTAAATGAACTTAGCCTGCCCTGGGAATGAGCACAGTAGCAAGAGGGTACCCTGCCAGCATGGGAACTTGATACAAACAGGCGATGCTGTGCAGACAGTGCATACAACCACCTGGAAGGCTGTGGTTTGCACACCCACTCTGCTCACCCCATGACTTTTTGCCATTAGTTTCAGGGAGGCAATTGGTGGATTTCTTCTCTGATTTTCATCTAGCAGTCATCTATTTCGTCAACTACTTTTTGCATAAGCTCCTACTACTTTCAGTAAAAGGCCTTCAAAGGGCAAAGACAAGAAGGAGATTGTTCAGCCCAGATATTAAAATACAAGAAGTACACAGAGCAGCCATATAGTCAATTAAGCCATTGCTAAGCAACACAAGATACATTCTGTCCCTTTAAACAGATTGTACAATTTATGCAGACTTAATGCTTGTTCTAAAATTATTAGTTTGGTGCAGCGTGCAAAAGTATCCCATGACATTTGTTATGCTCCTCGAAAGAATGAGCATGTCATCAAGGCAGAATCCCTTCTCTGTTCCCATTTGGTGACAAAACATATAATCCACTCTGTACACGTGCTTTAACAGAACAAACACCATGAATGATGTATCAGAGATACAGTATTACACCTACTGTTTTGGAAAGCTGTCTTGCTTTTTTTTTCCCCTACTGGCAGAATGACAAAACACTGTCAAAACCAGTGTTTGGAGTCATTTCTGGCTGATTAGCAAGTAGTCAAATATTTATTCATGATCTGACTATGAATATGTCAGAACTGCATATTAACTATATTTGTGTGTAACTGAATGTTGGTTATCTTCTATTTTTTGTGAACTAGCACAAATTTTTAGTCAGTTACTTCAATTAAAAGAAAGACTGAAGTAATCTGCCAATGTCATTTTTGTTCCAGATTTTCAAAGTATTTAAAAATATAAATTAAAAAAATGCCCGCACCAATTTTGTCAGAGACCCCAGCAGAGATCTCCAAATTGGCAGTTTAACGAGGGACTGAGGAAGAAACACAATGGACCAAAGATCTGATCTTGTACTCCTGAATTGCCAAAGTTAGTAGCATTCTCTTAAGCAGTGGTTTTCCAAACAAAGTCGTATACATAAAAGACAACTGACTTTCTAATCTTAAAAAGAAAAAAAAAAAATGGGATAAAGAGCATGTATTTTCAAAAACTAAAATTACATTTGATTCTGAGTTACACATCTGCAGTGCACTTAGTTCCAGTAGGATCTAATATTAAGCAGGATCATTTTTCCATTAGTTAAACAGAAACAGCTCATGTTTCAGTCATACATGTGTACTGGTGACTTAGAAAAAAAAAATTCCACTGAGCGTATCAAAAGCACAGACATAAAGACTAACTTTAGGTGGTACTTCCCACAAATCATCTGCAAGTCTTCAAAAAATTCTCTCGCATCTTGGATGCAACTGTGGTGTCCATAATGGATACAGAGGAAGCTTACACCCTGACAGACATTGGCAGAAATTGGAACAGAATTTACTTGCAGCTTCCAAGAGACAAAAACACAGACAGCTTGTGTCACAATTCCTCCAGCATCATGTTTGATCCTGCAAATCATAGACTAGACATACAGTTACAGAGACACTAATAAGCTTGCAGGATTACACAGCCCTACAATAGTTTCTTCCAGTATTAGTGCTGTAAGTAAACACAGCCATGAACTCCTTAACAGTAGATTCTTTTTGTGTACAAGAAATGTACTTACAGCCTCACACTTAACCACTTGAGTCCAAGCTCTTCAACAATTAAGCAGAACTGCATACATAAGCTCACCAGTCTGCAGGATGGAGGCTCTTGCATCTCCCATCTTACAGCTGGGCAAATCAGTTAGGAATATGCTAGAGGATTCTCAACTGTTATGCAAGTATTTTGAGAAACATCATAGCAAGTTTCAGAAGAAGCACACAAGAGTGATTACATATATGCAGTAATAAGACATCTTATGGAAAAGAGGAACAAGAAAGAAAGAAAAGCAGAATGTAGCAGTAACCTCAGAACCTCTCATTTCATCTTGATTTTGGAAAGACTTTTTTTTTCATTTAAATTGCCTCTGAAAAAACAAATTGTTAATAAAAATGCAGTTCAAAGAAACCGTCCTGAACAATAATCCCTGTCCTTTCCCTGACACAAAGAAAACTTTGCTGAAGAAACTCCCAAGGTGTCAGGGCAAAGCTGGAGCATTATGGAACTCCTTGCATGTGATGGAAACCAATTCACTAACATCAGCTCAAGGGAAGCCTGGACACACGCAATAAAGACAGAGTTGTTGGGGGCAGAATACACAGAAAACACACAGCTCAAAATATGGGTAACAGACAATCTGCAGACTAGAGGAATACTCTGGGGAGGTATTGCATATGATCTTACACCCCTCCCTCTCTGCTGCTGGCTTTGCCAGAGACTGTGTACTGTGCTGGACAGCCACTAGAAGTTAACTGCCCCAGTTTTCTCAATAGTAAATATCAAGGACAGATTTCCTGGGATATCTGGGTTCTGGTGTAGGGCAGCGAATGGGAATGCAGGAACAAGCACAAAAGAAATGGTATCATTGGGAAGGAGGGAGTGAAGCAGAATATGCTGAGCTCAGTGGATATATACAGCATCACTGTTGAAACAAAATATGAAAAGAAGCTCTGAGGGTTTTTTTTAATAATGAGAAAGTTAAGGACAAGGTCTCCCCATTAGAGCTTTGAATTGCAATGTTTATGACAACCAGACTAAAATTGACATTTTAGAAATGACTTCACAGAAAGCAGAACTAAACCTTCATGCTCTGGCAGCTAATAATGTTCCCTAGTACAGGAGAAAGGGAAATCTGCTCACCATACAAAGTGGCAGTGCCCTCATTGCCTTCCCCACTATCTAGACCTGATAAGAAGTTTTCCCTGATCACAGTTTCTTTTGGCAGATACTTGCTAAAAACCTTTTGCACACTGACAATGATTTAGACAGCACAACACTGTCATCAAGCCCCTCTCCAAGGTCTTGTGGAATCTCTTCTTGTTGGGATTCCTCACAGGAGTCCAGGGTGAGGAGAGATACTTTGCCAAATGAGCTGAACTTCACTACTAGGAAGACAGCTTACCATAATTACATTAACAAATCTGCAAAGTGGCCCTTATGTTTGTATCACCAAACTTCAGAACATTAAAAAAACAGAGCCCAGAGTAATGAATGATATTAAGTCCACAAATTCAAAGTCTCTTTTCATGTTACATAGGTGCACATATTTCACAGCAGGATATGCAATATATTGCAAATCTGTTTTAAGCTTCACTCCTAATGTTGAGGTGAGACATCTCCTATTCAAAGAAATCTTGTGGAGAGAGAGAACTGAGTACCTTCAGAAATCGTACTCCCACATTCTGAACTTTTAGAAGGACTGGGTTAGGGCAGGAGTTGTTCTATTTCCTGTTCGTTAAGTTGTTCTAATTCCTATTCAGCACACAAATCAAGCTGTATTATAACAATGTTTAGATCCAAAGGAAACAAGTTTTCCTAAGAATATTTAAACACTTTTGTTGGCCTACGCTGACAATGTAAACCAGCTATAGATATAGTCACTTAAATATATATACTCATATATTTATAGCAACTTTTCTGGTCTAAGACAGCTAGAACAGCTGCTGGGAGCTATTTCCTTTGCTCCTTAACACATATAGGTACAAGAAGTACTGATTATTGATGCCATTTTAAATAATCAGCTGAGCTCACAAAAGCAGACAATAACCTCTCAATAAAATATTCTGATATTTAACATTTTAGTATTAAGGAAATGATCCTTCAATACAAACCTCCTCTTTCGTTTTCTTATTTTCTGCTCTAAGCTCTTCATATTCGCCAATAGCTATAAAAGAAAAATAAAGAAAAAAAAAGGTTAACATTGCAACATCTCTTTTACTCAGATTAGCTTTCTACTTATTCATTTTAAAGCTCTTCTGGCTGTCTACGTATACGTTGAATAACATGGGTCATAAACTTTATTAATAGCCTATGGATCAACTGGACATCCTTTTAGAATTGAAGTAATTGGAAAGCATCTGAAAAGGATAGTAGCTCTCAAAACAATCAATTGTTGATCAATGGAAAGTTAAACAATCTTATTGACTGAGTTCAAAAATTACAAGGTGAATGCACTGGCTTGTAGACACTAGCTTAAACCCACACTGGCTCAGGTTACAGATTAATGGTAGCAACCACTGTTAATGCAATACTGTTACGTATAGATACGCAGATATACCACCAGAAGAGCTGAGCACCTTTTTTATTTCTTTAAATATTTTCTCACAGCAGAAGTCCTATGAGACGCTTTTTCCCTTTACAGTCCATGAGCAAGACATAAGAAGACAGCACAATTTATCCAAAATCACACAAGAACTCGGCTACAGGGATCAGCAAGGAACGGCTCAACCTCTGGGATGCTGAAGGTCCCTTGTTTCAAACCAGTAAACGATGCACAGAAATAATCAATCAGTCTATGGGATTTTTCTTGTGTGTGCCAGGACTGTTTTGACCTTCAAGAAATTCTACTATTATTATGAAAAAGTGTGAACACAACTCCAAAGTAGTAAAGAAACTGTGTTAGAACAGAACTCTGTTCAGTATTTAAGATGCATACTATATGAATAAAATAAGACATTATCCTACCTCTTCTTCCAGCCCCTCAATACCCACTTCTTCAAAATGTTCTCACATACAAGAGGAAGTTATACCAGCACACCAGTGTTATTTTAACCCAGCTTAAGCAGAACTGGATAAAGGTTTTGAATACACAGCTTTCAGATGACAGAGATGTTTTAGGGTAAGATGGTAAGAGAAACTTCATCTGAAGACACGACCATGCAAAGTCTGGTAGATGAGCCACCTGAAAACCTGCTATTCCTTTCCAGCTTTAAATACCCCAACATTTTCAAACACGAAGCTCTTAGAAATCAAGTTACGCTGTGCACTGCTGTGATGTTTCTCTTCTACCCTACCCCCAGTGTTTCAAAATCTGTTGAAATAAAACAAATTCAACTCACTACTGAAAGCTATGTCTGAGATATCACAGTTCTGCTTGTCTTAAGCACATCTGTTACTCACACAGAAATATATCAAACATAACAAACTCAAATTACTTTATTTTCTCCAAGATCATTTCATTGTAGAGACATGGCTGCAAAGTACAAGGAGTCTGGGAGACAGACTGCAGTTGCAGCTCCTTGGTCAGTCCCTCTAACACAGGGCTCTGGTGTGCCCAGACCAGGAACAGAGCCATGGCAACACTCTGCTGCTAGGTTAACCTGAAGAGCTCCTGAAGTGAAACAAAACACACTTCATATAGAGAAATGTAAAATCTATGTCTCCTGATCACTGCTCTACTACTATGCCATTTCTGTGCTCCTTTTAGAAAAACAGAGGCAGGCTTCTAACACCAGCAGTGAGATGCAAGAAAAGGATGAAGTCTGTATCTACAGATACTGCTTCCTTGTAAACTGATAGCACATGCTCACTTTTAAGGCCAACTAATTTGTTATGCAATGAAAAATGTGAGTGCAGCTCTCATCTGCTCTGTGAACCAACAGTTCTGAAGTCATAAGCCCCTCAGGCTGGGACACAGGAACAAGTTCCCACAAAGCCAGGCAGCCAGGAGCTTACACAACACTCCAACAACCCGTGCCAACAGCTCACCTATGTGATTGGGAATTGAACAGTATGCTGGAGGAAGCCATTCCCTCTTCTACAGCTGTTGGTAGAACACAACACATTTGTCATGGAATGCGAACACAAAATCATCATTGTAGCAATGGTAATGGGAGGATGGTTGGACTAGATGATCTTGTAGGTCCTTTACAACCCTGTGATTCCATGATTCTATGATCAGCTGCTTCATGCCAAGCTCACACTGCAATGCCTTTTCACCATGCCCACCCCCTTGCTGGAATTAAGAAAACAATTACTTTTTTCTAGAATATAAGTAGCAATGTTCTGCTATCTTATTTTGAGATTTTCATGCAAGGCAATTCCTGGATCATTGTGTTTCCATACAGACCTCACTCTTTAGATTTTCTGGTATGGATTTACAAAATACTAATGCTCATTTTATCAGGAAAGTTAGATTCTCTACAAAGAATAGAACTTATAAATTATGAAGGGTGAACGGAAAGCTGGTGGATCTTGTAATTTTTAACAATAGAGATTGTGTGGGTTTTTTTTAAATTATATAGAGATTTTATATAAACCTTTTCAAAGTTTAATGTACAACAGAGTTTTGAGGCTGCCCCTGAAAGAGTCACAAGTCCAACTAATGTTCATTAAAGTGCTGAACTGCATAAAGGTAGAAATGATCTCATCACTCTAAAGCTGTCCTAGGAAAACCAATACAGCAGCAACTAGATGTCACTTCATGTTGTAAAACTCATATAGAGTTTTTTAGCCCTAAAAACATTTTTGGGAGAAAAAGTATCATTATCACTTTTCCCTTGATTGACAAGCCATAGGCAAGTCCTCGTACAGCAGCACCTAATTCCTCTGTAGAAGCCAGGACTACCACTTCTCCTTATTTCACAAAGGCTCCCACACAGCGTACCCCTGACAATAGCATCCCAGCATCTTAAATCTTTTTATGTCTCACATTGGCTCACTCAGATTATGCTATACTTACATTATCCTGCAAATAAAGATTAGTAGTGTGCGAAACAAACAAGGGAAGATGCTATACTAAAGGTGCTACTGAAATTCTGGAGCTCTACATCATTTTCCTTAAAGAATCAGCACTGTAACACACATGAATAGTAAAATTCCCACTCTGTATCCACTCACCTCCCACGAACCCTGAAGAACCTTACTAAATACCTATCACATACCTTGGAATACTGCCACTGCCTGACAGATTTCAGTTCATCTTTAACAGACTTATCCCTGATACACAGTAGTGTGACGGAAGTAACATAGCAAGATATAAATTCCTTTGCTGCAGGCTAACTTCTTGCAGACCGAGGTGCAACACAGCAAGTTGATTTCAACACCAAGGAAACAAAAATTTTACAAAGAAAAAAGAACAGAATATTCTTGGCTACGGCTCCCAACCCACGCAAAACGTACTCCCAGCCAGCACTGATCTTATTTTCAACTAGTCTGAACCTGGATTTACTAACAGAAGATGTGTCACCTCAATTAGTTGATTTATATATTTATATACACGTTATGTTAAAAAGCACTTATTAGTAAAACAAGGTCAAAAGAGTTACAATTATGTTATGATTATAATTTACACTGAACAACAGAAAAGACACCTGCATGTATACACAGTGAGATTTCCCAGTCTTTTATTTAAAAAAAAAAAAAAAAAAAAAACACCTTCTAAAGCTGCATATTAAAAACCACAAATAAGAAAATTCTACACTCATATACTTCAGCATTTATATTGCAAACCAGAGTGGCCTTCAAGTAGATGGAGAGCCTTCCAAGTCAAATCAGCCCATAATGCCACTTCAGCATTCCAGACTTACTCAATCAAAAAAATAAGTAGTGCACAAGAAAAGTACATGTCATTCCACTACCTGTCCTTCTGGGCTGCAGGCTGGGCATGTATTTACTGGTGCAGGCAACAGCCAAAGCTTTCAGTGCAAAAAGCTATCCTAATGAAGCAAATTCACACCTGGCCTTTGGCAGCTTTGGACACTGTGAGAGGGAGAATCATCCCTGACAGCAAGAGCACAAGAGAAGCTCCATCAGGCTGGCTGCTTATCCCAGTGTACCTGGAAAACAAAGAGTCGGGCCAAATCTGTTGCTATCTGGGAGACAGTTTGTGCAACAATCTCCTGAGAAGCCAAGTGTGCAGAAGACCTGTAACTGCTCTCAGGAGTAAAAACACATGCCAGAAGGACTGGATTTTTCTGTTGTTCCCAATCTTATGGTCAAAGATCCCTTCTGCTAAGCCCAGGCAACCACTCTTCCAGCAGGACATGGCGTGGCATTGGTAGTATCAGCCACGTATAAACTGTAAGATTCAATTAGTAAACACTTTGCTGTATCCTGCACTGTACCCTGGGAGTCCCACAGCTCCCTGGAAAACAGAAAGGGAAATTAAACATACCACAGCCTGATAAAGCCTAACCATTAAGCTTATATCAAACAATTTGCCTTCGCAACTTTCTGAAAAAACGGATAGTGTTACACCAAAAAGCTGAAGCAGGAAACACTGTTAAACTCCAACAAATGAAGAAAGCATTCATACATGATCGGTCCTGCTGGGGAAACGATGGCTTCTGCATACAAAAACCCAAAAAACACGCTTACATAGGAAAAAGTGTGTAGAGCAGATGCCTACAGAAGGAAACACAGAAGCCAACAGGGCATCCCAACTGAATAAAAAAGTCCCTCTGGCCATAAAGATCACCTTTCCGCCACAAAGAACAAATTTGTGAAATCACATTAAGAGCTTGTCAATAACACATACATAGCACCACTCTCAGATTTTCATGCCAGACTAAAGAAGTTCTAAAGAAGATGCATTCAAACTTTGTGGTGCTATTTTTTTTAAAGAGAGTGAGTAGATCTTAAAATAATAATAAACGTTCAGGATGAGGGACTCAAAACCATCACACTTCATAAAAAAGAAAAAACCAACACAAAGGTAAGACCTTTAAAATAGATTAAGAAAATCATGTGTAGTAGATCTGCAGTTAATGGTGGTCATTAACTACAGTAATTTTGCTAAGTCACCAGGAGTTTGTGATAGTGGCAGGAGAAGTGCTTACATAACATATAACTCCAGATGTTGTGGTTGCTGACTGCTGTTTTCAGCTAAACAAAGATGTGACACAGCTGAAGGTGCTTCTTTAAGAGCAAAGTTTCAGCAGCACCAATAAAACCAAAGACAAGCATAGCAGTCTTCCATGCTGGCTACCATGCAGCTGTTAGGCTGGTTTGGTGCTCTGCTGAAAACACCACTTTTAGGTAAAAAAGGGACATTTAGGTAATGCTAGTATTCATAGCATACCTGCTTCATCTAATCAAGCCATCTCAGAAAGCTTTTTATAGAATGAAAACTCAAATAATACTTCTAAGGCTTAAATATCATTGATACAGAGATCGTGTTTCTCCATGATGTTCACCTTAAACTTGGCAACAGAGCAAGCTGAAGAACAAACAGTGTCAAGTATCCAGGTCTAATCCACAGGACCTGGAAAATTCAGCATGGGTGAAAGATAAGCTTATCATGCTCACAGACAGTTTCAGTGTCCTTGTCGCTGCGCAGAGCTGTGCCAAACAGCCAAGTGAATTTGTCCAGACACCAGTCAGTGTCACAGCTGCCACTGAGAATTGCACAGCAGCCACCAAATACCTGCCTCAGGTGCAACCTGCTGACCTTGGTAAGGGAAGTAAAAGCAGCACTGAAACATTTCTGCAATCAGCCACGTACACAACTGCTGCCCTCTCCACCTACCCAGCCAGCGCAGCCACCTGGAGTCACATACAGGCTGTTTCTCAACACTGGAAAAACACACCCTGAAAAAGAAACTGAATGCAGGCTACCGAGAGAATGTGATCGAACTCCTTCAAATCAATGTGTGTAACCAGAAATCTGACAACAGACCGTAACGCCGCAATAAATCTCAAGCCATATACCACTTTGAATGCAATAAACACAGGACTCCTGAGCAGTACATACACCCAGAATCTCAAGCCCTCAGAGACCGCAGGTCATTCCGTCACCATATACTCTCGGTGTAACATTTGTATCTACACCTAGAAGCAGCAAAGACAAAAATTACTCGGGGTTTTTTCTTCTTCTTTCCAACCATCTCTGGGATCTTTACTCGGGACACTTCAGTCCCCTCAGTTAACACCATTTAACTGCATGTTAGCGTAACGCGCTGATCTGCATCTAAAACAATGCAATATCAAAAAATAAGTATTTTCGATTAGGTTTCCACTGGATAATTCTTCTCCCATAAAAATCAGCTTCCCAGCCAGCCATGCAATTACAATAACATTTGTCAGTCCCACAACAAATTACTAACACTCCTACATTTGGAGAACATCTATCAAGAACAGCGTGTTACAGGACAGGATCTGCCTGTTAGTTTCTATTTCAACAGCTTAAAAGGATCTAGGGCAGCTAGCACTCAAGTTACAGTGCCTTTCATTTGAAATAACTCCTGAAGTCCCATAAAGTTTTTCTAGACATTAAAGGACACTCATCTACCTGAGCAGAAGACTTTCAGACATCAATACTGAAACCCCAGTTCTTCTGAAGTCAATGAGAAAACTCAAAGAAAGTTCAAGATGTTGGCATTTCTGAAGAATAACCTATACTTGCTTTGTTAGCAACTCAGCATTGCCATTTTAGCAGCCATCATTTTGGTACAGACAACTCTTCAGAAGCCAACAGCACTGGAAGGAAGCGATTAATTGGGAACAAACAACTTTTTAGCCTTATTTTTTGGCCCCACACTATTAAAACTCATACCTATATATCATCATGAATTTTACAACTGTAATCCTTGTAAGTCAGAATCCAGCTGGGACAACCAAACATCATGAATTTACAATGCAGAGTGTACAGGCACAGGAAAAAAGGAAGTGTCAAAGTGGGTGACCACAAACATTCACCTGAAATTAGTTTCAGAGAAGCTCCTACTGCACAGCAGAGGTGACCCAATCCAGTTATAGCCTGTAATATGTTTGCTGCATACGAAGCTGAGAACAAGAGGCACTCCAGTCTCTGGAGAGATGCTCACAAAAAACATTCACAACTCAGATGATTGATAACTAAGCCCAGAGACTGTCATCTGTCTAAACAGTCAAGAGGAAAACTTTTCTAGACCAGTTTGGTTTGGAAACAGACTGACTAGTGAAGATGCAGGCTACCTTTTGAGTATCCAACTTTTTTCCTTGTCCCTCCTTACCAACAACACAATATGTTCTGATATCTTAGGACTTGAGCGTTCATAAGGCTGAAGCATCGAACTTCCCTACAAAAGCACTAAGCAGTGACACACAGGGAACCTAACGCGCCCTTCGTTCATTTACACTGGAACTACAAAGGCAGCAAAGAAACTCGTGGCATATGAGGGCCAGCCGTGGGCCGTATCACCGGGAAGTGATTAGGAGTGGAGCAGAGGATGTTTCACGAGCTGGTTAACAGCTCCTGCCACGCACAACAGAGCAGGGACACGGAGTTTAGAAACAAGGAGGATCTTCTCACGAAACAGCCTTTGCAGGAAGCCCATCTCAGCCACGCTTTCACTTCTCCACGCCTCGGCACTCCCGTCGAGTTCCTCTTCCAAAGGGGACAGGACGGACCGACACCGTGGGAGGCCAGAGTGACAGCCAGCTGTCGCTGAGGGCTCCCAGCACACGAGGCGGCAGCACCCAGACACGTGCCGCGCTCCTCGCCCTCAGCCGGCCCCGCCATCACTCACTCGACACCCACCCCGACAGCGCACAAAACCGGCAGGCGCGGAGCCGCGTCGCGCCGGCTCCCGTTTACCAAGCCTGCGTTTTTTTCCCCACAGGGGCCCGAAAGCTAAGCTAACCGGGGGCCGCCCAGGCCGCGCCGCCCGCCGCCGGCCCCACGCCGCAGGCCGCGCCCCGGCCCCGCACAGCCCTCCGCGCCGCCGCCTCGCGCCTCCCCGCGGCCGCGCTCCCACCGCCCGAGCCCGCGGCGGCGGCCGAGGGAAGGAGGGAGAGCCGGTCCGCCCAGAGCCGGCCGGAGGCGCCGCCCGCCCCTACCTCGGTCCTTCAGGCTGACCAGCAGCTCCAGCTGCTTCTCCTCGTCCGAGCTGTTCATCCCGCCCCGCTCCGCCTCACCTCTCCCGGCTACACCTGGCAACGTTCGGGCGGCTCTCGCAGCCCCGGGGCGCGGCGGGCGCGGCGAACGGCCCGGCCCGCTCCGCTCTGCACATGCCCAGACTCCCGCGGCGCCCCAGTGAGCATGTGCGGGGTGCGGCGGCTCCGCGCCCCGGGCTGTGCGCGGCACCTCCCTGACGGGCGGCGGTCGTGCGGCCGCTCTGAGGCCCTGCCGCGACTCACGGGGCTACGGGGCGGAAGCGGGATCCCGAGGGACGCGAAGGAGGCGGGAGGTCGCCGGGAGGCACTCGGGGTGCTGCTCTGAGGGGTGTCGAAAATGCGCACGAGGGGCTTTCATGAGCGCTTTTACGCCGTTCGCAGAAAGCGGCATTCCCAGAGGTTCCAGAGAAGCAGCTGCGGGGCGATTCCGGCGTCCGATGCGGACAAAACGTTGGGACAACACGGTTGTTCTTCCCAGCAATCCCAGAGGGGACAAGGAGAGGATCTGGCAATGAACACAGAATGGTTTGAGTTGCAAGGGACCTTTAAAGGCCATCTGGTCCCACTCCCCGCAGTGAACAGGGACACCTACAGCTCCATCGGGTGCTGAGGTCCAGCCTGAGCTTGGGTGTCTCCAGGGATGGGACATCCAACACCTCTCTGGGCAACCTGTGCCAGTGCTTCACTAGCCCTATTGTAAAAAAAAACTTCTTCCTTACATCCAGTCTAAATGTCCCCTCTTTTAGTTAGAAACCATTTCCCGTTGTCCTGTCACAACATACCAAAGAGATTTCTCCATGATTCTATCTCTGTGCTAAAGCAGTGACCCTACCAAGCTCGTCTGAGCCTGGCACTGAATGCATGCAGTCACTGCAGAATTTGATTCTACCCTATTTTTTTGCTGAACTTCAGAAACTTTAAAGTCAGAAGTTTGAAGTAAAATTGCTGTCTTTGTTGTTAACTAAACAAATGCTACAAGTCTCACGATTCATAATGGACAGTACCAGGGTAAATCTGAAGTTGAGCTCATTTTCAAAAGCCTCCTGTCATCACGCTGGAGCTGCTCACAGTAGCGGTCCACTGAACCGCAGCAGTCTTCAGATTCATTCTTTAAGCACTGGCAAAGGCACAGCTTTTCCATCTCCTTCCTTGGCAAGCACCCGTAGCACACCATGGCACCCAGTACATGGAACATTGCCCCAGACGTGGCAACCTTAGTTAGAAAGATCTGTGAAAGAAAGGAAAAAAAACTTCACTGTGAATTGCTGCTCAGACCTCCTGCCTCTTTCTTGTCTGACTGCAACCCGTCATCTTCTTAACCCAGTAAACCTTTAAAAAACAATGAGACTTTGTGTTGTTATTCAGTAGTGTTATCTGCCTTAGAGCTGGTTAATAACACGTGTAATGGTGCCCTGGAAAGGAGCCAGGAGCCCACGTGAGCTGTACTGGTGCAATATGCTCAGGTACAGCTACCCAGGCCACGTGGGAAAGTTCAGAAGGTAGTCATCTTCTTTGGAACTAGTCAGCAAAATAAAACGCATTTAACAGCTCCAAAAGCGAAGTTATAAATCCACGCTCCTGCAGGCAGCCATAACAGAGAAGGGGAAATTATGCTGGAAAACAAAGGCTCTGTAGTGGCTGTGGGAAGCAGCGTGCAAATAATTACAGACACACTGCCAGCGAGATGCTGCAGCAGAATGGGATGTTCACTAACTACAGGAAAAAAATTCTCCCATGACATCAACAGGATCTAAATAATGATACTATAATCCAGCTCTTCAAAAGATGGCACAGAGTCATTTGCAGAAAAAACAAAATAGGAAAAAAAAGTGATCCAAGGCTTGAGGAGAAAATCTTCAAACTTTTGATCTTTTTAATTGAGAAAACAAATTATTGGATTATGTTAATTTTACAGGAGAAAATCCTTGGTACTTGAGGGCTTTTTGGCTTAGTGGAAAAGACTCAACCAGAATCTGTGTCTGCAACCAGAAGCTGAACATGAAGGCTACAAATAGGATTATACATCAATAAATGCATCCATTTTGAATAACACAGAGGTCTTATTTAAGTCTTCAGAGTTCTGGACTGACCTTGGTTTCAAATAGCCCCCACTTTAAGACAGAGCAGTTTTGCCAGTGTTTTGAATTGTAGCATCCTTCCTTGGGCTGCCTGTTGGCTTCCCTTCAGCCACAGGTTTCATTCCAAACTCCCCACCACTTTGCTTATATCACCCTCTCTACTCCCAAACCAATCTTTCATACAGTGCAATAGTAGGATTTGCAAAAGAACCATTGTATAGAGTTGCACCGTGCCAAGACACTGGACATCTTCATCTTGCAACAATGTTCTGTCTGTTGTGTGCTGCCAGAACAGAGCATAAAATCTCTTTGATTTCCAGAGAGACACTAAGGCAATTCTTCCATTATTTTATTTATTTATTCAAATTAAAGCATTATGGGTCAAAACATTTCCCTTCCATAATTTCAATATTGCAGCTTCAGAGTTGTTCTTATTCACTTTGAACTAGGTCAAGTTACAGTACCTTGAAAAGTAAGCATTTAGAGCATGATGTCTTTGTTGCAGACCCTTTTGGTTGCAATAACAAGTAGGATGAAAGCCACACTGATATTCAAATTAATGAATCATTAATTGCCAGACAAGCTTACTTTTCTCTTTTTTTTTTCCCCGAGTTAACAGACAACAGAGAAATTAACTCAGGCTGAATTTTCTAATGGATGCCCCTGTGCTCTATAAGTACTTCACATCTCCAGTAGTGTTTGCTTGGGTCATGAATTCAGTTCATTGTTTCCAAGTTCTTTAAAATAAGAGATAATCCATAATGCCCATATGATTCTGTGTAATAAGTAATATATATGTATTGTGATTTGACAGCAGATGCAATAAACCATTAAGACCATAAAAAGCTTGCAGAGGCAATACAAGCTTCCAACATGGGATTTCACAATGTTTACATAGAGATTAGTTATTGCTTCCTGTATAAAAGAAGAAGAGAGATTGTGCTTTGAGCATAAAGAGCCAGTTTGTCATAGCACTTCAATAATATCACTTCTCCTTTGTTAAATTGGGAAGCTAAGACTGAATGTGTTCAAAAACTTACCCAGTTCCCAGACAGTACTAGCACTGGGATGGGGGGAAAGTCCAGGATTAGGTCACTTTCTGCTGGAAAACTCATGTCAGTGAATGACATCATGGCTATGCACATCCTTGTGGAGAGGCAAACTCAGATGGATTCACCATTATCTTGAGGTTTTACCCTTTTGTACCTCTTCTTCCAAAACCTGGAATAGCTTTATCACAGATCGTGCACGGTTTTGAGAACCACAGCTGATAAACTGGTAGGGGAAGACTAGAAGCACTTTAGAAAGTGGGATTAAAATTCAGGTCTTGTTCAAGTGGAGCAGTGATTTAAGCTGGGTATTATTATACACAATTCTATACTATTCTACGCATGAACTATTCCATACATGCAACAATAAGTGCATCATTTCTGGAAGTTACACTAAGTGAACGCAATATATGGCTGCAAACAAAAGACAAATACTGGAATATAAACACATACATAAGACACACGGTGGTTTCTTCATGCTGTGCTTAGCTCTGGTGGGACATTGCAGAGAACAGCATGTCAGCTTCTAATGGCACGCTTCAAACTGAAGCACAGGCCAGCTGAGGAGACTTGGCAAGAAAAAATAAGGGTGCATTTGGGGAGATTATTTGTTGTAGATGAAACTGAGGGAAAGAATAATAATATATATGATAGTTTAAGATTACTGCAAAATTGTTAATATCATGAAAAGATCTTCCATGGAGTCCTTCCAGCATTTCACAATTTCCTATCTCCATGCAGATTTACATAGACACAGGAACTGGTGATTGCCACTAAGTTACAAGAGGGATAGGAGAGATAGCTAGAGCTGAATGACAGTACCTCCTCCCTGCTGAATCTCCAAACATGAAAACCCAAACCAGGTATCTGGAATGATTTGCAAAGTCTGTGTTTTAAAAGATGATTCAGTCTCCATATCTCTAGCTTCCAGTGTTATTCACAGATGATAATGTTCAGTAAGCTTTATTGAAAATAACACTGACATTTGTTCAAAGCCCAACTGCTGCACCCCGTGAAGCATAACTGCTTTGTTCTTTGCAGCTCCCTGGGCCAGGTATGGGCCATATGAGCTTACCTGTTCCGAAGGGGGCACATGCATGGCTCCACAGCTCCAAAGAACTAGACAAGAGAGTGCTGCAGTTGGGTTAAGTAAGAGAAACACAAATAACAGAATACTTAGAACTGCAATGGATAAGAATCTGGGTGAGATCCTCAATTTCACCATAGCCATAAACCATATCAAGTAGGATAACACTAAAGAAAATGGAAAGTAAAGGAAAATGCTTAAAAGGTTTAACTTTCTTTCTTTGGGATAGATCTTAGTGAGATCTTGGTCACCTTTCATTGTTTTCACTAATGCTTGGAGATCATAAAAACGAGCAGCTCCCACCATGTGTATAGTCATACTGTTGTACCTGAGCAAAATCTTACTAATAATTAGCTTGCTTAACATTTCACCTTTTCCCCCCCCCCCCCCCACGGTTAAAAGTATGTTTTAAGCCTGCTCTCCCCGTGGATGGGACTTTGATGAGTATTCAGGCAGGCAGACTTGTCATTCTGTGAGATTTTCGACTTGCAAAATTGAAGGAAATGCTAGTGATTTTTTTTCACTTGAAATGCCTTCTAAACCCATAGGATTTACAGTGAAGGGCATCAGAAACACCTATCTTGTGAATGAATAATTTTTACCCAGAATGATCCAGAGACAGCAGATTCTGAATCCTATCTGTTCATCCTTGCAAAATATAATTTTTTCTCATAACTAAGCTATTTAAGAGAGCGCTGTACATAACTGTACCTGCAGAAATCAAGTGTGGTACCTTACCAAATAGGCATTACAGTCAAATTTACTGTAGCTATTATCCATGCTAGAACGTGCATATTCCTATTCCTCATTTAGACTACAAGTTACTTGCAGCTTTTAATGAACACAAAGATAATCTCACCTGCCATATGTAAATAAAACCTTAGTATCTCATACAGTAAATCACAGAATTATAAAGGTAGGAAAAGACCACTAAGATCATCCAGTCCAACCCCAACCCATCCCCACTAACCGCATCTCTCAGTGCCACATCTCCACAGTTCTTGAATACCTCCAGGGTCATTGACTTCCCCAGCTTGCCAGGCAGCCTGTGCTGATTTATTACCTCTCTTTCTGAGAAGAAATGTTTCCTAGTATCCAATTTGAACCTCCTCTACAACTTGAAGTCATTACCTCTCATTCTATGCGAAAGAAGGGAGCATGAACCTGCTGTGACTGTCCCTGCATTCTCAGTTTCTTCTAGAGCAGTGACATCCATCCACCCTTGCGAAGCCTAAATTAATTCTTGTCATAGCACTGTTGAGGAGAGCTGCCCTGTGGATACCACTGTGGCTACAGGCTGAAGTTACCCTCAGGGCATGACTGCAGCCATATGTTTACCACTTTATAGCAGGCATTTCAGGGGAACAGGGAGAGAATAAGGACAAGGAAAAAACAAACTACACAATCACTGCATAGATAAGCAATTATTAATAAACTCCATTAAAAATGAAATGGGAATAGCTATTTGAGTACATAATTGACACAATGAATAAGACTAAGCAGATTATCTGCTGAAATAATGTATATTTTTTCATGAAACCAATCAGTGCTGAATAATGGCTGGCATAATATATCTGGGTAAATATAAGAATTTCATGTTCCCCTAAGATGACAACTAACTAATCAGCAGGTATTCAAACCAGAGTACAAGTATGATTACAAATAAAAAATCCAGATAATATGGATTCATTTGAAAAAATTAACCATTTGATTAGAGGTAGTGGCATGATCTTTCCTTGTTCCTCCCTCCTAGGATGGCAGTCATGTCTATGCACAAAAAAAAGGCACAAACTGATTGGAGGATAAATCAGAAGATTAAGCATTTAGCATGGCTTTTTAAAATACTTTAATTGTGTTGTAATTAACAATGCTGCAAATTAAATTTGCAGCTATAAAGGATAACTAGGCAAATTGTAGCAACCTGCCCTTCATAGCAGTACACCCTGCTTTATGGATGCTCACTTCATGTAATTTGGATGAAATAGGTGCTCCCTTTATCTACAAGGACAGACAGGTGGTGATGTTCTCCCACTGAGATGTGAACACCTGCCAACGAGTGCAAAGACACATTTAGAGAGAGCAAATAGCTCAGAAGTGATTCACTATGCTCCTACCTGCAGAACGAGATCTCACTTGCTCCCAGCCTGTCAGGGACAAATATCACACTCTTGGAAAGCAAGAAAGTGACTCAGTATCCAGAACATTCTCCTGAGGCATGGGACCCGGTTTCACCAGTATCACACTGGGGAGGCTGTAATAACCTCCAGTAGTTATTGCAGTGTCTCTCATGCACTTCTCTGAAGTACTTCCCCGGTGTATTCTGTAGCTCATTAGATAAAACGGGCCACTTGAGCAAGTTTGCATGAGAATATTGTGGCAATAAACTTTTTGTTGCGCTCTACAGCACCACGAACACTCTTTTTGAATATCATAGAAACATCGAATATCCCAAGTTGGAAGGGACCCACCAGGGTTTACTGGGATCCTGAAGAATGTCCTGAAGTTCAGCAAGGGAAAGTGCAACATCCTGCACCGTGGAGGAGCAGCCCCACACAGTAGCAAATGCTGGGCACCATCCAGCTGGAAAGTGGGTCTCTAGAGAAGGACATGAGGATCACAGTGAATACCAAATTAAACGTGAGCAAGCAATGTGCCCTTGTCACAGAGGAGGCTGATGGTGTCCTGGGCTGAATCAGGAGTGGAGTGCAGAAGTCCCAATTCTGAGACCTCTAAACAGTCGCAGTATTTTACCTGACAGGCTGTGCAATGATGATAAATGACAATAGTAAACAAGTTACCTTTCTATCCTAGGAATGAGGTGTGATCTATCAGCTTGGGTGAAAAAAATAAATCTTAGTCACATAATCTTAGCCAAGTATCTCTGTGCCCATTCGTTGACTGCTGAACAAGGACAGAATCAGATTTTAGCAAGCACAGACGTTTACCATGAGAGAAATCATATGGAAAGAACAGACTGAAAGATAATGAAGCGTCACTGAATAAGAGTTATTCCATACTAAGTTACTCCAGGATTTGATAATGCTGTTTTAGACCTTGTTCTTTGGTAAACAACTAACATCATGCCAGGCAAAATAAAATCAGTTAGAAACTTACATTACTGTACAACAGTCAAGGTCTCTTGGTACTGATCATAGACATGTTAATAACCCTCTCATTATGCATAGTTTTTGAATTCAATACCACTGTTGTTTTGCTTACATCCTTATTACAGTGCTCTGTAAAGTTACTTTCATAATTAATTTCTCCAGGAAGAACAATTCATTTCACTTATAAGCAATTTTACAGCTTATGAGAAATAACCCAATGCCCTGCTTCCTCAGTGCACTTTCCATCAAGTATTTATGTGCAACTGGAGCCACTCTGCCTCTCTCTCTCTCTCCTCCTCTCAGCTGAACTTTACATAGACCTCAACAGTAGTTGATGCTTTTGTTCCCATTGCAGACTTGACCATTTTCTGGTGCCTGCACTACCTCCATTTTCACTAGATAATTAGGGTCAGATGCTAGTTCCGTGAATTAAAGAGCATTTGGGCTCTCCTTCCAGCAAGCCCTTCTACTCCCTTCTTGCAAAGCAAAGCTGTCACATGCATTCTTTAGGTGGCGTTGGATTACATTACACCACTTGACCTCACTTGCTGTGCTAAGATAATTATGCCACGTATTTTGCTGATAAAAATCACCATAGCATTAATGTATGCTGTAGAGCTCTATTAATTCATGCCAGTAGAAAATCGGGCACTTTGTCTCTGGCCTTAAATTCTTACAATACTCCAAGTTGACATAAGGGTTCTCACCAAGTTAGCTAGCACATCTGGAAGTCCTTCAACAGGACAGAAAGTGAGCAAGGAACAAACACATTTACTTCCGTAGAACTATCAGACAAACTTTCTCCCACTTACCCAGCTGTTCATCATCACGTGGAAAAGAAACGTACATCCTTTCCAACCGTGTTCATTTTTGCTGACATGCCATACCACAGGGCAGCTGCTACCATATCCTCAAGCACTATTCCTGGCAATGCTATATACAGAGAGAATTATGTAATGGATCAAATCCATTCTCTTGCACCAGAAGTTCTAAGAAGTTTGCTCTGGCACTGAGCCTGGCCCAAAGTGTTTGTTAGCATGTAAGAGGACTCCCTGCTCTTGGCACGTATGCAGAACAGCTCGTTCCTCCAAGCCCTCAGCCACCCGAATGTACTTGTTGCATGGGTTGGCTGGAGCCAGTGGTTTGCCCTGTAACTTCTCTGACTTACGTGGCCTTTCCAGAAGCTCTTACTTGGAGTCTGAAGCTGCAAACAGAGTGTGAACAGAGGAATCACAGCCCTGTGCAGAGCACTTCAGCTAGCAGACCATGACACTGACTGCACCATCCTCATTCAAACAGAACATAGAAGAACTCCGTAGAGTGAACAGTTGTTGTAAAAACCTTGCTCAGCATGCTAAGATTAGTTTTCATTAGCTACCTGGCTTTAAAATTATTTATTTCACTCCCATTTTAACAAAGTGAAGTTTGCTGTGTTCCTTGAGTCGTAACATTCTATTTCTATCACCAGAAGGAGCGTGCATCATTTTCTCACTGTCAGTGCTTTTGTTTGGTATATAGATTCTACACTACAGCTTATTAAGGTGGATGGCAAATCCTGCATTAGCTACATCTCTAGATCTGATCAGAAGATTCAGGGGATTAGTTGCACTTTTTAAACCAACTTCTTTCATTCTCTGCATATCACGTACATGCTTACTCGTGTATAATAAATTACCATAGAACTGCACAAAAACACTGTTTTAATGCAGAAATAGAGGAAGACTCAGAAGAAACTACATCATACCAAACAAGTGCAATGCAGTAATCTAATAAAGCAGTGTTATCGCAAGGTGAGTTGTTTTGTTTCAGCTGAGTGCTTGAAATGCAATCTAATGTCTCTGTGGAAATGGCTGAAAGAAACAACAGATGTCTCAAATTTTTGCCTTTCATGTCTTATTAAAATCAAGAGAAGATGGAAGGGCAAAAAAGGGGTTAATAATTTTTCTTTCTCCAGAAGTTCCTATGAACATCACCTACAATAATATGTGGCAATAACTGAAAGACAAAAGCAATTTAGATGATGATAAGCATTAATAAATCAAAAGGTTCCTCGGGAACGTTATTCCTAAGGATAAAAAGTAGAAAAAAAGCAGACAAATTGTACTAGCTGTTCATCTGAATAGAGCAACACTGTCCCTGCAGCCTTCAGCATGGCTGTCTTGTATTATTCCCCCCAAAAGCACTCAGCTGAGAAATTCAGAATGAGATGCTTGTGATCTGATTTGCACTGGATACTTTTGACTTGACTGTCTCATTCAGACGTGCAGCTGTGGCCTCCAATCCACATCCCTGATCTGTAGGGATGGGAAAGCTGTTAACCAAGTAGGGCTTGAGCTACTTCAAGCTTCAAGTTCAGTGTTTGCAGCAGAGCTTCCCACTACCATCATCTCAGATGGAGACATTACATTCATTGACTCACTACGTTGTCTTGCAAGTGAACCAGCAACAATTGCCATTGTTGATTGTTTGCTCAACAGGAAATATTTGCTTCACACTGCAATGGCAGCCTTGTGCTAGAATGCCAAGCAATCCCCTCATCCCTAACTCTATTATTTCCTCCTTTTGCTGCGTAAGGAAGATAAGGATATGATTTACATTGGCCATAGAAAGCGACTCCTAATAAGATGAAAATGCTTCAAGAAAGTTTACGTGCAAAATGCAACCCAAGCGATGCGGGCAGCGCACTGCAGGACGTGCTGCAGGGCCCGCAGCACCATTCCCACGGTGGCTCCTGCAGGATGCCGTTTCCATCACTGCTGCTGCACACTCGTAGGCAAAGGGCCAAGCACTAAACTCTGAATCATCACCAGCTGCATACAAAAGTGCTCAACAGAGCATTAAGGAAGGGATGCTGTTGTTGGAGATCAGGCTGTTCTGTCGTATAAGCCACTTAAAGATGACGTGCAGAAGTCTGCCTGAGATACTAAATAATCACGCTGCTTCTGCATTCCTGAGCTGAAATTCTGGAGAGGAGTTCACACAAAAAAGCTTAGCTTTGATCTTAAAAATGTTATGTTTCAAATAAAGAAACCGAAGAGACAGCATTTCTTTTCCTGGTTGTTTGAAGGCCTAGATCTAGATGTGTAGACATTGATGGGCTGTGCTGCTGCTAAGTGCCTCTGAAAATTGAGGGGGGAAAAAAAAGTCAGTCTTTGCACCTTTCAGTGAATGATCTGATAGGTAATGCCAGAGGCTATAGACATCAACAAGGGTTTGATCAAGCCTCAAGACTGCTTCTACACGTAAGGACAGAAGGGTGATTGTTGTAGGTGACTCCCTTCTGCAAGGAACAGAAGGCCCTATATGCCGGCCCGACCCCACCCGCAGAGAAGTGTGCTGCCTTCCTGGGGCACGGGTCAGGGACATTTCAAAGAAAATTTCTAGGTTGATTCAGCCTTCAGACTACTACCCACTTTTAATAATTCAGGCTGGCAGCGAGGAAGTTGGCAAGGAAAGCCTGAGGTCCATCAAGAAAGACTTCAGGGGAATGGGGCGAATACTAGAAGGAGCTGGGGTGCAGGTGATCTTTTCTTCTACGCCCGTGGTGTCGGGAAAAGGTACAGGGTGGATCCGAAAAACCCAACTCTTAAATAGATGGCTTAAGAGCTGGTGCAGACACAAGAATTTCGGCTTTTTTGACCATGGGGCAATCTACACTGCACCTGGCATGATGGCTGCTGATGCAAGCAGCCTGTCCCTGAGGGGTAAGAGGGTATTAGCTGAAGAATTAGCGGGACTCATTGACAGGTCTTTAAACTAGGAATGAAGGGGGAAGGGGGCAAAATAAAGGCTACTGGGGTTGAACGGTTCATTCGAGGGATTGTACCAAACTATGTGGGCAATGATGGCAGGGTGCAAAAGGAGGGAGTAGGGCAGGGGGATGCTGGGGATGCTGCTGTTCTAGCGGATCCTGGATCGCTTATGAAGGTGGTGAGACGGACAGCCCGGCTGAAGTGCCTTTATACTAATGCACGAAGCCTGAGTAACAAGAAGGAGGAACTGGAAACTGTGATGCATTCTGAAAGTTATGACATTGTTGCTATCACAGAAACATGGTGGGATGACTCCCACAATTGGGATACTGCCATCGACGGCTATAGACTCTTTAGGAGAGATAGGAGAGGTAGGAAGGGTGGGGGAGTTGCTCTCTATGTCAGAGATTGGATAAACTGTGAGGAGCTCCCCATGAGAAACAGTCAAGAACAGGTTGAGAGCCTGTGGGTTAGGATTAGAGATGGGACTAATAAAGGTCAGCTGGTATTAGGGGTATACTACAGGCCACCTGACCAAGGGGAGGCTGCTGATGAGGCTTTCTTGCTCCAGATGCGTGAGGCGTCTGCCTCACGGGCTCTTGTCCTGGTGGGGGACTTCAACCATCCGGACATTTGTTGGAAAAACCACACGGCGAGCTGCAAGAGCTCCAGAAGGCTCTTGGAATCCATTGATGATAGCTTTCTGGTTCAGGTATTGGACAGACCGACCAGAGGTCAAGCGTTGCTGGACCTGCTGCTCACCAACGCTGAGGAGATCATCAAAGGCGTCAAGGTTGGAGGATGCCTAGGCTCCAGCGATCATGCCCTGGTTGAGTTTGTGATCTCAAGCGATGTGGGCCTGGTAAAGAGCAGGACCAGGACGCTGAACTTTAGAAGAGCAGACTTCAAGCTACTCAATGGAATGCTGGCCAAGATCCCCTGGCGCGCTGCCCTCAAAGATAAGGACGTTGAGGAGAGCTGGCTGCTCTTCAAGGATGCCCTCCTGGCAGCACAAGAGGTCTCCATTCCCCTGATTAAGAAAGTGGGCAGGAGAGGTAGAAAACCGGCATGGCTCAGCAAGGACCTGCTAAGAGAACTGAGGGTGAAGAAAGGGGTGTACAAGCTCTGGAAACAAGGCTGTGTCACCTGGGAAGAATACAGGGATGCCGTCCGGACTTGCAGACGTGGGATCAGGAAAGCCAAGGCGCAGGCAGAACTGAACTTGGCCAGGGACGTGAAAAACAATAAGAAAACCTTCTACAGGTACATTGGCCAGAAGAGACAGGCCAAAACGGGCGTACCTACTTTGGTAAATTTAAAAGGAGAAATGGCTTCAACAGATGAAGAGAAAGCTGAGGTGCTGAATGAGTTCTTCACCTCGGTCTTCACTGGTGGCCAGGATTCTAGTCTTTTTCATGTCCCTAAGTCTTGCACCCCCATACCTCTATGTGGGGACCAAGGAGGTAAATCCCTCCCCACTGTAAGGGTTGAGCAAGTCCGAGAGTGCCTCCTTAGACTGAATGAGTATAAGTCTATGGGGCCAGATGGCGTGCATCCCAGGGTCCTGAAGGAGCTGGCTGAGGTGGTTGCTGAGCCGCTCTCCATCATATTTGAGAAGTCGTGGCTGTCAGGTGAGGTCCCGGACGATTGGAGGAAGGGTCACGTCACTCCCATTTACAAGAAGGGGAGCAGGGAGGACCCGGGTAACTACAGGCCGGTGAGTCTCACCTCCGTGCCTGGGAAGATTATGGAACAGATCCTCCTGGACAATATGCTTGATCACATAAAGAACGAGCACGTGATCCTAGATAGCCAGCATGGCTTCACCAGGGGAAGGTCATGCTTAACTAATCTTGTGGCCTTCTATGATGGAGTGACGGCATTGGTGGACGAAGGGAAGGCAACTGATGTCATTTACCTGGACCTGAGCAAGGCCTTTGACATGGTCCCCCATCACATCCTCATCTCCAAACTGGAGGGAAGTGGATTTGACGGGTGGACAACTAGATGGATAAGCAATTGGTTGAAAGGCCGCAGACAGAGGGTGGTGGTCAATGGCTCTATGTCCAGGTGGAGGCTGGTAACGAGCGGTGTCCCTCAAGGGTCTGTCTTGGGACCGGTGCTCTTTAACATCTTTATTAATGACATCGATGAGGGAATGGAGTGCACCCTCAGCAAGTTTGCTGATGACACCAAGCTGAGTGGTGCAGTCGATACGGTGGAGGGAATGGAGGCCATTCAGAGGGACCTTGACAGGCTGGAAAGCTGGGCTCGGGTGAACCTAATGAGGTTCAATAAGGCAAAGTGCAAGGTTTTGCACTTGGGCCGGAAGAACCCCAGGCACCTGTACAGGCTGGGGGGAGTTGTCCTTGAGAGCAGCTCGGCAGAGAAAGACCTAGGGGTCCTGATAGATGAGAAACTTAACATGAGCCAGCAGTGCGCTCTGGCAGCCCGGAAAGCAAATGGGATCCTGGGCTCCATCAGGAGAGGGGTGGTCAGCAGGGATAGGGAGGTGATTGTCCCTCTCTACTCTGCTCTTGTGAGGCCCCATCTGGAGTACTGTGTTCAGGTGTGGAGCCCTCAGTACAAAAAAGACATGGAGATTTTGGAAAGGGTCCAGAGGAGGGCCACGAAGATGATCAGGGGGCTGGAGCACCTCCCCTATGAGGACAGGCTGAGGGAGTTGGGTTTGTTCAGCCTGGAGAAGAGAAGGTTGCGGGGCGACCTCATTGCAGCCTTTCAATATCTGAAGGGAACTTACTCCCAGGAGGGGAATAAACTCTTCATAAGGGCTGATAATAGCAGGACACGGGGAAATGGTTTTAAGTTAAAAGAGGGAAGATTTAGGTTGGATGTTAGGGGGAAGTTTTTTACTAGGAGGGTGGTTAGGTCCTGGAACAGGCTGCCCAGGGATGTTGTGGATGCCCCGTCCTTGGAGGTGTTCAAGACCAGGTTGGACGAGGCTCTGGGCAACCTGATCTAGTAAAGGTGTATGTTTGGTGGCCCTGCTAGGCAGGGGGGTTGGAACTACATGATCCTTGAGGTCCCCTCCAACCCAGGTCATTCTGTGATTCTGTGATTCTGTTTGGTTGGTGGGCATTGTACTGCAGCCAGACTTCACAGAAGGCCACATAACTATTTAAAAACCCTACAATACGTTAGTTTTTTGACACTTCCTACAGAGGTACAGCGCTGTTCATATACAAATGTATAGGAATCAAAATATTTGAAACTGCTTTCAGACTAAACAAAAAGCAGGTCTCCTTGTGCCAGGTGTATATCATTACAAGGGCTAGCTTGTCTTTGTTTCTAGCATTGCCAAAATATTTAGGCTGAAGCTATTAGGAGCATGTTCCTGTCTAACATCAGATTTTCACATTTCAGTGTTTATATTACCACTGGTGTTGGATAATGAAAAAATACTGGCAGCTGCTTGAGAAGCTCTAGGATTTTGCCATCATTCTTAATGGCTAGCCAGGGATACCTTGGCCACACAGATTGTTTTTTCCAAAACAGAAGACAGGGAGGGAAGGGCCAGGATGTTCCCATCTGCCTATCCCTCTTCTCCTAGGTGTTAATATTCTGAAACTTCAGAAGTAGCATCCAGAATGTAACCTCTAGCATTATTCAACTCTGAAAAGCTTGGAAGTTTGTTGCCACAGTAAGCCTGGCTTGTCTTACCATATGCTATTAAAGACAATCCTCTTTTTCAAGCTAAGATTGTTGCTTGCATTGTCTGAGAGACTTCATATTGTTTGTTGACAATGTAATTCCATTTTCCACATTAAGTGTAAAGTTTCCTCGAGCACAGGGAATTAAGATCTAGTTTAAGGACAGAGTTCACAGCACAGAACTTCCTCACAACAGTCAGCAGCTGTACATGTGAATTAAAAGCACGATTTCAAATACATCAGGTGTTACAGCTTATTCTAGCACTCTTCAAAACAAAGCATGCCAGCTCAAGCAATCCCAAATAAAACAAGAAATCATCACCTGGCTACTGACAGGAAACTCATCCTGCTGCCTAGCACACTTAAGAAGAAATACCACAAGTGAGCTCATCCCTACGAGAGCTGCTTGAGCCTGGTGTAATGCCACACAGCCCCAGTGTAGAAAGGAGGATGATGAAGATTTGAGCATTAATACCACCTCATTTTCTATGTGAATAGCACCCTGGCTATGGTAGGAAACAGTCCCATCTCTCACAGGTGGCCGTGCTGCAGGGCTGCTGTCTGAAAGAGTGCTCAATGCTTTTCTGTACATCTTGACCTACAACTTCCACTCATTTTCATTCTCCATTTGGATTTTTAGATGCGATACCCTCAGACTTAATAGTCAGGTAGCTAGCATGTCCACTGACTCTGAACCATCCAGGAGATGCAGCCAGAGCTCAGTGTAATGGCCACATCCCCTCTTGTTGGATGTAATACACATCTGGAGCAGAACATCTGCAAGGCTGTCACTGCAAAGCAGTAATCCCTGCTGCAAGAGGTTTGCACAGCTCAGTAACATCAGTAAGCTGCTCTGGTCTCTGCCAGGAAGCATCTAATTAGAGAAAAGCCTGAAGGATTGTGATTTCCAGAAAAAAAACTGAGCATTTGCCCACCCAAAGTCAGCTAAGGCCTCTAAGTGGTATTCTAAGACAAATACAAAATTATCACCCTTACAAGGAGCTTAACTTAGGCACTCAGCGTAGAAAATAAAAGATTTGGGTCAGAGTGCCCTAAACAAAGGATCTAATCTTCACAGTTCCTCAGGGGAGCAGGAATTTACAGTGGCAGGTGTGGGAGAAAGGAAGTGAAAGGGGAGTGCAGCCAAGGGGGCACTGACCCCTGTTAACCTGAGCTGGTACAGCATGCATCCTTGTCTACAGCCACAAGGTTGGACAGGGGGAGATGCAGAGCTGCTTCATTCTCTGATGTCACTGCAGTCATAAAATGGCTTAGGTTGGAGGGGACCTTTAAGATCACCAGTTCCAACTCTCCTACCATAGGCAGGATTGCCAGCCACTAAATCAACCTGCCCTTGAATGCCTCCAGGGATGAGGCATCTATAGTCTCTCTGGGCAGCCAGTTCTAACACTTCACTACCCTCTGAGTAAAAAATTTCTTCCTAACATCTATCCTAAACCTCCTCTCTTCTACTTTAAAGGCATTCTGCCTTGTTCTGCCACTATCAGGCCATATAAAAAGTCAGTCCCACTTCTGCTTGTAAGCTCTCTTCGAGTACTGGAAGGCCTCAATGATATCTCTCTAGAGCCTTCTCTTCTCCAATCTAAAAAAGCCAGTCAGGCTGTCCCTTCTCGTGGCACTGCTCACGTGAGACTACTGAGGCAAGGCATCCTTCTGTACAGCAGCATCCTGGACCAGCTTAGAAGTTTGCAGCTTAACTGTCCAAATAGGCATAGCATAACCTTGCAATAAAAATGTTACACTGACACATCCTGGCTTTGGGTCCCATGCTGAATGAACTGACCTACAGCCACAATATCTTCTGCCAAAAAAAAAAAAAAAAGCAAAAAAGCCTTTCTGTTCCTCCCAGCAAACACAAAAACACAAACACACACGTGCACACACACACGGCCGCGAGCCTGCCTGGAGGCAGAACAGCCAAGGACACGCAGCCTTCAGTGAGCAGCAGATTTCTTCAGAACAAATGCTTGGCAAGAATTATACTTTTATATTTTCCTTCCCACAGCACATCAAGAGTAGTGTCTGTTTTACTAGCATGCACTTATTAAGCTGTTAAAGGCAGCATTCTGGCATGGTTAGTGAAAAATACATGTTTGTGTATTGCATGAATCACAGTCCAGCTTAACTAGCAGGTCTGAACAGCATATTCTACACCATCAAAGCATCACTTGACTTTTAAAGACGAACTAGGTGTATTTTATGGAAGTGAGGACAGATCCTCCAACCAAACCTGCAGACAGTCAGAGTCTGGAAACAGGCAGCTTGCTAAGGTCAGAGCTGCTGGTCCCAGAGCACCTCTAAGCAGACTCTGGTGTAAGCATCACAGCAGGCCCAAAGCCCATCCAGATCTGATAAAGACCTTGGCATATCCCAATGGTGAGATAGTCCTTATTCTTACTCTTTCTGCTGAAGAATAACACTCTGCAGTTAAAAGCCACTACAAACTGTTACACCCACAACTCACGTCTAAACTTAGCAGCACTGACAGATGCAAATGCCTTTCTCTTTCTAGAATTTTATTTGCTATTGACATAAGCAAATAAACCTTGACCCAATCTGAGCTGACAGCCTAAAGATGAACAGTTTGATATTCGAATTTCCATCTCCTCTTATACCACTGCACCAGAACACATTCCCACACCACCTCAGCTACTAAAAGCCAGCTGCACTTACAATATAGATTTTCTGATTCTGCTGCTTCTGATGCTCCATGGCCTTTGTTCCTAGGCTGTACAATTAGTATCTGAGTAATGCTTTCAAAACAGGTCTTCGCTTATGAGTTCCAGCCTAAGAACAAACTGGCTTTGTCAAACATCAGAAAAATCATCCTCTCATCAATGGCACAGGAGTCAAATACCCAGTGCCCTCCTGTCCTGCTGTCTAACACAGAGCCATCCACCCCACTGGTGCTACAGGTTCAGAGTGTCCACAGATGGTCAAACAGCAGAAGTTAGAAGCAGAACTGATGCGGGGGGGGGGGAAAAAAAAAAAAAAATCAAACAAAAGGGCAGATCAGATAACAGGAATGAGCGTTCAACAAGGCGGACAATATTGAACAGCTTAATAAGAATCAGCCTTCTAGTGTGTACTTTGTCTCCCCCTGCCTTCCTGCCCTCTTCATTTCTCTCACCTGCTCAGCAGATTGAAAACATGACACTGATCCAGTGGGCTACGTTGCTTGTGATAGCCACCTTTTGGAGCTGGGGCAGGGATTCCCCACCTGGAATTGTTTGGGTTGCATTCAGTAACCAGTGTTTGCTTTCTAGTAGTACCTATCCAGCTCTCACTGAGCCCTGTGCTCATCATCCTAGCTGTCATAAAAATGCCTGGAGACAGTATGTAGCAATTACACCTCTCCACCCCCATCCACCTCCAAAGAAGAGGCATCTTCAATAGATAACGAGAATAGAAATCAGTAGAAAGGAAGCACTACCAGTACTGTCATTAGACAACCTCTGTTGCTGTTTTTCACGTCTCCTATTGCCCATCAGCAGCCCTCAGGCTCAAGGCTCTGGGCCTTTTGTCCTCACTTTGGCACATTCAACATCTGGCATTCATCACTCTCATAAGGGTAGTATCTGCTTTTTACTGTGTAGGAATTCTATAAAGCATTGTTATCATTGCTCCAAGAGAGGAGAGCTATCAGCATGAATCACAGACGAACTGAAAGAAGATTTTCAGGATTAATAGGTCTGAAATATTTCTGACAGATCAGTTAAAAGATGCATTAAGGTAGAATATAACACTCATGAAGCCCAAGAATTGCTTCTCTTTCCTTGACTTCTACCCAGTGGAGCAAATCCTGAGCTGCTGAGTCAGCTTCTTGACATACTTGTTCAGGAATAACTAGAAAAGATTAGTAAAAATACAATATTTTATTGCAGTTTTTGTGAGGCATCTTAACATTATTGGTATTTACTGCTGTCACTCTTCATAGAGAGTTGCTCAGTACTCTGTGGAGCCAGGAACAACATACATTTTAGTTTTTTCTTATGTAAGGTACAAGTGTCTCTCTAGGGCCATCAACTTGGAAAACTATATCCAGGAAATAACAAAAATCAGCTCATCTTTCTATTGAATTAAAATTAACAAGATAGCTGTAATATAGGATGATGATAGAGTGACTGCCATTGAAATATTTGTATTTTAATAACAATTGCATTCCCTCTGTGTTTTAGTACAGTTCAGAAGAGAATTTTAAAGCAGAAAGAGGTACTGGACCTTGGAAGAACTACCTCCAAGCCAAACCCTCCACCAAGATACCAGCCTGGCCAGCAGCAGTGAAGGATCTGTTTCATCTCCCAGGCACTGCATGGAGTAACAGGGAAAGGTTTGGGCTCTCAGCTCCCATCCCATGAGCTGCTAATTCTTAGTTTTCTGAAGAGACTGGAGAAAAGCAGCCAAGGAAAAGTCTGCTGGGTTGGTAGTGTCTTGCCAGACTGGGGGACTAATTCATTAAAAAAAGGGGTAGACTCTGTACCAAAGCCTCTTTAATTAAGCCACCCAAAAGTGCCTTAATTAAGGTAATTTCATGTGTCCTCCGCTATCAGCAGCTTTTCATGTACGAGCAGGACTTCATAGCATTTCATCCTCCTCTGCTTGTACAGGCTACACAGGCTTGAGATAGTCAAGCTGCCAGCTCTTCCTCTCCCCTAAATAACACCATTTATCCTATGCAGATGAGTTTAGTCTTATGGCATCGTGGAATCCCGACACACTTACAAGACTGCATTGACTAATGCTTCAGCCAATATTCCATACATACAGTTCAAAGTGAACTACATGACTGATTCATACTGAAGGAGGATGGCCTATTATCCATCCTGGGAACAAATGTATGTGCATGAACGCACTTAGCTGCCAAATACAAACTGGATTATGGTTTTATTCTTATATAAATAAAACACTGACTCTTCACATAATGGTAAATATGAACAATGTTTAAAGGACCTAAAGTACATGATGAGCAGTCTCAACCATTTTACTAAAGCAAATGTAATAATAGAGGAAGAGAGGGGTCTTAGAAAAATATTGTAATGAAAATGGCATTCAGAAATCCATTAGCAAGTGACTGCTTCATCACAGCACTAGGAAAGTATTTTAAATGTAAGCAAAGATCTTTGCTTTTAAAATCCTTAATGAAGATGTAAAGTATTAAAAGCCACTGGGAAGTCTTAGAAAATGAAAACAAGACCATGCAACAAAGCTAACACCTTGATTCGTAATGGATTACAAGTCGATACTGTTGTTCTTGCATACATTACTGCATACTGCCATTATCCAAGTGAATGATACTAGAAAACTCACCTACATTTTTTCCTTGGCCTCCTTATTTCCAGGAAGATTCACTTCATTTGTTGATCTCTCTGATGGGTACTAGTAATGGATGAAATGTGACCGTTTATTTAAATTGTCTTTTATTAGGATAAACAAAACACATATAGGTAAACTCTCAGAGCACTAAGAAAATAGACACAGGGAAAAAAAAAAGGTAAGGAGAGTACTTCCAGAAGATTAGATTTTGAAACGTATATACAATCTGTACTTTTGTCAGGAAATGCAATGTAATTTCTAGAGGCAAAACTCCAACCACTTTAAAGGAGAAAATTGGTATTTACTAGGTGCAGAAGCTCCTAGCTGGGAAAAGGAATCCTGTGTCCTACAACATCTGGGGTTCAGGGCCTCCCAGCACAGGTAGTGAAGGCACTGTCCCTTAAAGGCTTTTCAAGGCACCTTGCAGAAGAAAGGAGAAATGTATTTTCCCTAGAAATGTATAATTCAGACAGAACCTGTGATTTTTTTTATATGGCTGCAGTGTTTTTGACAAGCGCTCACCTTCTGTCATTTTGTTGTCAAGTATGGCACTGAAGAGCTCTGAGAAATGCAAGGGCAGTGCTTCACTGTGAACAACCATCCGTCAGCACCGCTCACTCTGCCACACTGAGGAAAAGATGATGCCCTAGAAGTTGCAGACCTCTGTAGCTTACCCTTTGCCTAGAGATCAAGTGAGGAAAACCAAGCTGAATACTCATGTTTTAATGCAAGCCACTGTTACAGGCATGCTCAGTCTGCAGCACAGTTGAGCAAGTTGAGAAAACCAGTTACCCACCCAACAACTAAAAATTAACTGCTTGGTAAGACTTGAGCCCTAGGACCTCTGCAATAGGAAATAAAATCCCTGGAAATAATCAGCTCTAAAAGAGCCCCCAAGGTCTCACCTTTGGCTGTCATTCCATCAGAAGGCCAACATGCCTCTGGCCTCCCAGGTCGCTCTCTGACACAAGCAGCATCTGCTCCTGTTTTACACTTGTTGAGTAGGTATGCAAGGAGCACAGCCTCCCTGCACCTGCTTGCACTGCAGAAAAGGGTAATATTCAGCCCCAAATTGAAGCAATCTGTCTTTGAGCTCTCAATTATCTTAGATACAACTAAGTACACATTTCTAAGGTGAGTGAAGCCAGTGTAAGGACACACAGCTGCAGAACGGATGAGTAACTCTCTTCCTTAAGCTTGATCAAAAAGACTCAAGTATAACAAAGTTGATGTATTATGGCATTAACAAATTTGGTCTTGTATTTGAATACAAGAGACTGCAGCAGACATTCAGGGTTGTAAAAGTACTTACTGCTTATGTGCTCCACAGCTTAACGAGTAGTGTAGTAATATATAGTCACTGATTGATTTTATAAGTTAACATAATGATTTCATACACTGTAGCTATTCTAAAGCAATGCACTGTTTTGCTTCTGTCGACGCCCAGCAGTTACTGGTTATTGACTGATCCCTCCCTGCACGTGAAGCCAATTAGCAGAAGACCAATCTGGAAGTCAGTCACATGACTAATTTTTAGATAGTGAGTAAGAAGTCCTCAAATGTGCTACTTCAGTTTTAGGAACATTAGCATGCATTCCTTTGGAGATGTAATGTCCAGATAGTTCTGTCATTCTGTTTGTTACTCCAGTTTAATTTAACAGCCCAGATTCTGAGGTCAGGACAGATAGAAAACCCCTTTTCTCACACAAAAGATGCCTGCACACATCCACTCTGACCAGATCCTCTATTGCACAGGAAACTTCAGCTGCAATAGAGCATCTAGGATGCCCTGCCCAGCCCTGCACATCATCTCATACCACGCCTTTCATACACTTATCAACCTCCCTTTGGGGACAAGGTAGACACTGCTCACACTTACCTGGTTACCAGCAGATAACCCAAAGGTTAGATGGACTTTAGCTCCCTATTAATTGCACCAAATTTAGTTTATAGCTTAAACAGCTTTTCTCCCTTAGGGCTTTTTTCTATGCTTCACTTTTCCATTCTCAGTCTGATAAGATAAGCAAACAAAGCCATTAGCCTCTCTGATAGGCTCCCTATTCCTCAATCTCTTCTAGCCCTTAGCTCACTTGTCCTACTCCTCTTCTCCTGTGCAGCCCATAGGCAATTGCTTCCTTAACAGTCACTCAAGCACAGTATCCCATGAGTTCCACATAGGCACCATAAGCAGCAAGCATAGGAGTATAGGATTTTATCTTCACACTTACTTTCCAGAAAAGCACTGCTTGTTTAGAACCTAAAGGTTTTTATACAAAAATTGCTTAAATGAAAAAAATTAATGCATAAACGAAGGTGCTACAAGCTAGCCCAATAGTCAAGATAGAACATGAAGACACACAGGCCAGTAACGCAAGGTCAGAAAAAAAACCTCACAAGTCACAAATCTGAAGAATGCTCAAAACAAGTTGATATGAACTGAAGGAAAACATCCTCCCCGTGGGGCTGTTTTAAATACCATCACTCAGCAGAGTACCCACAGGTGCAGTTAGGAGTTAGGGAAGGCTCTTTCTTCCCCAGTAATGGATAGGTGGTTTCAGCTGGGACAGCCCTGCTCCCAGCAAAGGAGCCCCATGTCCACGCACCTGGGAAAACAGCCACCTGAGAGCAGTGGGGTTCTGCATGCCTCTTTGCAACAGCTGTCAGAGCCTCAGTTCTAGAGGTCCTGTTTTTCACACCTGTGTCACACTATTTGCTCCTTTTGGGTTTTTTTTTTTTTTTCCCCTTTTTTAGATTGTTATCGTTCTCTCCACATACTGGATAGGGCTGGTTTTATTGGGGATAGGGTTAGTTTGTCAGCTATGGATGGTTTCTAAAGATTGCTCATAGGAAATGCATTACAATGTATATATATGTGTTAATAAACAAAAGAGATCCAAGGAAAATCGGTATTCCTGAAGACAAGGGGCTCAGACTGGCTTGTATCCTTGCTGCTTACAGACTTTTTCTTTTCTTTTTATTTGCAGCAGCCCTACTGCTTTTTGGTGGGTGGCAGAAAGAATTCATGGTTTCAAAGCATATTTATTTGTAAGATTTAATGCTTTTCCCATCGTTCTGCCTACTCTTGTGGGCACTGGTAAAACCAAAGCTGTGTTTGTTCCAGCTCTGTAGTACCAAGGAACTGGGATTTCTGTGTAAAACCTCGGGCCCAAAAGAATTGTTAGCTCTTGCAAGCCAAGGAAACCACGGTGACATTGGCAGAGCCATTCTGGATGCTGGTGTTTGGTTCTGGTCAGATATTACCACGTCAGTGGAGAATTTGATGTTGCACCCCTGAAGGTCTTCTATATTTTTAGTATTTTCTTGGAAAAAATAAAGCTTTAAAACTGCTAAAATATTGTCGGACTTGTCTTACTGTGTGTAATTTCGAAGCATTTGTTCCAGGCACACTACAATTTTTGCCATTTAGTGATTACCTTTAAATTCTGCGAAGCCTTTTCTCGTGTGCCCTTGTGTAGTGCTTTGGGAGATTGTCTGATGTGAAAAGCACTATTACACACTGAACTGATTATTGTTGTTTGTTGCTGTTAACACAGATAAGAAACCCTCCTGGCAGGGAAACAACTTCTTTTCTAATAAGTATTCATAATTTGTATCTCAGCAAAAGATGTAAACATATATTATCATTAAATAGGCTGTAATTTTAATTGCCTATAAATGTTATTAATTCTGATTGTGATTATTCAATAGGTAATAAAGATAAAGGCTGTCAAAATTAATTAAGTACATATTCATTAAATTCAAGGTAGCTTCAGTTTCTTTATTGCACAAATACAATTAACACTTAATCTGAATCTCAGTAAGTTACATAATCATGTGACTCAAAATAAAGGGAGGATACAACCTTGGCCTTTTACTTTTTACATGGGAAAACATTAATGATGCTGACATTGGAGACAATTAGACAGTGTCGGCCAATTGTTTTTAGTCAGCTTTCTCTCACATCTGTGGTGTCTACAAGCAAGAAGGGCCATTGTTTCTGCAGGCCTCCGTCGCGCTTTGGCTCTTTGTGCTAACCGTCAATCTCTTGCTGAATATCAAAGCTGTGAGGAAATTAGAACAGACCAGCTCTACTGCACCACACTAAAGCTTAGCAGGGTGCATCCACTATGCTACTAATTAGGCAGTGGCCAACAAAATAACCTGTCAATGTGTGCTTGCCATTTCCCACACACCTGCATTTCATACACTAATAAGCGTACAGCCAGAGAGAGAAAGGGATAACTGCTGAAGTGTGAAAAATGAACAAAATATAACAGTGTTTCTCTCCCCACCTATACTACTACCAATTACCATTTAACATTAGGTAGAATCAACATGTCGGAAGAAATACAATACAGTATCTGAAACTAAAGAGGGGGTAGGACGGGGCAAAGCCACACATAGAGTGTATTAATGTTTGCTGCAGAACACCACACTGTGGAATCTCTCATTATTTATTTGAGCTGGGAGGCTGAAAATGATCGTGATTAGGGTTTTTCTATTCACGTCAACTGAAGGAAAAATCCATATTTTAGCTACATACCAAAAGTGAATGTATAAACACCATATCAAATGACATCCAGCGTTCTTCTGACATACCCCATCCTTCACACACATCAGTGCAGTTAAGCCAACACAGACTGGGCTCATGGTCTCCTTCTTATTCACTTTCTTTCTTCTGGTTGCAAGCCTCTCAGAAACTTTGCGCACCATCTTTCCAGAGTGTAATTCCTTCCTTTTGGCCATATCAATCAGCGTGTTGGTTCCAGGTTGCCTGGATGACTTGTAACAGTCATGCAATTTTTTCCTGTCATGAATCTTTTCCCTACCAAACGCATGGTTAAAAAACTTCTAGAAATGACTTTTCATTCCGAGAGATGAAAATATGCAAAACTGCACTGCTATTACTGTTATGAAAGGGGGAGGCCGGAGGCTTATGTGGTGATTACAAATATTGTATTTGAGAAAGACTCATCCTCAACAAACAGAAATCAGTCTCATTACAATCTTTGTAACACAGTATCGCTTAGAATTCACAAAACTCCCACTTACAAACCTTTGTAAATTACTGGTTCTTGTACAATAGTAATTCACACACCGTATATTTCCTTCCCTTTCCCCAGCTTTAATGCCTGATCAGATTGCAAGAGTGATGATTTAGAAGTGATAGGTGCTGAAAACAAAGCAGGGCATGAGTACAGATATTAAGTCAGGTGCAAAAAATACCCAAGGCCAAGCTGCAAAGTCCATTACCTTTACTGAGGATCTGGCTCAGCTGAATTCAACGGTTCAGACTTTGAGCCCTTTTTTTTTCCCTTTGCACAAACTGTAGGGGTGGAAATGCAAATTTACTTGTGTAAAACACGGAGATTCCCTTGTAGGTCTCCTTCCCACTCCATGCTGATGTATGTAGTTAAATTTGCTTCTTTTTTATTTTTTTTCCTATAGGCTTGAGCTTTGGTGGATCAAGTGGATGAATAGCAGAATTTCCCCTAGAAAGCACCAAGATGTATAGATGTCTCTCACTCCTGAGCAGCCGCCCTGCCGACTGCCTTTAATGTATAGCTGATTTTAAAAGAAGAAATGAAAACTAGAAGGGCCGGTGCAACGTGTGGATTTAGCTGTTTTCCTCTACAAGAAAAATCACTCCATCTCAATATGTAGGAGAAATGACTATATTGTTACGCTATCCTTGATGGAAATCATACAATAAAGGCCAATATTCAAATGGTATTTGTTAGATACTTTTGAACACCACTCTGCCTTTCATTAGACTTTATCCAGGAGCAGCATTTTCAATTATAAATAAAAACTTTCTCCGCCTCTTCCCACTTGAGCTCAAGTACAGAAGGCCCCTATTTAAAATGCAGCTCCCGAGCAGGCCACCAGGCCGCCTGTTCAGCTGCCAGTGGCTTTTGTGTACAAAGATGTTAATTGGTCCTAATCCCCTCCTAGAAGCTGTTTTGGTAGCCTGACCTGGCACCCCAAAGGACACCTTGGTGTGAAAAACTAAAGGGCCCATTCAAAAGAGAGTGAAAAGCGGCACTGAGCATTCCAACACATTTTAATTTCAGGAATTAAAAAAAGGGAGGGTGTAGCTAGAGGGCTGTGGCAGCGGGGGGACGGCACACAACATCCTCCTGGTTCTGAGCCGGGCGTACAAAGCAGGAGGAGCGGTGAAGTAAGCTCAGCAAACATCCCTTCCACACGAAAAGCTGCAGGCTGCGTGCACGTCAGCCCCACGTTTGGATTTTCCTCTTCCACGTTGGCATTGCCAGTGCACAGATTGCATCTGGGAAGGCCGGGGGCTGTGGAAGCAGAAACCCAAACGCAACGTGAGGGCCCAACATGGCCTCTTCCATCGCCTGGGGGGGAGCTGTACAAAGCTAGGCTGAATAAGGGCCAAACATGGCCACTCCTTCACCCACAGGGAGCTGCACAAGCCCAGACCGAATACAAGCCCAAAATGGCCTCTCCATAACCCAAGCGGAGCAGCACAAGCCCAGGCCAAAGCATGCTTCCCTCTGTGTTCCGCTTGCCCTTTCTGGGCCACAAATAAGCATCCAGGGAATGAAGTAGAGAAGACATTGTTATTAGGCACATTCGGAGCAGCTGGAGGGGGGTGGAGGAAGAGGTGAGGAAGGAAAAATGGAGAAAAAAAACAGCTATTACTGCAATCTTATAATCAAACCTGCAGAAGAAATGTTAGATGTAAACAATCCCCCTTAGGACGCTGTAAAATGCTATCTGTTCAGCATGCCATTGTACAAAGTGTACATTTACAGCTTGGGTGGTAAATTATGCTAATAGAATGCACAAACCTCAACCGCGAGGTTTTGAATTTTTTGACGCAGTTCACAGATCAACTTCATAGGTCAAAGGAGTTTGCCTCCCACAGCCTGATAAAGTAGAAAGATATGAAGTGTGTGTATTATTATAATCTTGTTGAATGCAAGTTTTTAGACGGAATACATTTGGTATATTTTCATCTGCGCATTTGTTCGTAATGAATCTTTTTCGTTAGACACTGCTCCAGGCAAGGGCAAAACACTTAGGAGAGTCTTTTCATGGAAGTGTTTCAAGGTGTTAAATGTAAAAACCCTGTAATAAAAGCTTCCATAGAACAGGAGTGTAAGCAGAAAAGAAACTACAGTAGCAATCCTTGCACCAAAGAACAACTACTTTTCCATGAGCATTTGCAACGCAAGACAAAACTTGAGGCATATAAAATGATAGATCCCTTAACCAGCAAACTTGTTTAAAGAACAAGGACTTGTAGTTAGAAATGGAAGGTAAGACAAAGGCACAACAACTGCACTAATTGTGTCAAACAAACCAACCAGCGCTTCAAAATATGATGTGCTGAAGAAATACTGAGTACCCATTTGGACAAAGCAGCAAAAAAGATCTCTGATGTTGAAAGGTCTGCAGATGAGATCGTTGGCATCTTCTGTGCTTGTGTTTTGAAAAATGAATATTCTTTTGATGCCAAATAACGACATGATAGAAACTAGGGCTTGGATATTTATGTTATCTCACAGTGCATTTTCAAAATGACTGACTGATCCACTGCTATCATCATCTCTGGCTTGGCTCTCTGTGCCAGCTGCTTTAAAATGTTGAGATAAGGAATACATACTGGGAACAGTGCAAGACCACAAAGGTATTTTGAAGGATAAAAAAATTAAATGATCAGGCTGAATAAATATTTGCTCAGAAGCTGAACAATGAAGGGAATGGAAATGTCAAAAATTAGTTGCCAATGTTGAAGTGCTGTTACCCTTCCTTTGCCCTCAGCGTATTTGTCATTGTGAAGCATAGGCACGTATGTCAATAACTTTGCATGTTTTATGGGATTATTTCTGTTTTAATTGACTTCTTCGTGACTCAAACAAAGGCAAGAAGAAGGAATTTGGAGTGACTGGGGAGTGGGATGTTGGTGGGTGCAGCTACCACATGCTGTCCTGTCACATACCTGGGGAGCTGCCTACAAGCACAAGGTATCTGTCTCTGGAAAAAGAGGCATATTTGAGACATTCCAACAGCAACAAAAAAAAGTCCTCATTACAAACCAAGCCTGAAGTCAGCAAAACAGATGGAATGCACTGACTGAGGGATGCTGCTGTGACCTCACCTGTGTCTCCCACAAACCTTGCCGGGCTTTTGAGTTGCCTGGGATCCAGAGCAGAAGATGAAGTTTAATGCAAAGCAAAGGCTTTCCTTGATAAACAGACTGGATAATTAAAAAAAGGAAAATCCAAATTTTACTTATTTCCAGAGTGAGGAAAAAGTAACTTCTCCAAAGCACCAAGCAGTTCTTGGTTTTCCTTGGGCTTTCAGATGAAGCTTGTGGTCTGCTACCAGTCCAAGATATGCAAAGCCATGCTTTCCCCTTGCTATTACTGCACTTAAAAAAAAAAATAACAGGGAAAGAAGTGGCCTCTGAACACCACTTTGGCGTCCTTGGGGAGGTGAGTGCATAGTGTGTAGGCTGAACTTTTTTTTTCCTCCCCATTCCAATCATTTCCCTTCACTCCCCCTCACAGTCACAGCTCCAGTGGTATTTCAATCCAGTTAATGTATGTGTGTTGTAAATGTCACTGGGGTTAATCTCTCTCTGAGCTTTTAAGAAAATAAATCAGCATTCTGACTGATTTGATACTTTAAAAAAAAAAGTTTCCACCCACTCTTCCTTTCTTCTCTTGACATGGCAGGAGGGGTATTAAACTCTGGGTGAGCCTATAGGAAACTACTGGGTATTTGCTGTTAGCCCTGCCAGGTGGCAAAGACCCACAAGAGTATACAGCTCATTTTTATGGCAGATTAACAAAATAGAAGGATTCTTAAATGAGGGCCTGATCCTGCTGGGTCCTGTCTGTCCTTGCTGATCTCTACTGCAGATGAAAAAAAGATGAAGAATTTAAATGAAAGAAAGCAGCGGAGGCAGAGCGTGCCGTGGGATTCAAAAACTTTGAGCTGTGTGCTACGTAGCCTCTGTCAATTCCTAAAGTTGCATTTCCCACCTTTGGATTTACATTTCTGGCTTTTCTGGAAAGAGGGTTTCCACAGCCGTGCTCACACCTGCTTGAATCGGCTCTGAGGTGCTGGGGCTGCCCCAAAATATGGGCAGAGTGGGCAGCAGGATGCAGAACAGTCCTTGTTACTTGCTTGTAGGTGTCAGTGAGCCCCAAACCAGGCAGTTGTGCCTGGTGTTTGGGGAAGGGGGCTCACGGTGTACGTGATGCCAGCTGCTGCAAAACTGACCTAGGCTTTCCAAAAGGATGCTAAATATTGTGACCGTGGTTTTCTTGACAGATAAGCCTCCAGTAACCAAACAGGTAGATAAAGCTGTGTTCTGCACACCCTGTATGCATCGATGAATTTGACTCCCTCTCTTCAGAGAATATTAGCACCTATACTTTAGCGATGGGGAGGCTTAATAAAAGGGCTGGCATATGACTGTTGGTAATAATCTGTCACAAAATCAGGAACGGAACATTACAACTTGGGAGTCTGATTGTATGTACAGCACGCCCAGTGATACTTGCATTGAGCCCCAGGCTGAGAAATCCCATTAAGACGAGGTGTCACAGACCTCCAGGCTGCTTGAGCTCCCACATGAGGTACACGGTCCCCCAGCTCAGTCGCAGATGATAACAGTGGTATCTGTGAATCAACTAATTCATTCTTGAAACTTTCCATTCACTTTACTCTTTACCACCTTCTGCAAAAGTCTGGCAGTATCAAGACGTGAAGCTTTTCTAAAGCAGATTAAGGATAAAGTGCCAAAAAGAAACCCCAACTTGTTCTCTCTAAATAACCGACATGCCCAGCAAACTGAATACACAGTGAATACACAATTTAAGGAAAATGAATCTACTTCTGTCCCCAAAAGCACAGCAAACCTAGGGGATGTAGCTTGGCTTCCTGTATTTGCATTTCCTCCACACAATGAGTGGATCTAGTTACATTTGTTTCACCTTTCAGCTATTTCTCCAATTTTCCTTTCTGAATGGAGGAATTTATCCCTTTTTTTTCTCCCAGAGTCAATGCTGGGGAGGGAAGCAAAGAAGTTATCAAAGGGGGGAGGGTAGGGAGAACAGCCTCGCCAGAGCTAAGGCTGTAATTACTTTAGAAACATAAAGGTCTATTCTCTCATTGCTGAAAAAGGGGAATTACACACATAACTTCCATTAGCATTAATGGGACTCACCTACATAAATCCCTGGTACATCAATGGGTGAATAGATCCCGTATAACTATAGGTACTGTTTACTCAAAGGAAGTGTGTACCAAAGCAGACTGCCTAAATCAGGATAGAGTGGGTGAAAGCTCTACCTTACTCATTTCATTGTCATTTGCTCTTGAAGGGCAATTATCAAGAAATTATTAGGTAGTGGCATCTTAATATCATGCTCTCCTGCCTTTTTACTTCTTGTCTGACAAAGGCAAAAGCTGACAGAATGTGAAATATTTTCCTAATGGGTTTTTTCCTACTTGTTTTCCTGTTACCCAACCAGGTTAGTTTTTCTGCAAACAGGCGTATATCATTTGCATTTGTTCTCCTCCACTGTCTCTGAACATGATTATGAAGGCTGGCAAGATTTATAGCCAGTAATGTACTTAAAGACTTTATCTCTTTTCCTTTTCATGAGTATACGAGAGAAATAATTTGCTCGGGCTCTTTTTTTGTTTGTTTGTTTGTTTTCAAATCAGTTTGCTGTTCAGAATGGCCAGGTGAATGTCTTGCATGAGCATCTCTCCAGAGACAGCATACAGCAGGGGTTCAGTGTTTGCCATTTCTGTAACACAAAGTGCAAACTCTCACTGGATGAGTGCAAGCACACAAAAGAAGAGAACTGGCAGCACCAGCTATCCATGATACGTTGCATTGCTCCTGATTTTAGACTGATAGGGCAAGAACAAAGAATATTTAGAAAGATTTGAGAACTACAAATCCCTGCCTGAAATTTTACAGCTCTAAGAATTACCCTTCAGCTGCCTGCTCTGCTGCACGTCTCTCCTTCCTTCCTTGCTCTTCCGTGGTCTATAGGGAGCTCGCTGCCTGCTTAGATGCTTCTTTGCTGTGTGGATTTGGATGTGAATATCACTGCCTGCTTTACCAAGGATGCTATCTCTCTATGAGGGATTCTTTAGCTTTGCATCCCATCCAAGCACGGTAGCAGTCATCCTCTGCTCAAAGAGTGACCGATTTCTATTACTAAACATAAGGACAAAAAGAGGAGCAGCAGAAAATGAAATCTAGTTTGGGCCTGGTGCACACACCAGGGACCAGAGAAGAAGGCAGGCTAGGATTTAAAAGGCAACACAGCTAATGTGAGTGGCATGAGTCAGATCAATATATCATATTTGGAGAGGGAAATCGTTCAGGTCAGTCTTGCAGTACTTTCAGGCGTCTGCAGAGATCATATCACATCTATTTAAAATGTGAAGCTCCTGGTTCTGCAAGTCAGAGGCAATAATCTCACTGACTTTGATGAGGGCAGGGTTTCACCCACTGTCAAGATGCAGTGTGAAGATGGGAGCTCTCATGTTGCCTTGTTTCATTCTTTGCAGCTGCCCTTTAGATGATTCCCCTTTGAAACAAAGGTATTACCCTGACTGTACAAGTAACACCTGCACGGGTCAGTAACAGTGTGCCTAAGGACTGCAGAGGTCACCCTGCCTGGTTCCTGGGTGCCATCCTGCAGGCAGCACAGCCAGGAGCAAGGCCAACACAGAGGGAGAGATTCTGGGAGAGCCAAAACCTGCCATGGTTAGAAGCAGGCATCCTGCAAAGGTCTTACAATTCATCTGCTTAGCACAGCAAGTAGCCATTTGAAGCATACAGTATTGACTTTTCTCGGAAGCATTAACTTACCTCTTGTATTGGACTGTTTATTTTCATAGTGAGCTTCTGCATCTCCTGGAAGCTCCTCATAAAGGCACCTGTGCCCAAATTTTATTTATGTAAGTCGTGACCAAGCAGGAACAATATTTTAGGTATGCTATTTTTGTCGTCTTAAGCATAGAAAACTGCTGGTGTCATCCAAGACTGATCACAATAAGAACCAGATACAAAACAAACTACAATTAATAGAAAGTAATGCTTTAGCTAATTCAGCATCACAGAAATACCTTTCCTCATACAAAGCAGCTAACAAACCTTATCTTCAAAATATCGTGACACAGTTTGGTCCCCAGACGATGTAGTGCTTTGAGTGTCAGATCCACAAAGCCTCCCAGGAGCAAGTAATGCAGGTTGGCTTTGTTGGTGACTATAGATACCACATTTGTGCACAACTGCAGTAGACACTTATCAGACACATAACCCCTCATCTCAAAGAGGTCACCTGAATAGACAGGGTGGGCTGCTACACAGACACAGCTGTGAGAAAGTCCTTCTCTGAGGAGCAGAGCAAGACTAGGAGGAGCTCACAGAGTGTTGTGCCCTAAGGGGGCAGAGGGTCTTTGCTGTCATTGCTGTCAGACAGCTGTAGAGCTTGGATTCATACCAGGTCCCTGGCCTTCAGGTCCAGTGCTGCTGTCACAAATCCACCTCCAAGCTACCACATGGAATTAAATGCTTTATAAACCCAAGGATTGGGTAATTAATTGCATCCTCCCCCTCCCTTTTATTTTGTCATGGAGTTACCTCGTTTTAGATCTAAGTTCTGCAGAAAATGACCTGTCAATCAATGAGAAATAGCAAGAGTCAAAAGCAAGTATATGCACTATACGCACTAAAAAGACTTCTTAAAAATACATGTAATTAGTTGGGGGGGAAAAAAAAAAAAAAAAAAAAAAAAGCTATTTAATTTTTCACTTATATAGTCATTTCAAAAAAGGATTTAGACCATACGACATATTTTCCCATAATACAAATCCTATTGACAGAAATAAACCGCAAATGTAACCGCTAATAAATCTCTTCTCCTCTGAGAATAGCTCCTGCCACCAGACGTCTCGCTGATACCAGCTTGGGGCTTTTGATTCCTCCTAAAAATGCATGCTTGTGCCCTTTGCACACTACTACTACTCCTTAACATTTCTTCCAAGCAAGCAGAACCACTTCAATTTTGGGGTTTAACTCGTAAAGGCAAATAAAAGCTGCCCCACTTTAGCAATATTCCTCAGCCAACAAAGACTGTGATGCCAGTTGCTGGTCTCAGCCATAATTATTGAACCATTTTTTCCTTTAGAAACACACAATTATTGAATTCATTGTAGACATACTGTATGTACTAACTTAATTTTAGCTGTATAATCTCATAATGGACATCAATGAATAGAGGATTAGTCAAAACCTATTAATAAAGAGATATAACGGGCCCTTCGATATTTTCTTTCAAAAGGCACAGTAAGCTTCAAGTTCTGCTTCTGGAGCCAAGTCTGAGTACCCTGCCTGAGTAGTGGGCATCGCAGTAGGGGCAAGAGGGAGAAATCACTCCCTTTAAATTGTGGATTAGAAGAAAATTTACCTTGCAGTTCTGCCTGTAGCTTTAATTTTGCAGCAACAGCCTTGTCTTAGAATCTCTTCCAGGTCCCTAGAATCCTCTTAGGGGTGATGTGTGAATCATGTCCCAAGCTCCCATGATTTTGCATGGGAACATGGGGTCTGTAGGGGTGTGAGGGCTGTGACTGAGTGGGGCTGGGCTGGTGTTATGATGGCACACCTGCAGCAGAGATGAGTTGGCCAACATGTACCCTGAACACTGGCAGTAGAGCACAGGTGTCCAAGTGTGCTGAACCTCCAAGGGCAATCTGCTCTACAGCAGAGCACACAGCAAACAGAAAACTTCTTTTACTTGTGTGTGAGCTAACACATACATGGTTAGACCTTAGGATGAATAAAAGCTTCAAGTAATTCACGCAGCAACTTCCCCTGAAGGTCTGGTTCAGTGCATAAAAACCTGCTAACCACTGGAATGGGACTGGAGCGTAGGTGAGCTGCATTTAAAATGCTTTTAAAAATATATTGGAAATTGGTTTTGAAAATGGGATCCAAGAACAGAGAAGTAGCCACCATCCTTATTTTATACATTATTCATTCATCATCCTTTCCAACATCGAATAACTTCACCACCTTCTAAAGTAGTGAGGATCCCTCTCACCCCTCTAATACCATTCCGAGAACAGACCAAGGATTTCTTTGGGAATATTACACAGTGCTCACGAAACTGTCTGCCCTACCAGCCCACACTCAGCAGTTTCATCCCAGCCTGGAAGAGACTGGAGGTGAAAACCTTAAAAAACATCCTACACCACAAGGCAGGACCAGAAGAGCACATTATTCCTGAGGTCTGATGGCAGCTCCTGCACGATGGCAGAGGCAGCCCTGTTTAGCATGTAGAAGTGCTGGCTGGACACTGCAGTACTTAAAAACTGCTGGCAAAGCTGAGGGGCAATAGCTGTCACTTTATTCTGCACACTTAACTCCTATTAGTATTAATAGAGCTGCACACAAGCAGTGAGAGCAGATCATGGCCTGCAGCTATTTATATATTTCTGCCTCATCTCTTGTATTTTATGGCATTGTTCATTGGTGTCACCCATAAGCTTGCAGTCATTGTGTTTCTATTTTGACATACAGAGGAGCGGGCATGTGAAATTAGACAAAGGTAAATGGGAAGCATACATTTTGAACTGAAGTGTAGCCTTCCACGAGGGAAGTGAATTTCCTTAAGTAAATGCTGCTGCTGCACAGCCCCCGCTCCCAATCTCCGTGTGGCCCCAAGAGCTGCATTTTGTAGGCTGCTGGTGCCCTCACCATCTTGCACAGAACTTGTTTATTTGTATTGCAGTGGCACTTAGAGCTTCCTGAGGAGTGAGATCCATTGTGCTGTGTGCTGGGCACACAGCTGAATTGGAACGAGCACGGCTTTCTCTGTGAGTGCTCTAGACAGAGAATAGATCATTAAGGTCACTTGTTTTCCTTACAGAGGCCAAGGCAGGATTGATTCCTATGTTATATTCTATCTGTGCATGTATTTTTCCTCCCTAGTTTCAAATAGCCAAGGCACCAAGACATTACTGACTTCTCCTAAGAGATTCCTCTGCCTCTCAGACATCTCATTTGGGCAAAGTTATGCCTGAATTCTTTAAGTCCACTTTTAAAAAAAATCAGTCTATTATATCCAGACAGGGAAAATTCATGCAGAGAAGGAAGCTTTTTGCAGAGGGAAAGGAAACCTCGGCCCCAGTGAGAGCAAAGAAAAGATTGGAGGAGGCAGCCTGAGTCAACCACCAGAAGGGTCTCACCAGCTCTTTCTACCTCCACCCACTTCTAGACACTCCTGGACGTGTTTGAGACAGAACCATTGAATCCATTCAGCACTACAGCATTGTATCCATTCAGAGAAATGCACTTCAACAGGGCAACCGCCCTTAAAAACAGACCCATTGTTTCTTGTAAAAGCCTCATTGAAATCTGTGCATATAACTGGCTGCTGTTTTGTGAGTTAGCTATACTTGCATGTTACTGATTTGAAAGTGAATGCTCTTTGGAGGGTTATTTTGCTTGAAATACAGCTCCTCAACAAAATGTTCCTCCTTTCTTCAATAATATCGCTGCGGAGATTCCTTCCTTTGGAAAGATGATCAATACATCTTTGTGAACCAGGATCTGTTATGAATTTGTGTCAGTTAAGGAACCAGAATGCTGGTTTAAGGAATCTCACAGTTCTTTCTCTTTGTGTTTGCACTTTTACTAAAAAGCAGTTTTACCTGACTTGCCCTTCAGAAAGAGACACAATCACACAAGAACACATACATTCGTTAAAAGGCTACTCCTGCATGCTGTCAATAAACAGTAATGGTGGCTAGACTAGCAAGAGTTGCTTCCCAAAGAACAAGGAAAAGGTACTCTGTACACTGCATTTTTTGCTACCATAGAGTCTTACAGTAGTGGATTTGAAATCCACTACTAGTGATGCAGACACAGAATAAAAACTACGGCAGAGCCGGCAACCAGACCCAGTGATACTCATTCCTCCACGTGACACCACATACCTACCCTGCAGCCTCCTAAAAGGGAGTTGCACCTGCAGCCCATGGATCAGATACCTCTGCATCCTCACTTCATATGGCACCTAGCTGTACAGGGTTGTTGTTTTTCTAAAGAGCTAATTCTGCGTAGGTTGGAGCTGTGGGCTGAGATTGGCTTCCCAGGTGTGGTAGGAAAAGCACATTCAGCTTTCAGTGAGGGAAGAAATTTCCATCTCCACTTTCAAATGAAGGGTTAAACAAACCTGTGGCAAATTTGAGTGCTTCACAGAATGTGGTAATGGAGTTGATGCCATGTGGATGGCAGAAAGTGTACACGATATTGGCCAGTTGTTTGATACTGCCACTCTAAAGGCCCCAAGAATTAGACCAATTTCACAGTAGAAGAGGTGCCTGTTTCTCACATTTTCTTTCACAGTTGGAGTCCTGGTCACTTGTTGATCTTCTGTCCTCATAAAATCTTTCCAGTTCATTTAAAAGTTGGCTCTCTTGTGCATTTCCTAAATTCTTTTTGAAGCACAAGGTTTGAAATGCTTCCATACTTCTGAGACCCAAAAGGCAAAACTAGAAACTGAGCACCTTGACCCCAAAGGCCTTACGATGCCAAATACAGTCAGACAGAATTTGTTGTAAATGGGGCTGCAGGATCATGCTCCAGTATTTAGCACCAGATAAATGGTAGCTTGTACTCCAAGCTTTCCCTTCAGCTTTCTCTTGTGCAATTCTGCGATACAAGTTTTAAGGTCTCCACTGGAGAATTCCTAAACACCTTTTTTTAAAAAAAATATTCTCCTGTAAAAAAAATAACCTACCATTAAGGCTGGCAAATTATTTCCTGCTCATAAGAGAATTTCTTCTTTCTGTGTAATTTTGGAAATATTTACTACTCTTTTTTCTTTTTTTTTTTTTTCTCCTAGCGTGATCAATGAAAATAGAGGTGCTGACTGTACTACTCTTTTTCCCCTCTCTCAATGCACTCTGTGTTCAACTATGCTTGGAACTGTGTTTATGACATAGCAATAGGCCACATTATATTAATAGTGATCATAACTAGTGAACTAAATGATCACATTCTAAGTTATAGAATGCATTGCTCCAAAAGCAAATTTTCTTCGATATCTCTTTAAATTGTTAGGTATACGAAAGCACAGCACCTCATGTGAATTGAATCCCATTGAGTTCTGGACCTGAATCCTGAATGCAGAGGCAAATTTGTCCATTCTTAATAAACATTTCCAACTATGGAAAAATTGTAAATGCAAGTCCTATACCCCTTTGCTATACCAGCTCTAGAACAGTACTTTAGAAATCTTCCAGCAGATGAACTCTTACATTAATTGAAACTAAAGATATTTCTTGCTAGTGTTGTTGCAAGATGTATTAAAAGGAACGAACTCATTTGATTGGTATTCAAGAACTGTCAGGAACTAGTAGATTTGATATTAACCCATACACAATTGGGTAATCCCCATGCTTTGCTAACTACAACTGCCTGCCAAATCAAACTCTGCAAGTACAGAAGTCCTCCACCTTCTTAATCTGCAGCTGTTAAACAGGAAGCACATCATATATAAGAATTGTATCTGACATAAGCTGAATGAGGTTTTCTCTTTCTTCTGGTATTTGTGACCTCTTGCCTCTAATGCCACAAATCCTCACACATCCAGAACTTACAGGGGGACATCTAATAATTCTGTATGAAAAGTCAAGAAAATCCTTGCTGGAACTTTTGTTGTCTCTGCCTTTGAATCTTAAGCAATGAAGTTTTGGGTAATCAAGGTCAAAATACTCAGCTTTTCACCAGTTACTGCACCAGAGCCATTTCAGAATCTTGACTGAAAGAAATCATACTTCCCATCTACATACCTTAGGGAGCCATGTAGAGGCAGAAACACTTCCTCAAGGATCCCTCCACGTTGATGCAGCTTACAGGAAATAAATTGCTTTATGCTTTTATTCCTTTACTATTACCTGTCTGTCCTGGATTTGTTCTCCTGTTGGAATTCTCACTGTTTGGCCAATAGAATTAAACATGGCAAATCTTATTTGTCACTGAAATTCTCCATCTTGCCTTCTGTGTTATCTGCAGCATGCCAGTTAGTCACAAAGTTTGGGCTGTTTCAAAGACTCTCATAGCATATACACATATGTTTATGTGTAAATATATCCAGCAAGTTAACTTCTTGGAAGCTCTCAAACAACTGAATTCCTTAAATCTCTTTTTCATTAATATAGTCTCATGGAAGTTAACAATTGTATTTAATAGTGGTGTTGTATCCACAGGTAGAAAATTATCATTTATCTTGGTTTTAATATAAACTGGCATTACAGTTCATTAAATAGCTTGGTGTTGAAGCTATAGTTTTCAGCATTTACTGTATGCTGAAGTATAGAAAAGCAATTTATTGTTGTTATTCATATTAAAGCAGTGCTTAATGACTGGCCTAATTATGTAAATGCATAGCAGGGGAGAGTTTATACCTGCAAATGGTATAAACGAGCGTGGGAGGAGTACGTATAGGGAAAACTAATGGACAAAGTGCTAGAACCGGGGCTTTCTGAATACCAACCTAGGTCTGCATGGTCTGGCCTGACCGACTGTCACAGTGCAATATTCCTAGCAGATTCCCAGACACAATTATAGGGCTGGAAAGAGCAGTGGAGGCTTCAGATTGAAGCCCCTGAGGCTCCGCGCACACGCGGGAACGCGGCCACGCGGCGGGGCGGGCGCTGTCCGCGGTGCTGAGCCCGTGCGGCGCCCGAGGTCCGCGCGTCCACCTCCCTGCGCACAGGGGAAAAGCTTCGCTGTCACGTTTCTTGCAACCGTGTTTGGTGGAGATTGCCATGGATATGCTGTCAGGTCTCAAGTTTAGAGGTGTCTATGCCTTCATCATGCTCCTTGTGGAGAAAGACAACGCGAAGTCCAACAGAAGCCTACCAGACACAACTGGGCCTGCTGCACCGCGTGGGAGCAGGCTTCTCTCTGAACGTGCATAAAGGAGACATTATTGATATTGTTACTAATTTTTTCATAGCATCACTGTTGCTCAGGACGCTTGCACAGAAAGCTTCTGTCTGAAAGTGTGATACCTTTGTCCTCATTGGCTGAGCTGGTTCTGTGAAGGATTGCATTGTGTCTTCCCCTTCTAGATTCACAAGCCTGACTGTCCTACAGGCGAAAAGGCAGAGACAAAGCTCAAATCTTAGTTTTTATACTCGTTATATCCTGTTGGATGCAAGGTTTGACTCACAGAAGTGTTTTCTGTCAGTAACACCATGTTATCATTGAAACAGTATTCACTGTCCCCCAATGCTCACAATGGGTACTTACATACTCAGAACTGACATTCAAAGAAAGAGCTTCCTAGGGAAATAGTCTAAAGAGCACAATTTCAGTATCTTCCATTAAGATTATGGCTTTTCTTCATCACTAGCTTTGAAACAGATTTATAGCAAATGTTATATACATTGAGATACGTGTTGCATGCAGTTCTGGGCTCCACAATATAAAAGGGGTGTTAAAGTCTTTGAAAGCATCCAGAGGAGGGCAACGAGGCTGGTAAAGGGCTGAGGACACTTGAGTTGTCTAGTCTAGAGAAGAGATGGCTGAGAGGCCTGTTGTATTCTATTGTGTTGTGTTGCATTATATTCTATTCTACCCTATTCTATCCTATTCATCTTTTCCCTGTTAATCCAGTCTGCTTAAACAGCTTTCATGTATTCGTTCTCAGTGTCGAACGTATTTCTTAGGCATTGAAGATGTGCCATAGAGTGCCAAGAGTTTCACTAGCTGATTAGATGGCCAATAGACATTTCTTCACCCATGTATAAATCTTAAACCTTACTTCTGTGAAGGTCTGTGCGAACTGTACAAGGCTTTTCCCTAGAGCAGCTTTGCTGGTAGATCCGACTGCCATGATTCTGGATAAAAACCTCATTATCTCATGTTGGAAATCAAATACAGCCTAATGTATAAAGCTGAAAATGCAGCTTATATGGCTGATGCTTTCACTTTGCAAAGGATAAATTTCACACTTATAATTTTAAATCAGTTCTCCTAGGTTTTTACTCACTTGGATCTCCCAATGCACTTTAAAAAGAAAAGTGGTTATAAACACAAATTGCCTATATTAAGACAGAAGCATTAGTGTCATCTGTGTAGATCATCTGCTCATAAAACACTATTTAAGTTCTACCTGACAAGGGATCTGATTTCATCAAGTAAATCAATAGGAGAATTGGCAAGTGAGAGAGAAGCAGACAAACACACTGAGTTTCTCAGGATCTTGTACATGCTGAAGGGTAACTAACTCATTTATCTCATACTATTTTCTGTAAGCCTGCATGAGAACTATGCCAATAGAATAAAGTATTAAGTATGTGCCAGAACATATTTAAGTGGGAGTGTGTATCAGCTCTTTTGGTAAATAATAACAATGACAGTAAGGATATCTAAAAAGACACAATGCATTAAGAAAAAATAAGCGTAATCCCTTTTCATTAAAAATGTTTCACTCCATGGGGCCAGTAATCCAAGACCGTTTTCACAAGACTCTGTTGTTTTAACAGCTGTGGCCATGGTATGAAGTTTCACATTTGTAGCTCAAGCACAATTAAAGTCCTCCTCAACACCTGATGAAATGGGTTCTTATTTACTAATTCATCTCAGTAATCAGGTGATCTTGAGGATGCTTGTAATGCTGTGTCCAGAGAAGTGTGGAGATTATCTTGGAGTGTGCACTCAGAATGGCTAGGATTGCGTATTTATCCCCAGTTAGCTCACTGTGGAAACAGGCATTTCTCCTACCTTCTTCTGATTTCCATTTAGGATTAGGTTCAGAAATTTTTCAAAGGCCTCAAGGAGATTATGATCATATAGCAGTAGGCTGTGTTTAGAGGCTTTAAATTAAAAAGAACAGCCATGAAAAGAAAGAAAGAAAGATCAGGCTAGTATCAGGAAATGGCTGACTATAGTAGTTGTTAAATTTGTCTTGAATAAAACAAGGACTGCTCTCCTGTTCTTAATTTCTTGTGTTTCTTCTGGAGCCATGAAGAACATCCTTCCATGCTTCTGTATGTACAGTTCTGTCCTTCACTGACCTCTCTCTGACAACATTTGTGTATGTGGGGTGAGGGCCTCTTTTGTTTGACTTTTTGAACGGCAGTCTTCAAATTTTTCCTAAACGAGGTCTCAGGAATCTTCCTGAGTTCTGTCCATTCTAGGTCACTTCCTTCCAATGTCCACTCTAAAGCTCTGAAGCTGCAACTCCTGACTTGCCAACATGATGCTTCCCAGCATGAGTTTATTTTTATACCTCTGCATTTTCTGTGCTCTAAAATAAGACAAACAAAAGTAGAGAAGGAAGTTGAAAAAGATAAGAATGCCAAGAGGTTTCCTTGCAAAATGTTCTGCAGATTCATGGGTGTCACCCAGCACAGACAGGCTATTGGAAAGAGAATCGTTGAATCAGAGAATGGCTTGGGTTGGAAGAGACCTTAAAGATCTAGTTCCAATCCTGTTGATTCAGAATCACTAAATACATAAGGAATAACCAATTCCTTAGCTTTGTGTGGATTGGGTTGTGTTATCTGTCCTGTGCTACACCTGCTTCGTGGGATAGCTGCTTCAGCTGAAAGTCAGAAATGCCATTTCCTTCACTCTGGCAGCTCAGAAGATGTGCCCTGTGATCCAGCCCTCTTGTGTTGGTCGTAACACCATGTGTCAGGCAAAGGTTTGTGTTCAGGGTGAGTCCCTACCGATGAGATGTTTTCATCTTTGCTCACAGCAGGGGGATCAAACAGAAGAATGAGATGCAGAGTCGAAGGGAAAAAAAGGCTCTGGGATTTTTATTATTTCTGTGGGATTTTTTTTTCTTTTTCTCACAGGGAGAATAAAAAAGAAAAAGCAGCCCTCTTGGCTAACAGTTATATTAAGTGCAGTTTGTAAGAATCACATATGAAAAGAAGTTGAAAGGATTTTGATTGTTCATATAGAAAGAAAACGAAGGAGAGATAACGTGTAAAAGAGAATTAAAAAGGAAGGAAGGTGTTTCAGAAGATAGCTTGTGAAATCTACATTGCCTGCTTCTAATGACAGAACAAGGGACCAGTCACACTGCTACAGACTAGAAGACGGATACGCAAAATGTAATTTTTCTTCTCCATATGATTGACTCGCTGCCACTAAAAACATTTAAGACAGCATTCAAATTAGAGTCATTCACCCCTATAGATACGAGCAACAGCATTAATTGTAACGACGACGTGTAGAAGCAATAACACTGAGCTTAAATTTCCTCAATACTTATCAGAAGAAAATTAACGTGGGGATTAAGCTGCGTATTGAAGGCTTCTTACCTCTGTGTCAGCAACGTTTCACGTTGGCTCCTGCCAGACAGAGCTCAGGACCACGGCGGCGATGCAGGGTCACGGTTTGTGCTATGGCTGCTGCACAGACAGCATTACATCGATGGATTTCACTTTCGCTTCCCTGGTAATTTTGTTAAACACTTGCCAGTGACTGCGATTTGATTCTGTTCAAGAGTTATTCTTTTGAAGTGTTTTTCTTTTCTCTAAAGAAATAAAATACTCTGAAGTTAATCAGGGACCTTGTGTGCTTTTTTACATGTCACAAGGTCATGTATCTCGGGCTGATGACAGGGTTGCAAATGGAGACAAAGTGGCCAGGGGCTGCACTAATCCCTGGCATGAGGGAAGTGGAGGAGCAGCAAATAAAGCAGGGCCCACGTTAAGTGGGTGGACAAATGCTTTTGAAAAACCCCTCTAAATAGACTAATTCCTCTTCCCCCTACATGGACCTGGTGAACGCTGTCTTGTGTTCACCCTGGAGCTGATTCTGGGAGTTGTACCCTCCTGAGAGCTGCAGGACCTAACACTGTGTGATGTACCTGTGAAATAGTCCTCAGACTCAGCAGAACCAGCTGTGATAACCTGAGCAGCCCTTTCTTTTATTGTTGCTTCATCACCCTGAGTAAGTGCAGCTGCTGCTGAAGTTTGATGAGGGTCTGCCTGCCACAGAAACTCTTCCTCTATTTCCTTCAAAAATTACACTGGAGATATGTCTATATCTTGTTTACGTATTTGACTACTAAATATTCCTCTGTTTAAGCTCAGGGATGGGCACAAATAATGATTCCACATGAGATGTAGCTTAACGCTTTTAGCAGCAAGTACTTCCAGGAGGGAGGTTTGTGTTCATTGCTCCAGGAGAAAGAAATTCAACACATCAACAGAAGCAGGCAGCGTGCCTGGCTCAGAACAGTGCTGATGCAGTTGGCAAAGAAAGGAAATGGGGCTATCGTTTGTCAGCAGTTTTGGTTCAGACATACAGTACATATAGATGTGTGTGAGCACGGCTTCTAACTTCTCTATGCAGCAACACAGCCACAGGTGGCATTCCTTTTCTTTTTACAAAAATCAGGTGAATGTACTCTAGTTTTTCCAGCTACAAAAATGGGAGAACCCCATGGATCTGAGGTGTGGGGAATTTAAATACAAACAAATAATCTCCCTCCCGGGTGGGGTGCAGTGTATGGTATTTCTGCTACCTCCAGCCCTAGTGCAGCCTCCATAAGAAAGCTGGGGCAGGTGGGATTTGGAGCCAAGAAAAAAAAATAAAAATGTATTAGGAAAAAAGAACTTCTCAAAGTATTTCTTTTACTTGAATGTTTCGACAAGACTCCACTGCAGCCAAGGGCACATCCTTATTCAGAAATATTTGTAAATAATTAATAATATAATAAAAAATATTTACTTTTCATGTGTACACTGAAGAGGACTGCAAAGCTGCAAAATAAGGATTGTGGCCGCGGTGCTGGTGCAGACTATTGAGCTTGACAGTGGCTCAAATGGTCCTAGGTGAGGAGCAGAGAGCTTTCACTGAACATGACTCCTTGGACTGGGGAGGAAAAGGGGCCTCACAGAGCCGTATGAAGGGACTGAAACCCCCAGCTGAAAAACATAAAGTAGTGGATAAATCTCAGCTTGGGCTGAAGGCACACGGGCAGCCCTGGCAAGGCACTGCCGCTCATGTCCCCGTGTGGCAGTGGGTTTCAGTGAGGAATCAGCCACCAACAAAGCAGACAGTTCCCTGTGATATGAGGTGAACCCATCACACTGGTTTGGGGACCCAGGGATGGTGGTCACCTCCTCGGCAAAGGCAGCCAGGTCTGGGCTCCCCATTCTGCATGGGGCTGTGGTGATGCTGCACCGACCATACGGGCGAGGCAAAGTCCAAACACCACCATCTCCCACAGGCAGCTCTGCTTTGCCACGCTCCGCTCTTATATTTCTAACGCTGCTTCCCCTTGCACTTTTTCAACCTTGACCAGCAGTTGCAGTGTTGCTTCTTCAAAAGTCACCTGCGAAACCCTCCTTTGCCCACATTGCCGTTCCTCAGATCATGAAAAAGAAAAAAAGAAGAAAAAGAAAAAAAAAAAAAAGAAAGAAAAAAGACACAAATATAATAATAATATTAAAAAATAACCACTATGGCCACCTCATCATTCCCTCTTCATCCCATCCGGGACAGGCCCCATAGCATCCCAGCAGTGCACTGCCGGTGGGACACAGGGAGAGGCACATTGATGCCCCACAGCGGCCCTGGGGGAGCCGAGAGCTGGGGGAGCTTTGAGAAACGTGGGTGCTGCCCGCAGCCACTGCCCCGCGCCGCTCTCAGGGCTGAGCTGCCAAGCGGGATGGAAGCACCAGCTGCTAAGAAAACCCTTCTAAATAACCATCATTCCGCACGCCTGTAGACGTGCCTGTGTGCGCGTGTGTGTTTCCATGCACTTAAAGAGAGACAGATACACTCGCAGTGTGCCCAGGCCCGGCACAGTGGGGCAGGAGCCGCCCGTGGGCCGGGAGCACCGGGAGAAGCGGGGCCGGAGCGGGGCCGGGGCCGCCGGGCGCTGCGGGAGGAGCGCGATGTCCCCATCCGGCCCGGCTGCTCGCGGCTCCCGCATCCGCTTCAAAGAAAAGAAATTAAAAATAAATCAATTTAAAAAAATACAAAATTAGGGAAGTTCTGTAGGGATGGGATTGTTTGTTTGTTTGTTTGTTTTTCTTGTGGCAGCGCGAGTGTTCGATCGAGGCAGTTCGGGTGCTACGAATATAAGACGAAAATACACCTAATTCCGTCGTCATATAGATATAATATATTTCACTCTCACCACATAAATACAAAACATCCAAATATCCAAAACATTCAGAACAAAAGTTAGTAGCAAGGGCTCAGCGCTCGGTTCGTTCCGTATTTCCCGACTAGTTGCCTAGAGACTTCCGACGTCAATAATTTACAATAAAATTACTATTTTCTTTCTGTCCAGCTCCTTCTGTCCACTTCTGGTCTATTATTAATTCTATGCACTACAGAAACCGTTCCACTCGTTGTCAGTCTGTTTTTTTTTTTGTTTTTTTTTTGTTTTTTTTTTTTTTGGTTACAGTTTGGTGGCACGCATTTATACAGTTTGTAAACGCCATGTGTTAAAGTTTAGAGAAAGAAACTTCAAACCAAAGCAAAGAAATATTATTATTATTATTATTATTATTATTATTTTCCCGAAGAATTAAGTAAATACAGAATCCCTTTTCTGGCAAATTCAAGTACTGAAATCGAACGGGAGATCGATGCGGGATGTGGCCGGTGTGATACACGCGGTGGTGGAGAAAACAGCAGCGGGAAGCGGTGGGGATAAGGCCGTTACAGAGATGTATCTTAAAGTACAAAAATAACAACAAAAGATGCGCTTTGTATATTTTACGTTCGTTTTAATTGAAGTGTGAGCGATAACCGAGAGGGTTATTTAGGAGGAAGAACGCTGACGGCTTTGTGATGCGCACTGCAGTTATGTGGGAAAAGAAAAAAAAAATCAAACAGAAGGAAAAAAAATAAAATAAAATCGACCATCGCAACGGATCTGGGTGCAAATCGAGTCGCGATTCCGTTCTCTCTCTGCGGACTCGTTTAGCAGAGCGGGGCGGAAGGCAAAAAGGGCGTTGCTGCAACCCGCGGGCTGAGCGCGGCTTGGGCACGGAGCGGTGCTGCGTCCCGCAGGGCTCGGAGCGCTCCGTCCGCAGCGGGGATCGACCGTGGAACGGAACGGCCGCCGGGAAGTGCCCGGCTGCGGCCAGGGCCGGGCAGCGGTGCTGTGAGGAGGTGTGTAAAGCCAAACCTTTGTGCTTAAGTCACTGAAGTCCGGGGAAAAAAAAAAAAAAGAAAGAAGGAAAGAAAAAAAGAAAGAAAGAAAGAAAGAAAAACAAAACAAAACAACCCGGGCATCACCTGGCAGCTCCTCTCCCCGATTCCTCTCCGGGCATCGAGCGCCCTGTGCGCTCTCCCTTTCCTACCGAAGCTGACGAACGCACGGACAGACGGCCCCGGGTGGACGGACGGACGGACGGACGCTCCCGGCCCGGCGGGGGCTGCGGGGTCCCCGCTCCGCCCCGGCCCTCGGAAGGAGCCTCACAGAGAGGGACGGAGGGAGGGGGGCATAAATATCGCCACAAATAGATACTATAAATATAAATACGGGGAAGTTACTTCGAGTCAGTCCAGTGCTTTTTTCTCAGCGCTTTCTTTATTGTTGGTCCGGGAGTAGGGCTCGAAGGCGGACGAGCTCAGGTAGCGGGCCGACAGTTCCTGCAAGTTGCCCGCCAGCGAGCCCGCCACGGCCAGCGGCGCGGAGGAGAGCCGCCCCGCCACCGAGCCCAGCAGCGTGGGCACCGGCAGCCCGAAGAGCCCGTGCCCGGCGGCGGCGGCGGCCGCTCCGTGCAGCGCTGCCGGAGGGGGCGGCCCCGCCGCGGTGCCGGCGCTCGGGGGGTGCGGGGATCCCCCGGCCGGAGCCGCCGCCGCCGCCGCCGCCGCCGCCGTGCCGCTGCCCGCAGCCAGGCCGGGGCCCCGCAACGCCGAGCCCAGAGCTCCGCTGGCACAGGGCGGCAGGAGGCCGGGCAGCCCCGGCGGGGAGAGCAGGCGGCCCTGCTCCAGCAGCCGCAGGACGCTGCAGGTGGCGGCGGTCTCGGATACCACCGAACGCAGCTCCGAGTCTTTGCCCTGGTCCTTTTTCTGCTTGGTGCGTCGGTTCTGGAACCACACCTTTACCTGCGGGCCGGGGAGAGAGGGCAGGGTCAGGTGCGGGGGCAGCAGAGGTGCCCCGATTCCCCCACGGCCTTCCGCTGGGTTAGGGCAGGCCGGGAGCTTCCTGCCAGCGGATCCGGCCCTTTTCCTTCCGCTGCGGCCCCGCACGGCTCCATACAGCCCCGCACAGCTCCGCGCAGCCCCGCACGCCCCGTTCGGGCCGTGTCTATCCCGGGTCCGCACTGCTCCCGCACCGCCGGGCCCACACGGGCTCTCTCTCCCACTTCCCTCGTCTCTTTAAACCGGCTTTAGAGAGGAAACCTGCGCCCATACGAAAAAAAAAAAAAAAAAAAACAACCCTCCCCACTCCCCCCCCCCCCCCAAATAAAAAAAGCATGGCGGTCTCTGTAACCTACCACTATTGAACTTGTCACCGCTATCCGGCAGGGGAAAGAAAAAAAGCCAATTAGCTTGTCAGGGGGATTTATTGCTGGATGATGTTTTGCAGAAATATGAAGGCGGCTGCGGGGCCGCTCCCTGCTCAGTGCCATCTCTCCCGGCGGGGCCGTTCCTCCCCTCGGACACACGACGGGCTCTCAGAGCCGGCCGCAGCGCAGCGCAGCCCGGCAGCAGCTCTCGGAGCTGTCCGCAGCGCGCACAGCCGGCTCAGGGCCTCCGATTCCCCGCGCAGCTCCGCGATTCCCCCTCCGCGTCCTCGCGGCTTGTGGGCACCTCGGGCCCGGCCTCTACACAACCCTTCCCAACCCTCCGTTCCAAGAGCCTGCGCGGGGCGCGCAAAATGCGCGCAGGGCCGCGGAGCCGCCGGAATACGGGAGACGCGGCATTTCGCAGCCCGAACAGGGCCGGTCCCGGTGGTACCTGAGTCTCGGAGAGGTTGAGCTGCCGGGCCAGCTCGGTGCGCTCCCGCCCCACCACGTACTGGCACCGCTGGAACTCCATCTCCAGGCGGTAGAGCTGCTCGGCCGTGAAGGAGGTGCGGGTCCGTTTGGGACGGTCCAAATCGAGGCCTTTGGGCAGGATGATCTCTCGGATGGAACCTTTGGCATCTGGCAAAGCAAGGCGCAGTCAGCTTTACACACAGGCAACCCCTTTCCTTTTTTCTTTTTCTTTTTTTTTTTCCCCTCTTTTTCTTTTTTTTTCTTTTTCCTTCTTTTTTTTTTTTTTTCATTCATTTCTTTTTCCTTTATTTCCTTTTCCTTTCTTTCTTTTTAGACCATTTTCCTTTTTTTTTTTTTTTTATTTTCCTTTCTTATTCTATTCCTTTTTCCGTCCTTATTTTTTTTTTTTCCCTTTTCTCTTCCTAAGGGATGCAAGAAGAGCCTCTACTCCCCTCTTTCAAGACAGAGATCCCAGCCAGGCTTGGGGTATTGGCCCTGATATTGCGGGGCCGCACCCAAGGAAGGGAACAAGAAACAACAAACCCGAGAGGGCAGGAAGGAGGGGGCGATGGGGCAATAAACCAGCCTCTCTGAACCCATCTCGAATCGGCCCCGCTCGGCCTTCGAGAGGTCGGGATGCTTCGGGCCGGGCTTTGTGGCCACGGGCTTGGGCAGCCCTTTGTTCCCCGGGGCTGTGGGTGTGCTGGGAGCCCCCAACGGCAGCCTCCTAAAATATAAAACCATCTTTTTAGATTTCTTTTAATTTTTTTTTTTTTTTAATTTTTATTTCTTTAAACAAGTTTCTCAGGCTATAAAAGCGGGTTGCGGCCCGCCTGCCCATTTCCAGCATGGGGACACCAGGGCTCGGCATCGTGGGGGATTTTTTTGGCAAACAGGAGAGCAACGAGGGTAGAAATAACCCCATGGAAGGCTCCCAGCGGCCCCGAACCCTTTTCTGTAGCACCGAGCGAAGGAAAGGGACAGACCCAATTGGCACCACTGCCAGGGCAGACATCCGCGCTCCCTGAATCCCTCCCAACTTCGCTGCCCGCAAATTTACCTCCCCTCTAAAATGAAATCAGAGGGAAGCACCCGCCGTAATCTGCCCCTCTCTGGGTCAATCGGTCGCGCGAGGATTAAGGACTGTTCCAAGGCCCCACGTTCCGCCTTGCGCTCCCTCCTCCCCCCACATCGCACCTTGAGAAAACCACCGTTCCTTCGCGGATATATCTATTTTTTTTTCTTTTTTTCTTTTTTCTTTTTTTTTTTTTTTTCCTGGAAGGGGGTGATAACGGAACGATTTCGTTCATTTCGGCCCAGAGAGAAAGGAAAGAAACAAACCGCCCGAGTGTAAAAAGCACACAAAGCCCTTCGTCATCTCCTCATTGACTTCGGGCCGGGTGGCTGCACCCACACCCCCGCTCCGGGGAGGCTGAGCGCTGGCACACGGGGACGGCCCCGCACCCTGCCCGGCCCCCGTGGGGCGCGGAAGAAGCGCTGCGGGCCGCGGCCGGGCGGATCCCGCGGGCGGCGGCGGAACCGAGCGGGGAACTCCGCCGCGATGCACCGCGTCTCTCCGGGGCTCCTTCGCCGGAACGGGGCAGCGCCGCACCCCCGGGGGCTGTGCCCGGCCCGAGCCCGGGGCAGAGCGAAACGATGCGGCCGAAATACGGCGGCGTGAGCGCGGAGCACCTTCCCCACCCCGCGGAGCACCCCGGGCTCGTACCTCTGACCAGGATCCTCCTGCAGTAGTCCGGGTCCGCCGAACCAGATTTACTTTTGTTACAGTCTTCGGTAGCTGCGGAGGCAGAAAAAGTCCCTTGTTGCTCCTTCAGAAAAGAAGTAGAGATATTTCCTTCAGCCCCTTTGCTGTCCTTGCCCTCCTTGTGTCCGTTCTTCGAGACCCGATTGGTTTCAGTCTCTGTGCTGCATCTAACGTCCATTTTGTCTTGTTTCCCAAACATGTAGTGCAATAAAAAGAAAACAAAACAAAACAAAAAAAAAGGAAAAATAGAAAATAATAAAAAATAATAATAATAAAAAGAGAGAGTGGCGGCGGTAGAAGAAGGCGAAGTCTCCGCTGGATATTGCACGGCTCAGGTCACACCGGTGGGATCCGCACAGCACCTCGAGGAGGGAAGGTCGGGGTCGATCCCACTGGCAAAGCTGCGGTTCCGTCGCTCCCCGCGTCCCGCTGCGCTCCGCGCGCAGGTACCGCGCTCCGGCTCCGCGCTGCTGTGTCCGCCTTATCACGGAGCCACGCGGCTGCTGGGCGCCCGGGGACGCGCACTCGCTGCTTCAATTGATTACGGGTAATTTTGCAGCCTCCACATTTAGGTTACCTCATGAATACACTAAATTGTTTGGATAATATATCAGATCGTAATGGATGGTTTGTGTGCTTGTCCCCAATCAAGCGGAGTTTAGCCAGTGAATAAACCGAAATGATTGGTCTTGCTTTCAGGAAACACACAATCAAAAGACTGAGACTTCCCGAAAAAAAAAAAAAGAGAGAGAGAGAGAGAGAGAGAGAGAGGAAAAAAAAAAAAAAAAAAAAAAGAGAGAGGGGAAAAAAAAAGAGGGGGAAAAAAAAGAGAGAGAGAGAAAAGGGGAGGGGGGGAGGAGGAAAAAAAAAAAAAAAAAAAAAACTTTTGACAAGATTCACCCGGAATTGTTCGCACCATTAGCAGCCATTATTAACTTTCTTCGGTACGCCTTTGACCTCCCGATGATAGAGTGGCTTTCTCCAGAGCACGCCAAATAAATGTGAATAACGCTGCCGGGAAGGGCTGGAAAAATGCAGTTGGAGGGAAGGGAGGGGTAAAAGGGGTGTGTGTGTGTGTGTATGAAGAAGGGGGGGGGGGGGAAGGAGGGGGGTGCGGAAAAAAAAGCCCCCGCGGATCCCACCAGACCCGACGGGTCGCACCGCGTACGCAGCTCCGAAGTTCTCCCGTCTGCGGCTCCGCGGGGTCGGGCCGGGCCGCTCAGCGCTTCTCCCCGCTGCGCGCCATCCCCGTGCGCTGCGCTGCGCCCCGCGGCTCTGCGCGCTGCGGCCGTGCGTGCGTGCGTGTGTGTGTGTGTGAATTCCGCACCTTCACAAACACTGAACCTATTCGCAGAGGCTGTGCTCGTTGAGGGGAGGGTAGGGGGGAGAAGGAGGAAAAAAAAAATAATAAAAGAGCCAGCTTTGTGTGTGCAGTGGATCCAGGAGGGGGGAGAATGTAGGAGAGAGGGGGACGGAGGGAGAGCGGAGATAGCCCGTGGAAAATCTCAGCTGCGTGATCCGCTGAAGGGGGAAAAAAGTTTTACTCTAGCGATTTCATTGTCCGGGCTACAATATCTCTGAGAACCGCAACAGCCCGTAATCCAATAAGACCATTGATTAGGCGACAATGATTCAATTCAAGCAAATGGCCTTGTGCAAAGAGCATGCTCCAGCCCTTCTTGTCACCTTGCGGGGCAGAAGCCCTCTTCATGCTGCTCTCCTTATTCATTCCTTTATGGGAAACGTAGAACGAAAGGAGTGAAAGATGGCAATTATCTAATTGGACTATTAACAAACAATTCTCCGAGTGTGGCTGTCTGGCAGTGGTTCTCGGCCGAGGTGAAAGGCCACATGTTGCACTGCCCCATTCACAAAGCGTTTGGGGGCCTGAGAGAGAGAGAAAGAATTTTCCCTGAGAATTTTCCACACAAGCGCCGAACACCGGGCGGGCGGCTCCTGTCTCAGCCCCGGGCTGCCGACCCCCGACGTGTCACCCATCGACGTGTCACCCCCAGGGCACGTCTCACCCACCTGGAGAACCCCGGCCTCCCGCACGGCCCCGCGGTGTGAGAGCTGCTGTTGGGACCGGCCCTGGAAGGGACCGTCCGGTGTAGTGGTCGCAGGGGGGAGGAAGGGAGGGAGGGGAAAAAGCAGGATGAAGGAGGGAAGACGCAGGATAAAGAAGGGGGGTGGGGGGAAGGGGAAGAGGGAAAAAAGAAAGAAGAAAAACGAAAGGAGAGAGGAAAGGAGAGAGGAAAAAGGGAAAGGAAGAAGAGAGAGAAAAAGAAAGAGAAAAAGAAAGAGAAAAAAGAAAAAGAAAAAAAGAAAAAAGAAAATGAAAAAGAAAAAGAAAAAAAAAAGGAAAAGAAAAATGGAAGAGGAAAGAAAAGGGAAAGAGAAAGAAGGAGAATAAGAAAAAGAAAAAAAAGAATAGGAAAAAAAGAAGAAAAAGAATAGGAAAACACACTGGGAAAGAAAATAGGGGGAGGGGAAGGAAGAAAAAAGGAAAAAGAAGGGAAAAAAGAAAAGAAAGTGAAAAAAAAAAGAAAAATGAGAATGAAAAAGAAAGGGAGAAAAGAGAAGAAAAAAAGAAAAAAGGAAAATAGAAAAAAAAAAGGAAAAAAGAAAAAACAAAAGAAGGAAAAAAAGAAAACCGAACAAACTGGAAAAAGGAAAAAATAAAAAGGAGGAGAAAGGAAGAAGAAAGCAGGAAAGAGAGAAGGAGGAAAGAAACGGGCAGTTCACAGACACACCTCAGAGAGTTGGACTCTAGTGGAGATTATAAATCTTGGTTGTTTTCCCACAAATAATAAAATCATTTATTGTTGTTGTTGCCTAAAAATCCAGCTCGCCGTTGAGGAGGTGCCCCCAAGATTTTAATCAGCTGTGTTTATGCACGTAAGCAGATGTGCAACGTCTGTCCTACGGACCGGTTTTATTCCTCCTTACAGCAAACGAACCTCAGCAATCTCTGGTGGTCTGTTGTCATTAGTTACTACTTGTATGGCAGTCATACCCAGAGGCCCCAAATAAATCACAGCCCCATTGTGTGAGGCTCCATGCAGATCCAGAGAGAGGATGGAGTGAGTTCGTTTCCTCCATGAATTTGCAGTGCTGCCTGACACCTGCCGTGCCGAGGGATGCTCATAAAACTACACATTTGAGAGAGATTTGGCCATCCCAGGAGAGGTGCAACAAGTGGAGCTGATGAGCGGGGCATTCTCACGTGGCCAAAGTATAGATTTGTGTTTAGCAGGTAGCAGCTTTGCTGCGTGAGGCACATAAATACGGATACAGCGTATTGTTGGATACATTTCTTTAATGCTAAATAAAACAAAGTTCTCTTGCGAGCACTTTTTACATCAGAAATAATTGTTAAGGCAGGACAGGCACAATGATTCATGCAGAAGGTCTGCAAAACGCTGAGAGAGATTCTGTTTGTTTAGATGCATGGGAGCATGTGTGGCATTTCAGCCCTCGGTTCTCCTTATGCTAATAGGGAAATGGAATAGGGATATTTGTTGTAATAATAAAAATGGAGCAGCTGAACTCAGTTACTCTGAAGCAGAATATCTGCAGAATTAATACAGTATTTATGTGATACTCTTTTTTTTTTTTTTTATTCACAAAGAGGGCCTGATCCAAAACCCAGTGAAGGCCAAGGAAACTTTGTTCTGAACATGCAGTATCTTAACAACTGTGTTACAAACCCCTTTCTGTCCACAGACATCAGTTCGGTCAGAACTTCCCCACCAAATGAGTTAAATTTGTTCTCACACATTACAAACAGCACACGCAGGAAATCCACATTATGACCATCCCTAAAGTCAACATCTTCTGTAGTGTAACAGCCACTACAACTCCATTCCCCTATTTTTGTCCATTTTTTTCCCCTAGTCGACATATATACAACACTCCTGCATATTATGTTCTTTCATGCCCTGGAATGAGGTTCCCTGCTTTCCCTTCTTACTGCCATAGCTCCAGGGATCTCCTCAGCATCAGCACGTTTACCCACGCACCGCTGGATAAGCAGATTAGGGGTTACCTCTTTTCCTCTTAAATATTGCTTAAAAATGCTTTAGCACATGCATACTCCCTGGCTGTACTTTGCTACACAGACTACTGTGATGCTTTCCATACACAGTTTATCAGCTTGCAGAGTATTCCGATGCAGAGGAGAACTAAGAACTTCATTTCTCATTGACTGCCTGCCCTCATTTCTATTGCTGTTATCATGATCTTTCAAACAATGAGTAGGAAAGATGTCCATCATTGCTTTAACTTCCTAAACTGGAATCTCGGGGCCTGAATACCTTCCTGGTTGCTTCTAACATACAGAAAATGGTAGAGTTACGTAGTGTAAAAGGGTCAAGAACATGCTCCAACACATCCAACCCCTGGGCACTGCAAAAGGCAAATGAATGGGAAACCCAAATCCCTCCTTGTTGTGTGCATACACACAGAGAGTTCTTCTCTCATAGGGATTCTGGTCACCACGAGCGTGGGGCACCTCCCTGACACAGTGCATGACATAATGAGCCACTGTTGCCCCCTGGCATTAGTCAGTCCTAGGCAGAAAATGGGCATATCTGTGAATTTCAACATATACAAACTACTGTGTTGACCACTGCCACATGGGCCCCCATACCATGGTACAAAAGCTATCTCTTGGTGTGTTCTACGTGAAGTTATTGCCACAGGTGCACAAGAACTCAATTGCAGCAAGACAATTTGTCTTACAGGTAGGCAAGTTTGTTCAAACAGCTCTGCAGAAAAATGCGTTGATATCATAAAGGGACAGATCCTTTTCTAAATATGCTTCATCAGCTCCTTTTTTTTTTTTTTTTTTTAATCCTGCTGTTGTGTCCAACATGCCCTACACTCTCCTCTTCCAGAAAGAATTCTGCAGGGCAACAGTTCAAACTAAATGGCTGCGTCAGACAACATCTATTTAAAATAAAGTATACACAGAAAATACTTGTTATTCCTTGTAGCTGTTGATTCCCATGCTTTTCTATACTCCTCCTCACTAGCCTGATGCAGAACGCAGACCGAGCTGCTGCTTAATTTTCCTGCATACTTTGGCAGTAATTACAGTATTGTCTCTTCCAGATACGAAAATGAGCATATTGGCAGGAATCAGCAGCACTGTTCTGGAGGCCAGTAATAATGAGCATGGGTATCACACGTGTATCATGATTAATCACATTTTGGTCATTATGAGCTGCTCCTTAGAGTTATCAATCTGGACAGTAGATTAATGCAAAGCTTCATTGCCTGTATCATGCCCGTGGCTTATGTGAGTCATAGGAACAATGGGGAGAGAAAACCATGAGACATGATTCTTTTCATGAGGGAAAACAGCGAATTAAGAGGAAATACTATTTGTTCTCTGACAGCACATTGAGAGCCTTCAGATTCAGCCTCGGCCGTGTCTCTGGCTCCCTCCGTGACCATCAGCACTGAACACTCAGCTTCCCTCTGCCTTCACTTCACCCTCTGCAGACAGAGGAATTAGCTGTACCAGCTCTGCTCGAGCACTCATGGGTATAACCTCAAAAGCTGCTAGCCCACGAGCCTCTGCTGCGTGCTAAAGCTCCTGCAATCCTATTCATTCCCATAGCAAATACAAGCAAGCTTGAAGGTTTAAACAGCTCACGAGGAGAAGTTTGCTAAGGTGACACGGTCAGGAGAGCAGACCCAGCGTGTACTCTTTTCAGCACTTCCATTTTAAACCATGAAGATATACTCTACAACAAAAGCAAAAATACAAAAATAAATTTAAAAAAAAAAAAAGCCCTATTCTGGGTTAAAACAATTCAGTTCTTTTCTTTTAAGTGCTTCATTCAGTTCGGGGTCAACACAAAGCATGCCTCAAATATCATTGTGTTCTCCAGGAAAATCACAGAATGGTGATGGCTGGAAGGGATCTTAAGGATCACACAATCCCAACCTCCTGCCATTGGGGGAAGGCTTGGCAGCACAGCCTTGCTGGGTAGAACCTGCCCCACAGGCATCATCTCACAGCTAGAGGGGTTTCAGAGAACAAACACTGTCTCTACTACACTCTGCACTACAGAGTGAAATAATTCTGCCATCACCCTGGTGCTGGTGTGGTATAGCATCCAGCAGACTTGGTGGAGATCTTTAAAATACAGATGTTGGTGTTTTATTACTGGCTTTGCTCTACTGTTATTTCTCCCACATGAAAGCAGGAAGTTTCAGCCAGAGCCATGAGAATAAACCATAAACATTAAATGTTTTAGAGGGTTTGCCTGCCTGAGTGTTTCAGTCATGGCCAACTAGAACACTGAGGTGCAAGCTAAACTGGGAATCCCTGAGCTATAGAACTTGAAGGTTAATTCATATCATAAAGAGAAGTGTGACCACATTTACAGGAAGTCTTTGGGCTGGATCTTTAGCTTGAATGTAGAAAGGTTTTTGCTACCTGTAGATGGGTGCCAAAAGGAATGCTTCAGCAAAGTTCCTAACAACACTTTGTCAAGGAAAATGATGGAAAACAACAAAATATCATCACCATTTGGTTTGTAAGGATCTGTAAGAGACAGTGCATGGATTTCTGAAGGATACTTTGCCTAATGAATTTAAACACAGTGGGAAGCTGAGCATCACAATGGCAGACAGCTCTGAACATGGCTAAACACAAGGTAATGCAAATCATCAGTGATTAGCCATATAGCTCCAGTGATCTGAAAAGCTCTGAATTTCCAGCTACCTCTGAGGGAAAAGAACCTGCACTGAGAGTCATCAGCATCTGATGTTGCTCAATCTGTAGCAGCAGCCTAAAACTATAAAGGGATTGTTTACATTTATTAAACAAAACTAGAGCAGGATGCCCAAACCATTGGGATAACACAGGATTATGCCACAGATCTCCATTAATTCTGCGTTCATATTTTTATCCGCTGCTATATCTCCTGAGAGAAGAGTCCAAAAAATGCTCGAGAAATGATAATGAAAATAATTACAGAGCTGATAGGATTAATATATGAGAGATGGCACAGTCTGGAATTATTTTGCTGAGAGGAAGATTAAAGTGGAGCTGATTGCAGAAGTCAAAATTCTCAAGAACGCAGCATCAGACCTTCATTTTATCACATAATACGAGGACAAGAATCAAGTTAAATTAAAAAGTGAAAAATTTAGAATGAAAAGAAAATGCCCAGACACGTTTCATCACCTGTGAGAGCTCCTGCAGCAGACAGTTATGGAAGAAGGTATCATGGCTTGATTTTAAAGTGAATTGGACATTGTTAGGATTATCTCATTACACAGGGCTGCACACAGTGATAACCGTGATTGAATCTTACATCCCAAGATGGAAATCCATCACCCAAAGGAGATATTTACAGGTGAGAGATGCGCATTGCCATTAAGTTTAGGTTTGTTCTTCTCTGAAGAAGGTTCCTCCATTACTTTTTGTGCTCAGTTGGGACTTCAGAGGAAGGAAGTTACAAGAGGTATCCATGCACTGTGAGGCTGAGGACACGGGCTGTTTTCTGCTTGTCCTTTGCTTGGTTCCACAAGTTGTGTTTGTAAAGCAAAGCCTGAAGTCTGTAGCACTGGCAAATGCTTGGAGACTATGCTTACAACCTGGACAAGACCAATTGGATAAAGAAAGAAATAAGGTTTATTTTACATTTATAGATGGAAGAAGATGTTTAATTTTTGATATATTATTGTATTAAACCACATTTTGGTTTGGTGGAGGAGAAGAACAAAAAACATTATGCCCTATCAATAGTATCAGAGGAACAGAATGAGGTCTTCAGGGCCATGCTCTAAACCACCAGAAGAGAAAAAACATTCAGAAAACAGAAGGGTTATTCAGCAGGGTTGCTGAACACCTGCCAAGGTACATTGTTAAGCTCTAAGGTGTGGAAATGATGCTACCCACTCTCTACCTTTCAGTAAGACACACATGACATAAAGACGTGGTATCTGGCTGTGAAGAGCAAGTATTTCTTGGCTTGTTTCCAAAGGCATGCTCTTAAAATGCTCAAATCCCCACATACCTGCATGGGAAGCCAACATCCACTCCAAGCAGCCTTTTCTAGCCCAGCAAAATGCAGATCTGTGGACCCCATTTTGAGAGAGTTTGTCCATATGAGCTCTAAAGATTCCTTCCAACTCAAATGATTCTGCAACTCTATGACTTTGTGACACACCTGAAGTTCTGTCACCAAGATTCAGTGTTGCTCATGTTATTAAAATCACTCTTGATTTAGGCTCCTACCAGATTGGGGTCAATTCCCAGGAATGCTCAGCTGGTAACCTGCTGCCTGGTTCATATAAAGCCATTCTATGCAATTTTGTCTCAGTTCTATCTTTGTGTGTATTACACCTTCATTTCATCCTAATGAAGATGAGAATTGGACCTTCCAGTATCTAACCATTTGCCTTTATCACAGAACTAATTCACTATTGTGTTGGCAGAGCTCCTACTACTGTCAATGGGAATTATGCACTTTGAATGAAAGAGAACGAGGCCATAACTGTTAAAGAATTATGCTATTAAAACAGCACAATGTGTTTTATTTTTATAGAGAGCATTACATATGAAGAGTCAAAAACACTTCATGGAGAAAGAATAATGGACTGAGCCTCGCAGGGCTGTTTGGAGTGGGGCTGATTTGGAAGGAAAGGACAAATGACTGCACAGAGGCAGAGAACAGCAGAAAAACTGGTCTTCAAGGCTAAAAAGCAGCCAGCAGATTTCTTCACCAAGAAATCCCAAGGGAAAAAGAGAAGATGAGTTGCCAAAAAGAGTTCGGTATCAGATGGGCAAAACACCACAGATTTTGTAGAGCTTTTGAGCAGGGTGACACATGCAGTACTCATCCTTCCTCCTGCCAAAGATGTTTATAGAACAGCCTTAACAAGTGTCCAAACAACACAGCTCAGCTCAAAGCAGTTTATAGAGAGGGCCATGCAGGCCACTGCCTGTGTTAGAAAGCTCACCTTGCTTAGTTTAACTCTCTGGGGTGATTTTGGTGCTACACCTTCACCTTGAGCTCACTCATCCATAACTGGGCTCATTCTGAGAAATGCTAAGAACCACTCAGAAATGTTTGCATAAAGCTGCTGTTAGGTTAATTTAACCCCTAGGACACTTGCATGGCTCAAGAAGCATATTTTGCTCAAGTAAGGTTTTGTGATCAGGAATTTCACCATTTTATTTTATCCACAGAAGCAGCTTTCAGATTTGCCTATTGCCAAATCACAACCCAAACATTCCATGGGTAGCTGCAGTGAGGTGAACTGAATGCTGACAGCATTCACATTTGCAGCAGTGAGGGGATGCACATGAGGTAACACGCTTTCAGTGGGACACAGACCTGTAGCACAGCAGGGGTGGGGACCTGCAGGGCTTTGCCACCCAATTCCATGTGTGCAGCACTTCTGTTCTGAAGCCTTGTAACAGGATGGAAAGTGAGCAATGACAGCAGAGCAGCCATGCCCTAGGCTGCAGCAAGTGAGGACTTGCTCAAACACAACATCCATAGAAATAAAGGAAAAAAAGCTGCTTACCTTCAGAAGGCCTCAGGTACACAGGGATCTCCAGCAAAATACCTTCACCTCCACTGCCAACCCTTAAATGAGGTCTGGGAAGGGGTGGAACCTGGCTTCACCCCTTCTGGTTACTCAGGTGCAGTGCATTGCATTGCATGCACCTGAGCTCCCCTGGGTTGGCCCTGCTTTCCCACCAGGTGCTAAATTGCTGGGTCAAGCCATCACTCAGCATTTCTGCTACAAGCCCAAAATAAATCAATTCAAATGTGGACCCGTTGTTCAGATAACTAATTTAAATCATTAAAAGACATATGGTTGACTGGGGGATTTTCTTTCCATATTCTTAAAAATCATAGTTCAGTGTAACACCCAGCAACAATCCCCTCCTGCTGCATACAAAATTCAATATACATGAAAGTCTGCTATGGAAATGAAATGCAAATAAAACATTCAGAGTTCCAACACAGGGAAGCACTCAAGTGTGTGTTTATCTTTAAACACATCTGGAGCCCCATTGACTTTGGCAAGACTACTCATATGCTTAAAGATAAGCCTGCTTTTGTTGGATTATGGCCCTGAGTGCCGGGGGAATCATTTTCATGCTCTCCAGAAAGGGCTTTAAATCACTTTTGTTTAAGGAGAGCTAACTGATTGGATGTAAACATATCTACCAAACCAATAGATCAAGATTAACGTTTATGCTGAGCCACTCGACACATCTCTAGAAATTACTTATAGTTGAAGTTTGGTTCTTAAAGAAAAATAACGATCCACTTATTTTGTAAACGAAATAGAGCTGTAGGAAAGCCCTGATACCTCCACGTGGGAATTTTGTCAAGAAAAAAGAAAAGAAAAGAGAGACCACGTTAAAGGGAATGCAGTGTTTGTTTCTGAGGGCCGTGAGAATTAGGTGGGTTATTAGATTTCAGCATTTTGAAGGAGAGGCAGAGTGGTACGCAATGGGGCTCTGCTGGTTTTGCTGATCTGCTGGTGATGCTCTGAGAGCAGCACAACAGATGGGCAGTGTGGCCCTCAATAATAACGGTTTGCTCTAATACAGTATCTCTCATTTGTGGATGCTAAAGAGTCTAATCCAGAGCCCTTGAAATCAATGGAAATGCTCTCATTGACTTCAAGGAGCTCTACAGCAGGCCCTACACTGCTAATCTTGCTGTGTTTCACAGGCACTCGGATCTACTCCCATGTGCAGATGGGCAGGTCCCCATCACACTGCATGGGCACAGGGTTAGGGTGCAGCCCTCAGAGTCACTGCTTCCCAGCCCACTGGGCTCTGCTGCTGCCCTCATCCCAGAGCATCTCCTCCTGCATCCCCCAACCTTCTGCTCAGTGCCTTCAGCCTCAGGGCTGCAATGCAGGCACAGCCCATGTGCAGAAACCCGGCTTCTTCCCGTGGTGCTTGGAAAAATCATAATAAAGGACTGTGGTTTTTGTTTTGCTTTTTAAAGCGAAAAGCAGTGCCGAATCAAGAAAGCATTGCTTTTTTAGCATTGCAACCTATGTGCCTCTTTGTGAGTCCAGCTTGGAAAAGCAAAGGGAAAAGCAAGGTAAGAAAGCCCCACCACCCCAGCCATGCACAGCAATATAGCATCACTTTGGCCGTAAGGACAATGGAGAAGGAACAGAAAGCTGTCAGGGAATAATGGTGTCCTGCTGGTAGCTAAATATGAAAGCCAAAGCAGAGACATTTATAAAATAAACAAGCATCAGGGAAGATGAGGCATTTATTGCAGCGCAGGAAATAGTGATCTCTAACAATGGTCCATCCCAGTTTCTCTGATTGTTACAGAAATAAAGTGGTGTAAATGAATGCTTTGTCTCACATTTGTTTCACTGTTTCCTGGGCAATTCCTGGTCTGCATCCAGCTCAGCCTGGGGGAGAACTGCACCTATCCTACACAGAGCACGGCTTGTGGAGGCAGGAGGACCACTAATGGACAGCTTTGTTTGAGTCTAGATTTGCACAGCCCTCTGACCACCAGCAGAAGGGCAAGGACAGGCTATGTCACCTCATCCCAGGGCTTCTCTCTGTGTTGGAGGTGAGGATGGAGAAGCTGCCCAAGTCAGGAAAGCTGCCAGGAAAGGGTGAATGGCACCATCCCTTAGGCAGGGGTAAAACCACACCAAGAATCTGACATGAAATGCACTCACCTGCCCCAGAGAGCTCCCTTGTGCTGTCACACCGTGTGCTTGTTCTGTGATGGGTACACCTGTCCAGCATGAAGGTCTGACAAACAGCACTGAATGCCTATTGGGGCCAAACCAAAGAAAATTCCAGCTTCTCCAATTGCTTCAGAGAAAAAAATCAGTCATCGCTGTGCCTAAATGGGAAGGAAAAAAAAAAAAAAAGCAAAAAAAAAAGCAAGAATTTGGACATAATTAAGTAGTCATGTTCCTGCATAGAACGAGGCCCTAAACTGCACTTCTCTGTTAACCTTCTGTAAGGGAACATAAAAAAGGCATTAAGAACCTGGTAGGGTCGTGCTGACAGGTGTATGGATGGAGAGCAGAGAACACATGTTTAAGCTGTCAGAGGGATGTTCATCATAAAGCTATGGGTTAAAATCAGACCTCCAGAACGAATATGCACTTGATCATCAGAAAACATTTTTAGCAACCCTTATTAACATTGCCTCTCTCTTCTGAGCTTTGGGAGTATAACAGCCTCTCAAGTCTGCAGGGTAATTCTCATGGATTGTTTTTTGAATTTAAAGCTGGACAGGAAAATGTATGAAAATTCTTCTGAGTGAGGATAGATTAGATGGCCTGATAGACCATTTTCCTCTCTAATTTCCATTAAGGTGATTAGTTGGAATGTTGCTCTTGGCATATTAGTGAAAAAAACACTGGAAGCAGTCAGCGGGTGGATCCAGTATCTCCAAATAATGTTTGTAGTAATAGCAGTGATATAAAAATCTATCTCAGATATTTATATAACTCTAATTACTGCCGGAGTGAATCACAATCTTTCCTGTATGCACCTTGCAACACTCCCCAGGAGAAGGGATTTGTATCAAGTGCTTCAAAGGAAAGGAGCAGCTATAAACAAGGATTTGGTTGTCTGGTGGGCGAGAGCAATCAGGAAAATTAATCTGAATGAACTGAAGCAGGAATTTAATTTGGATCCTTTTGCCAAGTTACATTTTGCACATAATCCTCATTCAGAAGGAGTGTCTTCCATTGAGCACAGAGCACTTGGCTCTTGCTGCGTACCTGTTGACACCGATATCCATTACCCGCTCAAAATGGATTAGTTGCACAATTAAATAGAGAATTCACTTGTGTTTTCCTATGCTTGTGGTTTGCCCAGCGTTTTAAAAATAACTACCCAAAACGTTCACCTCGTCTACAGTGGGAAAAAAGCAAAATGGGCAGGGATTGGTTTGGTTGTTCGGTTTTGGGGAACTGTATCTGATAAAGCAGAATTGGGAGGGCACAACCAGAACGAGCAAAGGGCTGTCCCACTCAGAAGGCACTCTCTGCTTGGTATGTTAAATACAACGCGTATGGAAAATGCTATTAACAGCCTTTGGAAGGCCGGAAAAGGTTGTGGTTTCTACAGATTTCTTCTTCTTCTTCTTTTTCTTTGGAGAATGCTTTCACACTTTCCCGCAGAGCCCAGCAGCTCACACTGCCCTCTCCGTGCTGCCATGAGTGTCCCTGCCCGCATCCCACTGCAGCCCTGCCCGGATCCTTCTCCATCTCTGCCCGCGTCCCGCTGCACGGCCATCGGCCAAAGGTTTGGGGTTTTTCTTTAAAGAAAGCGTTTCGTTTGGGAAAATCGTTGGGAAAATGGTGCTCGATGTTTATTGTTTCTAGCTTTGTTTTAACCTGTGGTCAGTTAGAACTGGGAGGGGAGGGGGGAAAATTTGTAAAGAGAGAGAAAGAAAAAATTAAAAAGGAAAGGAAAGGAGGATAGAGATGGGGACGCAAACGCGCAGCTCTCCCGGCCGTGCCGCCGCCTCCGTGCAGCCGTCGGGCAGGGAGCGGCCGCCCCATCAGGATCCCGACACTCTCCCCGCCCCTGGAGCAGCCCCGCCGGCCCGGCTCAGGCTCACAGCCGACCCCGCTCCCTCCGTCTCCTCCTCCCTTCCCGCTCGGGCCCGACCCGCTCCCCACGCCGCATCCCGGCCGATCCCCAGCACGGATTCCGTGGGCTCCGCGGTGCCGCGGGGCGGGGCGGGCAGAGCCGGGCCCTTCCCACGGGCCGCCCCTCCCCACGTCCCACCCCACGCGCGTTCCGCCCGCTCTCCTCTTCTCGGCCTCTCTCCTTTCGTTCCACCCCACGCGCGTCCTCCCGCGCCCCACGAAGCCCCTCACTGCCCCCAGACCGGGAGGGGAGTCGAAGGAGAGTCTGCTCAGGGCACAAAAGAGAAACAATCCTTTTTTTTTTTTTTCCTCTTTCTTTTTCCCTTTCTCCCCGTGTGCCGCCCCCGAGATGGAGCGGGATGGGGGCGATGGGCTCCCCGCTTCCTCCCAGCCCCGCACCGCGAGCAGCGCGATTCCAGAGCCGTGAGAAAGCGGCGGGTTCGGGCCGCGTTCAGCTCGGGGGCAGCCGGGAAAGAGAGGACGCACGGCGTGCGTCGCGTTGCCTCCATCCCTTTATCCTTTATCCCATTAAATAAGAGTATAAAGCATATTTTTTTACGACGGGGAAAGAAAAAAAAAAGAGGAAAACGCAGGAAATACAGCTTTAACTCGCTGCCGTCTGACACGAACGACAACCCCGGAGCGGTTTTCCAAGCCGGGCTGTACCGCTGTCCCCGCACGTGGGAGCGCTGCGGGTGCCGGGCCGGGAGGTGCGGGAGCAGTGAGCGCTGAGAGCCAGCGGGTTTGGCAGCGAGCTGAGGGCTGCTGGGACCTCCGGGCTGCTCCAACATCTCTGCCCGGAGCGGGCGGTCGAATTTTACCTTCACTGAGAGGTGATTTTGCGAGATCCGCGTTTATAGCTTTCCGAGCGGGCGGCGTTAGGGCTTGTTTCTAAAAAACAAAACAAAACAAAACAAACACTGAAATATATGTTTTCTTTCCCTCCTTCCCTTAAAACCGCTATTTACTCTATCTTCCGACGGCTTTTGCGCAATGCAACAGCAGAGGGAAGGCGGCGTGGGATGACCGAGAGGGATAACCGAGCGCCTTTCGGATGAAGGAGAGCTCAGTGCCCCGCGCTGTGCGCTCAGACATCGCGGACGTTCGGTTTGTGGCATCCACGGGGAGCGGCTGTTCCGCGTGAAACCCAATGCCGAGAGCTCAGCCCGTGCCCCAGAGGCGCAACGCGAGCTGAGGGCAGACCCACGCCTCAGCCGGGGCAGGGCCGAGCCGAGCTGGGGGGCTGTCTGCCTGCCAGTCCTTTCCTTTCTCTTCTTTTCTCCCTGGCTCGGACCTGCTCGCGCACCGGAGGCTGCTCTGCCCCGCACCCAGCCGAGCGCATCCCCACCCAACCCGGCTACTGAACTTCCCGGGGCCACACAGACACAGCCGAGCAGTACTCGGCACTTTTCTTTCTGATTTCAGGCATCCTCCAGGACCCACTTGCTCATGCATTGCGACATTTTGGCTGTTCTGCTTCCCCCGAGGGAAGCACCGTTGCTCTGACCAGAAGCCACTTGTAGCAACAGGGGTACCCCCGAGCCCCCCTGCCCCAGAACACACACATACCCTTCCAGCCCAGCTCAGCACTGCCTGTGATTAGTCTCCTTCACGCCTTTGCAGGGACTCCAGTGAGGATCAGTGAGAGCCTGAAGGAGTTGGAATTCTCTTGTCTGTACCCAAGAGGACGTGGGGATGAAACACAATCATGGGAGGGCCTTTCCTAAGGCTCAGGGTGCAACACACCCAGAGGGGTTTGCAGCAGTCCTCCTCCCAGTAGGGAGCACATCTCAGTGTCGGTACATGTGGGAGAGCTCAGACCCCCAAAGCAGCCTCCCCATCCCAGCCATTGGGATGTCCTGGACTTCCCAATCCACACTACATTCCCTGCTCCACTTTTACCCATGTCAAGGCTTGGCTGTTCAGTAGGGGAGGAGGCAGGATCTCTCCACTCCTGGTACCTGCTGCCTCTGGCACATCCGCATCGCACATCCCTGTTGGAGCTCCCCCGTGCAAGGACTTGGACTGAAGATCTCTTGCAGACCTTTGTTCCACTTTCTACCAGGAGGGCAGCTCCCTCCCTTCTTCCCTTTCTTGGTGGATTCTGAGTGACAAGGATAGAGGGAGGATTTGAATTGTTTCCTCCTTCTCAAGTGTCAAAACCTGACAGCCCTTCTCACTACCAGCAGCCATCCACATGGGTGAAGTCCTGCTGGGAACCCCTCCCTGGCTCCTACAAGTGAGGGAGGACACTGCAGATGCAGAGCTACAGGGAGCTCTGAACCACAGCAATGCCTGGGAGCTGCTGCTGCTCACAGCACTTCTCTGCTGTCCTTGCATTTAGCATTCATAAGGACAGAGGAAAGAAAAGGGCTGGGAAGTGCACAGGGACTCACCATGCCATCAGATGAGTGCCTGATTGACACTCAGTTTAAAGAAACTAGGTTCATCAGGAGCTGAGCAACTACACAGGATGCACACTGTGTCCTCTGGAGCCCCTTGTGCCATCGTGTGATCAACCACAACTGATCTATAGGAGCCCCAAACCCATAAACATCACAGGAGAAGAACAGAGACTCTGGAATTGGCGGTGCAAACTGTTAAAGTGCCATTCCCAGAAGTTCAGGTACCTGCCTGCACAGCAGAGAAAACAAAACCAATGCTTCTCCCCTTCCACAGAGCCCATCAACCTCCACCAGCCTTACCCAAGGGAAAGCCCCAGCTCTGTGAGTGCACAGTGCATGATGCACACCTGCCCTGCTGTTCTTTACACCACCCACACTGATAAGTACTCCTTCACAAACATATCCAAAGGAGCAGAGGAGAGGAAAGGAGAGCTTCACCAGGAGCAGCTCCCCTCCACCTGCTCCATTAAGCACACAGATGTGTTGTTTGGTGTTTTTTTTTTTTTTTTTAACCAAGCATCAACAGGTTAAGAAACAGGCTTTGGAGAACTGTATTTAGATTTACAAACAACATTGTAACTGGATCAACAGGCTATAATTAGAATTTAATAACTCAAGTGGAGGAGTAATGCGCCCGCTGCTTGAGAAATTGGAGCCTTTCTCTCGCAGTTCTGAGCGTTCAGCTCCACAGATTGGTCTCCAACTTGCCTGACACAATTACTGTCCTGGTGAGGCAAACATGCTGCAAATAAGAACAATGAGACCAACAATAGTCGAAGTCTAATACCGTAAACAAAGGGAATAATCAGAACACCTCCTGCCCCGGTGGGATCTGCACAACTGGGACAACCAATTAGTGTCATTAATGAACAACAACAACAAAAAAAGTAAGAAAATGTTATATTTTAACATACTTCTTAGAAGTCTTTGGTGCTGGCAAATGCATTGCAGGCAATTCTGCACTGATGGCTGTCAGGTGCGTGGTGGCATTTATCTCTGAGGCCACCTGAGCCAGGGTGACACTCAGCAGAAGTGATGAAGGGGAAGAAAGACCAACGTGAACCAGATTCCTCCCCCCATCGTTTTTGAGGTTTTAGGTGCAACGTGAACAATTAAATGAAAGATCAGGCTGATGGGAGCAGCGTGTGAGGTGGGTGCAGCCCTGGGAGGGGGTCAGTGCTGGCCCTGAAGCTGGGGACACAGCACAGCCCTGAGCACAGCAGCTCAATGCAGGCCCCAGTCCCAGATATCTGAACGGGAACTTGCCTCTCTCTGCCTGCTTTTATCTCACAGTTACCCAGAGGTCAGGTAGAAGTGAGATCCAGAGGAGGTTTGGGGGACAGACTGGAGTTATCTCACTTCCTTGCTTTTTGTGGTTAAAATGACACCTCTCAAGCTGACCGGCCACAGGCTGCCTGGGAACAGCCAGCACTTGCCGTAGGCACATTTACAGAAAGTTCTTTCTCTGGGGGTTTCCTTCTCACCGGCTCTCCCTTGCCTGTAAAAGCAGGGGAGAGCCTTTCGGTGCTGTGCTAGATAGAACTCCCAAAAGGAGCACCCAGGAAAGCAATGGCAGTCACACGCAGGGCTCATAACATCCCAAGCTGCTGTCTGCGCTTCTCCGTGATGCCAGCTCCCAGCAGCCGAGGATTGAGGCCGCGGACGTGGCCAACTCACCCTTCCCAGCACCGTCAGCCCTTTTAATACCCGCTCGTGGTGCGACACGTTAAGAGGAGGTGACACACCAGGGCGGCTATCTGCGCGCCCCACAGCCAGCCTGCGCCGCGCCGGCGGTGCCGCGGTGGGCTACGAGCGCCCTCTGGCGGCGATTCCCGGGATGACAGCATGGAAACGCTTGAAATGATTTCCTCGCCGCCGAGATTCCATCTTCGGTTCAGGAAGCCTGTGAACTTCAGATGGCTTGAGGCTAAAAGGCTACTCTGGGGAAATATCACTCCACGCTTGCCACACTCTTCTACCCTTTCCCAAGCTGCTCCGAATGGAAAGGAGAGAGGATGTCAGGCTCCCGCCCTTCCCTTGCTCTGGGCTCATGGCAGCAGATGTGCTACTTGGGAACCACTGCAATTGGGTTCTGCAAGCAGAGAAGCTTGTTGCCAGGGTGTATTTCTCATTTCTAAAAGTAGACATGCTGTTGTTTTTTTTTGTTTGTTTGTTTGTTTGTTTTTGGCTGTGAATTCAGTGCTCTGGCTGCTTGATCCTGCACCACAGTTCACCCCTTCTCTGCCAGCTTTGCACAGCTGCTTGCAGGAATCTGCTGTAAGGTGGGCATACACAAGCACAGGTGAGAGCATCTTACATCACCTTTCTTCTTCAGAAAGGTACACTTTTCCTTGAAAGTAGCTCAAACAGGTTCTGCAGCACAGAAACTCTCTGGCACCACAGGGCCACACAGCCAACATATTCATCCTCAGTAGGGTCAGTCTTGCTCATTGGAATACTCTGAGTGCCTGTTACGTAGCATGTGCTCAGCTGAAGGTGTGGATGCTGTGGAGTTGCCTTGGGAAAGTAGCCAGCTGGAACGGTTTTCTGCTGTGTGAGCAATTGAGGTGTCCTGCTCCTTACTGACCACTCAGAGGGCAACCTGGGCATGACTACAGACACCTGTCCCCCCTGGACCTTTCTCCAGGGTCATCTTATTATGAGGGGAAGAACTGCACAGCCCTAGGAAAGAAGGTGGCCAGAAGCATCCCCAAGGAGAAGCAGGGTGCCACGTGATCTCAGCTTGAACCTTCTGGCTGACATATACCATACTGCAGATCTGCTGAAAAACAGACCCAGTAATAGACTAAATGTTGCATGGATGGTCACTAGTGGAACTGTATCCATTGTGTGCACTGAATGAGGCCACAATCCTGGGGAAAAAAATGCATAGGATGTGTTCATACAAATTAAACAGAAACTCCATGCAAACGTTTGAGGGGATGCACCAACATTACAACAGCAGCCTTAACACAACTTTCAGACTTCTGAGCATTCATCTTGCCCATCTCAAACACGTTACTAAAATAGATTATAATTCTACCCTGGGCTTCCCTGTGCAATGTTGTATGGTGTATGTGCTGTACATTTCTCCTGCAAAACAGCAGAGAGCAGTAAGTTCTGGGGCAGAAAATAGGAGAAGAGCCAAGCAGCAAGCAGGAGTGTGGTTTGAGCAATGAGCCTACAGACAGAACATCTACAGTGCCTTATGAGAAAAAATAAAATAATTAAGTAAGACAGTTCTGCTTTATACTCATTAAAATGGGTTAAATAAGTTTAAATGAAAGCAGAGTCCAACCAAGTTCTGCTACGTATCAGCTATATAAAGAGCACGAAGTTGAGAGCTTAATTGGTATAAATGGAGTATTTCTGTTATTAGTGCTGGACTGCAAGCAACTTCACTCGGAAATTAATGAGCAAAAATGATGATAGCTTCAGAAGGGTGAAAACTGCAGAGGGCTCTTCCTGAGATAATTTACTTCTGTTTACATAAACATCTGACCACAAGGAAGGAGATGCATTCTCAGCAATGCTGAAATGAGATTTCAGGAAGGGGCTCCTGTAGCAACACTCTCCCTGGGCATTTGAGAACAAACCTCAGCTCTGTCCAAGATGCTGGTTTAGAGATGCCTCACCTGTTTTTTCATACCCTGGAACATCATGAGGGCTTTAGCAATTTCCTCATTCAATTTGGAAATGTTTCTATACATACTGGTCTGTAACACACTTTAGCAGCTCACTAACTCTTTCTCAGGGCAGCTCCTACAGCTATGCAATAAACTCAAAGAAATCAGTTACTCACCTGAGAGCAGTACTCAGAGAGCTACACCAACATACAGAGCACCATCCCAACTCCAAGATCCTGTATCACCAATGCTTGTAGCTGCAGGATTTATAGTCAACACAAAATATAAATCTTTCCATTTGACCCCCAGACTTTGGGTCCCCACTGCAGCCTCTGTAACCTTTCCAAGCTGACTTCCCACTGGGGATTTGTAGGGCCTCTAGCCCTGCAGGCTGTGCAGCTCAGCAGCTGTGGAAGGTTTGCTCTAATGACTGATTAACTTTGAGATGGTTGTTTTCTAATGGTTGTGCTTGGGCAAGGAAACAAAACATAGAATAAGAAGAATTACAGATGAATGTAAGTTGGATTGGAGATCTCTGGTCCCAACTTCAGAATTAGCTCATGGCTTTATCCATCTGACCAATGAAAGTCTCCAAGGGCTGAGATTTCACAGCCTCTTGGTGCTCCTGTTCTTGTGACTCTTTCCCCCCTTGCATCCAACTGCATTTTTCCTTGCCACTGCTTCTTGTCTGTAAGTCCTTGTGGCTCTATAGCTGTTGCAGGACAGTCATTGCAGAAGTGGCCTAAAGCAGTGGTTTGGTGCATGCCAGCAAGCTTTCCTGAAAGCATAATTGCACATATCCCTAGCCAACATCACTGAAGATAATGTATTGGCTTGCTGAGCTGTGCAGCAGTGGTTTTGCTGGCAAAGTACACAAGGTTTGCTTTAGACACCACTTGCCAAGGCACTCATGGCAGCAACATTTTGTTGATCAGTCTGGCAGATTTTACTGAAATGGTTGTGCTGTGTTTCCAACATTTAGACACAACGGAGACTCCTAACATGTGAAAATGAGAGGGTGGGCTTTGTGCCCGTGTTGTGTACCACACCTCTGAGCTATTCAAGATATGTCTTATCAGCCAGACAAGCTGATCTGAAAGTGTAATGTGATGGCATCTGTTCTTAGGCCAGAATTTCAGCCAGCTGCTGGTATTCTAACAAGCTGTTGATGTCCTGTGCCTATCAATGGTCAAGAGGTATTTGGATATTGTCCTTAATAATATGCTTTAACTCTTCATTAGTCCTGAAGTAGTCAGGAAATTGGACTTCATCATCTTTGGAGGTCTCTTCCAACTGAACTATTCCATTCCATTCCACTCCAAATTATCTGGTGTTGTGATCAGATATCTCTTCTCTCAGGATTTCTGGGCACCAGCAGCTTAAAAAGAAGGGGAAGGGGCTGCACAGGATAAAGAATTTCTTTGACCTCCCCTTAAGATAGGGTGATCCAGGGAGAAGCACACTCAGTTTTGCATACTACTGAAATTTGGTGGGTATATGCAAGCCTCCATAGGGAGGCTTCCTTACAATCTAGAAGAAATGCTGGCATAATGACCTAGAAATCCTGGCAGGCATGATGTGATACACAGCTGCAGCAAGCTGATGCCATCATGCTGCCAGCTGGAGGTCAGTGGCTGAGCACTTTGGAAGAGTGCACTGGTGAACAGCATGAGAACAGTCATCACCTGTAGTTCTCATGCCACCAGCAGTTAGCCTAAACAAGCTGGAAAAAGGCAGCAGTGCTCACAAGGCACTATAAGGTACACTATGAAGACACACAGTCACCTCCAGCCCTGCTTCCTCCCTGCTGTGCATGTCCAGGACCTTAAGGTGAAGTGAAATCCCTGCTACGACAGCTATGCAAATGCTTCTCAGAACTGCGCAGCCCCTGACCCTTTTATTTCTGTGTTGTTTCTCACATCTTTTAGATTAATTGAAATCTGAATTCCCGTCTTACAGTCCAACCTTGCAATGAGCTGTTCTACCCCAAAACTTCATCTCTTACAGTACAATACAGGTAGGTCTTGAGTGGCATCAAGGAGTGACTCTCCTTCAATTTACATCCGTCCTGCAGTTAAGCTGCTCCCTTCATCTCCCCCAGGTTCTCAAGTGGCTGTGGAGAAAGCTACGTTGGGTCAATACCACTTCTATGGCTGTTGGCTGGCAGCTGGGTGCCAGACTGCTGGGTGCCAGGCAGTCTGGGCAAGCACTGCGGTCCCTGGGGATGGAGCAGCCTTGCTGAACCTTCTGGGCTTGTGGCACACTTTGGCCTGGGTGACTCATTCTGAAATGCTGCTAGATAATTCATTTTTTATTGAGATGAGTGGAAGAAAAGACTTCATTCCACATACTCAATTTTTATAACAAGATCCTCAGAAATGATGGGCAACTTTGGATGCATTTTAATACCACTAAGGTGGTAAAATGTTGTTTACTGCTGACTAAAAAGCTCTTAGGAGCTATTCCCATTCTAAAACCATTCTAAGGGCATAACGAGGGATAAGATAATTAATGGTGTATTAGCTGAAATGGGTAGGACAGGGTTCAAAAAGTTCATGTATCTTTGTTCAATGTTGAAAGAAATCGATAGAGCTGAAAAAAATTGGCAGAGAAGTGTCAACTCAATGATGGCCCATGGCACACCCATCTCTGAAATGATCTTCCACTCCCCAAACCCGCAGCGACTAATGAGTGGTAGGGTAATGGGAATAAAAATATCATGAGTGCTTCATTCAGAAATGGCTAGAGAAATTACTTGGAGTGTCATTAGAAACATCAGGATGAAAGTAAGCGATGGAAAATTTATCTTGAAGTTCAAGAAACTCTGCGCCGTTGACATAAATCTACATCTGACTGCCAGTGATGGGGAGCAGACAGGCGTCTGATCATGTCCTGCAGACTCTGATTTCTGCACTGCAGTGGATGGCTGAGGGCAGAAATTACAGCAAATAGTGTAGTTTGGGGATTAATCGTTCCAACTACAGCTTTGACCCCAATGTTCTCAGTAACGTTTAGCCAATGGTACATCCTGCAACACACGGCTACTTCTCTCTGCTCTGTTTAAGTGAACGTGCATCTGACATTGGAAATAAGTTCAGTAGATGGTTTTACATTAACATTTTGCATGCTGAGAATTGAGAGGGTCTCCGGCGCTTGCAGAGACAATGTGGGATGCATGCTGGTGGATATTTACAGCTGAAAGCTTGTTCCTGTATTAAAGGTTTTACAATCCTCTCTTTTAAACTGCTTATGTGTGTATGGTGCCACATTAATAATAATAAAGAATAAATCTCTTTTTATTTAAGAAGCTGAGTAGACTTGTCATCTTGCATCTAAGGTATTGGGTTTTTTTGCCAGTTCAAATAGTGTAAAATTGCTCTGTTGACATGAATCATGATGCTTAGCTTTTATGCAGCATATAATTTCACATGCTCTAATGTTAATTAAATTCCAAAGAACCAGTTTTCCGATCTCTCCACAGGGAGCTTGTTTGCCTTAAAATGAAACTACTGGGCTGAGATAGTCTCCACTATACCAGCATTACGTTCACTACATTAACTCAGTAAAGACTTTGGCATAAGACATGTAGCTGAACCTCGATAATCCCCTTTGCTTATCTGCAAGCCCAGGGCTCCTGCACCGCATCTCATTTGCGGCGGGGTCTTACCCAGTGACTCACAGCAATGTTAACCTCCTTGTAACACCAGAAGGCGTTATTGCATCCTTCAAATGAGTCACGCAAACAAATGAGCAATGCACACATTGCTGGGAGGTAATGGTGGCTGGGCTGTTTGCAAAGCCTTCGCCGCACTAATTAAGAATTGCTGTGCTGCATCTGACAGGGGCTGATTTCCTCTTCCATGGCCCTTTAGAAAGAAATAGAAATCTGGGGGCTGAGTGATGTGTTCTGTTCAGAAGTAGCTTCCCTTCTTGGTCCCATCAGGATGAAGTCTCACATGCTGCATGGTCTGATTGCAGGCGGAGGATGAAGGAGAGGATGAAGGGGGGAGGCAGTGAACATAGGCTTGTCCTGCTGATCAGTCACCAGGTGAAAAATTCATAGAATCACAGAATCACTAAGGTTGGAGATGACCTCTAAGATCATCCAGTCCAACCCCAACCCATGCCCACAAACCATTCCCTCAGTGCCGCATCTCCGCAGTTCATGAACACCTCCAGGGACTCCAGCACCTCCCTGAGCAGCCTGTGCCACTGCATCACCACTCTTTCTGAGAAGAAATATTTCCTAAAACTCAACCTGAACCTCCCCTGGTGCAACTTAAGGCCATCACCTCTACGGCTGTTACCTGGGAGCAGTGGCTGACACCCACCTTGCCACTACCTCCTTTCAGGCAGTCAGAGAAAGTGCTGTGGTCTCCCCTGAGTCTTCTCCAGACTAAACAATCCCAGTTCCTTCAGCTGCTCCTTATAAGTCAGGGGACTTGGGTGTTTTCTAGCTGTGTGACTTTCATTTGTGCTAAAAATGTACTGGTACTCAAATCTTGGCTACTCCTGGGGCATGGAGTGATGTGAAGTGTTTGTCTCTCATAAATGAAATGACAGGGCTGTGTACTTGGCTTTTGTGTGAGCAAAGAATGAGATAGGAAATGCTCTTATTCAGAGTGAGAGTCTTGGACATCTTTGGATCCACTCAGCATTATGTGTGGTGCCAGAATGCTCATCCTGAGTGCCCTCAAATATTCCCAGAGGTTACAAGCTCAAGCACTCGTCTCAAGAAAAAGCTGACACTTTTACAGGTGGATACAAAGCAGGCTGGGGAATCCAACAGACAGTTGAGGTTGGGAGGAAAAAAATAACTGCAGAGAACCTGGAAAGTACATGGGGGACTTTCAGCAGGCTGTGCACACTGTGCCTGTTTGTGGGCTGAAATCCCTACAGGGTGTGATGGGTGCTATTATTGCTACTTGGATTTGGTTGGTTACTTGCTTTTGGTTTTTGCTTTGATTTGGTTTACTTTGCTTGGGGCTAATATCACCATCATACACCTTCCTGGTTTTACCTTTGTAAGCCAAGAAAATCAGATAAAGTATGAATTCTAATGTGTGTGGAATAATTAAACCCTACAGCTGTGGTCACAAACTTTCCTGTCAAGCAGCTTCTTCAGAACACTCACATTTGCCCTTATAAAAGTGATGGAAGTTGGGAAAAGTGCATGCTTGCTGTCCATTAACATGAATAGGAAATGTGTATTGCAAAAATCTATCTCAATACAAGTACCAGTAACTCAATTTGGAAAAATTTGTGGTTTGTAGGATTTGCTTTTAAGCAACTGAATTCAAATATGTAATACAGCAATAGTGGGAAATGGTTTGGATTAAAAAAATAATGCAAAAATCATTTCTGAATGTACTTTTATTAAATTTGCTCATTGCTACAAGCTTGCAGCCTGATGTTGCAAATGGCTGAGAAGCTCTTGGGAATTGCTAAATACTTTGCAATTCTGCTACGTATAGGAGGGAGCTGAGAAGATTTTAGAGCACTTTGGAAAGAAGAGATTTATATCTGAGATACTGATGAAAACATCCACTGGACAAATTGTGTCAGAATCACCATAGTGAGCAGTAAGATCCCTTTTTGGAAGGATGTGAGTATACTGACCACCCCGTCACTGAGCTGATGTGTTTGTGGCAGTGATGCAATGTATTCCAAGAACTTGCTGCCCAGTGGTGACAGTCAGCCCAGAGCCAACCACTTTGTGTGTGAAGGTAGGATTGCTTATCTCGTTACATGCACTTATGTTGATTTTATATGCTGTGTTACTGCTGACATCTTCAGATCCTCCTACAGTTCCTTCCAGCCTGTCCTCAGCCTTACTGCTCCGAACAGCATCATGTCATCAGCACCTGACGGAGCTGTGGGTGTCCCAGCTCATTGCAGGGGAGTTGGACCACGTGGCTGGTTGGACCACAAGTCCCTTCCAACTGAAATGATTCTATGATCAGCAAAAGTTGTCAGCTCACTATTTGTCCCCTCTCCAGGTCATTTATGGTTATGAGTAAGGGCAGAATTCCAGCACAGTTCCATGCATGATGCAGCAGTGACCTTTCCCTCTCTTCCTCTCCATGAATCATTAATTCCATCCTGTGAAGACCTTTTATCCTGTTGTAGCTATTCACCTCCCTTCAAAAAACTCTAGAGAGGGATTCCATCAAACTTCTTGAGAAATCTGAGTAGCTCTTGTCAACTTCTGTATCACTGTTATCAGCTCTGCACAAAACTCACCCAGAGAAGCCAGCCTTGCCCTTTGTTCTGTCACCTGCCCCGTGTTTCTTGGGTAAGGGCACCCAGCCTGAGCACATCCTCTCAGGAAGCTTCATTGCTTTTCAGTAAGTTGGCAGTTTTCAACCCCGTGTCTCAGGACAGCAAAAACAAATGAATGAGATGGACAGAAGTAAGAGGATTTATGAATCTATTATTGAAAAAAAAAAATAAATACTACTGGTCAAATAATCAGAAAAACAGGAAAGTAGCAAGTGCACAGGCTTATTTTGGTCTTGGCCCCGAAAGCCTCTTTTCTATAGGGGAGGCTGCCATATTAACAAGCATGTGATATCTTGTGATCCAATTTGCGGAGAGTTTGACCAAGAAGAAATCATTACGTCCATGTGGTATTTCTTCATAGTGTGAGTGTTTTGCCTGCAAATTGCTCAGTAGGTCTTGGCTTAGCCGCAGTTTTACATGAAATATTTAACAGCTCTTTCAGTAAAGCTCAACTCCCCTTACTAGTACTATTAACATTACAAAGGGCAGCGATGCTGCTCATTGCTCTGGAGTGATGGATGAAAGGAAAGGTTTCGCTTTTAACATTGGATACAGTTTGCAAGGATCACTAACCCTGAACTGAATGTCATTTCTTACTTACTAAGGTCAGTGGCAGTTTGAATTAATGGGAAGGTTTTAATCAAATGAGAACTGGCTAAAACCTCTTTTGCTTAAGAGGTTCCTTATCCTTGCTGCTTGTTCTACGCTGCCCAGAGGCAACAGCAATCAGCATCAATCCCCCCTCCTTTTTTTTTTTTTTCTTTGAATTGATTTTAAATTTCCACGTTCATTTCTGGAAGAACCCTTTCTAGAAACGCATCTCTCACTGTGTGCATTTTCCTTGTGATGGGTTGCAAATCTGTTCCTGCCATATCAGTGGGAAAAGGCAGTTCAGAACAAGAAACTTTAAAGATGAGCTGGCTGCAACAGAAGGTGGGAACGTGTGTGCTTTACAGCCCTGCCTGGGCAGTGGTGAATCCAGGATCCGGAGTGCCATGCCATCAGTTGAGGAATATTTCCAGGCGTTGATAGCTGTGCTCCTTCTCCATTGGGACTGCAGTGCAATCTTCAATTAGAAGACATGTGATCTGACAGCCTGCAGCAGAACAATCCGTTTTCACAGGAGAAGCTTTTCTAGGATACCAAAGCTTTCACATCCTCCTCATTTCTAAAAGCTGTCTTCTAAACCAACCAACAAACAAACAAACAAAGAGTGTAGGATGGCAGCAACATCACAGCCTCTGCGAGGTAAAAGGGCATGCAAGAAAATATTTTGGGCAGTGTTTCCACATGCCTGCTTCATTCTGTCTCTCGTGATCTATGCTTTTCTTGGGGCTCTCATGTTTTCCCACATTGAAGGTAACCGAAAGGTCAATTTAAGTGAAGAATACAGACATTTCCTGCAGAATCTGTGGTACATCTCCAAAAATTTATCAGGTATGTACCAGAATAGCAAAAATGAGTTAATTGTACGTGGGCTTACTCATTCCTCTGCTTTTTGATTTCTGGCTTTTGAAGACATTATTCAAAATAATAATAGCTGAGCCTGCAAATGGGATTCTCTCTGTGCTTAGCTAATGACTGCTATTGCTTGCTGATCTTCCTCAACTCTGGTTCTGACTGTAGGCTACCTCAGTCCCTGTGCTCCTACTTGTAAATAGTTAAGACTTTTCAGTGTTCTCCCTTTTTGCCCTAGTTCCCTGAGCTCCAGAGGCAAGTAAGATCTCCCTCTGCCTGAGGTGGACTGGATTCCCTGTCTCAGAAAGTCTCTCCCCATTCCCTTGTCCCAGCCCTGAGCATCCCTTGATGGGATGTTGGGATGCAGCACTGCTCCCCAGACCCACTTGTGCTGAGGGAAGGGTAGAAGGGAGGAGAAGAGCAGGAAATCTTTCTGGATCAGTGATGGGATTATACAGGTTTGGGCTGTGGCTCAGTGCATCTCCTGTTGTTAATGTAACAGATAACATGACGGAAAATGAGGAGATATTTAAGGAAAAAATTCATGAACTGCTCCACACAGCGGAACGAGACTGGTTTGTCAATCCAAAAGATATATGGACTTTCTTTGGGTCTCTCTTTTTCTGCTGCACAGTATTCACCACTGTGGGTAAGTCTGGAGGTAAAGTAACTGCTCAGAATCAAATGCCTCACTGCTCTCTCTGATGTATTTCCTCCATAGGGAACTAAAAGGGAAAAAAAAGACCTCCAAATCCCCTTTAATTTTCCCCCTGAGTGTTGATGTGGGATTGGAAGCTGTGCTGCAAGCACAGGTTGCAGAGATGTCGCTGAGTCACAGAGACAAGTCAGAATTTAGGCAACAGTGATGCTCCATGCTAACTAACTGCAGCACTGCATGCATGCTGTAAGCTGTGCTCATGGATGATGCATGCACAAAACTATTATAGTACAGTGACAGAAAGCTCAGTTTTTCAGTTAAACCTTATTTCTTTTACTCCTGTGTGCTGGGTAATGTTTTCATACTGAAAGAGGTACTTCATTATGTGGATATTGTTTTTAAACTGCTTCCCAGTATTTATGTCCAGAATTGCTTTGTAAACCTACAGCTCTGTAATTGAATGTGCTGTTGTTGTTGCTCAACTTCTCTGGGTTAACAGCAGGGGGTTATGTTTAAATCATGTCTCTAAACCTTCCCTTCTGAATTCATATTTCAAAGCAGAACTCAAATGAAACTGAAACAGCTGCTCTGGTTGGGCTGTTCCTGCATTGCTAAATACACCCCTCATGCTCGTCCCCAAAGTTACTTCAATCCTTTTGCTAACGTTTCTCAGCTGCTGGCAAGTAGAGACAGTATCTAAATACCCTGCCAGGATTAAGGCAGGGTGGGAAGCAATCCAATAGCAATGTATCAAATTGCAAAGACACTTCTCTACTGCACTGGGATATACTCAAGATCCCAGCACAAGTATTACAAATCTTAATGCAGAAGAAGAACTGATTATTCTATAGAAGGAATAATGTGAGAGCTCCTGTGTTTCCTGGAGCACGTAGGGCCGGCTGCCTCAGTGAACCTTGATTTCTGACAGCTTTGGTGGCTGTCTTCAAACTCAGCATCCTGCACCCCTGAGAGCACAGCTGGCTCCTGCAGAGTGCACTTCTCTCAGTGCTACACACTGGAGGGCTTCTGTCTTGGATAGATAGCACCACATTTTTCATTCCACAGGCACATTTGAGTAGCTTAATAGCTCAGAAACATGCTGGAGATACAGACTTGAATCCTCCCCCCTGTGAATATTAGAATAAACACAACAGCAAGGAACACTTGGAAGAGGACCCTTTATCAGAGAGCTTTGACTCCAGCTAACAAGTGGAAGATCATGTTGTTGAAAACATCTTGCTTAGGAATACTTACCCATCTTCTTTGATGTGGGACTGTAGAAATGTTCTCATACGCTCTGACCAGCAACCCATATATTTGTAAACAACAGCATTTTGGGGCTCTACTGCATCAGGCTTTAATACAACATCTCCAGGTTTTGATCAACAGTAAAAGTCTCAGTACAGGTGAATAGCAAACAAATCATCATGTTCTTTCTCTTCCTTTTTTCCTTCCTTCTTCCCCCTCCCCCGTCCCCCTTTTTTTTTTCAAGGTTATGGCAATACCTATCCTGTGACAAGGGCTGGAAAATACCTCTGCATGTTGTATGCTTTATTTGGCATCCCTCTGATGTTCTTGGTCCTGACAGATATGGGAGACATCCTTGCGACTGTTTTGTCCAAGTCTTACAATGAATTCAGAAAGCTACAGTCAAAAATTCTAGCCTCCAAATTCTGTTCTGCATTCACGTGTATCAGAGAACATGGGTCTAAAATGGATGTGAACGAACCCTTGAGTATTGTGGAAATGCTGAGAAGTCAATCAGCTGTTAGAAAGAAACCAACCCAATATCGCAATGCCCAAATTTTTGAGATGCTAATTGCCAGAGAAAATGAATACAAAAATCTATCAAGAAGTAAAAGCATAGAGAGATGGAGCTCGTGTCCTGAACTAGACAGGGGAAAAACAATGACCAGAGTAATCGAGAATTTTGACAAAATAGGAAAAGAGTTAGAAAAACTGGATGTGCCCATCGTGTTAATGGTGCTGGTTATCTTTGTGTACATCTCCTGCGCAGCTGCTATTCTTCCAAACTGGGAAACCAGGCTGGATTTTCAGGAAGCCTTTTATTTCTGCTTTATCACCCTGACAACGATTGGATTTGGAGATACGCAGCTGGAACACCCCAAGTTTTTCCTGTTTTTTTCCCTCTATATTATTATTGGCATGGAAATTGTCTTCATTGCTTTTAAGCTGGGCCAAGACCGCTTAATTGGTTTGTATAAAAAGGTGATTTCGTTTTGTGGGGAAAAAAAGGTGCCGTCAAAGAAGATATATCCAAAGTAAGTGCAGTCATTTCTCCCTCACTTGTATGCTTTGCTCTCTGCAACGAGATGAAATCATCCCCATGCACTCCCACTCCCTGCCCTGGGCTTGCAAGAGGCTTGTTTTCTGTTTTCCTGTGAGAATCTGCTGCAAACTGGTTGCATTACACAGGAGGCACTTGGTGTAGGCACTGCCAGGGAGCAGTTTCCAACAAAGGTCCTATCTCCTAGTAACAAATGAAGAGAATACACGATGAAAGGCAGAAAGCTCTCCCTGCCAGCACTTCCCAGCTTGTTTTGCAAAGGCCTGACTTTCAACGTGCTCCTTATCCTCTCAGTTTGGGATCTTTTTCAGCGCTTTCCAAGCAGGCCCCAGATCACTGCCTTGCCCTGGCACCTGCCTGCAGCCAGGGACAGTGGGGTCATGGCTCTTGGTGATGAACTGTGAGCACATGCTGCTGTAACACGGTTCTTCATCAGAAAGAGTTGTGTAGAAGCATGAACCCTGCTGCTCTTTTGTCACAGCTGTGTGTAGTGTTATCATCGAGTTTACACGCCATCCAGAGGAATTTTAAAATTAAGGAAAGAAAACTGATTGTTCACCTCTTTCTTTGTTCCTGGACCATAAATTAGTCAAAATGCTGCTTTTTTCAGCAGGGCTGAAAGCATTCCTTCTCCATCATCATTTATCATACTGTGCTCAGCCTGGAGTCAAGATTCATGATGCTCAGCTATAACAGAGTTTGTGACAAGTTCTGCTCTTGAGAAGCCACCTGGGCAAGACATGCAGCAGAGCTCCAGGTGGGATGAAGCTCCATCTTTGCTGTTAAAGAAACACAATAGCCTGGGTACACTGCTCCCAGAAGTTCTCTCCTCTGGTTCAGGTTTTATTCTGCACAGAGTGCTTGCCTCCTCTGGGTTCTTTCATCCATACACAGAAAGAAAAGCCTACACTGTGCTGTGTACAATTGCTCTGTGATTTTGTGAATCCTGTAGTGAAGCACAGTATTGTGGGAATAATGTTGTTTTATCAAGATTTTTCTTATATTATTTGTAATCTCAATCAAGCTATCAATAATTTTTTTCATTAAAATATATACATACTCTATAAAATAAGCCACTGACTTTAACTGCCTCTTAGCGTGTAAATGTTATGCATGCACACTGGATGTGAATGGCATTGTTAGGTATTAAAGCATGCTTGATTTTAACAGGATGTGCATTATTTTCCATAGCAGGTTTGCCTTTTGAAGATGAGATGTTCAGAGAAGGTAAATGACAAACAACTCTGCTACAGTCGCTGTGAATAATAACTTACAGTCCTTGTTAGTAATACTTTGTTGTGATTAAGCACTGGTGATATGCTTACATGTAATGAATGATGGTATAAAGAAACATGCTTTATACGGACAACAATAAAGAGTCTAGCAGTTAGAAGCAGCTCTGGTTAACTGTTTAATATTTGCTGTGAGTTTGGTGGCTCACACAAAGTCCTTCCATTCAAACTACTCTCATGTTATCTCTTTTTATGCCTTTGGATTAAAATCAGTGTAGGACTTTGGACCTGCACCAAAGTTCTTAGAAATCAGTGAAAAGATTCGTGTGATTTAATGGGCTTTGGATCAGAGGATTGCACCCCCTGATGTCCAGGAACTTTCCTTCTGGTATTCCTAACACTGCCAGCATCAGTAAGAGCTGGTCTTTATGTGATGGGACTAGTTTCTTCCGCATCAGTGAGATCTTCTTGCAAAAGAATTCATCCATAAGCTGCTCCCTACAGATTTCTCATTGGTGTGCTACCTTCATACCTACACACTTACTTTAAAGGAAGTTTGACCAGACATGCAAAAAGGTTCATACACAATATCATTCTAGTTATGGCCAAGGGGTGGCAGTAAACAGCTTTACTTCACGCAAAGTGTGTCAGAGGCTGGGGATAAGAGAATATTTTACAGAAATAGAAAGAACAAATCACATCACTGTGGCCCTCTACAAGATCACAGTGCTCTTTCCTCTTGAATGCAATCTGCAGCTCTGGTCCTTCACCTCCCAAAGGATATAGGAAAAGCAGAAAAAGCTTAAAGGCCAGGGGAAAGGATGAGCAAAGCTGTGGAACATCTCCCACATGAGAGACACAGAGTAGCCCACTAGTCTGGAAAGAGGTGAGAGAACATAGATGAGGTGTGCAATGTTGTACAGGCATGGAGGAAGGAAATAGAGAGACAGAATATTGGGCTTCTTGAGCTTTTTCTGACCTGGTTTCATAGCCTGGAATGCTTGAAATCAATTGTATAGCTCACAAAATAATCAGTAGATCTGATTTCTGAAGTGACACTCAGTTTTACATTTGTGTCCAAGGTAGACAAATCAGTTCCCAAGATTTTCTGAAAAAGCACACTCTGTCTCTGCAGAGCATCTCACAAGAAAAACGTAATTTAGGCAAAACACGACCACCAACTTGCAGCAAAAGTAACATGGTCACTTGTATTGCGTCTAGGACATAAAGAAGGATGGATAGCTGGGCACCCACCCAAAAGTAAGGGATTAAAAGGTTTTTTGTCCTCTTACAGGTGCACAGAAGTGTTGCTCCCACACAAATAGGAATATCTGGTCCTAATTTTCTTTGCGTCAGAGTTGGAGCACAGTTTCCCAGAAGACAGAGGAGAATGCAGCAGCACTGTGCTGACACTGATAGCAGCAGTTCAGTCTGCTTAGCAGGCTTTGAATGTAGCTCTGTAAATAAAGCATCAGAGTTAACAAAAACAAAGCAAAACTAGTGAGCAGCAGCTCATTTAGTGAGCCTCAGGCATGAATATTTATGAATTGATTGCTCTTATCATAGTCTAAATCCTGACAGAATTCATGATCTCTTCCCTGAGACGTTTTTTATTCGATCAAATTGACATGGAAATAAGCTTTGCTTGCATCAAAGCAATACAAAATACTGCTTTTCATAATAACTTTTTCCATCACGTGCTTCGTGAGACGGTGGATTAACAGCAAAGAGCTTCATGGAAGAACTTCTCTATCAAGACAGACGTGACTGATGGGAAAAGAGTTGCTTGATGTGTAACCCACAAAGGATATGAGTTATTACAGACCCAGCTGGAGAGCTTCACAGATCAAATGCGCTTGGAGCTGAAGGATGCTGGATCAATCACTCCTGATTGGGCCAAGATGGCAGCTGTCACGAGCACTTAGGAGAGGAAAGGAGGGTATTCCTGGTGTGGGAACTGCACAGGGAGGGATGGAGGAGTGAGGGGAAGAAGCATAAAATAATGTCTGGGCAGAAGTGTTAGAGGGAGGAAGTGACAGCAAAGATAGAAAGAACCACTTTTTGTACAGACATAGATAGGGTGAAGAATGGCTTGAGAGGTACTGAAAATTTGGTGAGGGCTGGTGCCTCTGGCCTGGGAAAGGTTTGTGCAGCCAGAACGTGGCCAGAGAGCCTTTAGGAGATCAGCAAGGGGGTCAGGGTGCTGGGCTGCAACACTGACCTCATCACCCACAGACATGGGCAGAGCAGAGGAAGACTCTTGGGACAGGAAACAGTGGCAGGAGAAAGATGTAAGGACTGCATTGAAAAGACATTAGCAAAGCCACACAAAATATTCTTTTTTCTTTTTTCTTTTTTTTTTTTCCTGTTTCTTCATTTAAAGAATGGCAACCCATTCAGAAGCATCTCTCACACGAACGATACGCCTTAGGACTCAGGAAATCCTTAGCGGGATGTAGGACTTGTCATCTGCGTGCCAGTAGTTCAGATGTAGTCCAGATTTTAGTGGGCTAAACGTTAATAACATCTGATAGCACTTTGATGGCCTCTATGCCTTTTCAACTCATTCCAGGTGGAGATGCACCCACATCACAAAAACACTCCCATATAATGAACACTAATAGCATGCGTGATGGCAGCCTCAGCAGAGGCAAAGGCTGAGACTCCAGCTGAGAGGAGTCCCTGCAGCCCTCTTTGCTTCCAGGTTCCCAGCATACCTTATGATCCTAATTTACAGACCCCAGGGTGCTTCAAAGGTAGTGTGTGTGGCTGTTGCATGCAATATGAATGTGTTGCAAAAACAGGATGATGGCTCTCATTCCTTTCTGGCTTGGACAAATTGAACAATTACAAAATACATAGATTTATAAAAAGTACCTCCCCAGGCTGTACTCAGCTGTTCTGACAGGATATATTTTTGAATTCTAAGAGTAACTTAAAATATTTAGTTAGGTTGCCCTTTCCTTGCTTCTTTACCTACATATATGGTAGGAAAAATATTTCTTGAGCCATCCAAAGTGGTACTACACTACATGCAGAGCAAAGGAGATCAAGCGAAATTTCAATTACATTTGTGGAAGTACATCAGCACATATGGCGACAGAAACACTAAGAATTTGCTCCATCACTCATAGCTGGTAATAGCTGCTGGAAGACAACAGCTCTCTCATGCATCAGGCCAATATTTTTGGGGTAGAGGCCTGAGGTCTAAATGCAAAACTTCATGGCCAATGGAGTCCATGAGTGCATGGTGTGTGCGTGCCAATAGCTGGCTGTCCACACATGGTACTTATTAGAGAGTTTTAGGAAATGCCTGGACAAACGTTAGTTGGCATGTATGCTCAGTTTTGCATGTGAACCTGAGCATTTTTTTAATTTTCTTTTTTTTTTTTTTGTGGCTGTATTTCTTTATGCTTTTAGTTGAAAACTTAGTCTCTCAGAAGACAAAATCTTGTTCTTTTGAGTTTTGTTCAACCTTCTTTCAAGCTGATGAAGCTCACAGTGCCTGGGCACAGCCCTCCTGTAACTGAACTTGTGCATAAAACTTCATGTCTGTGAGTTTTCAGGATGTATTAAGTCTAGAGGAAACATTGGCATTGGACAAGATGACCTTAGTGGCCTTTTCCAACATTAATGATTCCAGAAATCTATGACTCTATGCAGGGAAACAGGCAAGAAGGGAAGAAGAAATTAAGCAATAAGGAAAGAGTGGAGAGATTTGACAGTGAGAAATGAATTGCTGCGTTAAGCATCTACTGATGAGAAATCAGGGTAACGATGTTGTCTAACAACACTGACTCATTGCATTATCTGCTTCCACAAGGTCGTGTGGGAACGGGAAAACAAAGAGAGAAGTTACCACAAATCAGCTTATAAAATTGCCATTGCACTTGATGCTCTGCTGAAAGAGAGTTATTTGATCTGCTGTGTGATGCAGACCATCATCATGCTCTCTGATAAGTGCCTGGGAGGGGAAATGCACCCATTTGCTGAAAAGTTTGAGGAACAATACAAGATCTGGGGAGTTCTGGGTATAGAGCAACCATGCTCCACAATTTTCCTACTTCACACTTTTCTTGTGGCAAGGATTTTATTGTGGCAGGTTGCTACTGCTAAACGAATGCAGGAATGTGGGGCATTCAGTATGTTATCAAGTGTAAGCCCTCTGCTCACCAGCTTGATGCTACTCTTATTTCTAGACTGTCTCTCATTCGACAGCCTGAAGTCACAGCACAGCCTTCTCTGATTCTTTATGGAAAGCTTCCAAAGTAGTCATACCAGGAAAAAGCACAGATTTGTTCTGCTTTCTGGACAAGAGAGCTGCCTGATGCCTGGATGAGGACTGCTGACATTTCACTAAATTTTGAAAGAAAAAACATTTTTTTTTTCTGGGAAAATATTCTAGCATTTCAACAAAACATTTTCAAAGCAAACCCAAATGGGTAGGATGAGCTTTGGTTCAATTGCTTAATGTTGATGGACAAAAGAGGACTTGAAAAAAAGATTTTAGCCTTTTTATCTATAACATCTCACTGAGATGAGTCATTTGTCTGAGTAAGAACAGGAGGACCCAAAAAATGAAGCTCTCTGTGATCCCCCTGTACTGCGGCAGGAGCTCCAGCTTCTCCCACAGAGATGACGACATGCCACAGTACTCTGCCAATGGAGCAGGACTGGCTTTCTCCAGCTTCTATAACATTTTGTTCCATCTTTCCCAGGAGAAGTTGGTATGCTCTACTTCCATCAAAGCAATGCATGACACTCTTGCTAAAAGATGTTTCCCAAAGACTATAAATAGTCTTAAGAAAGCTTTGTAGTTCCTGGAAGAATTTAAAATGCAAATGAAGGCTCATGAACTTGCCTTAGAGTTTAAGAGCAGGATATGCTGCGCTGCATAAGAAGTTTGATTTACTGCCTGGGCCTGTAAATAAGTGTGTGCTTGTGCTAACATTTGACCGCCAACAGCACTGCTTTGCAATCTGCTGTGCAACAGAGGTTGTTGCTGTGCCAAAGGGCTTTTACAGCAATTTGCTTTGCCAATGAAACAAATAAACTTTGTGCTTAAAAAGATTAAGGATCAGTATGTAGGCATGTTTTTACTTTATAGAAAAGCCACTTCTAAATGCTACCTAAGCAGCAGAGGGCTGAGTTCTGATCTTCTGGAAATCCATTGCAAAGCTCACAGTGCCTTCAGTGAAAGATCTGGAAACAAGGAACAAATAGAGTATGTGCTGCCATTAATCCCATTTGATCCCAGCTTTACGAGAGCTGCATCATGCCTAAAAACTGCCATCTCATGGAAAGTGTTTCCTACACAGAAGCTGGCAGAACTCCTGGGAGTCATTGCTTGCTCTCCTTGCTCTACTCATTAAGGGATGGCACTTTTCTTCACTATTACCAGTCAGGACAGGATCAAGGACTACTGAGACAGGCAAGCCTCTTCTTGAACAAAACCCAAGTTTTTCTTGGTCAAAAGTAGAAAAACATTAAGATGCGTTTTGTGACTTCATCAAACACTGTTGTGGTTAGTAATGATTTTTTCCATGATCATATTTTGTCTTTTTTTTTTGGCAGAGCTCCCATCTCAGTTCCACCAGTGTCCCAGCCTGCCCATAGGGCTTTGGGTAAAACCTGAGACTTGTGACAGCGTCTCTGGGACACTGTCATGGGGCAGATGTTCTCTTTGTCCCTCCATTGGCCTCATCTTCCACAGACAGAGAATAGGGTAACTGAAGCACAAATATTAACAATTCTTTCAACACAGCAATTAAGGAAGTCATTTAACTCAATCTCCAAGCAATTTTAAAATAGATTTTAGGGATGGTGTTCAAATAAATGCTTTGTCCAACCCTTGAGTGTAATCCTAGCCCAGTAAAATATCTGATTCTAACAGTATTGACAGAAACATAAAACCAAGTAAGAAACCACTCTCAGTCTTTCTACAACTTGGAAAAAGGTGTTTTATAAAAAAACCTCCATATTCCTTTAAAAATCTTCAGCCTACTGCTTCAGATAGGACTTGAAGTGTCTGACTTCAGTAAAAGCTTCTTTGATCCAAAAATGTCACTTATTTTTTGGTCTTAACAGCATCAAGGAGCTACGCCACCTCTCAGAATAGCTTGATTGCAAATAAGGTGGACAAAAATTTAGGATCTGCTTTTGATTTCACTTTCAACAGTTTAAATCAGAAGCAGCTCTTTCAAAGTCAGCAGAATCATTAAGTTACAAACTCAGCATGAGATTAGAGTCAGGCTCCTTGAATTCTGTTAATAATTATTATTGCTGGTGTTTATTATTTTTATTGTGGCAGTTCCTTGGAGTATCTTAGATAAGGACCTCAAGTAACCATCCATTATCCAAGGTTTCCAGCCACAAGCCTGCTGCAGCATGCATCTCTCATTGTAACAAAAGCAGACCTTATCACTTCCTGCCTGTGCTGGCTAAGCAAGAAAGAAAAAATCCTTATGGCTAGTTTACAAATATGTGTCACTGGGTTATTGAGTAGATCTGTGGAGCAGCTGCGGTGTATTTTAAAAAGAAAGAAACTCAGTGAAATAGGACCCCTGAATGCAGAAGCCTCATGCAATGCAATTTCATGCAAGTACAGCATGTGCACTGCTGGCTGTCCTGTGCTAGCTGGGTGACATCACCCCACCAGCTGCAGTGACTGATGTGTTAGTTTTGAGTGTTAGAATCTGTAAATACCTATTGTCAGCTTTGTACAAACCCATTAGGTCACTCAGCTGAATATGGGGAAAGCATCACTTTGTCAGCCTTCAACTACTAAGTTAGCATTCAGCAATGATCCAGATAGCTCTCATTCAAGTACTTGCAGCTGGCTGAAAAGCTAGCAGAGCAGGGTAATCAAGTAGATCAAGAGTTTGACAAGCACAGAGCAAATAAAATGTATTTTCTCTCTCCAGAGTGAAGAAAGAGAAACATGATACACCTGCAAAATTGCAAATCATCAGGGACCAGAAAGCATTTATGTAGAAGAGCAGCATTTGTAGAAGTGGTCATTGTCACATTATACATTATCAAGTTCAAGAGACTTACAGCATGAGGATCTACATCCTGAGTCCATGAGCACGGCCTGTACACAGCTGGGGGCTGCCCTGCAAACCAAGCTGGGACAGGTGCAGAGAGGAGGTCAGTCAGGAGGGCAGCTGCACTTGAATGCTGGTTCTGTATCGGAAGAAGACAGAGAGATCCTCAGGGGAGAAAAGATAGCTCAATTCAGAGCCTTGCTATTTTGCTCTGATACATTTTTCAAATTGGGCAGGAACAGGTATAATTGGAATATTTCTTAAATAACAGACTTAAGAAGATATGTTTCAGTTATTTGCTCCATGCTGTCCTCGTGGATGCTTGAACTGCAGCCTTTTCCACGGGAAGGAAACCATGGAGTGGAAGCATGAGATAACCTCGCACAGGATTTAGACCTAACTGCAGTGCATTTCCCAAAGCAGCTGATCAGCATGCATATGTAAGAACTCCACTTGAATACCAGCTTCTGAAGCTGATGCCTTCAATTACAGGGATGATTCCATGGAGAATCACTTCTAGGCCTCATCCAGGTACCACCATGAAATGCTTTGTGCTGATCTAACTGAGCAACTGTTGTCTGTGCTGAGCATAGAGCAAGCTTCAAAGGACAGCAGAAACCAAACTGATTTCTGCTTCAGTTCCTTGAGAGGCTTTGCATGGCTGTGAAGCAACACAAAGGACCTTCTGCCTGACGGTTGTCCTTCAAAGGAATTCAGCCCCAAATATCATGTTGCATGCTTAGCTTGTGAAATAAATGGCGCCAAGTATTAGAAACTAATCAACCTGAGTCCCCACTGAGCAACACTGAGCCATTTCTCCTGCACCAGCTTACTTTTTTTTGGTGCTGGTACAAGAAACCACGAATGGAGGCCAAGCAGTGGGGGGTCCGGGCACACTGAATAACTCAGTGCTTCCTGAACACTTTGCACCCTCCAACATGTTTCAGACTGATCCCCATGGTAAGAGAGCAGGTGTTGCTCACACAGCATATGTGAGCTCCCAGACACAGGACGACCAACATCACAAAGCTCTTGTTGTCTCCAAACGAAAAATATAGACCTTAAATGTGATTCTATTCCTGAATAATGCACCTCCTGCCATTTTAGAACCATCAAAGTCCTAGGAAATGCCTCACTGCATTTCAAAGACAACACTGTCACTCAGACCAAGGGAAGTATTGACTCTGAACAGCCCATGGCATCAGGGCCTTTAATTGCCCTCTTCTCTATAATTGTGTGTGCAAAACAGAGATTCCCAGCTGTTGGCACTCCTTCCAGCTTCCTAGCACCCATTGCCACATCAATGTAGAAATTCAGTGACTGACAGCAGAACTAGATGATCTTACAGGTCTTTCCTAACCATAATAAGTCTATGATTCTAAACAACACCCAGCAATAATACATGAGTATGAGACAGAAATAATGCTCTCTATATTATGGTGAGTCAAGACACACAGTGGCTGCCAGCAATGGGATCTCAGCCTTTCAGAGATACGTCACCTTACAAAGACTGTATTTCTGCTTAGCAAGCATATGTAATACAAAGTGGGGAAAAAAAGAATTTAAGATTAGTGTATGCATATATATAACATAGGAAATGCAAGCAGCATATCTATACCTTCACTTGCACTTAACCGTAGCTGCTGATGTTTGTAACCCAGCAGGGCGTTGTGAAATGCAGTGATGTCTGTGTGAGCAGAGCCACTAGATGGTGCTCACAGACCTGGCTCCTTTACAGAGCTGAGACACGAAACCCGGAGCCGGGTTTCCATCGACACCCATAGTGACAGCCGTTTTACATCGCCTCCGGATCCGACCCGTTGTTCGTCTGCTGTGAGAACAGCGGAGAGAAATTCGTGCAAAGACAGAAGCACCATTCTCTGCGCAGGCATAGGGACATTCATAAGGGAGTGAAGACCTGAAAGTGAAGCAAGTGAGAAATGGTTAGAAGAGAAAGAGTGAAAAAAACTTTTAAAATTCGCACAGAAGAGTCCATCTTTTCTTTTTGTTCATGGTTTTAAAGCTAGGAGGAATCTCAGTGAGAGTTTATTGTGATGCTTTACGTTTACATACACAGAGAGAGCATAGATTTTAAGATGCTTTTCAATAAATTCTCATTTTACCATTTCTTTTAGAAATACTTAGGTTGCATCAACACATCTCTGATTTCCCTCACTACCTTTTCAAAGGCCATAAGATTGAGTAAGCCAAGGCTCAGATGAGAGCAGAAGTGCTGCAGCCAGGCTTGCCTGATCTCATATAAGGAAGCAGCCCCTCCTGCTCCCACTGGAGTCTGAGAAGCCCAGCCTGTTACAAAGAAGGGACTCTGCCTAATGGCAAGAGAACATAACTTAAAATTGATCACGTTCTGCTCTATTTTTGGGTTTTGCTTTCCTTTAGAAAAACGACCTGAAGCAAGTTACAACTCTCCTTGGCTTCACTGCCCTCATCCATTGAAGTGCAGTAATACCTTGGAGGACTGTGGCAAGGCCTAATACTCCATTCAGTGCAGGACTGAAAATTTAATTAGAACTGAGGGAGAAACTAGCTTTTAATAGTAATTTATTCACAGAACTGAACTTGTCAGGTCTTTCTAGTATTGGAATATTAGCATTGTAACACAGTGGAAGGAGCAGCAGTGATAGCAAAGCAGCAAGATCTCAAGCTACAACAAGTAAGCAGGCACAGAAACAAAAGAAAGAAACCTCTTACCTTCAGAAGGCCTCAGGTACATAGCCACCTCCAGAGATAGAGCCTTACCTTCAATGCTAACCCTTAAATGAGGTCTGGGAAGGGGTGGATCCTGGCTCCATCCCTTCCAGTCACTCAGCTTCATTGCATGCACCTGAGCTCCCCTGGGTTGGCCCTGCCTTCCCACCAGGTGCTCAATCACTGCTTCAAGCTGTGACTTAGCATTTCCACTACATGCATACGACATCTCAGAAAAACTTATTTTGAAGCTTTTCTGTTCCAAAGTACAAAAAAAAAAAAAAAAAAAAAAAAAAACCAAACAAACCCAAAACAAACAAAAAAAAACAACGCCAAAACCCTGGACAAACCAAAAAGGTGTTAAAAAAGCAAACCAAAACACTGTCCATCACACTGAATTAAAAGAATGGTCAAATCATAGCATACCACAGCCTGTGCTAATGCTGGAAAACAGCAGCACACTAAGTCCCACTGCTAGGTCTATTCCATGTGCTGGTGATGGAAGATAGGCAGCCACTTCAGCAATTCAGTGGTGTTGTCATATCAGGGTTAGAAACTGAGCAAGAAGGAAGACACAAACCATATAGTACTTAATTTTCTCTGAACAGAGTTACCAACAGTAAGAACCTGCAGGAGATCAGTCTGCTTTGCTGTCTGGAAATATCTGAGGAACAAAGTAGCAGCCAGAGCAGGACTCAACACAGCTGAAGCGTACCCCAAATGCAGGGGGTTCCTCTGCAGGCAGATGAGTTCCCTGACCTTTCTCCCTGTCCCAGCACGAGATGCTGGGGGCAGGGTGCTGGTACAAGGACGCTTTTAAACATCACATAGCAGCCTGTGGTGAGGTCTACTATCTCCATCCAGATTTTACACGGAGTTTACACCTAGATTTGATCTCTGAGATAGCCACCTCAGTACACACAACACCTTTTGTCTCTTCTGGAGACCACAGCCTTTGTTGCAAGCCTCCACACACCATTTTTGCTCTAAGGTTTATCTGTGAGGAAAGCTCAGCCATTTCCCTCCTACTGCAAGCAGTGATTTTGCTGTTCTGCAGCTGGTCAATATTTGAATTGGCAAGAAGGTAGATGTTTCAAAGGACAGATAATCTTTTGTTTGTTCTCTTCTAACCTTGCTCAGACTCAGCCCAGACTTCTGCTTAAATGTCGCCAGTTTCTCTTATTATTCCTATTTTTAGTGGAATTTAAACTGCATTGGTAGAGGCTGTGGGGCCTGGATCATTCCAGCTTGTGGCAGCATGGCTGACTGTAACCACATGAGGCAGCTGGGATGCAAATATATGAAATGTCAGCTCCTGCACTGCAGCCCCATCGCTGACCAGCAATAACCTTACCCCCTCTAAATGGTGCTTGGCTGCTGAACTTTCTCTGCCCTGAAAGCGGGAAGAGACACGTGGGGAAATACAACAGCTGCTGGCAATAGCAAAGGGTATATTGTGGGTGACTCCATGGAAATTAGGGAGGGGGGAAGAAAACATTAACCAGCGGCGACAGCCTCCTGAGCATCATTCCCAGAGCACAGCATGCAACCTTTCTGTGAGGAGCGGGAGGAAAGGGGCACGGATCGATGCTGATGGCCTCTCAGCATCTCGGTGCTACACATCTGAAGGGGTTCCTCTGTTTGCTTGCCAAAGGGGGACAGGGCAGGTGCAGAGGCAGAGCAAACACCACGGTCGTGCTGCCCTCCTGTCTGCCCCAGCTGCAGCAGGGTGAGCTGGGCTGGGCTGTGCGTGCTGGCAGCCCCCAGCCAAAGGGGCTAGGAGTGCAGGTGACTGTGTGTATAGAGAAAATGAGCACATCCACATGTTGGTGTGTTGGCTGCCAATCAGTATCGCTTCTTGCATTAGAAACAAATGTCTGGAAATCACATATATAGTGCCCCAGAATTATGACCGATGAAGCAAATGATGACTTCATTGAAATATTCCTTGAATTTTTGTCAATTCATTTATTTTGGACAAACTCAAATTTCATAAATTTTAGTAAGAGGAATTTTCATTCGCTAATGATGCTTTTTGAATATTTACCATCAACTACCTACCATCAAAGAGCTGTGCTTTCAACAGTGTCATATCTCCATGCACAATCCCTGGCAGGGCTCACATGACGCAGAAAGGAAACATTTAAAAAATTATTCTTTCTGTTTATTGATCTCCCCTACGTGCTTCAGACCTGGTTCTCCTTCTGCATCTACGAGTTCTGTAGAGAGACCTGGCAAACAGAAACAGAAGCATGTTATCCGTATAATTAAATAGAATTAAATCACACAGAGGGGAGGGAGTTTGCAGTGTCGTCAGCCATTGACACACTGAGTGATTTATTGTTTCATAAACAAATTCAAATTAATTATGGTATGTGATACATACACAGCAGGTGTGTTCTTCTTGCACAATATCCACCAGCAGATGCTCCGACTGCAGAATGTTGCTTTTGCTTCCATAAACACTTTAACTACAGCACTGCTAAATGTCTAATAGAAGTGCTGTTTTGGACTCAGCAAATCAGAGTCGCTCTACAGTGAACCAAACAGCTCAGCTCAGTGCTGTGTAACAGAGGGGTGCTGCTGAAGGTGATGATAAACCCCAAAGAATGTGTTGATATCAATATGGAGGTAGTTTGTAGGAACTCCAGTCGAGGACCAAAAGCCCTTTATGCCACGCACTGTACAAATAATTAAGATAAAGGTAATGCCTACTCCAAGTAGTGAATGGTCTACATCAAACACAAGAGAGGCAGGGAGAAATGTGTGAAGGGGCACAAGGGAAAAACAACACCACTGAATGATCAAGAGGCAGCAGTTGCCACATGCCAACTTTCCACCTCTTTACCTTCCTGGGCTGAGGAGGGACAAACACGTTTCCTAAAGGATGTTTTGGAGAATGCCTTTGGCATCAAGAATAACGTGAGCGAAAGCACAAGATAGTTATTAAAAATAGAACAAAGTCTGAGCTTTGTTCACAGGATGGTAGCCTTACAGACAGGCTCTGAGTTTGTTTGCAGCAGTAGGGTTTGCTTTGGTATTCATGTACACAGCCACAGCACTTTCCAGCAGGTGCAGCAGATGCAATTAGTTGTTATGGATATTCATCCTGCCTTTAACTTTGAAGATGTTTGGGGTTATCTGAAATACAAAGAAGTGGCATGATGCTTTGACTTAACTATGCTTACAAATTATTTCTTTTATCCTTGATTTTCCCTTTATTCCTTTGCTGCATCTCTTTTATTTATTCTTGTGAAGAGAGAGTCCATGGAGACATAGGCAATGGACACAGTCTATTGAAAGTTCCTTTCATGTAGATGCAGCAGAGCAAAATTATGGGTCATTTTTCTTGCAAAAAAACATTGAGTGGAATTTGAAGTACCTCATAATTTTGGTAGATAGAAAGCACATGGGCATCAAAACACGTAACCTTTAACTATAGGTGAAACTACAGATATATTCAAACTACATCTGAATTCAGAATGAGACTGTGAACCGTCCAGAATTCAGAAGATGCACAGTTTATTATAAAAAAAGTTATTTACAAATACCTCGATGTGAGTTTTGAATTTCTAGAACTCCTGAAACTTACAGGAGCTCCATTCTCAGACCTGTGCCCTGGGCCTCCTCTCAAAGCATGTTTGATTGGCTCCAATTGCCTACATTTTCAAAATCAATCTTTAATTTCAGAAGTTTATCAGTTAAAGACATAAAAGGTTGAACAGTTAAGCCCTGTTGATATTTTTGTAGCACTTCATGTTTTGTATCAGAAGCATCTTTTACAGTGACTGTTCACAACATACTATTTCAAACATCCTTCATTTCCCCTAAAATGATTTTTAATGAGACTAACAGAAACAGTTATTGGGAAAAACATCATTACACAGAAACCAATTAGCACCTTCATCAGTTCTTCACCTACTTAACAGTAGGCAATCTAGATGGTTAGCCATAATCACAGCTACAGACAAAATTTGCTGCTTCCAGGGAATAGGTTTAACCTGGATACTTCACACTGAAAAAGGCACAGAAAGAGAAGGAAAGCAGGAATCATTTTTTCCCCAAGTCAGGGACTTTAATAATGAACGAGACTGATAGGGAAGATATTCATCTTCAGTACAAGTCACTGTGCTGCTCTGTCCACAAAATGGATGAGATGGGACTTATGCTTTAAATCTGCATATAACTCTTGGGTGAAGCATCTGTGGTGCCTGGATTTTATCCCACTAAATGCAGTTATTTGTGAAAATGTAAAGTCCATTTTCTTATTGTAAGAATTTCCTTTGATAGAAAGCAAAAACCTGCAGCCTATTATCCAGCAAGTGCTTATCCATATGGCTATTCTCACCCATAAGATTGAGCTTATGATAGGACCTCCAAGAAGCTGAAAATTAAGCAAGTACGTGCAGGCTATAATGCTCAGTGAAGGACCTGCAGGTTGAAGGGAAGAGGTTATAGGAGAAGAGCTCTCTCTTAATTTAACTGAATGAAGCAAACAAACCTTTGCAGAATGTAAATGGGAAATCAGATAATGAATGACTATAAAGGCTCATTAGAACTTAGACGTGCTCCCCTCAAATATAATTATGGTTAATATGATTTCATCAAATGTCACTGAAGAGCTGGAAACTCATAATGATGAAACACTTTTCGCCCCTTCTGCCCTTTAGTGAGAACTTCTCTTCAGGCTTTATAAATATTGACAATGACTGACTCTTCCTGCAGGGAAAATGTGACTTGCAGATGTGGATTCCCATTCTAATGTCCACACTGGTCTGCTGCACCTGGCCATGGGATCATGGGGCCAAATAGGGGCCATTTGGCCCCAGCTCCAGTGGGTACTTCAATGGATGGGACCTCCTGTGATGTCACTGACGTATCCATAACAAAGCACTGATGAAATGGAACACTTCTTGGGCATCAGGATGCTAAGCATTTGTCAAATCAGAGTAACTGCCTAAATTCCCTCCCCAAAAATGTTAAACTTGTCAGTGATTAACTAACCTGTGTTATATCCAAGCTACAGTTGCTGTGAGCTGGCATGGAAGGCAGAGGAATTGTGATGATTTATGTCCACCGAAGAGCTGGCCCCAAATATTTCATATGTGCTTGACTTTGTTCACACAGAAAAACTGGAGAGGGAATTATATTCAAAATTTCATTGAGGTAACAGTTCTATAAAGCCAGGACTGTATGACAAAGAAGACATTCCATGTTGGAGAATCCCGATTTTATACAGCTTCTCCCTTTTCAGAAAGGTGGAAAAAATGTACAATAAATGTTTAATACCTGTGGAGTTGTGCTCATGCTGCCTCCGTGGGAGCACTCTGCTGCTCACAGGATTCTCTGCACAGAGAGGGATGAGCTGCAGGGCTTTAAATGCAGCATTCAGCAAATCACAGTTTTGTGTTTCGAGACTTCTTTTGTTTTACCCATCACATTGTACTCTGCCATGTTAAAGAAAAAAAATCTCTGGTAGCTGAACTAACCCCTCCTAAGGCTATTAGGGACACCTCTGGGCTCAGTGGAGTTTTACAGTTCATGGCTTCTCAGTTCACATAAATGAAAACTTGTGACTCTCAGACCTGGTGCAGCACCTGTGGCCTTTCAAGGATGTCCCTGCTCAGATGAAAAGCTAGAAGTGCCAGTCACAGATATCTGTGGCACTTGCAGAAAAGCAACCACAAACTCCCCACCAGGGAAACCTGGCTCTACCCTTTGCCCAGAAAGAGGCCATGCTCCATTCTTTCTTCATGTGTGATAAAACTTGTAGCATTTATTTACTGGTGCCACCTGCTTCACACCAACACAGCCCTGTTTCCTACGTGCCAGACACAACCACTCACTTCTTGTCATTATAGCAGTTAATTACTTGTTTGTTAACCATCTGACATTATACCAAGTTCAATCCTCTGTTACATTAGTATCAATATTTGAATACAGTGGCAAAAAGAAAGGCATATAAGGAAGTACAAGTGCAAAAACATCCTGATGCCTTTTCCCCTCCTTTGGATTACAAAGCACAGGGCAGTGAAAGTGTTCCTCACACCAACTTCTCCAGGGAGGTGTTGGTCTACAGGATGGCCATGGAGATCCTCTGGTCCTTGTACCTAGCTCATGTTTGTCAGGACTCCTGTGGCCCTGAGAAAGACAGAAGCATAGAATTATTTGAGTTGGAAGGGACATTTAAAGGCCATCTGGTCCAACTCCTCTGCATTGAACAAGGACACCCACAGCTTGATCAGGTACTCAGAGCCCCATCCAGCCTGGCTCTGAATGTCTCCAGAGATGGAGGCATCCACCACTTCTCTGGGCAACCTGTGGCAGTGCTTCAGTTCCCTTATAGTAAAAACTTTTTCCTTAGATCCAATCTCAATCTTCCATTTTAGTTTGAAAGCATCTAAACAAAGTTATCATTTACAGCAGATCTAAAACCCTTAGAAAGATTTTGTCCCTAGAAAATGAATCCTATTAATATTTCATGTGTAACAAGCTCATCAGTTGCTAGAGCTTTCTTCATTTATATTTGCTTCCTGTTTTACCAAATGCACTTAACATCTTGTCATCATGTTCCCATGGAGAATAGCAATAAAGGCAGAGATTGGTCAAATATGCTGTAACACAAATGTGTGGTTGTAATGCATGCATTATAGGAGACTTTTTATCTCATTGTTAAACAGAGTTGAAACGAAAACTACAGAACATACTTTATACAGATGTAATGTACCCACACGTACCAATATTTCTGTATTAATGTAACATTCCACATTATATATGCATTATATAGTGATGAATTTCTGATAATCCACTCCAGCAACTAGAAAGTCGCCTGAGGTCCACTCACCAATACATGGTCACATAATTAGCTTCCTTACAACTCTTCTATTGCCAGGAATCAACAGGACCCTTAGAAGAGCTTGGTATGAGCAGCCATGGTGGTGAAACCAATTTAATTCCTGCCATGCCAAGGGAAAAAAACTCAGCCTTTGCTTGCTTCTGTCTGCTGCTGGGTTCCTGCACACTGTGCACAAATGCATATCCCATTAAGCCTGCACAAGACTTTAAAGAGCTCCAAACGACAGAAAAATAAGAGGTAGCACAGTCAGTTTTGATGATTCTGAACATGGGACTACTGCCTTTCATCTTCAGTTATGTCAGCACAGGCCGGAGATCTTGCATATGAACAAAGCCCTCTATTGCTAATGGAAATACATCTAGAAGAACCACCTTTCTTTTCAATTTTATAGCTCTATAAATCAAGATAAAATAAGGAGCAAAGAAGATCTTATGCTAACAGGAATGCAACTCCAAATTCAAACACAAGGAATCAGTTTTGGGCACTGACCAGAAAAGAATTATTTGCTCAGTGTTTTTTGGGTCATTCATCAGATAGTGCAGCACAATCCAGCATGATCTAAGTTTGACAGCGATGTTCTCTTGGAGCACAGAGTTAATGGCCTCTCTGAAATTCCTGCCCAATCCCCTATGGATTTCTATGTGAAAGAGATCAGAAAGATGGTACAGGAATTCCTGTTAACTCTTTATGTCTCTCATTGATTATATTCCAGTGAATGATTAGTGTCAGTGTAGGATAAGAACTGCAGCCTTGAATAGTATTCATAGGCTGTTACATCTTTAAATGCATGCACTATGCTGATCATTGATACTGTTGCCATTATTAAGAAAAGCAGTAAAAAGTTTGTCCTGATTTGTTTTGCTACTGCTAACATAAAGAAAAAGATGAAAAAGAACCCCAGTGTTTATACTGCCAGGTTTGTGCTGCAAGCTCTACTGAGAGTCTGAACACTAGTGGTGGGTAACACTGTGGATTTGGGTGGATCTTCAGGGAAACCAACAGCTCCACTTACAAAAGCAGTAATGGTCATATACCAGAGTCCTATTTTTCTACAGTTTCCTTCAATTGCCACTGCATTGTTTCCCCTTTTCACCTCTGCTCACTTCCTCTGCACCAAAGGCTGTCTGTGGATAACCACTGCAGGGAGATGCTCTGCAAGATGCAACCTGTGAGCTCTGTCTCAGGATCAAGTGTACACTCACAATATAAACCCAGACTCTCACAGTGATTTTCCTAGCAGGCTGACAGTGTTTCCACTTTGACCCAGCACAGCCAGTGAGGAGCAGCAAAAATTGCAGGATGTGAAATCTTTCTGTATCAGTCTCTCTGCAAGCAGTAAGGATATCATGGAGCTGAGCTCTCTTCCCAATCTCTGAACTGCTCCCCAGGATTACTCCAGCTACCTCTGCTCAAACCAGCACTGCTAGATTATTTCTAAGCATTAAAAAGATTTTCTTCAAACAAACACATTTAGGATTTTCTAATAGCAATTTAAACCTAATCTGAGAATGTCTGGAAGTGGAAAATGACTTCTACATGCTGAGGGGAGTGTTCCATTACCAGTAATTTATTGTCTTTAAGAGCATCCCTGGAACATTTATTGACACAACAAAACACAGACATTTCTGGTTTATTGTAAAATCTCATTGCACTCGGCCATTTGTGACTAAGCACAGCAGTGCAGTTTATACTCCTAGGCAGGGCTTCCTATTTTTCTAAGCGTGCTCAGACTTATATGAAAATTTTATATTTCAAGAGAAAAAAAAAAAAAAAAACATCTCTTGTTGAAAACAAACATAAAAATGTAAACACTATTGGCAGAACAAAATTGAGTGAGATTTTTAAGGAAGAAAGAATTTAACTGTAGAGATTTACTACAGCATTTCCATTAGTATATGCAGGTATTTAAGAAATAACTACATGTTGATCAAGTAAAGTATTTCAGTTATTATACATCCCAAGTCATCTAAGAATTATTAAGAATTATAATTCAACAGGCTCATCTAACACATAAGCTTAGTTTATTTCCCTAACTCCAAAACAGAAATCCTGGGAAAAAAAAAGTAGTTTTTATTAGGACACAAAAGAGAAAGCAATTTTTTTAATACTTCAGTACTTATTATAATTCATAGCATGTTTTAGGATCCAGTCCTGCAAACTCACGTCTGGCAGTCAAAGAGATTATTTGTGTAAGGGATGTCAAAACATTAGAGGAAATTTTCTCTGAGTTTCATCCATTAGTAGCAATGAGGGAGTAAGTGCATGTATGGCTGTAAGCTACTCCAGGTGCCCTACAGCAGCCAGCTTTTTGTTCCAGGCATCTAAGGAGCTCCTGAGCAAGTCACACGGAGCTGGGAGTTACTGCTTGTGCACCCTGTGTTTCACTGCTGCAGTCAAAGTGATTGCTGCTGTTTCTTAGATGCCAGGAGCTGCTTTAGCCTGGGGAGTTTGGGTTCTGCTGGGAGAATGGCTTTTCTGCCCAGATATCTGTTCCTGCCCACTGAAAAAAATTGCAGTTTGCTTTTCAGCTGCTGCTCAGCTCTCTGCATCGATTAATCTCGATTTTCTTTGTTCCATAAAGCTAGCAGAAGATTTCACTCCCTTTTAGTATTCTACTTAGTTTTTCATATATTAGCACAGTGCTCTTGGAATCACAGAATCATAGAACAGCAACAACACGTAAGATGTAAAAGAGATGGTCATGTCTTAGCGAGACCTGCAAAATACAGCCCTGAATCCTCACAATTATGATCCTGTAACATGTGGATTTTGCATTACAAATAAAGCCCTGGGAACAATACTCAGAACAAGCACAGAACTAAATTTTTGCAAGAATTCAGAGATGTCCAGCAGTAGCTTTTAACTTCTGATATAGGATTCTTCAGAAAAAGTTTATTTCTTGGCACCCCTATCTGACCAGTCACTCCTTCAGTCCTACTGTAGAATCATAGAATCATTTTGCTTGGAAAAAGGCCCTTAGATCAAATCCACTATCAAGCTAACACTACCAAGTCCACCACCAGACCATGTTTCCATCAAGAACTGCTCCATCTTTCAAAAGAAAAGTCTTCTGAAAGCTCCTGCTGTCAGAGTTGCAGCTCCTGTTCTTTTTCTATCGCTTTTTAGAAATCTTCCCTTGTGTTTTGTGGACAGTCAGTTTAAACAAAAAACTATAAGCTGGTTCAGTGACATCCTTCATGGAAGAATTTCAGTTGCGATATATCACCTCAAAAGGCTGTGCAGAGCTACTGTGGATTAGGTGTGGAGTGTTACACACCCTGGTTTGTGGTTTGCCCAAAGTTGTGTGGGAAAGGGCCTTTTCCACATCTCACCTCTCACGTACAATCAGGTCGTTTAATGTGAGACCTCATCCTTCAGCAAAACCACAGTGATTCCCTCCAGACCAGGCAGTTAACATTTCTTACTGACTGCATTTATAGGTAACATGTTACATGCAGGCCTGAAGTGATTTTATTTATGTTGGTAATATAAATAAGGCCACACAAAAGCTTTTCACCTCCCAGCTAATCTAGTATCTTTGTTCCTGCATTACGGTTTGTTTTCTCTCGAGCTGAGAATGTTTCTTTGTGCTCTTATCCCATAAATATTTCATTAGAAACCATGAGGTTGTTGCATCAGCACAGTGCATTCAGCCCAGGTGTTCTTAAAATTATAATCTGTTGGAAACAATCACAGTATTTGCCATCTCGCAGATCATGCCTGCTCTGGGCAGTTTGCTTGTTTTTCATTAAGAATTTTCCACAGGGTTTTATCCAAGGTAATACATTTAGATGTAGGCCTAGCAGTTGGTTCAATGCCACCAGCACCCACTCACTGCATTGGAACATGGAAGCCAGGACAACCAGCTAGATGGATGTTTTTTCTAAGCTAGGACCCATGGTACAGCTTGTGGGGTCATGCAATGCACTGTGCTTTATAATGCGTGTCTGACAACTGGACTGAAATGCCACCAAGAGAAAGAAGTTGTCTTTCACAGGTTTCAAGAGTTTTTCTCTCTTTCCACTTGTTTGCGTGTCTTTGCTTGAGCTAGATGGAGATTTTTCACATCCATGCATAGTCTGGAGCCATTTCCTGACTCAGTTTCAAAATGTGTGCAGAGGGAGAAGAGCCTTCTCCAGCCATTAGGTGCTTGCTTTTATTGTACGCAAACACTTCATGTAACTCCCTTCTATGATTCCTGAGTTATATCTTGAACATGAGAGGATACCTGGGCTGAGTTCAAGCATTCAGGACTATTCTCTATGACTGCACTTAAGACCTAGCAAAAATATTTGCCCGTCTAGCAGTCTTGCCTTACGTTTCCACCTCTTCTGCATTTTCACTTCTCTGGAAATTGTGCTTCAATGCTTTTCTGGCTTTGAGACTGCTGCTGTCTCCTAGCAGTTACATTTCCTTTTTCCTGCCAGCACCAGTGGTGGTGGCAGTGATATCATCCTTCAGAGATGGCCCATTTCATGTTCTGTTTTGCACAGGAGATTCATAAGCTAGACCCCTATGTTCATTGACTCAGCCTTGGCCACTTTTGCAAAATGAAACAGTGTTAGCAGAAGCAGTATGATACGTCAGCAGAAAGAAGAAAGTAGAATTCACTTTTTGATGCAGAGCTCAGTTAAGCTGTTGGAGAGGCCTTAAAAAGCACGTGAAAGCTGGATAATCTTCTAACCAGTAGATAAATGTTAAAGGTGAAGAGTTATTTAGATCAAATTGACCTTAAAGCTTCCTGCACGCTCAAGTCACAGCAAAGCTAAATGTGCAGGCAAGTGTTTGCTCTGAAATCAAAGCAAGAGCTATTGCTTCCTTGCCCCACAACTCTTCTTTGCCCTTGTATGTCCTGAAGCATACCTATAGTGCACAGTTATCAAAGTAGCTGATGCTTAAACATACACATACACACATGCGAGTGCATGCACACTAACACACGCTGATGTGAATATACACACACATTATTGCTAACCAGATCTCTTAATACATGGCATTCACAGCCTGTGCTGGAGGGACTGTTTCTTACAAAGCCACCAACAAGCATCAGTTTCAAAAGATGTGCAAACGTTAGCAATAAACACAATTTACATGAAATAACCGAATTCCTATAAGCTCCAGGGATGGGAAAGATTTTTTGTCAGGTGCCTTTTAGTTTCAGACAGATTTCAGAAGAAAATAATTAGGTTTGTAAAGCTGAGGCCAGCATGCCTTCCATTGATCAGGGAGCTGGCAGGGGGCTGCCCTGGGGGCTGTGCAGACACAATATCAGCTCAGAAGGAACAGAGAAAACAAGGTGCTACTTAGCATCATTATTTTTCTGGCTTTTATTGAACTTGTCAGATGCTCTTTTCTTGTCAGAGCAATAAAACATGTCAGAGTGAGATGCTACCATCACCAACCTGTGGCCAGCAATATCAGCGTGATCAGACACGGCTAAAACACTAAAAACAGTTTCCATTGCAGCTTTGCAGCATGACGGCTCTCCTGAAAAGGATCACATTAAGCCCTCAGCGTAACACAGCCCTTGCTAGTGCTTCCTTAAGGCCAGATTTTCCAGGAACTCTGCAAGGAGATCTGGGGCACGCCAGGACATGGCACCAGAGGCTGCTCCTGCAGGGCTGTGGCCATGGGGACAGGAGCAGTTGGCACAGCACAGGCTGCAGTGAGGCCTAGTGAAGCCAAGCACTGCTGGCCTTCATTCCGCCATGACTTGGGCTGCTACTCCCATACGGAGCCAAACAATCTGGTTCAAAATATACTAATTTTGAAAGAGTGATGTTGTGCCACAGAATACAATTTCTTCATTCTGAAACTCACTAAAAATTTCTACAAACTGACTGCACCTCTTGCCACCATTCCCAGGTGCGTGGGGAGGTGGCAGCCCCACTTTCACGTCATGCAGTTAATGTCATTGCTTCTACGTGAAGGGAAGCAAATGATGCATTGCTTCTTTCTGGAGGAGGTACCCAAACTGCACCATATTTCTTCTTCCCCTGCATCTCATCTATCTACCCTGAGCCATTCTGGCTTTTTGGGTGAGCCCATTACACTCTTAAATCTGGGTACAATATACGCAGTTGTTCACATAAATCCAGGCAGGCTGTGGCTTAGCATGTATGAATTAATAAATGTGACCCTTCTAAATGCAAAATTTCTTCTTTCTATTTCTCTCTCTCCTCCAAACACTACATGCCACTTCATTTATGCCAACGAGCATAAATGTTTACTGATATACACACACACATTCACACGCACACTCACTGTAAGCTACGTGGAAGCAGATTAAAATACAATGTATATCCCCAATGCCTGGAGAAAATGAGGCACATTATTCAGTGGATCTAACTACCACACAGCCTTACTGCATGGTAATTAGTAGCATGACTCTTGGGCACAAAGAAAAAAAAATCTTAAAAGAGTTACAAAGGTTGAAAAAGCTGACTAAGTACATTACTACATTACTTGTTATTAGTAAAACATAAGCTGCCAGGTATGTCTTCCAACTTAAATAGTAAGAATTATTTATAGCTGGAATTTCCCCACTAGCAATAACTGTAAATGATTAATTCACACAGAAAGCTGAGATAATTATGAATTACTGCAAATTAAGCTGCAAGTTGTAGAAATGAATGTAAATCTTAAAAAAGAGACAGCTTTAAAAGGGATTATTTTTCCCAAAGGAGCCAGCAAGGCAGTGCATTTCTCAGCCTGGCTGGTGAGTACTATCACCTTTTATTTTTATTTACTTTTATTTTTTTTAACATTGGACATTGAAGAAACCTGCAGGCAAGCCAGCAAAGTGGCACTTCTTGCTGGAACTCCTAACAATATTGTGCACGATGGCATCCAGCTGTGCACACAGGGCATCTTGCTGCAGTGAATCTTTCTAGCTGGGGTCAGAATTCAGCCTGCTAAGTTGTAGTATTCTTCATATCTAGACTGGTGGCCATTTAAGTTATCACTGCCTGTGTGGTTTTGGTTCTTCTATCTGTCTGTCTATCTCATTTGCCTATGCAGCATGGAGGTGATTCAGTTTTCCAATCAGTCGGCCAAATTGTAATTGTCAAGACCACGTTAAAGTATTTTTTTTAGTCACCAACTTTGTGTTACTTGGTGCCTTTAGCCTATTCCCTAACAAGTTTGGGGTGCCTTGCTCAGAGGAAAGCATAACTATGAGCTAATGCTGGCCACCGACCTGTTCAGAAAGATCTCAGAAGGAGCCTTTCCACTCACAGCTGCAGGGAATTGCAGGAGCACAACCCACATGGGGCTGTAATTTTGAGGCCATGGTTTTGGAACTGCCTGCTGGAACCAATGCTTGTGGCAAGTAGGTCCCTCATGTCAAGGCAGCAACATGGCATGCTCATTCCTTTCTGTGAATATTTTCATCTGGATGAAAGAGGCAGTGGCAAAATGATGTGAGACATTTTGGAATTGAAGTCCCTTCAAACAGTGGTGAAAATCACATCTTTTAAAATTTGCAATTCCCATGATCATAAATGAAATTTGGGCTGCTAAGTTTTCAAAATTTGGATTCCTAAATATTTATATATGATTTTGGCAGTTATTTCTGAACTTAATAAGCACATGTATACTTCCAGGAATAGGCAAGGCAAAGAAAAGGCAGATACTCTACAAGGAAAAAAAAAAAAAAGGGGGTTGAATGCCTATTTTCAAAGCATAATATTTTGCTTAACTGTTCTGTTGAAACCTCAATTAACAGCTGAAAAAACAGCTGTCTTTATAACAGCTCTCTTTTTGACAAATCTCGTTTAACAATTACATGATAGACAAAAGTTCCACAGGGAAACCTTGTCATAAACAGGTTCCCAAATATAATGGCCAATTTGGCTGTGCTCCTGCTCCTTTCCTGCTTGTTCTTTGGTAGATACGAAGATTCCTGGCTAAAGCTGAATTAATAGTGCTGAAGAAATGTTTATTGACAGAATAGTCTTCACATCTGCACAGCAGCAAACCTTGGGTCTTCCTGACCTGCTCATTTTCTAGAAGTAATCAGGATTTAATTGGCTAGATTAATAAAGCAATAATGTCTGTGCACCAATGGGCATCTTCACATGCAAATAAATGTACTCATATGCTCTCTGCTTCTCCACACTGATAGTGCAGGCGTGCTTCTGCACACACATTTTGGAATTAGCTGTCTAGAAATCAATTGGCTGAGGGTAAGAGAAGCTAGGATAAGAGGAGAGAGGAGAGGTTTGAAGTGGAGCAAAGCAGAGTGGCCAGATGCTGCCAGCTGAATATCAGCGTGATGGAGACAGAAAGGAGAGAACTACTGTTACACAGGCAACACTGCTCAGTATAATTGTATGTCATTAATTAATAAATTAATTCAAAAGCTGTGTGTTTACTGTATGAAATGAGCACTGCTATAGAAGCACCAGCATATGTCTGAGCATTGCTTGACAGGAAATCTCAGTTATTAATGAAGACCCAACACATTGCAAAGGCACACCATTTAACTTCTTAACTTATATATGAATGTACATAAATATAAGCAGGCAACATAATGAAACTGAATATTTGCATAGTATTGTTGTTATCAGCTTAGTGCCTATGGTTGGCTCTGGGGCTGCATTAAGAAACTTCTTTCAGTTTCAATGGATTTACCAAAAGTGAAGCATAGGGAAGGTAGGGCAAAGAGCAGCTCATGCAAGCATGGGTTGGCTAAAAGAAAACAATGTGTTGTGTGGCATGAATGACAACCTAAGGACGTGAATCTATGTCCAAACAGGTCACAGAATGGTTTGGGTTGGAAGAGACCTTTAAGACCACCTAGTTCCAACCCCTTGCTATAGGCAGGGACACCTCCCTCTAGACCAGGCTGCTCACAGCCCCATCCAGCCTTGTCTTGAGTGCTTCCAGGGAGGGGGAACCTCACTAGACAAACTGTTCCATTATCTCACTACACTCACAGTCAAGAATTTTTTCCTAATATCCAGTTTAAATCTACCCTCTTCCAGTTTAAAGTCATTTCCCCTCATCCTATTGCTACCTGCCCTTCAGATACTGAAAGGACACTATAAAATCCCCCCAGAGCCTTCTCATCTCCAGGCTGAAGAGCTCCAGATCTCTCAGCCTGTCCTCGTAGGAGAGGTGCTTCTTTATCAGCTCAATTGCTGATGTGTTGTACAGTCAGTTTGTTTTCTAATGGAGATTATAAAGAAATGAGCAACGACTACAAATATCAGCGCAGGTTGGGTGTGAAACCCATGCGCTCCAGCTGGGAGAAAGGAATGATTAAAACACCAAATGCTTCAAATCCCCTATGTGGGTGCCAGCAGCACCATCCCGACCTGGACACCCTTTTAGGTTCAGCTTGGAACGCTGCCTTTGCTCCCCACGTACCTGTTAGAGCTCACCTTGCAGGGCACTCAGATCTTATGCTGGAGCCGGGGAGGGGCCGGCAGTTCGTCCTCCTCCTCCTTCCCCCTCCTCCTCCTCTGCCCCGACAGCATCAGCATCCTCCTCCTCCTCCTCCTCCTCCTCCTCCTGCCGCTCTCCGCTCCCGGCAGCGTGCGGGACATCTCGGGGCGGGCAGTGGCTCGGCCCGCAGCCCCCCGCACCCGCCGTGCCCCGCAGCATGGCGTGGGGCGAGCTCAGCCTTCGCTGGCTGCGGGAGGGCCGGCAGTCCAGAAAGCTCATCCTGCTCATCGTCTTCATCGCCCTGCTGCTGGACAACATGCTGCTCACTGTGGTCGGTAGGTGGACGGTAGTGGTGCGGGGTTTGTTTGTTTGCTTTTTTTTTTTTTTTTTCTCTCTCGGTTGATGCCAGAAATAATCTCCGGTGACAGATGTGCTCCCTGAGTGAATGATTTAATGCTCTCGATCCACACAGTGATTTTTTAAAAACACGTCCGGTGTTCCAGGTGCTGCAAACACTGCCATACACTTTATTTCTCTGTTAGTTGCAGGGTCAGGAGTTGCATACAAAGATCTTTATATGTATGTATATATTATTCTTTTTTTTTCTTTTTCCTACCAAAATCCACTACTACTTCATAGAATGATGGCCGTATTTTTAGCTCAGCATCTTTTTTTTTCTCCTGTGGTCGTGCAACTGAAACAACAGGCGAGATAACGCTGGGCTGCCTGCTTCCTTGCGATAGCTGTCCTTTCCCCAGCACTGCTCGTACAACGATAGGTTAACACGAAAGCTATCGGACTGGGTTTTAAGAAAAGCACTTCTAGGAGACGGCTGAATGAAACAATCCGAGTTCTGATCAAAGCTGAAGATGCAACTATTACTGGCTTCAAGTCACACAGCGCCCAGATTCAGGAACCTGCTCAGATAAAGTGCTTGAACACTTTTCACTGGTAGTTGTACAAGCTCTCATATTCAAAGGTCTGTATTTATGTAGACTTTCAAAAGGACTGGGAGAAGCTCCTGGCTGGCAGCACAGCAGAGCCCCTGGGCTGCAGGCAGTGCCCAGCCCACCCCCAGCTGCAGAGCCACTCCTGCACCCTGCTCCTCGGTGTAAGGCTGGTGCCACCATGCAGACCTTAACAAAAACTTCACATCTGCTTTTAGCAAGTCCGTTCTGGATGTTCTTTCTGCGTGAATATTCTTTCTTATGAAGTTTTTAGGCATTTCATTATGTATTCGTTAATATATGTGCAAGAAGCCCCTACAGTTATTTCAGTGGATGCAATTAGAACACAGCTACAATCCTAAAGCACATCAAGCAGGTCCCTTCTGGGTGATCTTTTCAGTGTTAAGTTTAGAGAAATGGTGAAAGGTGTAAGCATCAATGCATTAAGACTGACTGCTTAACACAGAAGTGTTACGATGATGGTTTCCCTTCTTAGGACCGTTACCATTTTTGAGGCTTATTTTATTCATGTATTTAATTATTTTTTAGTATTTTGATTTAATAATAGTTTCAGTGCTTTTCTCATCTGTTGTGTTTTCACAGTCTAATAAGGGGATTTAAGCACTCATGCAACAAGGAGTCTGTTCAGATAAACGTTTTGGTACTTCTCACATTTTTCTTTCTGAATGATGCCTGTATCGGATATTTAATAATTACAAAACCTGGCAAAAAGTAAACACTAATGTGAAAGAACTTTATGCTTTAAATTGCAACTAGGAGTGTAATTTCTCCCATGAGCAGCCCACTGTTTTAGTTCAGTTTCACCCTTTTGAAATCCTACTGCAGTTCTCTGTAGGAAAGCTTTGTATTTCCTAATCAAGAAAAAAATTTGGTGATTCCATTTTACACATAACCTGATAGTAAGATGCCAATATATTCTATTTGTTTTTCCAGTGCCAATAATTCCCAGTTACCTTTACAGCATCAAACATGAGAAAAATGCAACAGAAATCCAGACCGCTAAGCCTAACGTCATTTCAACGACAGCGGACAGTTTTCAGAGCATCTTCTCCTACTATGACAACTCGATGGTGCTTACTGGAAATGAGTCTGATAAGGCAGCACCCGCAGAGCTGCAGCACACTCAGACAGCAGCGATGATGGTAAATGCGACCGCTGCGCCTCCGGACTGCCCGAAGGAAGATAAGGACCTGCTGAATGAAAACGTTCAAGTTGGGTTATTGTTTGCTTCCAAAGCCACAGTGCAGCTGATCACCAACCCCTTCATAGGGCCGCTGACAAACAGGTGAGGCAAACAGTGCTCACGATTCAGCTGGGGTTCATCGCTGTTTAAGTCTGGGTGATGGTTTTGAAGTAGTTTTAAGTCGGTTGTGGCCCCGACTTACTGCCCTCCTCACCTTATCTAGAGGAATATTTTAGTGAAATACATCCGATAATTGCATCTCCTAACAGCCTGCATCATTTCGGAAATAAATGGGGAAGCACATGAGCCCTTCAACACTGCTATACACTTTTCTTTTTCTCCAGCACCTGAGCCCTGAGCTTTTTATAGAAACCTTTGCTGAAGAGGTGTTGAAATTTCTTCAGTGCAGTTACACAGGGCCACAAGATCCTACAGCTCTTAGTTGGAAGAATTCAGCCCTACATACAGATGACACTTCTATTACCCCTATACATGGCAGTTGTGATATTAGAACCACATCCAGGGTTCAGGTCCATCCCTGCCTCCCACAGACCCACAGCTGTGGGTGCACAGTGGTTCCAAATCACCTGAGCTAAGAGCCACGTGCAAAGTAGTGGAGCCACCATTCCTGCAGCTTTCCAAGTATAAGATAAACGTGGCTTTGAGGGACGTGAGTGAGCATGGAGGATGTGGACTGGTGGTTGGACTCGATGATCTTAGTGGTCTTTTTCAACATTAATGATTCTATGAAGCTCTCATTGACCTCCATGTCTGCCAAACCCCACCAAAGGCCATGCTCCTCTTTGAGTTCAGTGATGACACCAGTGCGGAATCCAGTCCAACCTTCAGACTGTCATCTCTGAATCCTTGCACATAGATGGTAGCTTGAACAAAATGTTTTTGGACAGTATGTTACAGAATATCTATCCGAGCAGGATCAGCATTGTAAGCACCAATGTCAGTGACTTTAAAATAACCCACAACAACAAAAAAATAATCCAAGCATTGAATACGTTTACACGAAGATACAAAAGTATTTGTAATATCATTTCAATATTACATGTTAATAATTAATTTGATTTTATTGTTAGCATTCTGTGTGATTGATTCCCATGAAGAAGCTGCAGAGATGTTAATCTCTGTAGGAAATAAGCTCCAAATTATATTTAGTCAGGTCACTAATTTCCCCATTTCTCATTAAGCTATTTCCATAATGAAGATATTTTCCTATCAGAAAACAATACACAGAAGAAATTTGTCCATTTCCTCAATTGAAAACACTTTTAAGTCATCATAGGTTTAAACTTATCATCGGTGGCCATAACCAAACCAGCATTCTTTAAGGTGAAATATTTCAGGTTTTGAAATCAAACTACCTCTTTTGGATTCGGCATGTCACATATATTGTGTGATGGCTAGACTGAGTGTTTAATGCCATTTTGAGAGAAACATCCAACAGTGATAAGCAAAAGTTTGACTCACAACGTTCAGAATTCCACAGCTGTATTAAATCTTTGGGACTGATATGAACACAAAAGCCTTATATTAGATAGAGAGCTTCATTTCTATTTCATTTCACCATGTCTCCTACATTCCCTCCAAAACAATTTCCCATTACAATATAACTTTTATGCAAACATAGCTGCAACGTAAGGAGCAGATCTAGATTTCCTATATTGCTTTGTGAGGCTATGACAGCTCTTCCACAATCAAAGCAGGATAAAATGAAATCATATTTTCATAATAGTTCTGTAGGTATCCAGGTTTTACCAAGTGCCTGCGTTATGGCCCTATTTATATTTATTTTCTCTGGATTTTGATGTTTGTATCATATTGTCTACAAACTGCCAAACTTGGCAAAAAGAAGGAACACACCCCACATGGCTGCTGACTCTTTCATTAGTACAGACACATCATGCTGTAGATAGGATCTCTGCATCAGCAAGAGGGCACAACCACCTCAATGCCTATTTGTGCCCAGCGCTGGGGCCAGAGGCTGGAATCTCCCACAGATCTTAGAGCTGGCAGTGAGGTAGATGCTCTTGGGTCTCCTCCTTGTTCCAAGATGTTCACCCTTCGCTGCGGGTGGCACCAGTGTCAGTGCTGCCCTGGTGGGAGCACTGGTGCTGGCAGCCCTGCAGCCAGGATGTAACCATCCCGTAGGTTTGTGCACAGGGATGAAAAAATTCCCTCCCAGCAGCAGGATCTGCAGGCTGAGTGCCCAGTAGGTGGGAAAAGGAGAAGTAAGGAGAGCACTCAGCCATCCGTGGCAGCGTCCTCATGGCAAAGTGCGCCTAAATTAGATTTAAGGATTGCTGGTTTTCTTTTGTGCGTAGTTTGGGTCTTGGTAGCAGCATCTGCCTTTATTCTGAGAAATGTTTGGTGAGAAACATCAGTTTACATATTTATCTATTAAGTGTTGGAGCCATTGGCAAAAAAAATAAAAAATAAATCAACAAAGCAGCTCTAAAACAGACATTTCCTAAGAACAGTGTATGTGTTCATTTGAAAGGAAGTCTGAAAACTACTATCAATGAAACAGAAGATATGAGTTATCATTAGAAAGACTCTACCACTGATAAGCTGTTAAATGATCATTGTTACGGCAAAATTTAAGCCAAGTAGAACAGCTTAAGGAGAATGGGTTTCTTTGTTTAAAATCTGCTGTGCACACCCTGCTAAGGTGTAAGTTTCAATTAAGTGCTAAACCATAGTCATAGCTTTTATTTTTCATTTAAATATAATTCTTCAAGAATGGTTGAGAGCTTTAAACAAGCATAGAGTTATTGGCTTTAAATATGTACTGACTTTGAGTGCTTGAGTTTGTATAAGGATGCAACAGGGTGTTCCATTCCATCTTTTTCTAAAAAAAAAAAAAAAACCTAGAACAAGATTTTTAACAATAACTTTTGAAATTAATTTAATTCTAGAAGCAAGCTAAAAATGTTTCTTATTTAAAGCTGATCTCTTCTGAAGGAACACGAGACACATCACACACCTGTCTTCATGAGCTGGTTTGCAACTGAAGATGCACCACCAGCTTCCCTTTGCTCATAGCCCTGGTGGAAGTCCTAGCAAACAGAACACCAGGGCAATGGCTTTGCCATAGGATGTGAACAACACACCTCCCACAGCAGCACTGTTCCAGGGCAGACCCAAAGAGATTTTTTTTGCTCAAGTGCATGTTTTGCTTTTGCTTGTAGTGTAACAGATGAGAAACCATACAAACAGCACAGCACTTGCTACAGAGCAATTTGTGAGCAGGACATGCAGTCAAGGGGAGTTTGAAGGCTTTTCCTAATCCTTCCAAAGAAGAAATTGGGCACCAGCTTCCTATGTCTGATTCACTCCATTATTATTTTCCAAAGCATTGCTCCTTGCTGTGAATTAGTCTGAGAGCCCAGTTGTGCTGGCACCACCACTCCCTAGTATCAATGAGAGCATCAGCTGCCATACAGCTCTCTCCCTTCATCTTTCAGCCTGAAAAAATACATAGTTTGAGCTTTATGCCTATCCATACATGGCATCAAAATTCATCAACAAATGAACATATGTTTGCATGATAGTTTTTACAGCCAGCCTGACTATAGATGTGAACTCTGCATGTATGAGAGCATGGCTTGAACCACAAGATTTATGAGAAAGAGTGAGGCAGGGAAATAAAGAAACATTTACAACTTATTTACAGCTCAGTACCTATGTAAGCTTTCCTTTGGGTTTTCAGTAGGTGATTGAAATGCCTGAGCACCCATCCCAGCTGGCCAGAGCCCCTCTGCCTGCCCAGCATAGAGCATTGGGATGGAGATCTTGAGCAAAATACTCTTCTTGATACAGATCCTCCCCAGTCTGCACAGGGGTGAAGTCAGTGGCCAGAATGCTGGCCCTTGGTACCCATATCACTAAGCAGTCACAATATTAGTCAGAGATTTGCAGTCCTTAATGGATAGGCCATTAGGCTCTAATGTTCCACAGCTGCTAACCTGATCAGTGTAACCTTTATTTGCCTGCAGTACAAAAACTGTTAAGTGGTTTTCTCATTGTGGGGTAACCTCGTTAATGAACATAATCCACTTCCAAACAATTCTGCTGTCTGGGGCCAACATGGCACCAAGGCGAGTAATTTAGGCATTCTTTGTCACCAGCAGCCTTTCCTCTCCCTGCCTGGTGGCTCTGTTTTTTCAGAAGTCAGACACCCCTCTGGGGAGAGCTAGCTGCAGGTTGCCTCCCTGAAATGTGCTCATCTTGGGGCTATTGCAGATTCTCATGCAGTATTTTGTTAGCAGTGCCTATGAAAGTGACTTAATATTAAGGCATGACAGCAAGGAAAAAGGAGACAAGGCAAATCTTGTTGTAGTGGAGCACGCCATGTCATGGCAAGAGCAGAACAGGCCAGGGGACACAATCCCTGAACACCTGGCTGATGGGGTAATGCCAGTCTGTTCTTTCTGTTGGACAGACCAGGGACTGCAGCTCAGATTTGTGGTCACACAACTGCCAACTAATTAACACTGCTATGTTAGGAGGAGGCAGGACTTGCTAAGATTATGCAGGAAAGGCAATCTGCATATCTCTCTGTCAGCTGCAGGTGGGTAAGAACATCACCTGAGCAAGAATAATCACAACTTCTGGAGGCTCAGCAGCCTTGAGCAGGGCAGCACATCACCTCCAAATTGGGAGGGGAAGGGGGAAGTTCTAGACAATTTTGACCTTTTCAGAGGATTATGATTTGCTTGATTCAGCACAAACACATTCTGCTGACATTTGTACCTTCACATCTTGTATGGTGGGCCACAGGTAATACAGATTTTAGCTAAAAGAACTAGCTATGCCCACACAGTCTGGTTCTGAGGTGGTTCTCTGCCCAAAGAGAAAGGTATGTGTTAGACCTAAACACGTGCAATAAAGCATCGCAGGCTGCTGGGTAGCAAGAGCAAGTTCTGCTCTAGCTCTGTCTCCATTATCCTCTGCTGTGTATTGCTTCACACTTAGTGACTATGTCCAAGATAAAGGAGGAATAATATCCACAGCTGCAAAAACAAAGATCAAAGTTCCAACAGGCTTTAACTAAGCACTCAAAGTGACATCCAAAGTACTTGTTTTCTTACACCTATCTATCAATAGCTAAGACACTTTCTAAATGTAGCAAGCCTATTGAAAGAGGTGGAATTTGTTTCAACTGGCTGGAGGCTGGTCCTTCAGTTAAGGTTACAAGACTATGATAGCCCTTCCATTTATTTAGCTCATTAATGCTTATGAAAGATCTCATAGCTAATGTCTCTTAATCTGCTGATAAAGAAATGAATGTGGCAGTCACTTCAGATGGTGTTTGTCTTCAAGCAAATAACTGATTTCAATTCCATGTAATTGTAGGAGTTCTGAACTGCTGTCTCACAGTCCTTGTGGCAAGTCAAATTTCCTGATTTCTTTACAGAACTCAGACTTCTTGTCCAGTGTCCAACCTACATACCTCTGGGTTGGCTTTGACACACAAAACACCCCTCTGTGATGGAAGAAGGAATAGGGGCATTCAATTTTGCATTCATCACATCCAAACAAAGATGATATCATTCACCAACAGCAGCAGCTGTACCTGCAGGATTTTTTTATTCTATATTTATAATCAGTGCTTTCTTTAAGTTAAAAATTCAAAATCAAAGCAATTACAGTGAAACTCTCTTTGTCCTGTTCTGTGTCAGCCCATACAGCCCTTAATTGTATGAAAGTTATTTCAACAAAATAACAGAAACTAGGAATGATTATGCTCCTATTGCAGAACTATTATCACTAGAAATGAAGAGGGCTCTTCATAGACTCTTCCATAATTTCCATAACCTAACCAATACTGCCCATGTGAAGTCCAATCTTGTCACATTACTGGAAAGCTACGTTCCAATGAGAGAAGGATTTCTTTCAGGGATTGCAGATAAAAATTCTGCTTTAGCAAATGAGAAAGCTTTTGTAACATGGAGCAATTTGATCATATGGTCCACTATAAATAGTTCAAAACCTGCAAAGAAACCACAAGTCAGGTTTTTGCATCCTTCACATGCGTGCAATTGCCTGAATTGCTAACATCCTCATGTGGGAAAATCTAACTGCAACTATTAGTGAGACAATCCCAAAGATTGGAACTTTCTTTTTTCTTTTCTAGAATAGGCTACCAGATTCCTTTGTTTGCTGGCTTCTGCATCATGTTTGTGTCAACAATCAGTAAGTATCCACTTCTTATTCGGTATAGTTCAGGTATAACTTTTAAACAAGTGATCTACAATAGTTGTCACTAGGAATTCTTGTTGTTGATGTAGAGGAACTGAGTGTAAGAAAAAGTGTAAGAGTAGCTGCTATGGAGATTTGACAAGCATGCTTTAATGGACCTCTCAAAGGAATTCACTGCCTTCCACCCCTCTTCAGCTGGTCCCTTTCTTAGCTCAACCTTCCTCTCAGCTTCCTATGGTCTGAGCAGTGCTCACACACTGTTGAACTGATGGAGTTTTCAGTCACAAGGGCTATTTTTCAGGATCCCTAACAACTAGGAATCACGGGGCCTTATCAGAAAGAGAATGTGAGGCCCAAGCATAGAATATAAAAGTCAACAGTATCATAGCGTTGCTTGACATCACCATAGGATGTGCAAACAGGAGTATAGCCTACAAGTCAGCTGAGATAATGTGTCCACTCCAAATGGCAGTGATAAGGCCTCAGCTGTTGCTTTACATTCACTTTTGGTGTGGTATTTCAAGACATGACCCAGAGGGAAAGAGTACAAAAGGATCATTGGAAGCCTGTGAGGAATTATTAAAAACTGAGCTTGTTTCAGAAGACAGATTGAAGATGTATCAGAGCGTATCACAAAAAAAAAAAAAAAAAAAAAAAGGAATTAACAGTTTCCCACATCCACTACGTGTAAGAAAAAGAAACAATATCAAGGAAAAAAATTCATTAAATATTAGGACAGTATTTCTGACGACAAGGAGAGCAAAATGATGAAAAAGATTACCTGATGGTAGATTCTGACAGCTCTGGATTTTTGGATCATCAGACAGATTCTGGCTGGAGATAAGAGTAGTAATTCCAACTTACAGCCAGATGCATTGCACAGCACCAAGTGTGGGACACCACTACAGAAATTTCACAATTTGTCTGCTCATTGGAAGAAACACTGCTTTGAGCCCGAGGCACTTCTCTTAGCTCCTACTTTCCATAAGTGCACAGAGGTTTAGGCTGGGCAGCCTTAAATAAAGACTGGAAAGAAAGGTCTTATTGCCTCTGTGTGCAGCTGAATCAGATCATAATAATTAATTAAAACGACTTGGGTGCTCCTATTCTGTGTTACCAGAAGGCTCAGACACCTGAGAACAATTCAACACTGACACCTCCAAATGCAATAAGAGATAATAATGCAGTTAGCATTGAAAGTGACACAAGGCACAGTAAACACCTGACTAAATGGCACGAAGTTTTCTATTACACTTTAAGGAAATCTTACTTCTTAACCTAGTTAGAATTAACCTAATTTTCAAAATTTGCCTCTGTCTTTTCTGTAGTGTTTGCCTTCTCAGGAAGCTACACGTTGCTGTTTATTGCAAGGTCCCTTCAAGGGGTGGGTTCCTCTTGTTCTTCGGTGGCAGGTAAGAGGAGAATAAAATACAGCTCACGGGTCCCAGAGGTTTCAGGAAAAGTCATTTCTTAACTGTGATGGCTTTTGTTTTCTTATTCTGTAGTTTCAATAATCACACAAAGTTATTCAAATTATATTTATTTCACTTAAAAAAGAATTCTGCCTCTTTCTTATGCAGTAGCTCAAAAGCAAATGTCTTTTCAGACTCGGTGGTGTTTGGGCTGCAGTAAGGCAGAGCACCAGGTGAGGTATGCTCCCTGGGGTTTCTGCATGTGTGCCTTCAATATCTTAAATTCATTTTCAGCCCTTTCAAAGGTCACCAGGAACTTATGTTGGTACGTATCACCGTGGGGATTGTACCTCTGCCTGCATCTGAAATTTCTGTTACAAAGCGTTGTTCCCAGTGTCTTCTTGTTCAGCCTACAGGTTGCCTGTGCTAGATGTCCAATGTCAGATCTATTTACTTTTTTTAAATGAAGAGGTGAAATGGAGTATGAGTTTTCATTCCAAACTATTTAATCATTTCTGGAACGGAATCTAGAGAAAATATGTTTTGTTCATGAATACAAATTTAGCTTGAGAAGGGAGGCAAATGGAGCTTCCTCAGGAAGAATTCCCCTGAAAACTCCCCCTGAAAGCTTGTTTAACTTTCAAGGCCACACCACGTTGTGAGTTGGTTTCTCCTCTCTGGTTTTAAATCCAAAGGGATGCAGAGGTTCCTCGCTGATGGTTTTTCTAATTCTTTATTCATCCTCTGTGCTATTCTCTGCACTGCCGTGCTGGGTGCAATACCCGCCCTGTACCTGTGCAGATTTATTCCTATCAAAGCATAAACCTTCCTCAGCTTTGTACTGCATCCTACTCTTTTCCAGAATAGTTCTCCGAATCTGCACAACTTTGTTGTGAATTCTGATAGCACACTCTAACTTGCTTCCCAGATTGCTCTCGTGAGTAATCTGAAGTCAGCCACAGGTTCCATTAAGCACACTCATTCAGGACCTCTGCTCATGGTGCACATGATGGCTGGTATTTACTGAGTGATCACTCATGCAATGCTGTGTTTCCTCTTTCTGGCTCACTGTGTAGCTGTGGACCTTATTTACTGAGTCCTTGATTTGAAAACAGAAGTAATAATTTCTATAAGAACCCTCCTGTAGCATTCACCTCTGAGTGCTTCACAGAAACAAATGAATTAGGCTTCATGTTTCCTTCTGTGAAACGAAGGCTCGTCATTAGATGAGCAGAAGAGAGGACAGTGAAGATAAAGGTCAAAAGCAGCCTTTAATTTTGGATGCTGATCTTGAAATACTCGTACTTGTGCGTGATCCTTAATGCTGAGAGCACAGCTTGCAATGACCTGGGTACAGCTGTCAGTGGGCACCAGACCTCATGCCAGGTACCAGATTCGTTTGCTGATAAAAAACTGAACACTTGTAACAGCTTGGTTGTGTCTGGTTGAAAAGCATCATCTAAACACTCTGGAGCAAAGGGAAGGATGAAGAATCCAAGAAATCAGGGCATCACTAATTTATTTGATCGATACGGTGTAATAGAACATGGTATGGGGAGCATCTACATATGCCAAACTCTCTTCTGCTTCAAGGCAAACTCCATGAGGAGGGGACATAGACACACACACAAGTATGTCTGTACATGGATATATATGTATGTGTATTTGTGTATAGAGTTACCTAATGTTTCCTTTGACTAATGTTTAGTAGGGCTGGAAAATGATGACAATAAATTGTAAAACACAGCTGCCTAATTTACGCTTTGTTTTGTTTATGATTTAGGGATGGGTATGCTTGCCAGTGTATACACAGATGATGAAGAGAGAGGCAACGCGATGGGAATTGCATTGGGAGGCCTCGCTATGGGAGTATTAGGTCAGTGTCAGGCTCTGCCACCAAGGGAAGCCATGAAGTTCCCACCTGTGGTCTATGGAAACATGGGAAGGTCTCATCAAGTGCCATGTTATCATGCCATCTCCAGATTAGATTCACAATTCATGCTAAGAACTGTTTCTTACCCAGAAGCGTATCTTAGGCAGATAAAAGTCAGGCAGTAATCTCCGTGATGCCGGGGTTTTGTTTAAATGGAAGAATATTTTGGGGTGTGAAAATACGATTCCCATAATCACACAATGAATGAGATCTGTGGGTTTTTCAAATGGAGCCTTTTGGCCCTGGCGTGCCAGCAGCCCAAATGCTTGCAGATGATGCTTGTTCAGGATCAGAAACGTGGCCTCACCCCAGACTCCTTCCTTTCCCTTGCAGTGGGCCCACCCTTTGGGAGCATCATGTATGAGTTTGTGGGGAAGAGCTCTCCATTCCTCGTGCTGGCAGCTCTGGCTCTGTTTGATGGAGGTCAGTACCCATGGAGTCCATATGACCCCATATGTACGTAGCACACCACATTAGCTGCTAACCCTCCTTTTCGAGCAGTGTTACAGCATTGGTTTCTTTCCACAGCTGTTCAATTATTTGTTCTGCAGCCGTCCAGAGCACAGGCAGAAGTAAGTATTGTAGTAAAACGCTGTTAGCCATGGCTGATGTTTTGTCTTTCCTGATGCCAAGTTTTCATTTGTTTCGTAGAGTCAGAAGGGGACACCATTACTGACACTTATGAAGGACCCATACATCATCATTGCAGCAGGTACCAGGTCTCTTTTATTTATACATACATGTATTTAAACCAACTGCAGGCATTATTCCTGGCATCCTGGAAAGCCCCAAGCTACCTTGGTTTAGCAGCAATGTCATTTCCTGTTTCTTTTTATGTGAAGCTCAAAGAACAAATTTTTTTTGTTTTTAAACTATTATTTCTTAACGTAATTTCAATTACATTGAAAAATGACACAATTCACTGCATTTCTAATGGACTATTTGTCAACCACAAGTGAAAGATGGCTTTATCTTAGGGGTGCTGCAAAAGGGCCAGCAGTTAAAGTGTTTTCTCACGCTCTCAATTCAGGTACACAAATTCTGTGGCATAAATTCAGATCTAATCTCCTGGGTGTGTGTCACACACTTGATCCATAGTGGTTTGCATTTCTGAAGCACAAGTGCTTCCTGACTGATTCATGTATCTGAAGCACTCCATTCACTTTAGCTGGGCCACCTTGAGCTCAAGCAAGCCTGTCTGGGGAAGCTTCAGTCAGGGTTCATGGTCTCTATTGGATTTGCCCTGAGTTTGCAGCTCAGGCTCCACCTTTGCCTTGAAGCGTGTCCTAAAGACCAAAGAACCTTTGTCACCATGCACATAACTACCTTGACAAGCTCTGGTGATGTTTCCTGTCGTGATAAGAAATAGCTGTAGAACGTGCATGCGTACTTCTAATTACTTTGTGAAGTTTGCTGAGAGTAGGATAGGACCATTCGTATTCATCTGCCTCTGTCAGAATGGCGTAGATTCCTCTGGATGCAATTTGTTTGGCTTGAAATGTTTTTCCAGCACTGAGCTTGAGCTTGGCTGGGTTTGGCAGCCCCTGGGTGCTTGGCTGGGGTTCCTTGCAGACATGGAGCCTTGCAACAGAGTGGAAAGGTTCCCATTGGATGCAACCCTTTGTCTGCAGGGTGAAGGTGAGCCAAGCAGCTACTGCCTGCCCCAGGAAGGGAGTGAGCGACAGGCCTGCAAGTTCACTGCAGCAATCACAGATACACAGCCTAATGTGGTCTGACAGGTTCGAGCAAAGAATGACATCCGTGCTCATTTCGTTTTGAACTGCACAATGAGGAGCCTGTTCCGAGAGGAATAGTACTTCTCTGACCTCAAGACAACTTAAACTTCTTTTTTTTTTCTTCGAAAAGTGACATTTATAGGAGTCTTTGGGATTATAGATGTTAGAAGGAAAAGTGGGAACACGCATGTGAGGCTGTCAGTTCTAGCAGTGACTTTTAAGCCCCTCTGAAAGTCATTTTGTGAAGGATGAGCAGCGGGGACACGTCCCATGTATGACTTAGGTTCTTTTGAGGAAAAGGGAAAGGAAATCCAAAGCATTAGCAAGGGGTTTGGCACCCTGCACTACAGCTGCAGTGCTGAAAGAAAATGTTACGTGGGCGGAGGAGCCGCAGGCTGGATTCAGTCAGCACTTCTGTCCTTTGCACCTGAGTGACCAAATGTCCTGAGATTCAAAAAGATCTGAAAGCACTTGAAATTCACATGGCTGGGCAAGATGAGCCAAGCCGTGCCCAGGCTTTGTGGCTGCTGGCAGTGGGGTCTGTACACAAAGCACCTCTTTATAGGGGGCAGGTATTTCTCTGGCTGCTCGATGGTATTTTTAGGACCAAGACCTCCGTATCTCCTCTTCCTCAACCTGGAGTGATGGAGGTACAGGTCATGGACCGTGTCTCTTACACAACGGTGCTCCAATTCCGCCTCAGGAGACTGGAGATGAAGACCAGAAGATGGGAGTTTTAGTTCATCATTTGCAGAACATTCAGACCTCATGAACTTTCTAAATGTCACCAGGCTCGCTGCAGACTTTGCTGCTCTCCCTTCACAGTATGAATATAGCTTAACCTTTATTGTAGAATTTCTGGGAGAACTGAAATATATAAAAAGTTAGTGTGCAGTGATTTTACGTTCTGTTCTTTTTAGCATTGATCAACATTTGGTGCATGACAAACAGGGCTGCAAAAAGCACAGCGTTTCGGTTTTTTTAAGAGCACTTGTGCTCTGCACAGCTTTTTATTCAGAATCAAAATAACTAATCTTTCAGCTTTGTTTTTATTCCTCTCCTTTTCCTAAAGGATCGATCTGCTTTGCAAACATGGCTATTGCAATGCTTGAACCAGCACTACCCATCTGGATGATGGAGACCATGTGTTCGAAAAAATGGCAACTCGGTAAAGTACAGCATGTCATTTTTGTGTGCTGTTATTTATCTGATGGAAGTCTCCATGCTGATTCGGTCATGCTGCTGCTCTTATATGCAGTGATGCTGCTGCTGCAGAGCAGCCCCACAGGGCCATGCTGGAGATTTATTGCTAGAGTACGGTGTTACTGCTGCAACAGAAGTGAGACTCACAAATCTCTTATTTGAACTGAGATTCCTGAAGGGAAAATATCCAGTTTAATAATAATTTTAACCCCTTAGTGATATAAGCAATTGAGTCCCTTATGATTTGTCTGATTTGTCAGCATTAATTAAAGTTTTAAGCCTCTTAAGCTATATCTTAAACTGCAAGGGTTTAAGCAAATGATGATCTTAGGCAGTTTTGAGATCCAGTGGTTTGAAGCATGAGTTCAAGAAGGTGCAAAGGTCCTGATTTCAATCAATTAACTTTACTGTGCATAAAGCCAACTCCAGAAAATCCCAGCTATGCTTCAGTGTACCACAGCTTACCACTGCATGTGTACATCCCAACCTGCAGGATTTTTCCCAGTTTTCAAGTTCTGCTCTTATATGACCATCTGGTACAAAAGGCTGCACCAGGCCACAGCGAAGCAGATGCAGTTGAACAGGTGAAAAGGTTTCCCCAGTATCGCCATTGTTAACCCACAAGGATTTCAATCACAGGATATTGCTGTGCTAAAAATTACCTCCTGATTTTTTCTTATGAATATCAGAGAGATAGGAAGGAAGATGGATAGGCAGGAAATGAGAAAGCCTGTGTTGCCTTGGTGAGGGACAAGGAGTACACACGCTCGGAAGAAATTGTTTGATTGTGTACCATAATGGCTGCTTTGTAAATCAGAAGTACCTTCCAAGGCTTCCTCCCCATTGCCCCTTGTCTGGGCTCTGCCTCCATGCCTCATGAAGGGTGAGGAAGAGGAGGAAGCCTCGAGCACTGGAACCAGCCTTTAAGCCAGTGGTGTTTTTTTTTCTGGGGCTGTTAGTTATTTGTATTAAAAGCCTACTAAATCTTTTAAAAAAAAATTTAAAAAAATCTTGTTTTTAATGCTTAGGTGCTCAGTTTGAGCTGTTGCCTGACCAGGGGCCCAATGGCAGCCTATACTTCAGGGCACTTAGGTACTCACAGGGAGCAAGGCCTGACCTCCGTCCTTACGCCGTGCAACCCAGAAATATCCATCAGGGGAAAATGATCTTCCTTGAACTATCTACAGTTAGAAACACTTTTTTTGCAGGTGTCTCACTGCTCCTGCATTTCATAGATGATGTCCTGAGATTGCTGCAGCAAACCGGATATTTGATTCCCTGGGCTGCACACAAAGACTTTGTCAGATGCGTTTGCTTCAGAACTGCACTGTCTGGCATTTATTAATTTCTCCTAACACCTCGCTGGAATCATTGCTGATAAAACATCTCATTCATATTTTTCAGGCGTTGCGTTTCTTCCAGCCAGTATCTCTTATCTTATCGGGACTAATCTTTTTGGGATACTTGCACACAAAATGGGAAGGTACGCTTAACTTAAAAAATATTAATAATCTTCCAATGTGTTCGTGCTCCATTTCCAGTGTTTGCAGGGCAGTTTGTTGATGTTGGAAGTTATTAGAAGTTGTTCTACAGTAGCAAAACCATTTTTGGAACACGTTCCACCTTCAGTTGTGCAGGTTTGCACATCAGATGTGGCTCTCAACCAGCCTAAATCATCTCGAGTGCCTTATAACCACTGATCTCTGAGTGATGTTTCTTCCTTTTCAGGTGGCTCTGTGCTTTACTAGGAATGCTCATTGTGGGAATAAGCATCTTATGTGTAAGTAGATCATTCATCTTTCAAACAATCCAAATCTCCCTGCATTCATCTTTGAAATTGTGCTTAACTGTGAGATTTCACTGAAGTTTCTGCCTTCCAGATACTTCACTGACTAAAGTGCAGCTAACAGCTTTCAGATCTGAGTGCTTTCAACTCTTAGTGTTTCAATTGCTTTGAAGGATGACTTTTAAAGGGGGAAGATCTTTTTTTTTTTTTTGAGCTGCCATTCAACATTTTACTCCTGTTTGTAATGGCTCTTATCTGAAATAGTCCCAAACAAGCCCCAAATTCTAGCTTGCACATCCATGCAAAATGTGTGCAAACTGCTCTGAGATTTCTCTTAGAAAAACAAACCAAACTTCATTAGCACATGTAGCATGACCTGATCAACTGTCTAAATGTCATTTACAGGTACCATTTGCTAAGAACATCTACGGGCTCATAGCACCCAATTTCGGAGTAGGATTTGCCATTGGTAAGAAAAAAACTACACTACCTTGCTCAGACTGTTGATTATGTAAAAAATCAGGATAGTTTTCCTGATCTTTGTTCCCCTCCCTCGCAACCAGGAATGGTGGACTCTTCCATGATGCCCATCATGGGTTACCTCGTGGATCTGCGCCACGTGTCGGTCTATGGCAGTGTCTATGCCATAGCTGATGTTGCCTTTTGCATGGGCTTTGCAATAGGTAAGTCTTGCATTTTCCTGCTTATAACATTCTGTGCCACAAAGAGAAACACGCTGAGATGTTGGAGGTGAATGCTCCTCGGAGCATCTCTCATTTCATTGGTTCAAGTGGGGAATTGGTTCAAGTGGGCAACTGTACATGTACATTTTTTTCAATCACTTTGAAAACTAGAGAAGTTTTGCATGTAAAATTACTGTTTGAAGTGAGTGCTGCAAGTTTTATGGTATTCAGAAAAAGGGTTTAATTTTAAAAGGTCCCTCTGCTGGCGGTGCCATCGCAAAGGCAATTGGATTTCCATGGCTCATGACAATCATAGGGATTGTGGATATCCTCTTTGCTCCTCTGTGCTTCTTCCTTCGAAGTCCACCTGCCAAAGAAGAGAAAATGGTAAGCATAGCACCTTTTTTTAATGTTTTTTTTTTTTTTTCAGTGAAAAAAATTAAGTTATTTCTATTTCTTTGCCCCTAACTCCCCCAAACAGGAGCAGCACAGTATATCTCCTCCTCGTGCATCATTTCTGAAACAACCCTGCCATGTTAGAGCTCTAAGATGCTCTAGCTCTTACTATAAGAGCTATAGCTCTTAGCTCTAAGAAAAACTTAGTTATGTGCCCCCTGCAGTAGATTTGTTGTTCCTATTACATTGGGTTGCACATATTTGCGCTGCAGAATCCCAGAGATTCCAGCTAATAAAGCATTTATTACTTGTAATTTCCACCTTATAAAACAGCTTTACTTGTAGGAATTGAGATAGAAAGTTCACTTTGCAGTTGGTTTGTACCTACAGCCCCCTCCAAGGCTGAAATCTGTTCTGAAGCATTCATGCTTCATGTCCCTTCTTAAGCTCCATACTCCTTGTCCTTTTGTTCTCACCAACTGCAGCTGCTTCTGGATGAAAAGCAAGCACATGAGCAGGAGGCTCAAGGGAGACAGGTGGGCTCATTCACCCACCTTGTAAGCAGTGGTGATCCAATATGAGAGTGATAAGTTACTGCAATGGGAAAGCAGCTAGATTGTATTTAACACGGGAGCTGAAATACTGGCTCCACTAAGAACTGTGCTGCTCCTGTCAAGATCCCACCTCATACATCTAAGGACACACAAACTGAATTACTGTAATAAAAATCAATTTAGTTTCTGCTGGTGTGGAAGAGAGTGAATCACAGCCACAACTGAGCGCTACGCAGGAACACTAACATTCACCTCTTTTCTTTCAGGCTATACTCATGGATCACAACTGCCCTGTTAAAACAAAAATGTATACTCAGAACAACATCCAGTCCTACCCCATAGGTGATGAAGAAGAATATGAAAGTGATGAGTAACATTAAAAGCCATATAATATATTTTGGTGTACAAAATGCAGTGTGAAACATCTCATCCAGAAGTATGTTTTAGTTGTACTGTAGAGTTAATAGTGGAATGGTCAAAAACCAAAGGTATATTTATTCATCTCCCATGGGTATAAAGTGAATTGCTAACTGCCTTATAAAGAGGGAAAAAAAAAAAAAGCTTTTATAGAGAATTTGTATAGTGTTTTCCTCTGTGTATTTAATTTCATTGAATATTACTCAGTATATTTTTGATTAAATGTGTAGTATAAATCTGTATAGACATGTGAATTTAAACTGTTTGCTTTATAAAGCCATCATGTTACTTCATGTTCTGTTTAGACTCGTAAGAGTGAACTCAGCTCTTGCCAATAACTTCTCTAACTTACTCTGCAGATTCTGGAACTAAGAGTTTAGACGGGCCAAGGAGTTGTGTTTGTTGAAGGCACAACTTCTTCCCTGATTTCCAAAGTGAGCTCCACCTGGCTGCCTGTGGAACACTGGGAAAAAGAAAATATTTCAGTTGGGTCAGGGTATCTCTATTTAGTCAGTACAATTTAGTGAAGTTTTAACCAGCTAAGCAGCTGTGCACAACACAGCCCCCAACAAACACACAGCACTGGGTAAACAAGTATGTCTGAATGCATGCAGTTCCTTTCCCTTAAAAAGGAATAGGAACTGCATGAAGGTCCTGTTTTATATTCCCACCTTTTGGATTTTATTTTCCACATCTCAACTTCAGTTTAGCTTTACTAAGTGAGTGGGTAAAGAAAGCTGCAGGATCTCAGTATTTAGTCTCAGCATGTACTGGGTGTAAAACTGGCAACTTGAGCAGTTCAAACAAAAATATTTTATGTAAATATGGATGCAAATACATATATTTATCTTTCAGAAAGGAAGTAAAACCATCAACTTTACTAAAGATAATAAAGATTTAGGTATGCAGTCTAATAGAGAAACAGCATCGAGGTAGATGGTCTCTGTCTGTGAAGAGAAAAAATTCAGCTTTGAAAGAAAGCATTTAACACACAATGTCCTTATCAACTGTGGTGTCTTTTTATTTGTATAATTAAAATATGGATGTGCCTTCTTTTCCCGTAAATGCAGATGTTTTATGTACTGCAGCATAGATACCATGTTTACATATAGTTTTGTAAAGTGTATATATAAATGGTCAGAAAACATGAAAAATAGTGGATCAATTTTCAACTCATGCTTTGTCAATTATCATGCAGTCAGACCATGTTAAAATAAAGGTATCTAAAATAAGTTCATGATCTTTTGTAATAAAGGACAAAATTACTCCCCCACCCTTCAGCAGTCGCCCCATGCATTGTGATCTCTTGTAAAGTACAAAAACAACACTGAATTAATTCAAGCCCTGGGAAAGTACTCCTCATTTCTAGCCCATTTATGACTCCAGGTCATAAATACACAGCTTGTTTAAACAATAATATCTTCCAAAACCAACCACCCCATCACCTGACTGCTGATCTGAGGCTCAACTCCTGTGAAATGGGTAAGGACTAAGTGTGCATTGCCAGGATACACCCTCACACACAGTGCCACAAGAGCGTTTAAGGAAGAGGGAATGAATATTCTGAGAGAACAGTGGGAGAGGCTTGAACAGTGTGAAAGGATAAGCAATAGATGCTGTAGTTGATTTGAAAATCTACTTACCAGTTTTATAGAGGTGCATTTTCTATTGCGTTCTTGTGAATATGTAACAGATGGAGAATCTTCCTTCAAAGCTGAGACGTCCTGGAGACAGACAGGAACAGAGTACAGAGCGTGGTTCTGCAGCACACTATTTCACTGCCACCCAGAGACAATTGTGCCTATTGATGGCTAATTTCCATTTGGTTCATGTTTTCATTTCACAGAGCATTTGGATGATCACAATTTTACCCTGGGAAGCGTGCTCTGCATTTGTCACCAAACAGCAGGCAGCTCACAGTCATCCTGCATGTTGGATTTTCTGGGGATTGGAGAAATAAGTGGATGCTATCGGCCAGTAACCAAGCACTCTTTGCTGAGAGCTGGTTCAGTCACAGAAACACAGAGAAGAAAACTTTCTGTCCAGCAAAAATTTGGTCTTTTCCCATAGTTAGTATATTTTTTCCTCCCCTGAGGTTGTAAACTTTCATGATTTATTTCAAATATGGGGAATTAGAATGAAAATCAGAACGATTAGACAAAAACATGCGAGTAAACAGTAAGGATTTCTTTAGTTATACATTATGTTTTCTAAAGGACAGGACAAAACAGTATTTTTCTTAGCCCTTCTCCCCCTCCCAATCCAACTCCATTGGTAGCAACTATCACCGATAACTGAATAGCAAAAACAAAAGCAAATTAACACCACACTTTTTGCATTTTACAATATTTTCTAGCTACACAATGGAATCACCACTTTGAACCTGCCTATTATTAAACCGCACAGAAGAAAAATAAATGCGTATCCAAATACAAAGAATGCATAAAAGCCCAATTAATTCAGCACTCAGTGATTTTATTTAATGCAAAATGTGTTTCTCCCAAAGATACTTTCCTTTTCAAGTAGTGAAGAAGATGAACTACTGCAACAACAAATGTTTAAAAAAAATACTAAGACAATTCAAAGACGATGATAATTTAGCAAAACTATTTTATTAAAGCTTGTTCTCATGATAAAATAATAGCCAACAAAATCATATTAGGCAGTTTCTGCAAATGTGTGTAGCTGCCACCTATGGGATATCATTAAGTCAAGATATTCTTGTTTTCCGTGGTATTCTTTATTTTCAGCTATTTACAGTCAAGCACGAAGCAAGGATTACATCAGGAATGTAGTATTACACTTTTTCCCCCTCAAGATTTAGCATTTCTTTTAATTAATGCCAGATAGGAATTTATGTTTTCCTCCTTATCACTAAAATACAACTATTTTGCCCTTTTCCCATTCAGTATGTTTAAAAATATTGCACTACGTTTAATTTCTCTCTTACAATCATCATTAGCAACATTATTCAAGGAAAACCATATCCAGCTTTTCTTACCCACTGCATTTCACAGCTAAATGTGAAACCTTGAATGCGTTTTTGAAATCAGTATTTGCATTGTTTTCGCAGCTCCTTCATGTGTACCAGGGTTTAAAGTGAAGCAATTGGATATATTTGAAAACTTCTATAGTAGTCCATAAGAGCAAACACTGATGGAGATTTAATGCAGATCACCACCAATGGTAAGCCTCTGAGAAAATGGAGTGGGAAAGTCTTAATACACATCTCAAGCAAGTATAGGTTAAACAACTTTTAGTCAATAAGGGAAGCTAATTTTGTGTGATTATTTGCTGAAGCTTAATTTCTGAAGTGTGACACATGCCTACTGTAGCATGGATAGTGTTTTCCATACATCAAACTAAATAATTATCAACCGCCCAGAACTCACAAAGAAAGTGCAAGTAGTTGCATGAGTGGAAGTTAATTGTTTTTTGTTTAGGAGTACAAGTATGCTTTTCCATCTCAAAAAATCACTGCTTCTTCATTTTGCCCATCACAAAATAAACTGAGAAGAAAATTGATTGGAGAGCTACATTGTACACTGCCTGAAAATTTAAGTTATTTCTTTTACCACCTTAGAATCAACTCCACTCCCACAAAGGCATTTTCTACTACAGTGATAATGACACCGGTACCTAACGCAGTACCTAAAATAAAGATGATATTTTATATGGCATTTCTATACACAGAAGATGAAGCTTAAGTCATGTTTACAGGAAATAAATAAGAACAACGGCCTCAGCCAGGTGATGCTAAGATCCACAATTTACACATAGCACAAGACCAGATAGTTCTCTTCAAAAGCTGCTGGCCAGAATTATTCTTCTCTACTGGACTCACTTATTTTGCCTTAACTAAAACATGTTATATACACTGTACGACATTTTTCTGAAAAAGGTGAACCTTCTGCTCAGATTGCCTCTTTTGTCTGAGAAGCTGAATGCAATTTACCACTACATGATTGCTCAAAAGCATTGAAAGACAAGGTTCTGGTATTTTGTCATCACTGCTTATTCTGTACCTTAGGCTTTCTGAAATGATAAATATTAAAATAGCAACAAATTAAAACTTTTGAAATTAAAACTGTCATTTACACTTTTATAGACTGCAATGAAACCTCCAGCTCTTGCAAAACACAATTTTCTTTTATCAGCTTTTTAGATATACACCAACACTTGAAGACAACTTTGTTCCAGAAGGCAACCAGACTCTCTCATCTCAAAAATACTCCCAGTTTGATTATTGGGAGATAGTGGTACGTCCTTTAATATTATTAAATCAGGATATGATGTCCTAAAATTGCAGGGAGGCATTTTCTTGCATAGCATTGCTATGGATGATATTAAGAACTATGACAAGTTCTTGTATTTAACAAAAGTATGGAAAATAAGTGACCTGATACTCAATCACTCTAACAAGTATTAATAACAGACACACAAAAAAAGATGCTTTGTTTGTTTTCATGATACGTTTGGCAAGAAATACACAACAGCCAGCAGACATAAAATAACTGCAATCAAAATTTTAAAGCCTGGTCCCTCAGCAATTTCTGTGTCAGACATCAGCTTAGGCATGCAACAAGCCTTTTTTTTTTTTCATCATAAAACAGAAAAATGGAAACTAAATATTTCAAAAAAGCCTGGTAGTTTTTTGTTGAAATCATTATCTCAAAAACAAAAAAAAAAAAAGGGGTGGGGGTCCAGGAGTGGGGGGGAAGTAATATAATAGGGACACCACACATTAATATGAAATGGTAAGGTTACAAAATTAGAAAAAATGAAAATAAGTTATTAAAAATAAATTTCCAATATAAACCCCAAAATGCAGTTTTAACCAGCTAGTTTAATAAAACGATGGTGCTGCAGCTGGAGAAGAACCATTATCAGCTGTACTCTTACATAGGCAAATAACTGTGGAGAAGCAGGTGTTTTATACCAGCGTTTTAATTCGTTCTGTATGTTTGTAATTAAGTGCAAAGCATTTGCTTAAGTCCGGTCTTCCAAAGGCTAAACGTGAATATCAGTCTACTGACTGAGGTGGATCAACTGATTCATCTGATATGATGTTGAATGTCGGAACCTCTGTCAGACCAGTATCTTCGTTATCCACTTCTTCTGCTATACTGGCTTCCTCTGAATCTTTAGTCACTCTTTTAGACTGCCGGTCTGAGGACATGCTCTCCAAAGACTCTATATCCTCAATGCCTGCTCTATAGTGGATCATCAGCAGCGTAAGGGCTTGCAGTCTTTCACCTGATTTAGCCAGCGCAGCAGAAATCAACGCTTTTTTCCTTGCCTCAGTTGCCTCTTTTTCTTCTTTAACAAGTGAATTGTTATTTTCCAGCTCCTGGTCTATTTCGTTCTGCAACTTATCCAACATAAACTCTAATTTCTGAAAACGTTCCTCTGTGGGTAGACTTCTGTAGAGATCACGCCCAATTTCTTTAACTGCAATGAAGACACTGTCATCTAGACCACCCTCCTTTCTGACCAGTTTTATCCCACTCCCACTACCTGATGCACGTTTTGAAGGACTACTTGGACCACTAATTTCAGTATCGCTACTTTCATTATCAGAAGTGTTTGGTGTGTGCTTTGGTGAAGGCTCTACAATCTCTGTTCCCTGCTCGGAAAGGCGAGCTTTGGGGACTTGACGGAGGTTTAACAGACGAGTACTTGTATTGATGATATGCCTGGTCAAACCTGCAGTCCTGTTAACAGATTTAGACTCTGAATCGACACGAACGGATACAGCTTGAGAAGTTTCCTGTCCTTCTGCTCTACAAGCTCCTGCAGTTCGATCATGTCGCTTTTCAGCTCCTACACAGAAGGGTGTTTCAGCTAGACATTTCTCTTGACATTTTTTATGGCAAACATAAGCACAGAGCATACACTGTGAAGCTGCTTTAGTCCATACCTTTTTTTTACAGTAATCACACCAAGTTGGATTCTGAAACTGAGTATCTTGAAAGTTATGCTTGTTCTCAGTAAGAACAATTTGTCCCAAGTAAGGATCCTCTTTCTGAAGTACATTAACTTCTTCTTCCAGATGGCATTCCTTTTCTTTCTCCAACAGAAAATTTGAATCATCTGCTTCACCTTCTTTAAAATATTTAAAGTGTAAAGCTATATCACCATAACAGAACTTTTCATTAAATCCCTTATGGGTTGTCAAATTCCTCAATGCTGTTCTAGTGACTGCTGCTTTAGGTGTAGGAGCACTCAATTTAAATGTTCTAACATATTCCATTGATGATGTAGCTATACAGTCTAAAGCAATTTCTTCAAGTTTTATGCTTGCATATCCTAAGCAGATAAAACCACCTGCTTTGAAAGGGTCTCTGCACCACAGTGCAACATTAAGGTACTTATGGGATGCTTCCACTTCAAATAGACAGGAGGATGTTCTTGTCTTTGGCCATCGACCTTGTCGGACTCGATATGGAATTTCTGGTGATTCCCAAGTTCGATGATCATCTCCACCATCTTTGTGACTACGTGCATTTTCTGAAATTCCATCTTTTAATGCATCTTGTTTTGGTATTGTTGCTGCTTTTGATAATGTTGGGTCTTCTGTTTGATCATTATTCTTTACTACTTTCTCTGTACATTTATCTCCATTACCTGAAGATGGAGGTGGCCTCTCTGTTTTTTCAGAAGATACACCTCCAGTTTCCAACAGATTTTGAGTTTCATTAGTAGGCAAAGTAGGCCTGATTTGTGGTCTAGGTGGTACAGGAGGCTTAGCACCAGAACCTTGTGACTGCTTACCCAACAGCTGTGATGCATCTGAACTCTCAGAGGCTTTCGGTGTTGCCAGTTTGGCTCCATCTTTCTGTTGCATTTTAGACGTTGTCTGATAATTTCCTAAATGCAGTTTTCGATTCAGAATTGGAGATATGGTTCCAAGTGGTTTAGCAGCAAGTATTACTACTGAACGTTTGGGACTTGGAGTTGTTGGCATATCTTCTTTTTGCTCAGGTGACTCACATGCTAAGTCCTCGAATTCTGAATCAAAATCTCTGCTGTCAATATCAGCTGATACATTAACTTGGTCATCTTCTTGCTGTGTCAAGAAAGCAGCATCTTCCAATTGTCCAAATCCATCCTGTAGTGCTGAACCATGCTGATTATATCCAACAGGCCTTTCATAAAAAACTAAGACTTTGTCCCCAGCCTGTCTAATAAGCTTCAACACTTGGACAGTTGACGTGATTTTAACACCTATAAAAAAGATGAAAATGTTAAATTTGAAAATATGATAATAATGTGAAAAAAAACTCAAAGTGTCTATAAATACTTTTAGAGCTTTAACAGTGAGCAATAGAATTATCACTAAGAGGAAGTCAAGCGATTATGACAAAAGAACTAAACTGAAATGTAACAGCTGGATCCCTCTAATTTTATCCATACAAATATATCATTTCAGGAGTTGGAAACGATACTAACATGCACAGCTCAGTTTTGTGTTCTTGGTTTTTGGTCGTTTTTTTTTTTTTTTAAACATTTTTTGGGTAGTTAAAATATATTTACATTGAAATGTTTATTCTCCTTTATGTTGGCTTCTACCCAGCAAATAGTAAATAAATATGCAAGAGAAATGAACGAGTGAATAACCTTAAGTGGCAATAAATATATAAGTGTTAGTATTTATTATGTGATTAGGCACATGTAATTGTTGAGAACAGCAGTCTAATTGAACTCTAAGAGGAAATGCCCTTCCTGTTTGCAAGACAGCACTTATTTTGAAAGCTGACATATTACTCACTGCCAATGGCTAGGAGTCTGTCACCCCTCTGTAGATCAGCAGCTGCTGCAGGTGAGTTTGGTGTAACCGTTTCAATAACAACATGCCCCGCATCATCTTCCTTGGACTGCACGAGGCGGAGCGTGAGGCCAACGCTTTGCAGATTCCCTTTCACTAGCTCTGCCTAGAGAGAGGAAAATTAAAAGTTAGAGTATGGTGATTGGACAGACTGTAAGGACTCGTGGTTACTAACGAGCTTGCTGCACTGAAATTATACAGCTGATATTATGGTAGGAATCACTTTGTATACACTATGTTTATGCTATAAAACCCATTACTATCAGTATCTCTCCAGCAGTCCACACAAGAGGTTCCTGGAGCGAGAAAGATTTACAGTCCATGTCTGTTACAAAAACTTATGTAAAACAAGCCTAAGACAAAATAAAACACTTATTAGTCTAAGAAGTTTTGTGAAAGACCAAGAACAATTTCCTCATATTTATCTTCCTTGATATGGTAAACATAAGATAAATTTCAATTGCAATCTCAAATAATTCTTAAAATAATGTCTGAGGCACAAACTCTGTAGTAGAGTTCCACCTTGACCATTCATGCACAGACTTCCAAGTTAAGAGATCCTTAATGAAAAATATACCAAGGTTGTGTCAAATTGTTTACGTGCTTCAATAGCTGAGATTTTTGTCAATCTTGTTCTTAATACAGACAGTTCTTAAAGAATAAAGTACTTTTTTTTCCCCCCCTATAGGATATATCTTTCAGACTCTTTCAGATGACTGCCTACTATCAGTCTGCTGAAGTACATTCTGTTTATTTGAAAAGAAGAACTTGCAGACTATGACTCAGCTCCACAGAAATAATTTGTTTTTTATTTTTACTATTATTATTATTCCCAAGCTCAGAGACAGATACTTTTTGTAGAAAGTTTTTTATGTAGGCTTTCTATTTGGTTTCAATTTACTGAGTTTAGGCAGACTTCTCCATCCTTCTGCATTTACTTGTTGCTATTCAAGTGTCTATGTTTGCAATGTCTGGAAGTTGATCCTCCTCTTCTGAGGATGTGTTCAGTTGCTTAGTTTTGCACAGTGGCATTTCACAGATGAAATGAATTATCTACATTTCAGTACATGACTCTCAGCTGTACAGCTCTCATTTCTTGGCTATAATCCTAAAAAAACCCCTTTGTTGTTTACTTCTTTACAAAGGTAGAATTGCTACCCAATTAACAGTATGCACAATATCAACTGGCATTAACTTTAAGTTCTGTTACTTAATTTCTGCATTTCACACTCGCACTAGAGATGCTCTCTCCCAAACTTTGTTAACCTACTGAGAGTGCCAGTAACCTGTGCATGAATAACAAGATCCAATATAAGCTTAATTGCATTTCCAAAACTCAAGGTTCTTCTATAACACCAGAAGCCCCTTACAGAAACAAATGGTATTTTTTGGCTGGCTTGTTTTTTGTGTTTTGCTTTTTTTTTTTTTCAGGTCGTTCCCATTTAAAGGAAACTGATATGCAATATACTAACTCAAACTCTGCTAGAAAGCATAGAAGTTAAAAATTACAAACATTTGTGGAAGAGAAACTTTTAAAATTAAAAAATATTAGTCTTCAGTTACAATTAATGCAAGCACTAGTTTAATATTTCAACTGTCAAGAACACAAATTACACAAATTTGCTCTAGTAGCAAACACCTGCAACAAAAATCCCTTCAACAGTCAATCTCTCTATACAATATACCTCCGCATATAACCACCAGATGAGGAGGCCATCACTTCTGGGATTTGCCACAGACTCTGAAGTACTTAACTCTTACTTTTACTGTAGCAACTCCTTTGAAAGTCCTGCTTTAAGTTTAGATTGGACAGGAACTTCCAGATCTTTGTATCTGAATAGATAATGAAGCTATGATCATGAAGATAAGAAAGGGAACTTCCACTTCAGGAACACTAACAAGCAAGAACATTACATAGACCAAAAAGCAAACCTACATGCATTTTTTTGCTCTACTTTTCATTAGCCCAGTGATGTACAGAGCCATTATTGAAAGAATTTTAAGAAATAAATTGATCTCTAGACAGACTGGTGAAGAAAAAAAAAAAAAACAACAGGATAATTCTGCTCTTAACATTAAGTTATTCATGTAATGCAGTTAGGCTCCTTTATGGGTATATCTTTTGATGTATTTTGCTATATTGGATTTACTTTGATGATATATAGATCTCCCTAAGTCTTACAAAGGCTTGGATCTTCACCTCCAGAACTGGAGTTAGTAAATAAGACATGACAATTTTAAGTCATAAGAATCCCAATTAATGTTGTGTCATTACAAACACACGCTGCTCTAAGCTTGCTTGACAACCACCGTAATATTTTTATAGAAACTACCTCATTAAAAATCAACCTTTCTTTACATTTCCTCATCCTTTCAAAGAGCAGCACGGAGAAGCAATGGCCTTTCAAAATGCTTGTTCTTCAGAAAATCAGAAAGTAATAAGCCCTCTTCAATAAGGAACATCACAAGGGAAAAAAAAGAATCTTGTAACACCCAACACCTGAAAAAGGCAGTGAGGACCTCTAATCACTGCTGGTACTTGCAAATCATGGCAGACTGCACGATGAGCAGAATTTGGGAGAAAAGGGTATTCTTAGATGGTAAAAGGGAAAAAAAAAAAAGTTACCAAAACCTTCTTCTTATAGTTTGTCAATATAGATCCTTATCCCTTTGAGCTCCCTTTGAATTCAAGGACTTTGAGCAGTTCTCAACAGTGTTCTGACACAGCAATGCAAATACTTTGCTTTAAGAGAGAACAAACCTCAGAGGTGATTTCCAGCATTTCACTCTTTCCTCTTCCCCCAGGGCCAGACCACATAAAAGCAGCCAAGGACAGCTGGGACCCAAAGACACTTAGGTATCTCAGCACATTTGGCTTCCATGCAGGTACACCAACTGCTTATTAGAATGTGCACGAATCACTTGTGGTGAGGAGATGTGCAATAACCTAACGGTATCTGAGGGAAAAGCTGCTTTTGGAAGGAGAAGGCCTTTGAACATAGCAAACAAAGTTCACCCCGTTCATCCCAACATTTTATTAACTTTGGCACAGTCGCAGATTTTCTCACAGAGTAAACCAGTTTAATGTATCAATCCAAACCAGATGAACAGTTTCCTTGACTTTTTTTTCCCCTTCTGACAATTCCCAGTTCCACCAAATGCCAACACCCCTCACACCTCCAGCTAGCTGCAAGCACAGCTCAGGGCTGCTTCAAGCTTTTTGGAACACACTGCCTCAGCAATTAAATTTACAAAAAAACCAACAACCCAGCAGCATCTTTGTGCAGCCAGCATGGCTTTGTTATATGTGAAAGAAAAATAAGAAGCATGAAAAATGCAAGATCTACAGGAAACTGGAACATCAGAAGCTGTAAGTCAAGTAAATGATGGAGAGGTATTAGAGAATTGTTGATAATGAAAAGACAATTATTACAAAGGAAACTTGCTCCAAGGGAGAAAAATTAACAGCAGTGTTTCAAAGAAACAAGTTCTAAACAATTAGCTACATCATATTGAATCAGATTTACTTTGATTTAATAGATGCTAGCTCCTGCAAACCTTCCACTGCAGTTGCTTCAACAAGGTGCAAGATCAAGTAGATAAAGTGATGTGCTTGTTAGTGAAAGACAGGCAAAGTAATTTATATTGGAACTGTTAGAACTGAATTATGTCATACAATTTGGGTATGTATTTTTAATTAAAAGTAAGCATTCCCCAGACCCTTTACAATAACATTAGATGCTGTGGAACACGAATGACTACCTCAGAGCTGAAGAGTAAGTAATTTCCTCAGTGTTTTATTATTCAAGTACAAAAATGAGAAGACAAGATTACACTCACTTTAAAATTAATAAAACTGTTTGATGCACAGCTGTGGATGCCTGACTTTTAGAGAACAAAATATATAAGCATTGATTTCACGCTAAAGGCTTCAGTTCATTTATAGGCATAAGTGCATATAAAGAGCCAATGTGGGGTATACCTCCTCCAATACTTTGTTCTGTAGTGGAAGTACACTCTGGAAATACAATGCAGCAGAGAATTTTGTTGTGTCTCATAGCCTCACCCTAACTCAGTCTCCTCATTTTGAAAGCCTAAGAGATCTTTGTGAAAATCATCTTTAAACACATCGACATTGAACTTCACAGCAAGTGAATAAGAATACAGAAATTTATAGCTGAACATTTGGGTGACTGTTCAAATAGGATGCAGATTTAATCTCCAAAAGCCTCCTAAAAATGCCGGTTTGAAAGTGTTTGCAAATGCAAAAGGATGATAAACATGTCTCTCGTTGGCATCTGCCTACATGCTACAGGTACAAGTGTGATGCCATCTCATTTACTGTTTGCTTCCAAAACTTCACATATGTACTTTTTTAGATACAGGGGTAAAAATATCATCAACAATATATCGTAGTAATGAGACCACAGTAAGTTAGCATTAGATAAAACACTTCCATTTTGAATTTCTAAGATGACATAATAATGTACATCAAGAAATACTGACAATAATTTTGAATGCCAACGAATGCTTCAGCACCTAAACACAATACAAGAAATCTTATCTTACTGATTTACATCAACTAAAGATTAATACGTCTACAAGTATTTTTTCCTCATTATCAGTGGTATCTAACATGCTGCATATGTCACTGACCCATCACTTTCTATGCTGTATCACAGATAAAAGCTTCACTTTTTCCAACTCATGAGTGTTACTACAAAGAATCTTGTGTATTCTTGGAAGAATGCTCTAATGTGTTTGGGGAAAAAGTAGAGTTAAAATGTATACAATGTGCCTATGAAGTATTACAGAGATCCCTTCACATTGTGAGGCAAGGAAGGAATATTTCATGTCGAAACAGTAACATTAAAGAACAAAACTGGGAAACAGTTGCTTCTATTCAGAAGACTCATATTTATACTATTAAAAAAAGTTTCTGGTATATAATCTATCAAATTTGGACTTTTACATTCCTGCTTTTTCAACCCTATATGGACAGATTTCGATAACATGACCTACATGGGGAATTGATTGCTAGCTTAATTATATGGGCTAGATCAGACAGTGAAAGGAAGCAGGGATCACCAAACTCATGAAACATTCCTCAGAAACACCAGATTCAGAAGAAAAAAAAAAAAAAGGCAATGTTCTGAATGTTTGGAGAGGATTTCAATCTAAGCACGAACTGTCTGATCTGGATATTGACCAAGGAATCCATGATGACAGACTCTAATTTCCCAGGCATAGAGACAGCTCTCAACAACAGGAAGAGAAGAAAGTTTGCTGAGCATGAGAGTTAGCCTTGTTTTATGAATGCTTAAATAGCTCAGTAGTCAATACAGCATGTATTGATCATCAACAATCACAGCCTAGGTTCATTACTATCACATCTTACGTGCCTATAAATGTACTGATATACACAGCTGCATGGAAATTCATAAAAAGATTTCTTCAGAAACTTGCAACTTAGGCTGGAACTTTCAAGTGATCCTCTGGATAAGTAATCCATTCTAACATACAGCAAAACAAATACAAAATTCAGTACAACACAACTGAGCAACACACAGGAACAGCACAGCCATTTCAAACTGTTTGCCTGTTTGTCTGCTTTTCTAAGCTGTGACCAGTTCCAGCAGTCAGCTCGTCCTGTGCATGACCTGTACTCCACTTCTTCATTTCTTCTCCCTTCCACTCAGAGCAGTTTATATACTTGAAGGCAAACAGCTTTGCCTTCCAAAGAACCAGTACCTCTGCTGGTATCTGGAAATGCCCTGGGAACAAAAACCTCTTCCCATCTCCCGTGACTACGCCATAGAATGAAAACACTGGCATTAACCTGTGTTAACCTGTATTCGGATACTGATTCAGCTGCACAGGAGGAATTACTCCACTCTAAAGACTTCGATTAGATTTAGTACAGGGTAATTTGTCACTGGTCTGAATTATTCTGGTATATCAACATCACAGTCCTGTACAGCAGCATGGTCCTACTTTCAATTGCTTTGACAGTATGGATCTAAGATTTTACCATTTTCCTCTTTCTCTTCTTGACCATTTCAAATATCCTTAAGTATAACACAGAATTTTATCCAAGCTGCTAAGAGTAATATCAATCATAGAAAACAGGTATCAGTTGCCTGCCAGAATTAATAGCTAACTGATTAATGGACAACTCTGACTGAACAAATCTCAGGAAATACAAAGAGGTCAGAAGTGATGATGGAAAATTCTGCAAAGTGAAGATGTTTAAGCAAACTGAAAGCACTGCCCGAAAAAATAAGAGTTTCAGATCAAAAGTCATTTATATTGGAAGCAATTTTCATGGGACAATTTCCTATGAACAGATGAGATTTTTAAATAAAGTATGTGCCACAGTAAAAAAGAAAAGAAAAGAAATAACATCAATAAAGGAATCTGTACAGCAAATGTGTCACAAAGAGAGATGGGGGTTACCAGCAGTGGAATCACTGCACTACAGCAGCCAACTTTGCTTTTTGTGGAGCATCAGAAACAACTGAGAGAGTTCTCATGGTGATAGAAACAGTGAAAAAGAGCCTTTGCTGGTAATTCTTCTGGCTCTGCGAATCACAGTCTGTGCACATGGATAGATACACAATTACATCAAACTAAGGCTGCAATGCAGTCCACATTTTTCTTTAGGGAAGAAGATACATTTTATTTATTTATTTATTTCTACTAGTCCTGCGATGTAGAAAGCCAATGGGCATCACTGTTTTTTGTTCTACATCATCTCTTTTAAATTGTGAGTGTTATGCATCTGTCTAACTCCACCATCACATGCTATTTGTCTGGAATCGCAGTGACAATTCACAACAGTAACATTAAACAGCTGCATGCCTATCCAATGAGCCTACCCAACGAACACATTTGTCACCAGCAAGGAACAGAACAAGCTAGGTACTGCACAAAGCAAAAAGCTACGTGCTATTTTCCACCAGCTCTTGTGATGCATTGCAGGTACTCTTTTCCTGAACCAACACTAACCTGTACTTGCTGATCACACAAGGAAGCGGGCTACATGACGTGCAAACTGTGAGCTGTTTAGCAATTATGCATTGCTGAGGCGTTCTCACTAAACAGTAATTGCATGAGCTCAATGGAGGAGTTAAAGACAAACAAGGACTTGGAAAACCTGCATTTAACTTGGAAGTGTCAGAGGCAGGTATAATGCTGACCTTCGGTTTTATGCGCAGAGCTTTTTTGGAGAGCAATTTTGCACAAACACCGACGTAGCTTTTCTCTAAGTGCTCTAGCTTACTAACATCCTTTTACTCATTAAAACCAAACTGCGGTGTCTTCCTTTGGCCCAGAAAAAAAAAAAAGATTGATTTTTCCAAATCTTACACCACAATTCATGCCTTTGATAGAAAAAAGGCCTTCTCCAGCATTACTTTAGGATGACTCAGTTACATGAGTATTTTGTAAAAGTTTTGGGCACGTTAACAACAAGCACTGAAATAAGCTTACTGAAAGTGCTTGTTAAAGAACAAGATGATTACAAACACTGTGTGCAAGACAGAATCAATAGAAAGTTTACCTTCCTTATGGCTACCTTTGCGTAAATTGGTTTAAATTGTTGCACTGCAAATTACAGATACGTGAGATTAATGAGAATGTAAAAGTGTTTGGTGCTTTGAGTACATGCACAGAAGGGAAAGGTCCGGGGTTTTGTTCATCACTCCAGAAGTGGAGAAAAAAACAAAAAACACATTCAAGTAAATATATCAGAAGTCCCTAGAGCAGCTAGTAATTACTTTTGCTTATATTAGAACTAACTAGTCCTTATCAAACAATTTAATTAATCTTCATGTAATAAAGACAAATTATTAGAACATCGGGTAGAATTTTTCATAATGGAATCAATAGGCACCATGCAGAGCTTTCTGCTTCACACAAAGACACTGCTTGCCTGTTGCAGCTAACAGCATCAATCTGATTACTGATGTGGATACTGCCATCAAAATTAAAAATATGGAAAAGTTATTACCCACTGTCTGTACAGTCATCACAGACAGTAGTTTCCATGGAAATTAAATCTACAACAGTGCTTTCTAACACGTACGAATCTTAACTCTTAGTTCTCACTAAAGGGCCCAAAAGTTACATTTTAAAAGGCTTAAAAATTATATTTCTGAAGGAAAAACATTGAGAATGAATCAGCACATTATGTATAGGTTTATTTTATTCTGGAGTAGAAGAGTTTTCTTTTCACTAACAGTAATTTCAGAAAGTAACATCTGGAGTACAGCTCACTTCCATAAGATAGCAGAAGCTTCATAAATACTTCTCACCTGGGAGTCTTCACCAAAACCCACAGGTTCAAGGCAGGAGCTGAATTGCTGCCAAAACTGCCCTGAGGAAGAGCTGGGTGCTGCAGGGCAGCAGCAGCTTGCTCAGCCAGCCCCAGGACAGGCCAGGGCTTTGCCATCCCTGTCACCTGGCTCTAGCACTGCCTGCTGCTCCTGCTGCCTTCAGCTGTAAATGGGTTCTGACCAGACTTCGTGGCAGAAGGGAGGAAGTCAAGCAGTGTTATTTGACTTCTAAAAGTCTGATATTTAAACAGTTACTTACTTAAGAGAGTGAAAAGATGTAAAAACACAGTCTCACCAGCAGACTATTGCATTTTCTGGTAACAAAAGTTACATCCTTATAGCAGTAACACAGCCTAAGCAACAGTGACCTGACACGTATCCAGAACCAATGCACTTAAACAATTTAAAATAACAGATGACTTGAAGAAATCACAGCTGGTGATTTCTACACCCTGTACTCACATCACCTTGACAACTGCTATATTTCCTATCAATATTAACAAATGCCTAGATGGCTATTACAGAGAAATGCAAACCAACATCCCATATGACCTGATCATTTTTCAGGTTCCCACATTCCTGCAGAAGTGGCTGAACCCAAAGGAACTAAAGGAGACACAATAATGTGATTTATCATTATAACAACTCTTCAGAGGTAAAACAGAGTGTCCACCTGGATCAAAAGTGAGTTCTGGTTATATATGTTGTCCCCAGCCCACTGTTACCTGGTAAAACCAGATCAGCTTACTGCAGAAATTCTACAGTGCAAACAGTGAAAAAGTTGGGGATCTGTATCCAGCCTGTGCTGAATAATTACTGCAAGAAGACCAAGCTTTTGTATATCATAATCTTCCTCTAAGTAGAACAGAATCCAAATCACTCTTAATGCAAACTTAATTAAGTTCTAGACAAAACACTGCAGTATAAACATAACTAAATAAACAGTAAAGATTTCCGGGACCATACATCTATTTCTGGTTATTTTGCTGAACACATCACGTCAAATCAATTTGTTTATGGTTATAGGGCACAAGTTGCTGGCAGGCAGCAAAACAGGAGCTCACTGTCACTTCTAATTAGTGGCACCAAGACAACAGCACACCTACATGCCACATTTTCATACTGTTACCATTCATCACTTAGGAAAATTGCCACAGCTATAAACTGAAAAGGTCTTCACACCAAGTCAAATACTGACAATTCTCTGTGAAAAAGAAATCAATACTTAGCTATATTTGTTTTGCACTTGAAACATTTCCAGAATTTTCCTCCTCCCAAACACACAAAAAAATCACTTCCCAGTCTATCAGAAGAATGATTCAGAAACTGAACACCAGCTGCAAGCAGAATCAACACGCTAGCAAACTATGGAGCTGAACTTCTACTAGCGCTTCGAAGATCCAAAGGTCTGAAGTTTTCATGTTGTATTTTTCTCTCCATGGAAACAATGGGATCATACACATGGAAGGATTTGTTCCCTGTAGATAGATATCACATTGTCAAGAAAATAGAACTGGGATAACTAATTTAGACAATTACAAGCTCCATTACAATGGGTGTCTGCTGAAACAATCCCAAACAAAGAAAAGAAATAATAATTAACACTTGACTTTGTCACAATTCTCGTAGAAATTGTAGAAATCTCTACCTTAACTTACCCAGCCTCTGAAGGTAGCAAAGCATGTGAATTCACAACAAATAGAGAAAGACAAACAAGAAAAGCCACACAATTTGAGACACTGTAGTGCCACTGAAGCATGCAAGAGTGCCAAAATAAACAGGCAGGTTTAAAAACTTTCCATTTTACTTCAGTACTCACCACAACTTCCCATACTTTGGTTTTATGCACTCTTATTTTTAAAATTAACAACAGATCTTACTGATAGCTAGTGAAATATATATAAAAAAATACCCGGCAGATTTCATAACACATTATCATCCTATTTCAATTTCCCATCCTATTTTAATTTCCCCTTCTCTCCTGTGACACCAGAAAGAAGGCTTGGTTGAGGCTGCCATGAATTAGCTCAACAGAAGAATTTACAACTCATTCCCCATTCAATTTAAAAAGTGAACAAAGATTTATCTGATACTACAGGGTGCTTGAGAAAGACGCGTGTCTTCAAAAAAATATATTTAACAAGGGGCAGAGAAGACTTTAAAACACATATACATTACAAGATATACTTAAGGACTTTTTTTTTTTACGCATTAAGGTGGTAATTGTTTATGTTATGGATAGAATCTGCATGAAAACATAATTTTTAAAAATGTTTTGAGTTCTGTATCAATATTCCAGATTTAATCATTTCAGTGAGCTTTATCAAATGAAGACAACACTGAAATTGCATGGAAGAAGTTGATGAAGATATTCTGTGCAAAAAATTATTTGAGTATTTAGTAGGAGTCAGTAGTGCTACACTTCCATGACCATCACTGAAGGTCTGCTGGCTGACAAAGACAAGCTAGCAGTGCTTGCTTGCACGTGGAACAGAGAGTACGCGGCACCCTCGGCAGGCAAAGGTTGCAACCCTACCAAATGCTGCACTGTGATTTAAGAGCTCTCTGAAAACTCCTCTGAGAAAGATTCACCTTCATAAACAGTGCACCCAGCACTAAAGATTCCTAAGTCTGTTTCTTATTTAAATTGGTACTGGAAAAGAACTATTTTAAAAGTTAGTTGTCAATAATGTGGAGTGTGCACTGAAAACATTGCTAGTAAAGTACATAAAAGTTTAGTTTAGGCACAAGTTAAAAATACACTATATATATTTAACAATGAAGCCATAAACAAGTGCATTTTCTGACCATGAGAACAAGCTAAGTTAAAAATCTTGATGATAAAAATAGGATCTGAATACCCACAGATTACAGAAATTAGAGCCTCATAAAAGAACAAACGTGCAGTGTGATGAAGGATGAAATTGCTTGTGGTAATCAAGTAAATAAAGTAAAAGAGATGAACTGTAGTAAAAACATTAGGATGCAAAACTACAAACTTAGTAAGTTGCTCTGAATTCTTAATAGTCACTTCGCTCTTTGGCGTATTTCATGAGAGCAAGATGTGTTAACTCAAGAAAACTTTCAATCTCTAAAACATTTTTGAAAGCTGAAGTAAAATGTAGTCAGGAAATTATTTTTAATCATATACTGGGGGTGGGGAAGGATAAAACCACCGCATCTATGGAGTGGAGGAAAAGAAAAACGGAGAGAGAAAATAATTAGCCTGCACTGGAGAACTGCTGCCTGCATGTCCACGTGTGAGGTACTGTGGCAAATTCCCATAGCTTCACTGCTGCAGACCTCTGGTTATTAAAACTATTTACACAAACTACTTAAAAAGCCATACTTGCATTTTTAAATATCTATTTGTGCACAATGTTATACTTCAGTAATGACTGTCATGCAAATATTACAATCTAGTCTGACAGAGAAAAGTATAAAGAATTCTCTTTTTTTTTGTGAGACATACAATTTGGGAAGATAAAATTGTCAGTGTGGTGCTTTTTTTCTTCTTTAATTTTAAACTTAGAAGTCTGCTAGCCTTCAGTGTCAGAAAATCCTAATGAATAAACATGTGTTTTCGTCACGCACAGCTTGCCCTTCTTCCTGAACTCTAGAAATTTGAAATAAGCCTTTTGCTTTACATACTTGAATACCATTGGAGGACGAATCCCAGAAGATAATTTAAACTGAAAGAATTCTACACTGCTAAGTCACACAAATACCAAAATGGACTTAATTTCAGTAATTTCAGTATTTTCAGCAGAAGCATCTTTTTTTTTTTTTTTTTGCCATTTTCAGAGAAGAGCGTACTTCTGAGTTGAACTGGAAACTATTTTGCATATATTTGGTCCATTATTTTTTGAACTCGCAAAAGAGAGTGTATTCAGTCTTCTTCCGGTGCATCCACAGGTTTGCAGTCCCAGCTGGCCAAACAAAATCCAAAATGAAACTAATCTTTGTAAAAAAGCAAATTGCGTGATCCTAGCTAGAAACACGTTCTTTACTTTATGGTAAATGTGGTTTACTTTCATTCCATTTATTAGACCTAAGAGAATACTGCTTTAGTGACCTTTTACAAATTTGTTTCCTCCTAGCAGCTTTAAGTTCAGGAATTAATTACAAGCCTTGGTTACCTCAATCATATGTAGCCAAGATTGTGGTTCCAAATGCACTTCTACAGATCAGTTGGCAAGGATCTCACCATCTTCGCTTATAACAGCAGCCAAAAGTTCATTCCTCGTTATTACAAACATATTTTCAGAAAATGTTATTTGAGATTCTTCTTCAACAGCTAAAACATCAAAACTATTGTGGAAGTAGAAGCTTTTATCAAAGCAGGCAAAAATAAAATTGTTAAAAAATATTCTTTGTTCAGATATTGTCTGCAAGGAATGAAAATCCATCATAGATGTTCCCATGCTTTGGCCAAACATCCCCTGTAGCCAGACTGCGGAAATGAAATAAACAAGAACATCATATATTTATTATTTCCTCTGGTTTGCTAAGAGTATTTAGGCTAGAACTGCCTCCTGCCTGGATTATCTGGAACACAAAGAAATATTACTCTGATTCTATCAGTACAGAAATACTCCTAGATTGGTCTCAAGTAAAAAGAGTGGTTTAGTCTAAGGTAGTCCAAATGAATTCAATAGCCTTGCTGTGACCTGGAAGGCCCAGGTTACCTCCTGAGGTCTCTTCCACTCCACATTACCCTGGCTCTAGTCTAATAACCAGACTCACTGTTCAGCTAGAATTCAGTCTTGTTTGGAACTATATCTTTATATATAAATATAAATTAATATATTAATATTAATATATTAAACAGCAGAAATACTGACTACAGCAGAAAAATTGGCTCAACTTCAGGTAGTTCTATATATAATTGCTATAGTCAGTATATCTGCTGTTTAATGTTCTTGATAGTATAATTACAAGTATCTTTGAGTTTCTATAACCTATAGATAATATGTACATTAACTAGGTACATTAAAAGATTCCACATTAGCCAAATATTTACAGCTGCTGTACTCCCATGACCTTACTACTGCTGTGACTTTGGTGGTGATTTTATCCTTGTTAGATGTCCTTTGGTCTGTTTATGCAGCTATTTATCATCACACCTGGTCTCCTGCACTACATTAATAGGTATTATTTGCTCTCCCCTAATATCGCACCCGCTTTCTTTTAATAATTAACAGATATTACATCCCTAAGTACTGCTTAGAGAACTCCCTAGTACCTCAGGTATTTTCCTTACTGGAAAACTTCAAAGAAACTCTGTCTAAGGGTTTTCCTGAGCCATTTATTTTTGCTGACTGACAAGACTGCTCAGCCAACAGAAGTCTTACAACTGCCCTCTGAAGCCCCCCACCCCCCAGTTGAACATACAGTGTGGTATATTACTCCCAACACATCCTACCCTATTTGTCTAGCAGAGAATTTTCCTCAGGTCAAAACTGAGCCTGAATTCTTGCTTTCTCACAACTTACATTAAATCACTCTTAAAACAAACTACCAACAATCAACAAAAACTCTTAGCTCTCCCTTACTCTTCTGAATTTTTAAGCAGAACAGCAAAGCTAAAGAAACTCAAGCATTGGACTTCACTCCTTCATAGTAATGCAACAGGTCAAAGATTTCCAAAGCAAATGTAACTGCTTTGTTTCATCATCACATGAAACAAGGTCACCTAGACAGAACACGTTCACCTGCACATCATCACTACCTGCTCCTTTTCCATTCTGAGCAATGTTGTGGGATTTGAGTTATAAGATCTCTTGCCTACAGTCCTTTTTCTCCCACCCTCTCAACTACTTACCATACACAGCTGGAGCACTCCAAGTATTTTTCTCCAATGCTGATTTGCAAACTGCTTTCTTTCTACAATCTTTACTGTAAAGGACTATAGCATCAACCACACTGCACGATCTAAATCCACGGACAAGCAACTTACCTTACTGCCACCCCACAGAACCTAGTTTTACCCATGCCTCCACTGCACTTCCATTATTTACTATACTATTCACAAAAAAGAAAGGAAAAAGCTGGATAACCTTTAACAAGTAAATCTCAGCAAGATGGCAACAATATAAATCTATGGTTTTTCAACTCATTCAAGAGACAAAAGAGATAGCAACAGCAAACCGCCAGCATGGAATTTGCAATTTAAGAGTTATTTAAAGCACATGTCTACATTTGCTTTTTATCTCAGATCAGGTGTGTGCTTAGAGGCTGAGCTTCCCATGGCCTCTGCTCCCTGAACTGTGATTTGCATCACAAAGGGCTCCTTCAACCCAACCTGCACTGCAGCCAGCCAAACTTAAACCCCACCATGCTCTGCTGCTTGAGGTCAGCTTCATTCACTGTCTATAAACAGGTCTCAAATTTAAGCTTCTGAATACAAGAACGTTATGCACCATCTATTAACATCCCTGTCACAGGGTTCATCTCGTACCCCTTAACAACAGGTTACATAGTTCAAATTAATGTTGACTCCACATTTCAAGGAAGCACCAAGTGACTGAACATTAATTTATAATTTTACTAAGTTACTTGTTACGCAGGTAACTCATTCTATTATAGAACTCTGTGTATGTGCATTTTTGTTTCTACTTATCCACAAATTTCCATCAGCTTTGAGACCAACGGTAATCATCAGTTTTAAGGGGAGGTTAGAGAAGATTACAATGCTTGGCTGTATTAGGAAGTTGTGAACACTGTATTCCTAAGCTTACTTAGGATGTAATTCATAGTTATGTAAGTATTTTGAGTTTACAAGCTGCTGTACAGCCTGTTCTTGCTTTACTCCCGCAGATGTACGATTTAACTACCTGTGAACCCAGAACCAAATTTCTGCAATTGCTCTGCTAACCATCATCTTTGCGTTTTTTGACTCTCCTACAAGATTAGAGCTGTAAATTTAAATGAGTCCCAGATAAGTCCAGGCCAATGTCTCACGAGTCAAGTTATTGTAACAATCTACATTTTTAAACATGTGGTCAATTTGCTATCCAAAAAATCATCATGTAAATTTAACTGAAGAACGACTGATACTTTTGATTTTTTATATATATATATACACACACACACACTCCTACATATATTAAATGCATGTATACATATATATGTTAAAAGTATGTGTGTACATAAAACATGCATATACATAATTATATTTGGATAAAAAAATGGTTTTGTAACTAAAAACAATTAAAAATTCAAGCTTTCTGGATATCCAGCCTCAGATTTCTAGAGGCTGTTTTTGGGGGTTGTTTTCTTCCTTCAGCTAAAGAAAATATATAGCTTTAACATCAAATGGATCTGAGGGTGTGCAGACATTATATTTGTTAAAAGCTGAGCACCTAAAAATGGAAACAGATGACGTTAGTAAAGATCTGAAGATACTGACTTTTGCTTAAGATATCTGTAAAGACATCATAGTTCAAAGAGTCTATTTATCTTACCAAAAATTTAATGGAGCCAGCCTTTTAATAGCCTGCATTAAGAGAAATGTTCCATTTTTTAAAACGATGACTCACTTCTGATTACTTCCGATGTATAGGTGTCCTTTGCAGAGTATCAGGCTGCTCTATCTAACCTTCGTACACTGGAATGACCTTTTAGTCATTTTATTTGCGTGATGGGAAGCAGCAATTGCATTTTTGATCCTCAAGGCTTTCGTAGGGCAACTGCTATGCTGCCCACCCATATTTCTCTCTCATTTGTCTGCCATAGTTATAGAGCTTTTGGAGAACACATACCACATCTGCATTACAAAATGCCTGCTTAGGCTTTTTTTTCCATCATTACCAAAAGTATTTTAAAAATAGTAATCCTTCAGTAAAAGGGAGAAGAACCACCTGTGTACTATTAATCAGAGCACGCACTTTTGCCCTCAAAAGCAGGTTTCTCCCCTGTTTTTCTTACAGTAGTATGGTTAGGTTGCAGTTGGATTTGATGATCTTTAAGGTCTTTTCCAACCTGAGCAATTCTAAGAATCATAGAATCAATGACAGAAAACAACCACAGTACTGTAACTAATGAGAACAATAACAGCAACATGTACTCCAAACACCATCCTCATTGAATGCGTGACCTCCAGATGCTGAGCAACACCCTGAAAGACCTGTAAAAGACTTAACACCAAGAGACAAGCATCTGATTTCTGCTTTGGCTTGTGATTAGAGGGAAAAAGAACAAAAAAAAATGAATAGTCAATTTGAGATAATGTTCAGAGAAATAATTACAGCATTCCAGAAAGGTGAGACACTACCCATGTAACAACACAGCACCTCGAGTCCAAGAATTTGAACTACTTAACTCATTTGACTTCATAAAGATAGCAACTTGACATAAGACTGTACTCAGAATAAGGAATTCCTCCCACAAAATTAAAGGCTTTCTTTGCAGTCATTCAGTAGTTTATAGCCCTGTATTTTGACACTTCAACCACAATTTCAGACCACTACACATCAACTGTCTGTGGGGTATGAACATTCATTTTCCTTCTGTGGAAGGACATCAAGTATCTATATTAAAGAATAGTAGGTTCTTCAGTGAAATCTTTAATTCTGAAATTATTGTAGTATATATAATTAATTAAATGCCAATTAATTAAATAAGGATATTTTCCAAAACCTTCATTCAAAATTTCTTCCTGGCATTTAGCCTGATTATACTCATTTAATCTGATGTAATTTTTGTATTTACACCAACTACAACAGCAGTGAGAATCAGACCTAAGTACTGAGATTTTGTCTACCAATGAGTATTTAAGTACATGTTAATATGGTCTACATATAAAACAATCAAGAAGATTTGAATATCATCTCTCAAACTCATAAGAACAGAAGGGTAGCTGCTGAAATCCAGACAGGAACACAGATGTACAGGGCCATTACTAGGTAAGAAATCTGAATTATACAGAGAACCAGAGAAGAGGTTGATGCTCATCACTACTTAAAATCAATATAAACAGCTGTGCTTATGCACATCACCCTTCTAAGTGTACAACACTTAGGCCAAAGTAGATGAGCAAAAGAAGTACAGCTTCAAGTCACATACCCACCAACCAGACTCTAGCCTATGTCTAACACTTCCATTGTTATTGATGGATACTCAGATCCCTACTGTAATTTAGAGACTCTCAAAATTAAAGACTCAGTTCTATGAATCATTTCCATGAATCCTGACAGGCAAAAAATTGCTTGAGAGAACAACTTCACACAAATTGTCACATTTTAAATCGATAAAGTTTCAATATTATGTTTCTCAGTTTATGTCTTAGATATGAAACACTTGGTCACTCTGTCAGCTGGCAAAAGAAACTCCATATAATATTTCTATTTAAAGTCCATAAAGTCTTTCATTTTTCCCCCCATGTGTTTCAGAGGCAAAGAATTGAGTTTGAATATACCAAAGTGAGAAAGAACACACTGGGATGAATGTGATGCTAGTAAAAGGTCTGACTTTCAAAAAAAGAGATTTTTTGAAAATGCATGTCAGACTTCTAGAGTTTGGAAGCCACCTATCCAACATAATAGTCACCACACCCCAAAGCCAAACACCTACTTTTGGGCATTACGACCCTCAGGAAGAAGACCTTGCACAGATGATTCACTTGTAAAAGAGCATTTCAAAGGGAAGAGAGCCCTGAACCTTCTACTCCCATCCCTCCCTCTCCAATGCAGCCACATGCAGCAACCACCAGCACAGATGCTGGCTCCCTGGCTGCAGAACTTCACAACAGAACATAACTACATAGTTTAGAAAGTCATTCCCAAAATGTACTAAATTGCCCGGAAACCATTTTGTTTACTCTGGTCAATGAAACACTGTTATCTCTCTTACAATAGCCCACACTGTTTACACAAACAAAGTTAGCTCTCATGCATCAGCCATCTATTTATTTAGCAGGAACGGCTAAATAAATCTCTGTAAATCAACTTCTTTGCAAACAAGAAACACAGCTGCTGCAAAACCTACTTAAAACTCCTTCCCACATCCAATATTTTGAGCAGGTGAGAAGAATAAAGAAATAAATCAGCACAGAGCATCAGTGATGCACTACAGCGTCGTGCCTGGCTCGTATTTTGCAAGCATTCTTAATGGAAAGAGATCATGCTCTACTTCATTCATAACTGTTTATTTTACATGTGAAGCTGCACAATAAGAAAAGCTTACACTTTCTACTCTAACTAGGTACTATCTGAAGGATATAGAAAAGATGGAAGTAAAAATTAGAGAATACATACTAGAGATTGGTAATTGCGTGAGTAACCTCTAATGAACATTAAATGCTAAAAGGAATACTGCTTATCAGGTCAGTAATAAGCATTGAAAGAACATAAGCAAGAAGAACTAATCCCTGATGAACCTCAAAAGTTTTATGTGCATTCTGTAATAATGTAGAAGGAACTCGGCACTTTGTTTTACTTTGCAATCCTTTTTCCTAATATTTTAAATGTGAAAGCCAGAAAGTCAGACTCAAAGCAGGCTATCAGAACCCGCTGCAGAACAACAAGTGCTCTGAGAAAAGCTCACAATTTCAAGCACAGCCATGAGGAGAAAGAAGGTGCATATATGGAATATTAAGACCTGGATGCAGTTGATGCTTTTTACACTGCCCCCTTCTGCAGCAAGCTGTGGAGCACTCTGCTTTTCAATCAGGATATGTGTGCCCAAGAACACAGTGTGTATCTCCTGAATGATTTTTATTTATTTTTTATATGAGCAGGCAATATTAGGTCACACTGTGGCTGTGGCAGAAGCACCTCGTTCTGGACCACCTGAATACACGTGCACCAAAAAAGTGGTTTTGTTTGCTTTTCTTTTAAAGTTCACAGAATCATAGAATCTCTCAGGTTGGAAAAGACCTTGAAGATCATCGAGTCCAACCACGACCTAACCATCCTACCCTAACTCTAACAATGCTCCACTAAATCATGTCCCTGAGCACCACATCCAAACAGTTTTTAAGCACATCCAGGGTTGGTGACTCAACCACCTCCCTGGGGAGTCTATCCCTGTGCTTCACAACCCTTTCTGTAAAGAAGTTTTTCCTGATATCCAACCTAAACTTACTCTGGGGCAATCTGAGTCCATTTCCCCTCATCCTATCACCTGTCACCAGTGAGAAGAGACCAACCCTGCTCTCACTGTAAGCACCTTTCAGATACTGGAGGAGAACAATAAGATCTCCCCTCAGCCTCCTTTTCCCCCAGACTGAACAGCCCCAGTTCCTTCAGTCTCTCCTCATAGGGCACATTATCCAAGCCCTTCACCAGCCTTGTTGCCCTTCTTTGGACCTGCTCCAGCACCTCAATGTCCCTTCTGTACTGAGATGCCCAAAACTGAACACAGTTCTCAAGGTGAGGCCTCACCAGAGCCAAGTACAGGGGCAGGATGACTTCCCTAATCCTGCTCACCACACCATTCCTGATCCAAGCCAGGATGCCATTGGCCTTCTTGGCCACCTGGGCACATTGCTGGCTCATATTCAGCCAACTGTCCATCAGTACACCAATGCCCCTTTCACCAAGGCAGCTTTCCAGCCACTCTTCCCCAAGCCTGTAGGGTTGCCTGGGGTTGTTGTGACCAAAACGCAGGACCCAATACTTGGCCCTCACTACAGAAGGTCTCATTAAAACACAGAGAAACAGAAATGCTCTGAGGCCTCCAGTAAAAAAGCTTAAATGTTTCGGGTGAACCAGAAAAAAATCCTGATGGCCTTCAAGTTTATTTGAAAGACGGATTACAGAACATTATGTAAGGCACAAATCTCAGAACTATTCCCCATTGAATTTACAAATATTATCAAATTTTACAAGATCATGAATTTTCATAAAAAGTGACATTTTGAAAAAGCTTCCCTTGCTTTAATCCTCCTCCTTTCTTTTGATAGGATTAAATGCTGAAATGGCAGACTGTTAAACAAGCAGACCGAAATGCCAACTGTGAGGCATTTAATTCTGCGTATTTACAAATTAACGTTTCACAGTTGCTTCAAAATTTGACATTATTGTTGGGTATCCTCAGGCAACTCATTTCAGAAGGTGCTGAATTTGATTTACATTATTACTCGTTTTATATTTGTGTGTCACTACCAGAATACCTTTAGTTTCCCGTAAGCCCTGATAAAGCAAGTTTAGTTTTATGAAAGACTAAGAAATATCCCTTTTGTTTTTATTAAAATGTACCAACCAGCCTGCCTAGAGTAATTTCAGAAGTTACCACTGTATTCATGCGTAGAAGCCCACAGCTGACAGAATCACCTCCCACAAGCAGCAAAGACTGTGGTCTGTGTACGTGTAAGTGGATACGCACAAACTCAGAACGTATTGAGAGGCTGATGGCACTGCCCTTACCAGTTACTTCAGTGCTGACCTCTGAATGTACGGAGAAAAGAATAAGTGGGATTTGAAAAAATATTATTAAAAAAAAAAAAACAACAGGTAAAACCCCAATCAAAAGTACCCTCCCACCCACACTTGCTGCCTTTAAGATGACAGAAGTGTGGAGTTCCTGCAGTGCAACCTGAAGGAGCCTATTACTTTGAAATCAGAATTTAAGACATGTTCCCTCGTATTTGTCTTAGATTATCTAGCTTCATTATTTCACAATCAACAGCAATTATCTTATGCTTCCAAATTTCTATTACAAAAACAAAGCAAAAAAAAACTCCAACAACCCATAGAACAGATACATTTCGTCTTCCAGTTCAGAACCTTTCCTCTATTACTCTACATTGTCATAAACAATAAAAACCTTTTTTCCCCCCAGTCTGTAAGTGCTGGCTAGTATTTAGATACAAACATAAGTACAGTTTTAGCTGTGGAACACCTGTCTAGTAATCCAGTGCTGCTAATGCTGTCTAATGACTATATCCTATCCATAAATAATTTTCCCATAGCAATGCAGTGATTAAAGTTAATTCCAGCAGCAACAGTACTAATTAAGGTATTTAAGAATGTTTACGTGTCACAGGGGAATGTGCCAAATCATTTCTCTGAAGTTTTATTGGTATTTCAGACTGATTTGGTAAACAGCTTAGAAGCAAGAAACATCTTTGAATTACAACAGATACTTCAGTAATCATCCAGATACATTCAGTAACACAGCACTTTTTTTTCAGAAGCAATTTTGACATCTGCTAATATTCCATAAATAATGGATCAGATCAAAGTCTCACCAAGTTTATTATGAAGTATTAAACCTGTCTAATCTTTTATCACTACTACTAGTACAATAAAAAGAATGAAAATGCCACTAAGTGCAGAAAGTTAGGGGAATTTTCCTCAGGAACTTTGTAGAATGCTGTCTGCCTCAGTGGATGTATTCTCATGCCTATATGATACTACAACAAAACAAACATTTAAACCAGAATCTACTGAACTATTTTTCACTTCAACTTAGTCTATCATTTCTCCACCGTAATTTCTGATATTCATTTTAACAACTTCATCTCAATTAATTATTGCAGACACGGTCATTTAAAAGAAGGATTTAATGTGAGAAAGACTTCACACAGTTGCAATTTCTCAGAAAGTCAGTTCCAAACCTAAGCATGTTTGCAACATTTCTAATTCTATTGAGGGACTTGGCAATTCTCTTGCTATCCAGCAAGGTGTCCTAATATTTTTTAACTTAACTTGCATATTTGAACTGATTTTCTAAGGAAAAGAGACCCCCATGATTGTATTAAACATGATAAATAGAAGTTACATAGCAAAGTGGCTTTGCAAGGTGCTAACTTTCAGTATTCAGCCATAATCAAGATCTTTAGAACCAGGATCATAAAGCTAGTTTACCCCTTCAGTGGCATAAAGTTCAAGGTGGTTGAGCACAATGAGTTCCCCATACTGACAGTGCAACTACAGATCCAGCAGCTCACGCCAAGGAGCCACTGCTCTCAGCAGGCAGTGATGGGACAGCAGAGGACAGGAACACAGCTACTCAAACCTCCTTACATCTCAGGTCATTGTTCTTAAGGATGGAAAACTTGAAAACCTGCCATTCCATTTCAGGTGCTGAAACAGAACGTGAGCCCAAGTCCTTTTCTGCAGTTTTAAACGGGCCTTTCTCCTACCACCAGTTTAGTTCTACTGCCATCTGCTGTCACAAACACACCAATGCCACATTGCCTGCTAACGAGAGCAAAGAACACGTTTTGAAATTGCTCTGGCACAGATGCTAACACGCAGCTAGTGAGCTCAGGGAGCTAACACAGCTAATTCACAACCAAACAGCCCTCACAGTGCCAAGAGGTGGAATAGATGGAGATAACTCTAGGAACCACCACTGTTTTCTGTGATGTTTGGCTGCCAAACCAGGCTCTTAAAACTTCCTCAGAAGTTTCTCTGCCTGCGTGCCAACTACTGGCTTCCTCTCTGCTTGTGCTTTCCCTGCCCACCTCCTGCATGCTGTGCTCAGAAAGGTGCTTGCAACCGAATGCTAAAGGAGCCAGATTGAACCTCTGGTCAACCACTCACATTTTTCATTTGACTGAAAATACAGCAGCTAAGACAATGGGAAGCAATTGTCTTTCTGATGCTCAGTCATGTACTCTTTTAGGGATAACAGTATAAATAAGCTGAGAACAAGTTTCACAGCAGTTGTCACAAGGAGTTTTAAAAGCAAGACAAAAAGGAATTTAATCACAGAGATTGAAGAGAGATTCCAGATTCTGGCTGCTCCAGCCATTAAACAGTGCTGAACTCCAGAACTGCAGTCAAATATAATGCACTGAGTTCAGCTCTCTTAAAGCTCTGACAGTAGAGGGTAAAATAGATAACACTGATTTTCATTCCAGTGATTTCTTTTTATGAAGCCAGTTACTAAGATGAAGTCTTTGTAAAGTTTCTGTTGTTTTCAATAGGCACAGTACTTACTCTGCTCAGCCTAAGTTCAGTTTGATAACTACCACAGTATCACTGATGTGAAATGTTAAGGCTCTCATATACTGCACCTCTTGTTTTGAAGAAGAGAGCCAATGTTATTCCTCCCACGTATGCGAAAGAAATGTATTTTGTAGGTTGTGTGCTGCTAAATTCATGTTATCAAGCATGATAATAAAAGATTAACTTACAATACCATTAATACTACTATGTTCTATATTTGCACAGTTTTAAAAGTATTTTTCTTTAGCAGACATTATTCATATGCTCCAGAAAAAGTTAGAGACGATTCCCTCCACATTTTGTCAAAATGTAGGCAAAAGCAGGAAATTGGTCATGAGTTACCCTTTGAGCACATCTTCAGTACTCATGTCAGAAAGGAATACACTACTGCCCAGTGAAAGACAGGTGAACCTCATTCACTGTTTTCTAAACATTGCCTCACCCAAATGCAACAGGTCTACAAATGCACATTTTAAACTGTTTGCTTTAAAGCAGATAATAGTTGATAATTAATATATGCAAATTAGGTACATTTTCAAGCACAACTGTGATAACTGAGCACGATGCTATCCATACATCTCAAACTGACAGTCAAAAAACTTTGGATTGAAAAGAAAACAACATTATGTTTTTAGTGTTTTCTTCCTGCCAAATCACCCATTTGACTGCCCAGAAGGCACACTGTCTAAACAACATAAGACCATAAGACATATTGCAACATACAAAGATTATATCCATTTTACCGTTTTAATAGAACTCCTTGATTTTTCTTCCCAAACACTACTGCTCAGCTCCATTGTGCAATGAACATTTGTTTCCTTTTCATAGGATCCAAATATAAATAACCTGAAACAGAAAAGCCTGTAGTAAGAATTGTAACACTATTACATAGCCCAGATATCATGCTAAAGTCACTGTTCTTCCCTTATCCATCCCCTGTGCACTGTTTTCAATGTGCACAAACACAAGCCCACGTAAGCAATTCACAAAAGACAAGGCACTGCCACCCTCTAGTGGAAGAATTCTATGTGTGCCATAAATCATTTCAAAATTTTAGCTAGGACTTCTGTTTGTTTTGTTAAATGTTCAGTTGGAAGAAAAGTACTTTCCTAGACAATAACTACTTATAAACAAACATAGCAACGTGAATTCTAAACTTACAGCATACAACAGCTTTTCTTGGTTTGGAAGTGTGTTACTGTAGTACTAAGTCACTGTTTATTTGTGTCTATTTTGCTGTATTAGGATCCTCTCCTATCTGCAATTCTTTTGATACACTCACAACAAGCAGAAGAGGTTCTTTATGCATAATATGCTATTCCAGAAGGCTACAAAGCCTGGCAGTTGGATACCAGTACTACAAAATGGGGAAAGAAACAATGTTTTTTAGGATTCATAAGAGCACTTAAGTTATACACAGTTTTATCTCACAGTAGCTGGAATTGGATAAATATTTTGGAATAAAAACCTCAAACAAATTATATTCTTTCAAGAGAGCTGTTTTTCTGTATACTTTGACAGTTTCTAAGCTTTCTAAGCATTCAGCCAAAGTATCTTATTTGTAATTGAGATACTTTTATCTGTTTTATACAAGTCTTTAGATGATGAAGATGAAAACTGTTAGAAAACCACACCAGTTCTCTGTTCATGCTCTTAAATAATGTTTCTATGTTTTCTAAGTAGTCATGACCAAAAAGTTCATAGACTTCCAGACGTGGAAATGCGTTAATATTTTGATAATTAAGTAAAATAACTGAAAGCAAATGTAACCAACAACTAGAATTGGTGAAATTAAACTAATCCCAAGGTAAAGCATCTCTCTGTCTACAGTAGCTCTCTCTAACCTGTGTTGCAACAAAGGGAATTAAGCATTCCTTTTGTATGTCTCTCTACAAAGTATTTATTTAACTGCTTGGATGTAAGTGAACATGTGGGCAAAATGGTATTTGAGGATCCTTACTGGTGCTCAATTTTCACACTTGCACCTGGGCTTGTACCCAGCACACTGTACAAAGTGTCAGATGTTTGTGGCTCAGTGTTAGTTCCTGCATCCTTAATGCCAAACTCAGATGTGAAGTTTGCACACTTGCCCATTCTCTACTGAAACACTGCAAAGAGCAGATGTCAGCTTTACTTCCAGATTGACCCTCAGCACTTGTTTATCTAGACACTACTGGATCAATTACAGTAAAAAGAAATTTTTTCTCAGACCAAACTGATTAGGTATTATGACTCAACAAGACTAAGTTTGTTTGAGGTTACTTAAACTGACCAAATCCCATCTTTTTTGCTTATTTTTAAGCCATCCCCCACAACCCTCTGTGGCTGCTCTGTTCTGTTTTTAGTAGCTGCTTTTAAGTAACACACTTTTTCTTCTGTGCCTACACCACAGTGAGTCTGTCATTGCTACCAGCCACTTCATTCAAGTTTTTCCACAGCTGGTCACTGGCTGCACACATTTCATTTTCTGGTCACCAAACTTCAGAGACAGGCAGGGGACAGAGGTGACATTAGGCTGCCAACACCCCACTTGAAGAAATGTATCACAGGCGAGCAAAAATATTCCTTCATTTCTAATAAGCAGTACTGTTCATGGATGCTTCACAATAGAGTTTGGAATCCAGTTTCCATATTCAGGAAGACATGGGGGAAATTTTAACCACTGTAACATTAAGGAAGTTTTTGTGTGAATAACATCTCTACTAGCATGCAAACGGAGATACTGTGTTCTTTAATGCAACCACAGAAAAAGATAAAGACTGTGCCACAGCACCCCCAAAACTACAGCATATTGAATTGATATCTATACTTCACAGACATTTGTAAGCCTGTCTGAAAGGGTTTAAGAAAGATGTTCCGATACAAAGTTTGTAGCTTTCTTTACTTATAATAAATCAATAAGGAAATGTGATTAAATTGACACTTAAATAATTTAAATGTTCATTTTAATAGTTCACGTTATGGCATTGTTTTATTAGAGTTGACAGATTTTTAGATTTCCTCCACAGATTATCTTAAAAAAAAAAAAAAAAGAAAGAACTTATATGGGACATGTTGCTTTGTCCTTCCCTTTCCCTAAAATATTGTAATTGTTGGTCTGATGTTTCCTCTTTCATAGAATGACCTTTACTGTCAGGATGCAAAAGGTTTTTACCTGCTGATGTTTTTGCAATGAATGAGTTCTGAGAGTTAATGGGAATGAATGTACTGCAACCATAAAAACACTTTTTCAGCAGATCAGGCAAAGACTGTATTTCTTATTTATGCCAGTTGAGGCCATTCTTTCCTTAATTTTGCATTAAGATGCAGAAAAAAAAAGTATTTAAAATGACAACCTCACTTTTCTAATTTCAAGTATTCGGTTCTGTGAAGAAAAAATAAAATTAAGCAAGAAATGTCTAATATAGGAAGTGTGCAAATTGTGCCATCACTGTAGTGTCACCACTGTTGTTCAAGATTTAACTGTTAAACACGAGAACAGAAACTGATTGCTACTCCTCCATGCAATGATTGACAGAAAACTTCTGTCATTCATCTTTGTCACAGTTACTATATGGAGAAAGAATATAAAAGCCTTCTGAGGCATTGAGCAAAAGAATGGAGAAAAATACAGAAGTCAGAGAGATGTTCTACTGGAAGTGAGAAGACTGTCAAGACCAAAAACTGTCAGGTAACAGTTAGTTAAACTGTTCTAAACAGAACAGCTTAGAAGTTCTCATTAGCAAACAGTGATTGGGCTTCTATGAGCTCATTCATATAGAACCTACACTATCCTTGGGGCACTCTGCCTGTGATAGAAAGTGCTCTTGAAGATTCAGTGACCTCAGAGCAGCTTTACATGAAGAACGGAGGTCAGTGAAAAGCAAACACTGGTCAGTAGCAAGGTACAATGCTCACTTTAAGTCTCTCAAGGCAAAAAACCCCAAAAATGTGCAAAGGTCCCAATGGCAGATGGGGAAGAAAACCCTTTGTGTCCTTGCATACAGTGCTGCTCAGCAAAAGAACCCTTCCCAACAGTCCCAGACAACTTTCACACACAGTGATTATGAAAAAGGGAAATTCTGACTGTTACTTTTATGCACATTTTGTATTTCTTCCTTTACTTCCAAACTCTTTTACATGCCTTTCAGCTCACAAATATCTTCAGCTACAAAGTAAGGAAAAGATATGCTTCCAGAGGCATTCTACAGACCACAGCTGTAGAAGTTTAATTTCAAAAAAGGATGGACACTTGGAAGATCTGAGGAATTACTACAGGACCAAAAGACAGACATCTAGATTGAGATGTGTCTGCTCAAGCGTGTGTCTAGAAATTCCAAGCAGCATAAAAGAGTCAGATTAAATCAGACCTGAAGCTTAAAAGGCCTGACAAGCCAGCAACTGCATCCTCTCTCTGCCATCTGATAAGCATCTGTGACAGCTGAAAATACTGAAAGGTCAGATGATGATGTCAAACTGAGCAATCTGGCTTCTAGAAGGTAACGGAAAGAAAGAAAACATTACTGATATGCTAGCAATGTAACACAGCATTTCATATTCAGGAAAGACAAAGTACTTAAAAGTGACTTTCCAAAGTCAAAGCAACTTCACAGAGCTCAGAAGTAGTTATTTTGGGCCCTATTAGAATAAAAACGAGCACGCTACTGGACTGAAATTGGAGACTGCCTGTGAAGAGATTGAGCTCCCTTACTCGGTATGGGTTCTTAACAGCCAAGGAACGTACCAAATCATTTAGAATTACTGGCTTGCTCACAGAGAATATATCACAAAGCTTGGAACTCAGGTAAGCAGTAATTCTTTCCAGAGAAGTGTTAAAGATCACTGCCGTGCCCCACACAGTCCTTCGAAGTATAACACTTTCTAGAAATAAGCTTGTTTTGAATGGTAAGTAGCACTGATAAAAGACATTATTACAGCAAATACAGTTCCAACATAGTTGTACCAGGCTACAGAAAAAAAAGGCATGCTAAATGGGACTCACATGGTAATATAACTAATGAAGAGTTAAAAATAACATCATCATAAACCAGTGTTTAGTTCATAAGGAGCAGAATGGCACAAGGATAGATCAAAGCCTAAGCACTACTAAGATAAGATCTAACACAAACCATGAACTAAAAGGTCTGACAAAAACAAACAAAACAAGAAGCCTGCACACTTGGTCCAGTTTTAAAGAGAACGGTTTTCTCTTCAGTAAAGAAAGAAAATAGATTTTGTTCGTTTCCATTATTTTGTTCAAGACAAAGGCAGTAAGTTATGCCTCATGAAAGTTACTTGGATCAAACTAAAACCGAATGAAAGAATTATTTCCCCTGTGCTTACAGCACAATACAATAGGATAATTACAACATTTATACTGTCCTGAAAGAGATTCATAATTCGGTGTGCCAAACTAGAAGAAAAACAGGAGCCTCTAACTAAACTAAATTCATAAGAAATAAAAATCCATTTGTATGCACACAATGTGGAAGTGCTTCAAACTTGCAGCACCTTTTGTTTGTTCATTTTTATTTTCAAAATATAATTCTAAACTGGAGTTCAATCATTACACCAAAAGATGCCACTTCTTGAATCAGTACAGCTATAATTACTATGATTAAGAAGCATATATATTTGCTTAATAAAGATAAACAAAAGACCACAATAGATACCTTGTACATTCAATTAACGTGACTTTTAGTCGACCTTCTGTCAGTGGTAAATCCTGTATACAGAGGTCTCGGTCTTCATACTCATCAGGTGACGACACTTGAAATGGAAAGAAAGGCTTGTACCTGAAAAACGCAGAAGAGAATTCAAATTACATAAACCAGATTAACACACATCTTATGAAGTGGTAACAGGATTGAAAAGAATCTTTAATGCTCCACAAGACAAAAACTGAAAAAATATTTTTCTGCATATTTACTGCTGAAAAAGAATAAAAAGTTAATAAAAGTTTCTGAATGCACAAGACTAGAGAACATGTAAACAACCTTTACTGCAACATGTAATCTGAGTTACATTTACTAGCACTGACAATTCTGAGAACAAGGCAAGTCCCACAGAACACGTTCAGGACTGCAAATGTTACTATACAGGAGTCCTTTTTGTACAAAATGCCTTAACAGGTCTTTATTTTAAGTTCATCAATAGCAAAAACCATCACTGCTTTCAAAGGTGAAAAAAATATTGAGATACTAAACCCTAAGTTGTTTCAGAAATGACGCGATAAGTTTAGAATCCTAAAGAAGCAGCACAGTTTAGTTACGCAGATCAGCGCTTCTTTCATTCTGTGAAAAGCATGTAACTGTTCTTTCCTTCCCATCTCCTGGAACTACAATAAAAACACAGGAAATGTGGGGTTTTTTTGTTTTTTTTTTTTCCCTTGAGCCTTATTTCCCTCATCACTGCACGCGACTCTTATGGAAAGCAGTACATATTCAAAACACTCAAGGTTTTACAAGCACTGTCTCACCACACAATTTGCTCTTTCTGAGCAGAGTATGCTGATTTCTGAGCACAGCCTTCCCTTCACTTGCCCCTGCTCCAGCGTGGGACACAGTCAGCATCCAAGGGCAGGCAGTAAGGGCTTGTCCTTGGAAACAGAAAAACATTATGGAATCTGCAGCAGTATTTAGATGAAGCATTTGAGAAAGCACTTCTAGGGAATTTCTTCTTTCCGTTTTGACTTAGTGCTAATTTCCTACCACTTTCTAGTGCTTGGTTTTCCATTCTATCACTGACACAGCCTTCCAGTATTTCTGTGCAGATGACTTGCAAATAGCAGTGTAGGAACATCGCTGCCTGCAGGATGTATCTGCCATTTCATAAGAAAGAAGTCTTTCACAAACACTGTTTGCTTAACCATCAGAAGCATCTGCTTGTCACATTCAGAGATCACAATATGTTCAGGAAACAGTCACACGGATCTGAAGTGGAGTCTCAGAAATTCAAATAAATCATGAAGTGCCCTTTGACTGTCGGCACTCTTCAGGAAGGAGCCCAGCACTCTGGTTCAAGACACTTCAGTTCTGTACCAGCACCAGCCTCGGAGAGAGCCATGAGAGAGACATTTCTTTTGTTCTCCTCGTGAATAAGTCCATCTTAACACTGCCATTTGTTTTTATAAATCCAATTCAATTTCTAGCTTTAATTTCATTCCAAGTTTCTCTCTCATTAGCTTCTCCAGAAAGAAGGCAGCTTTGAAGTTGGACAATTCAAAACACTGATTTTAAAACTTTACACAATTATTTTGTGTGAAAAAATATGAAGCACTTAGATCACAGTGGCCATAGCTTAGATTTGAGTGTACCACAACTTACCAGCCCCAAAATCTCCGTATGTGTGTTCTGTTTGGTTTGATATGCTACTTATAGCCTTACCTTGAAGTTCTAGAATTATTAAACAAATACTAATAATTACAAAAAAGGGAAAAATACCACCACTGTTCCCACTCTACTAACTGGGAGAAGCATTGCTGCTGTGGCACCTCAGACACATGTTGAACCCCAGCACAACCCTGCCATGGAACTCTTGTTCCTGGTACGAGCAGCAGCATCCTCTCCCTTTTAAGAATTATTTTTCCCCTTGGAAACAGATCCTGGTCAGATTTTGTTCAGAAAAGAAGGATCTGTTAGACAACTATGCTGTAAAAATAATGCCATGTTTTGAGTGAGTCATTATTTGTACATTTCTGATTTTTCAGCACAGTAAGAACTTAATTTCCACAAGCACACAGGCAAGAGTGCAAGGAATAAAAAAAAAAAAACACAACAAAATCCACCTTCTCCATTAGTCCAGCAACTATCTATGTACTGCTCTAAGAGGTCTTCCAAAAATAGCTTAATAGCTTTCCTTGGGAACCCTAAACCAGTGAGTAGTGTCTCAGCAAGTTGCTGGGACATGAGCTCCTGAGGGGAGAGAGGAAAAACAGAGGGGATCCAGTATGTTCCAATCACCTTCCTCATCTTCTGCTATCAATAAGACATACACATACACATATCAGACTGCAGGATATTGAAGGGGGAAAAAAAAGTCTGGATAAATTTAGTTACAATATTGAGAAAATAGCAAGAATGAAATACGTAAAATAATCCAATCAAACATTCGGTCGAAGATGTAGTCTCTAAAGTAGTACCTTCAGAACACAGTGTTAAATACAACATACAGTGCAATCTTTTGCTACTACATGAAATGAGGAAATAATCCCCAGAACAAGCCTTTCTTTCACTAGATGAAGATAATATTAACTAAATTTTTGATTTCTGTTTTATACACACACACACACACACTTACTTATTTTAAATTAATGCACAAGTGAATCGAAGAGAGGACAAAATCTGAAATGTCAATGCAGTTACCTATAATAATATGAAAAACACTTAGGAGTATATGTTAGACTTTGGGTTGTGCAGCACATAAATAAATTTCCTATAAATATTGACAATAAATAAAATTTCTAAGTTACAATAAGAGTTTACATTCACTTTCTTACCAATAAAACTCATTCGCAAAATCCTCAGCAAGAAACCCTAAACACATCACTTATATCCACTGGCATGTGGGCAGCATGCAGCCCACACTTGTTTCTTAACAGCTGTCCCATGATCTCCCAGCTTTTCCCCATGGTAGGGAAAGCCTAAAAGTCATGCTACCTTCTAACCCACCACCGCCTGCAGCCACAGCACTGCTGCTCCCAGGGTCAGAGCAGCACAGAACAGGCAGCATCTCACTTCCCTGCCTAGAACCACCCCATTGCCTGATAAAATGAATGCAAAGTTTTACGAAACAAGCATTTCCAACAGGGATAAGAAAGCACACTTCTAGTATGAAAGTGAAGCTATTTTTCTGTATATTAAAGTATCAAAGCTTTTAGCTCTCAATGACTGTAACAATTCAGGGAAGCTGTTTTGGCGAGCTGCTCTCCGGAATTCAAAGCATTTGCTCTGGAAATCCTGAATGAGAAAAAAGCATGGTGTCTACTTGGTTGTTTATCTTTAAATACTAATCCAGGATTCTCAGCTTTAACCCACAACCAACAAACTTGCATTAAACTGGGGGCCTCACTCCGGAGAACAAGTCCTTAAGAAATGGGTCTGCAATGGGTCCTTGGATCGCTGCAGGCTGGGAAAAAGGTTACAAGCTATGGCAACAGGCTTGGGGAAGGTAGGGCTCTGCTGGCAGCGCAACACTGAGGAAAAGTTACTGAAAGCTACTTGCAAGAACTACAGGATGCTTCTAAACTGAGTTGCTATCTGGATCTCCTGGGCAAGCTTTCACTGCATCTACACTACACCATTCCAAGTAGGATCTAATGCTGCCTCTTCTTATCCAGCAAAGTCAAAAATTCACACTCGTGTCCTGAATCCTTATCCTGCAAAACAGGATTACACCACCTTGATCCATATATCCAAAAGCTTCCTTTGCAAATCCAGGCCTATTCACAATACCAAACAAGCATCAGAAACAAGGTAGGTTTGGCAAGGGAAGATCTCCCTGTCTTTAATCAGCAGCAATTAAATCTTTGTGAACTCTCCATCTTTTACGCACAGGAACAAAAAAACAACCCACCACACTGTAGCTATACTGAAAGCCAACAAACACCTTAAGGGCACACTCCAAAATCCAGCTTGGATACGGCACATCATTTAACAATTTTTAAAAATGCCTCATATTAGACGCTTCTATTTGTTTTTAATTTAACAAAATATCTCCACAAATCGATCGTCTTGTCTTGGCCAGAAGCCTAAAATTCAAATTGCGCAGCATTAAGAAAATGTTAAAGAGCAGCATTGTGACTTTGTGAGAAGAGAAACTTCACTGACCTGTTTTGTGAAGTTTTAGCAAATGAAAATAAATATTTAAAAGCTGGTGAGCAGCAGAAGGGTTTCGACAAATATCACAAGGCACAACCAAAAAAAAGGTAATTTCACATAAGGAATTAGGTCAGATGATTACACTGAAAGATAACTAAGATAAGGTTACTCAATTAATAGGATTAAAGATACAGTTAAAATATAGCATAATATAAATATAGCATAATAGTTAGCTCTTATACGCACAAAGCACAGCAAAAACATTTCCAGACCCTGCCTGCAGCCAGCGTGTCTCCTGCACATTAAGAACTCCTCCACTTGATTCATGTCGCATTTCTGAGCCACTTCAGGGGCTCCTTTGCTCTCACCACCTGAGATCAAAACTGCATCTGAAAGAAACAAATCAAACTTGTTCCCTTCATCCAAGGGGGTTCAGCCCCTGAATGGCTTCTTTCTCCCTTCTAGTTGCCAGTTGTGCTGGGGAGCAGCAAACACTTACCTACATGATGGGAACGAGACTAATTTGCTGCTTTACTTTATAAATGCCTTACCCACGTTCCCACCGATTTGTGTTCACTACTGTATGTTTTGTGCTCCTTAAGCCAGCTGTTAGTGGAGGAGAGGAGTTTTTTATACTTTGATTTAGTTTGCGAAACTGATTGGATAAATTGAGCTTCTTCCCCAGAACTTACTTAAATGCAGTATTTTTAGTCGTGATGAAATCTATTAAGAAGTGAGGGAAAAAACCCAAATGTAAAATAACTAACTAAATATCAAGCTATCCAGCCAAAGATAACCCAGAGCTTATGTGATTCTGTTCATTGCATCTGTCAAGAACATCCCGAATCCCAGCACAAAAGTCCTTGTTAAGGCTCAGCAGAGACAAGCAGACATTCAGAAACTCTCAGCAGCCCATTCCCTACCTCAGTACGCAGATTTACAGCTCCATTTCTAAACGCAGGAGGAGGTGAGCACTTTGCAGAGAACAGAGATTTGGTCCACAAGTGAGAAGATGTTTCTAGAATAAGTTCTGGGAAATGTTTAAACCATTTCTGGTTTTACAAAGGATATTTAACATGTAAGCGAGCGGTCTCAAACCTCACGGGTCTCTGCTCAAGCCCACATTAATCACTTGTGTTTTATGAATCCCAGCGCGGCTTCACTGCCATAAAATACGATTCAGCATCGCTAAGTTTGTGAATTTTTTAAATCAAGTTACAGATTTATGTCACAAGACATTATGTGAACATTTAAATCTTAACAAACAAGGCAAAAAGAGACACTAAATCACAAAAGCCTCTGCTGGTTAAACGTGTGGACTTCTTTACCATAACTCTATTTTATGCACATTTCAAGGCTTCAGCATTGAAGCAAGATATGAAAATGATTCAAAATCTGAAGTGGAACCATGGTTGGTAAAACAACAATTTACTCTCCTTAATTCTACGCCATTTAAAGATTTTCATATCCAAAATATTGTAGAAAGAATATTTGCTATTTTAATTTTAATTTTTATTTTATAATTGTTATTTTTCCTTTTGGGGATATACAAAAGGTTTATTAAACTACAGAATAAAATACAGAATGACTTTTAGAGATGGGCTTTTTTTTTTTTTTTTTAAATCTGATTCACAGAATTTCAGAGTTTATGAAATGTAAGCATTTAAAAATGGATTGACACCGAATAACATTTAATTGCTGCCACTGGGGAAAAGCCCTTTATTCTTACACTGTGTGTAACTCTGGCTGAAGTTTATCACCAGAAAAACTCTAAAATATTACAGTCTACTCCTAAAAAGGCACGACCACATCATTGAGATTTTAAAAGCACTTAGCAGCTTACATTTAGGCTTGCTAGCATTAAACTGCAAACTGTACATATCATTCTTCACACTGAAGATTAAACATAGAAATTGTCTTATTTGAAAACAATAATTAATAGGTGGAGGGTTTTTTCTTTTTGTAAAGTAGCAATTTAGGTTTTGCAAATGTAATTCTCCACCTTCCACTGAATTCACACGGAACAAAGCCCCACAACTGCCAGGATTCCAATTTTGAGGGCTTCAGCAACCCTAAATATGCCTTTACTCAAACAGAAATCCATTCATTTGAGCTTTATCCACACCTAAAAAGCACTCAGCCCATGAAAATCACTACAATAAGGGTAGGTTTCTTTTCTTGGGAGTTTATAAGGAAAACTGCAAATGCCTTCTAGCACCCCACCCACTGTGTTACAAGATATTCTGCCACAGACATAGGAGGCTGATACGTGGAAGTTCTCAATGTAACTACAGTTACTTTTTAAAGACCTCAAAAAACAGAAGAAATCTATTTTTTTTTAATAGTTCAGGTTGGAAGGATTTTTTCCTTCAGATACGTTTCACACATTTAAACAAGTCTTCTTCCTTACAGTGATAACAGCATTCCCTAAGCACCTCAAATCAGACATTTAGAAGGAATACTTAAAACTGTAAGACTCACTCTACAATGGCTGATTGAAAATATATATATATATATATATATATATATATATATATATATAAATACAAATATATATTCAAGTAGCTCTCTTCCAAACAAAAAACAAAAGGTAGATTTCTTTTCCAGCTTATATGACAGAAGTCATTGTAGATACGGCAAAGAAAGCTTTTCTGTTGCTCTCTGCATTGAAACAGCCGCAGGTAAAGATAAATCTCAAATCAGCCTTATCAAAATTTACATTCCTAGCCCATAAATTTGATCACATACAGATTTCTTCACATCTCAAAAATATTTTCCCAAACCCTAAGTTCTATAAACACAGCCAACAATTGTTTCATTTCCCTGAGTTTTCATGTTCCTTTGGAGATTTTTTTTTTATGGCTTCGTTACATTTCAAATTACATTTCAATGTACAATGTTACAAATGTTTCAAATTACATTTAATTAAGCCATCTGTTGGTTCTAACGATGAGAAAGACCATAATTGTCACTGTGAGACAGGACAGGGACAGCTGCCTAACCAGGAAGGCTGTGGTGGCTCTGCTCCACGTGGGACAGAAGGTGCACAACGTGCTCATCTCCACCAGAGGTGGAGAGATGCAGGTGTGCTTCAGCAGCCATTCCAACAAGCAGCTTTTAGGCATTCAAGAAGAACAGCAACAACAACAGCAGGAAGCAATCAAATAAAAACAAAGCAAAGACACTCCAGAACTCTGCACTTTCAACCAGATAGAGACTGGTTCCAGTAATCGCTGCTAGCAAAATGCCAGCATTTTCCCACTTCAACAACATACTCCCCCATAAGGAGGTCTCAAGCCTCTCTACAAATACCATTTCTGTACAGCTCTGGTCAGAAGAAAATGATGTTGGTGTTGAAACAGAAATCCTAGCTTGGAGCATGACTCGCCCACTGAGATGGACACTTTTGGTCCTCTGCCCTAAACACCAGCCCATGTGAAAACTGCTGACACCCTCTTGGGCAGCTCTTGGAGAGGCCAGAAAATCACCTCCTGTCACTCTGAAGGTGGCCTCTGAGAGCCAAAAACCAGAAGTGGAAAAACTCTGTTTATTTTGAATTCTAGATATCGAAGCCTGCAAGGTTTAACTCTGCTCTCCATTTAGCTTTAAAAATGTATGAAGTACCAAAGCTTCTCCTCAATTTACATTGATCTAGTCACTTCTGACAGCACTGACGATGGTCCCATTTACACCCTGCATGTCTTCTGAAGTGTTGAAGCTAGCCTAGCTCCAACCAACAGTATTATCCTTTTGCAAAGCTGAGATGACAGAGGTTCACTTTAAAACATCTACTGCAAACAGCAGCAACCAAGGACCCATTTCAGCCACAGCCCTGGACAGTGGGGAGGGCACACCATCAAGTACATTTGCCAGCTGGGGGACAGCTCTGCTTGGGGAGATGTGTGACTGAGAGCAGTTTAGAAATGAGCCCTTGCTGTAAGCAAAGCAGCCCAAATAATACAGCAGTCTCATTTGGATGTGCCCTGCAGCACCGCTGCTGATGACCACGTGCAGGGAAGGGGTGCAAGAATTAATTATCAGCAGGGATTCCTGCACCTTACAAACCTGCACCACACATTAGCTGTGACTTGTGATTACATCTGGAAGAAGCAGCTGCTCCAATTACCATAACCTTCTCCCAGCATGTCCATAATATTTGGCTATTTGGCTATTTTCTCTAATTTTCTCTTCTTTCAAAAGAACAGAAAAATCTCAGTTTTTATGCTATTGTTTTAAAACAATACTACTGACAAACACTGCTGTTCCCACCCCACCTCCCCTTGTAACCCACTGGGCTCTTTTCTTGACAACATCGGAAGTTTTGTTTTGTTTATTCTGCCATATTGCCTGAAGTATACAGAATTATTCGAGAAAACAAAACAACAACAAAACCCAACAAGCTGTTGTGAAGTTTCCAGAACCAGACTGCATCATTTCCCCTGTTTAATTGCTTTGGAAGTGTTCACCACACCAGATCATTCACAGCAGTGATTCAAACAATTCCATGAAGGCTTCTATCATGTCACTGCAAGACTATGATCTTCAATCTCATCCTATTTTAGCTAAGGCAAACAGGAATAATGCTTTGCTCATTTACTACACAACGGTATTCGTGTAAAAGCCTACTTTAGCATTTACATTTAAAACACAGTGTAAAAGTCTATCTGGCAGGGTAGGTTTCAAAGTTTGCAAAATCATTTGTTACTCCAAGTATCAACATCTTCGTTACGTGTGCCAAAGTATAATCTTGTACTTAGTGCCATTATAAAAGCAGACCACAGTATCTGTACCCATTTCCTTCTGAATGGACATTTTATAGAACTATGTTGATGTTTAAAACTGATGTAGGAAAATTCACTGAGGCTTAGCATTAAGACGAGGTGAAGGAAAAGATACAAATACAGTACTATGTTTTCCATTAGACATCCACCAATTATTCCTCAATTTTTGCCCAATATTTTAAAGTATTTTTTAAATTTTATCTCAAACTGCCCTGGCAAGTTTTATACTTCAACAAATGCAAAATTTCTTCTAAGAAAAACCTTTTCTGATTGTCCAAATGTGACTTTATGCTAGTCATGTCTGGCAATTAACTACAGTCCCTGAGCATGTGTAATAGTCCAATTAATGCTATCATCTGCTGATCTCTGCAATATTCTCTTTTTTTTTGCAGACAGATTTTTACAATATCAGATAAGTCTTTGGAAACATGAAAACAATACTGGAGTTCTAGCACAGCAATAATTGCCATTACACAAATCAGCTTTAATGGAGAGGGCTGAGTGCACTGTTCCTTACAGACCATCCTGCTGAACAACAGCGTAGCTACAAGCTGAACAGTGCAATCAATAAATTATAGAGGTAAGCTGTTCCCATGTAGTTCCAAGGCTAAAATAAATTACAGCAGCTGTATAATAAAGAAAAAAAGAAGCCAAAAAAAAAAAAGTAGCCTTCTGGAGTCCAACTCAGAGTTGAAAAGCCTCTCTCTCATCTCACACGGAGCATTCTGAAGTACGGTTTGTATTTTAGCTTAGATTTATTTGGCTATTGAAATTACTGTCATTTTTATACAGTAAAGTTAAATAACGAGAAGAAACATTTCCAAAACTTGTATGGATCTTCCTTGCGTCTCTGAACTGAGAGGCACAACATTCCAGCAGCAAGTTTTTAACTAGAAGCTCAGTGACTATAGCAGAAACAACCCCATTGAAGAAATGTCCCAGTTGCACATTCAGCTTAGTATGTTACCATCACCCTGAGGAATGCCTGTACAAAATAAGACCCCAGGCCCCTGCCATGCAAACTGGCAGCCACACACATTTCCAAAACACAAACTTACCCACTGTAACAAACAAAGTGGTCATATTCATGCAGCACCCAGAATAAAACCTGCTGAAAAAGCAGCTTGTTCCCAGCTATCACTGCTTTCTTCTGGACAACAGCGCAGTTTGAGATCACCATGCAAATGGTTTTGTATTACAGCAATTGATGTATTTTAGAGATCAGGATGGCACAGCTTATCCATTAAATTAACAAATCAGTTACATATGTAACATTGTCCCCTTCATACACATTTTAGCAATAAAACTTATTAATCCCAGTAGCAGTTCTAAATTTAAAGTTTCCTATAATATCAAGAATAGTCAAATGTTGAAATAGTTTTAAATCAAACAAGCGTGAACATGAACTGTAAACACAGGAGCACACTGGGTGACTTGAGGCAATCTGTGCAGGAATGCAGAACAAGCAGTTTCCCTTTGAAACCCCATAGCATGAAAGGACTAGCAGCTCCAACAGCAGCCGGAGCCCAGGCTTCCCACCGACTGGAGCAGCACAGTTACACTGCTGCCACTGCAGCCTATTGAACTTCCCCAGGCTCTTACCTATCCATGGAAACTGAAGAGCACAGAACTGCCCATACTGAAGGCAGTTATTCAGTACAACCCAACCCCAGTGCTTGACCATCCCTCCCTGCCTGGCTCACATCCCAACTCAGAGGTGGGTTAGATGCTTAAAGTTTGGTACTGCAAGTCCTGTATGACTGATATTTGCTTTGAAATAAATTACCTTTACAGTGGTACTTTTAATCTTTGTATTTCATCTTTCATTAAGAAAAAATATAAAATATTATGGCAGTCAAATAAAATAATTTTAACCAACAGCTGAATACGAATGAAATGTGTTCATTCTCAATGTGCAGCAAAATCAGCTTGATCCTCCAGACACGACCTCTGAGGAAGACCCAGTGCCCAAGTGAAGGCACAAAAGCTCAGTACTGTACACAGCTCCCTTCTGTACCTGCAGCACTTTGAAGATGAAAAAAAACATAGTTAAGGTTCCAGGGCTCAGGTTTGTTTACTACGTGTCAGCTTACCAGCAGATCTGCTTCTCTATGTTCTATACAAATAATTACTTGTCCATGCACTGCAAAGATAATCTTCCAAGCATGAAACTTCTGTCTACAGACAGATCTACTGATCCCAATTATCACCGATCTGTCAGCAGCAGAACAAGTCTCTGTGCTGACATCATTTAGAACATCACCTCTCTGGAACAATCTGAAAACCCACAACACCACAATGCCTCTCTATCATCCGGTTTTGCAGAGTTTAAAAAAAAGGCTCTTTTTAATTTTTCTGCTTAGAATGGGCAGGGGCATGGTGATATATTAACAGAATATTATAATTCTTTCTTTCTAGCAGGACAGGAATGAAAACATAATTCAAATAGGTGCATCCCTACATATCACTGGTGGGAGAGGTTCATATCACAACTGCAGCACAAATCCACTCAGGAAAAGCTCCTCCACATGCTCTAACTTTGCAGAAGCTATAAAGTAGGTATTTCTACTGACAGCTGATTTCTTAAATCAGAAATGCCCACAATGAGTATTTCTGGGTAGAATAACTTCATCTTATGGATAACATAGGTATATGTTAATTTTGTACTTCTTCCAATACCTCTACTGCCAAATTATGAAGTCATCTCTATTATAACATTCCATAATCAATAGCTACTTGCATTACTTCTCAGCTTCAGTTTTGCCAAAAATAAGAAACTGCTGTGTAACCCTCAAATCGCATTCTGTAATGGTAAATTAAAATAATTTTGTCTAATGGTTCTTCCCACTGACATTCAATAGAGCTCCAGCTTACAAACAAAGCAGAAAACTATTTAACGTAACTAATTATATTGCAAATGACCAGCTGAAAGGATCATTCACATTAGAAAAGACTTCGGGTGGTCACTTAATTAATATCAAACATAAAAACGTTGAAGTAATCCTTTGTGAGATTACTTCTGAAGAAAGAGCAACTCCACTCTGACAGCATGCATTAAAGCTAAATGCACTTTTTCAAACAACCAAATATCCACACCAAAATGTTAAGAGTTCCTTTTTACTATACAGAATAGAGATACAAAGTGTTCTTAAAATACACAGAACTCCCCCACTGCTCTGACAATACGTAAGCTGCTTAGGATCTAAATGGATGAACTTGAAAGACCTTAAACTCAAGGGAAAACAGCGGCTGCCAAAATTTTGACATCACTGATGGGGAAATACTTTGAAATTCACTTTTGGAGGGAAACTAAATTGCAAGTACTTCCTCCTTTCCCTTTATAGATACAAAACTCTTCCTGTGTGTTACAGAAATGTGTATTTCAGTTGTCTAGAGCAAAAAAAAAAAAAACAAACAAAATCAAAAACCACCAACCAAAATGAAGAAAGAACCAGAGCTCCCTGAAACCAGCACAAAAAAATCAGAACCTGTACAAACCAAAAGAACTATAGCTGACTCAAGAACAGGCTTGTGAATACAGTGTAATTAGTGAAACAACACACCTGGCATGAAATATCAAGGTTGCCGCCAATAAGCAGGTTAACGAGCAAGGTGTAAGCTCATTAGAGAACTAAGAAGTGAACCTGTAACACCTCTAATAGCACGAACAAGCAAGAAGCCAGACACTTGAAACAGTCCTTGCTACCTGCCTCTAAACACGAAGTGTGCTATGGCAATGCTAGTAATCACAGCCCAGCATTAACCACTTTAGCCTACTATTAAAAGGACACAATATAGAAGTTAAAACCAACATAAAAAATGTCTGTGGTACTACTTCTGCAGAACTGTTTGAGAGCATACTATGAGAAATGACAGCTTGGATTCAGTGTGCTCGATAAATTCTGCTTGCTGGTAACTGGCATCTATCAGCATTCTATAGCAAAAGAAGCCTACTCTAAAAAATCCAGCGATGGGTCAAAGTGTGCTGGTGGATATGAATCCTTGGTATGGAACCAGAGAGTGCCAGTAGCAGAGATCCTGGGATGGCAGAACATAGATGGTGGAAAGTGGCAGATCCATGATTATCTCCTCTCTTAAAGGTGAACCAAAGCTCACATGTATTGGAAGAAAAGGAAGAACACAAGATGCACAAGATGTTTCTCTAACAGATCACAGGTTTCAGAAAAGCAAGCTGCTCATGTTTCTATAGCAAAGTGACAAAAACATTGAAGTTAGCTATAGAACAGTAATAATTCTTGCTATTTCCAAGTGAATTGCACAGACCCTTCAATGAACAATGACTGAAAAAAAATAAAACCACCCTTCTATTCACTGAATCTTACTGGCAGCCTTGCTTCTAGGAATGCAGCAAGCCACTACTATATGAGATAGCTGCTCTGCACTGAATGGCAATTGCTTCAAAACAAGTGTTTACCAGATATAAATACGTTTCTTCAAGAGCCAAAGCAAAGCGATTACACACTGTTAGAATAAAACACAAATCACTACTTATTTGTTTAGACAAACTGCATCCCTCCTTTTTCAATTAGTAGACAATTGTTTTTATAGAGAAATTTGTACATGCTATGCTAAGTGAATTTTGAGACAATGTTCTACATTGCGCTCTGGGTTTCTATGGGGGGAGGCATTAGGAATGCATGAGGTCTTATTCCACATTCATACTGCAGCTATGCACAAAGGCACTCCTGGCAATGGATTATATGAAGGAAGATGGTATTGGTAGTCACTGCTTTGTTGCCTAAAAATTGGTACATATCTGGGAAGGCAACAAAAGGATGGCTGTGATAACCTGTCTGTGGAGACATCCAGCATGTATGTGAAGACAAAACACACATATGCTTTTTCTAGTATAATATTCTACAATTAAATAACATAAGAAGGGGGATCTGTCTTACTGTAACTTATTTACAGGGTGTTCAAAAATCAACTACTGGCAGAAGTTCTCAAGCCATTCATCAGCAATAACTCTCTAGAAGTTGCCTAATATAGAAGACAATAAAAATGGCATATTTTTAATTTTTACATCACTTATCATCTTAAAGTTAAAACTCCTTTTGGACTCATTCTGGAATCTATTGGGATAACAAACCCTTTTAACCACCTGGAAAGAGAACTCCCTACACTCCAAGTGTTCTTGTTTACAGGGTTGTAATTACTGCTATTCAAAGATTTATTTACAGTTACTTGAGCAAGAGGCTTTCAACTACACACAGAAGCAAGCACCAGGTTCTAAACAAGAAGTATATAGACCATATGAAAAGAATGGAGAGAGGATAAGCACATTCCCAGTATATGAGAAATTGTTAAGTTTTAAGTAAGGTAGCAGGTAATTAAGCAGTTGTGAAACTGCCCTGACTTCTTTATACTCTTTGGTAAGGAATATTTCTAAGAATACATTAGCCATTTAAGTACATCTATTAAAAATACCGTGTTCTGCATCTTTTTAACAGGGAACTATATTTTCCAAATCAATTCTCCATATCACATAAGCCTGAATGCCTTAATTCTCAATTATACCATCATATAAGAGTGCACTGTCACTACTTATCTGTTAGTTACTTCTGCTGTCTAGGGAGCTAGCTAAACTAGCTCATACAATATGCTCCACAAAATGTTGGGTGCATGTGGACAGCCAAAAGGTTCATGGATAATGAGCCTAAAGGTCCCCATGAAGGAATGGGTCAGCAGTCCCACTAGATAATGTCAAAGGCAGATTTCTAAACAGTCAGAATGCCAATGACCTAGCCTTCCTTACTTAAGGTAATTTCATTAACAGGCATTAAGCTCAGTCTCCTGCCTTCCCCCCCGTTGCAAAACAGTGGGTCAGAATTTCATATTCAGAACATGAAATAAAGTGTAAAGGATAAAAGCACCAAACACGGGGTTGGGCACCACTGAACATCTGCCACCCTGTACAAACAAGCCAACTATCCAGTGTGAGAATCAGCTGTGAGAATGTTTTCCTCTCAAACGTTTTCAAATTCCCAACTCTTGACAAGTTAAAGAGAATGTTCTAAAATAAGTTAACTCGTCTTAGTTTTGTAACAATTTGTGTGTCTTGTGTTGTTCTCAGTGTCAGTTAGCTTCTGTCTTCATACACTTCTTTTCATTTCCGGCCCAAACACTGAGCTCTGCTTCTTTCCTTTCTCCCCTCCAGTCTCTTTAACATGCCAGTGGCTCCCACATGCCAAATGCTGCAGAACATTTGAGAAATATATTGACAATCCCCTACATCTAGACAAAAACAAAGCCCTGCTGTCCAGATGAATCTCCCAAAGGAAAAGCAAAGAAGCCTTTCTCCTGCTGCTAAGAGGAAGAGCACATCATCACTGCTTCCACAAACAGGCTAGGAACTTGTCTGGAGAGCATAAGGATTATTTGCTCTACTTGCTCTTTCTAGCTACACTGAGAATGCTCACTGTCACTGAGAGTGTGCTCTCCCAGCCTCTCCTTTGGACTCTTTTCCACACTTAGCAGCTTCAGTCTCTTTCCAAAACAGTAAAAGGATAGAAGCAACCTTGCTTGGCAGTTTCACTGCTGCCCAGGGCCTTCCAGACAGCAATTCAGTACCCTGAAATCTCAAAGGACTACAGCATTACTTTAAGAAACTACTTACTGCCCTCTGGGGACTTTCAAATCTTGGATATTTTACACATCCAACTTCATGAGAACCCTTCTAAATTAGATTGCAGAAGAACCAGCTGAAAAGGCTTTAAAAATTATGACACTGCTAATTACACTTCAAACAGATATTTTCAGTTACTCATGCCAGAGGAATCTCAGAGAAAAGGCTTATTGGAGAAGAATGTAGTAAACAAAAATCCTTCCTGAACACCTAAGACGACCTACAAATTGTGAACCAGAGAAAAAGGAAACATCGTATCCTAATAGTGTTAAGATACTTGAGATAAGAGGAACATTGTATACCTTGACAGAGGCAAGGCAGTATTGATTTTTCAAATCAGAACTCAAGGTGGAATCAAAATGATGCCACCTGCCACTTCTACTGCAGAAACATCCCTGAACTTTGCATTCTATGTGCTGCAGCATCTGCCTCTACAGAGAGAAAACACTTCAGCCTCAAGAAAATAAAAAAAAAAAACAAAAAAATCCAAGAAGTTCCCCAAAGCTTTACCACAACAGTCGCAACACATCCTTTACCCCTATCAACTTCTACATTTCACCAAAGTTACTGAAGAAATAAAGCAAACCGGAAGGAGGAGGACACTGCTTATCATGTGATTCCAGAAATATTCCCTAGAGAGAGGGCTTATTCCTGTTTCACATTAAGCAACAGAACCCTTGTCTCTCTGGACGAGCATCAGCCACAGCTCTGGCCAAGGGGGGCTCAGCAGCAGCAGAAGGCCACCCCCAAGCCTGTCCCACAGAGCCAGCCTTCTGTGATCACAGTTCTGTTGTTGGACACCTGACAGGACCCAAGAATTCCCAGCACCTACTGTTTCCAGCGCTTAGTCCTGTGTGTTTTGGGGCTTGTCACAGCCTCACAGTGCGATGGTTTATTCCACCTGTTGCAATTGTAAATCCATGCCTAACTTCATAGAAAGCTTTATCAGTAAGTGATGCACAAGCACCCCAAACGCAGAAATACAGACAGAAGTCTCTCTTTACCTACAAGAACGTAACACCAGCTCCAACACGCTCCTTCCCAAGTAACGTTCTGGGCACAGACCACCTCTTACCTGATTTTGTAATTGGGCAGGGTGTGCTTGCGCTTGATAACCTTCTTGAACTGGTTGACGATGATGGAAGTGAGCTGAGGCATGGGCCTCCCTTCAAACTGCGACTTGACTTCGAAGACAATCAGGGGGTCATCCATGAAGGAGAAGTACCAGTGCGTGAAGGGCAGGCGCGTGAAGACCAGCTTCAGCTTGCCCATCACCCGGGACAGCTTGACAAAGAGATAGGCCGACTTGCCAAAGACCAGGTCTGCGTCGATGGCCAGATGGAAGCCGCCGTTGTACTCCAGGTCCACCTCGAAGCCCAGCTCCTCGGGGCAGCCCTCCTCGCTGCACACCACGGGCCGGATGAGCCGGACGGCCTTGAAGACGGGCAGGACGTTGCCCAGATACACGTCCCGAAGGCTCAGCCCCTCCAACACCTTCCCCGTCATCTTGGTCTGCAGCAGCTCCTCGAACTCCACTTTGATCTTTTTGGTCACCCAGTTCCTCACTAAAGCCGTGTCCCGGAGCTCCCTGAAGAGGAAGAGGAAGATGGCGTTGAGGAAATGGCACGTCTCCTCGTTGGACGAAGGCTCCGGGCCGGGCTCCGGCTGCTGGGCCGGCTTGGTGCCGGGCTCCGGGCCCGCCGAAGGAGCTGAGGCGGCGGGGGCCGAGGCCGGGGCCGGCTCCGGGGCCGCCTGTCCGCCCGCGGGCTCGGTGCCATGCAAATAGTCCTTCAGGCTGCGGCCGGCCGCGACGCGGGCGTAGACGAGGCCGTCGTCGGCTCCGGTCCCGCCGGGGGGCTGCGGGGCTTTCCTATAGAGGAGCAGCAGCTGCAGCAGCAGCGTGAGGAGACAGCCGGCCAGCGCCGAGAGCAGGATGGCGTACACCGGCAGCATCCTCGCCCCCCAGCGCGCCTCCCTCCCCTCACGGCCCCGCGCTTAACGGCCCGAGGCTGCCGGCTGCCGGCCGCCGCTCCTCGCGCGCCGCCGCCTCATCCGGGTCCACCCCGCGGCGGCCCGGCGGCGGCGGCGGCGGCGGCGGCAGGGGCGGAGGGGGCGGGGCCAGCCCGCCCTCCGCGCGATGCTATTGGCGGAGAAGGGAAGGTCCCGTAGGGAGCGTCACGGCGCCGGGCGGTATGGCGTCACTGTGCGGCGTGCGCATGCGCGGGGGTGGGGAACGAGAATGGCAGCGGGGCGCCCGGAATGGCTGCGGGGCGGGCGGCTGTCAGGGGATGGGACGGGGCTGTCGGCGAGGGGCGGTGTTCGGAGACGAGCAGCTGGCTGCTGGGTTCTGAGTGAAATCCCTCTGGAGAAAGCTCGAGGTGCACGGAGGTGCCGGGATTCCTTAGAAGCCCCTTTGCTGATGAGAGAAGTTTGGGGCAAATCTGGAAATACGACGTGTTCTCGAGCTCTGTTGGTGGTGATGAGACATAAACCTGTTTCTGTGCTCTTCAGCTCACGCGTTTTTACCAACCTCCATCCAGAGCTAGTTAAAATCGCAGACGGGAGGAGAAGAAAACGTCAGATTTAAGTGCTGGGAAGATAAAGCCTCCCTCCCCCCTTCTTGCATAATGTCTATGGGGTGGGAGGATTGAAAAGCTCTTAATGATGCAGAGCTGTGGTTTGAAACTAGAGATTCAGTGTATGAATTTTTTATAGGTCTTGTGACTGGAAGTTGAAATGCCTGGGTGTTTAACAGAGCATTTCTATAGAAATACCAGAGAGGTCATTAGTACAGAATTGGCTCTGCTCTGTTTCAGGCCTTTACCATGGCTAATACAGGTATATGCAGTAGGAAAGTTTTTGAATTTGCAACTAAATGGCTTTTCAGGAAGGGAATAATATATTCAGAAAGGCAATAGCAGCTTTAGTTTGGGGTCAGGAGGAACACCAGGTTAAAAAAAAAAAAAAACTTTTTCAGATATTCAGATGTTTCATTTGAGCTTTTTCCTCTGTTAAACAAGCAAAAGAAAAATTGGCACATTTTATGCACCTGGTGGCAGCTTAAGAGTCTGAAGCACTGAGCTCAGTAATCACCTTTATCCTTTCCCACATTTTATCAAGAGCTGTGTAATCTTGGAGGCACATTGTGAAGCAAGGATTGGGTGGGTTTCAGCATTTTCAACGACAAGGACAGACTATCAGAATTAGCAGCAAATAACATTAACACGAATGCAAAAAGGGCGTGCAAAAATGTTGTGTAACATTAGGTTGGGTCGAAATGATTCAAGAGAGAGAACAAAATCGTGTCATGTAAAAGGGAAAAAGGGTTCATCTCCGTACCATCTGGAAAGGGCCTCGAGGCATTTATGGCTTTGGCTTCAGTTTAGAAATTACTGTTTGCATTTTCTGGAGGCCTGGATAAATAGAAAGGTGCGTGCAGTCATTCAGTTTCCACTTTGGTTACGCAGAGCTTTGTACAGCTGTATGGAATATACTCACCTGCTTGTTCTTTGCACAGCTGTAAATTATTAAATAGAATGCTGCACATGCATAAGTTAGACCTGGTATGCATGGTTGTTTTTTTAAAAAACGTGAGGATTATTTGTTAAGGGGAATATTTCATCTATATGTAAGCAAGAAAAATACTCAGAAAAGTCCAGGCATCCATCAGATTGTAGGGCAATAAACTTGTGAGTGTAGAGCTTTAAATTTTCAACATTTTGCAAGAGATTACAGCAGAAGTAGTGGACAAGGATTGCAAAATACATAAAAGTTGGTATTGTGGTAGAGAACAAGAAGCATAACTTCACAGTGAATTTCTTGCTTCTAGGCAAAGAGTGGTGACATCCTAGGAACATTTGTCTTTTTTCTTCTCATTCATAACTGATACAAAAATCGTTGAGTGACAAAGAGTTTGGAAAGATTTGTTCTTTAATCCTAGACAGCGTGACCAGTTAAAAAGGCACACTTTTCATTTGACATCATGACACCAAATAGAGAAATGCCCTTGTCACGAGCTTAGAAAAGCAATTACAGGTGGTGATTTTTCAAAAACAGTGAAGTGGTCTAAATAACAAATTCATTTTCACAGCAGGAAATGCTGGGTTATTTTCTAATGAGTGGTTTTAGTAATTTTCTTTGTCAATGTCCTATAACTGTTGCCTGTTTTTGTAATATCTGTTGGCAAAATGGTTTCATTCTTTCCCGGGCCTCCTATTGTTTTTGTATTTCATGTCTTAGAGACCAAAATTAGATTATCATTCTCACGGTATTGCATGAAATAGGATTTAGAAAGTGATTAGGTAAATTCATGAGGAGAAAGAAAATCCACTGCGGTCCGTTAACTACAAAGATTACTGGAAGTTGCACTAATGACAGATTGCTGTGGTACATCCTTTCCTTTCAACCATCTCAGGCTTCTACCACTGAGAGAGCTGATCTTGTCCAGTTCTGAAGATCTGTAAAAAGGAAAAAAGAAAAGAAATACAGTGATTAGGACTGCCTGCAGTTCTGGCTTTGAACTCTGCCAAGCACAAGGTCATCTACTTATCAGGTGATTCTACGTTTTACTGGAGTGAACCTCATTAAAAACACTGAAGCTTTAAAGCGTGTCAAACTTACTTTGATGCCATCTACACTGTCTTCTTTTTCCCCCAGTATTTATTCTGCCCTTAGAAGAAGCAGATTGCAATATAGAAAGAGCTCACCCCACCTCCCACTGCTCCCCACAAAGGCTTCTTTCCAACTGATCTGTCGTCCATCTCTCTTCTGCATCAGTATTCATTTCCAGGTCCCTCAGGTATCTGAGGTTCAGATAAGGAATATTCCTCTGCTCCCCACTTCATCACCAGCTTCTAGTTATTTTTAATGAGGATGACTGAGAATTTGAGGGATACCAGGGATACTTTGACCAATTGTGCCATCTTAGGTGCAACAAGTAAAGCACTTGAGATGGTTATTAATCGAACCACCCTGATCCATTCTGATCAGAATGTGTCAAAACAAATGATAATGAGGGTTCAAATCTAAGGTTTAGTTTGGCCCTAGCACAAAGCCAGTATTTTGACTGAAGCTCATCTTTAATTATCATCAAAAGTACTTTATACTTGTTTAATGGAGAGCTTAACGTTTTGGATGTAAAGGTGCTTTGGATACTTACTTCAAGAGGCTCATGTTCAAGCTTAGAGTATCCTGTCTCTTAATTAGGGATTCAGTTGCTATCTCTCCTGACACTGGCTTTTATTATGTCATGAAACAAGATCCTCCTCTTAGGAACTGTAGCTCTGAGATAGCTTATCCAAGATTTAAAAAGAAAAAAAAAAGCCATTTTAAATGTAAATGTAACAAATTCGGTCTTTATATATTACCAGTATCCAAGGCAAATGGAAGATTTCCTTTATTTCCAGCCTCCCATTGCATTTCAAGTCCAGGAACTGCTCTTTAATTCAGACGCGAGATTTGTCACACGTATGCTCCTTCATGCTGCATCTGCTTCCCTGGCTTCTGGTTTTCATGTAAATGATAGCTCTCTTAATCTTCAGAAAGTGAAGAGTTTGGGATTGTTGTTGCCACATTTGTCACTTAGTGCTCACTCATGTAACTTTCCTGTACATTTTCTGAAACAGTTTTGCCATCCCTCATAAGGCAGCCTCCCCAAGGCCCTCTTGCCTGTTCCCACATCAGCTCTCTTAGAGCTGAAGATGGTTTTAGCTACTTCCCCTAATACATTTCAAGTATAATTACATGATGATCAATATGTTTTAAGATGTTCCACAACCTCAGATTTTAATTTTTTTTAATGCTTGGCTCTCTTCCTGGATTATTTCAAATCAGCCTCTGGCTGACACAAGAAGCCTTGATAAACTGCATTAAAAACAGTTTTGAATTTGTGGAAGGGCTCAATGCCTGAAGAGCTGATGCACACTTTAGAGATGAACTCGTCCATCTGAGCATGGAGCAGTAGGTTGGCTTTGCTTCTCATTGGCAGGAAGCAAGGGAACGGCAAACAGAAACATCAATTCACAGTCTTGTTTCTGTTCCTCCCTGGTAACAGAGTTTTACAACAGACTTCCTGTACCTGTATTGATTTTTCTGGAGTCAAAGAACAAAAAAATAGAGCATGAGGACTCACGTGACCAGCCTTGAAGCAGGTAGTTTTATCACAATGTGTTCTTGCACAAACTCAAGCAGCGTAAGGACATGACCTGAAGACTTTCAACGAAACTAATAATTGCAAACCTAACTGTGTACACCCCAGCTTCATATTTGTTAGAGCATATTACTCTGCCCAGCTATGCAAGACAAATAGCTGCATTACTGAAATCTACATCAGAACTATCAGTAATACATTCCTGCTGAGAAAGCACAATGCTGCTATTTCTGCCTTCATCCTGTTACAGTTTATTTAATAGTCTGGTTTCATACTACACTGTGCTGCTTCTGTTCAGAATTTGTTCAAAGCAAGGCAAACATGAGACAAATGTGAATGCACCTACGAACATTACCTCATGTTTCATCCTGAAAATTGTCATTTAAGAAGGACAGAAATGACTTGTAGTTTCCATTTTGCCACTTGGAAAGCTGTGTTACACAGCCTTACCCTTGTACATAAGCATAATTATACAAGGCATAAGACTTTAGGAGAATGGGCTAGATGAACTGCCTAGACAAGGAAAAAATTAACAATAATAAAGAGAAATATTACTTTGGGGTATTTTTTTCCCTCTAACATTCGGATTATCTGTAAAAATAGTAGATGAAAACCTCTGGCAGTGGTGTGATTTAAATCTGTGTCCTTCACATTCAGTTCCGAACTTTTGACAGAGGAAAAAATTCAAATCATTCTTAACCAAAGGATAATTTTCCTATTTTAAGACAGGCTGTCTTCTTCAGTAGCTTCTGAAGCTACTGTAGCTTCGGAAAAGTACCAAAGGGTGGACGATTGAGAAGGCAGAATTCAGGTCTGCAGGCTGACAGAAGGGAGGAACTTGTCTGCTGTCCTCAGTACCTCATCATTTATAAATTCTACCCACCAACTGCAGTTATTCCAGCAGTTTTAGAAGCATGGCTGTAAAACCGCAGCTGCCTGAAGTGCTGCGTTGTACACTTCTGCTTGAATTTACTTATTGAGCTGTCTGTCTAACAAATGGAAAAATTGAAGTAAATATTTTCAATGTGAAATTTAAAACTACTATGAAATAAGCCCCAAAGAAGCTTGGCTTCCTGAATCTGCAAAAAATTTCTCATCCATACAAGGTTATTTAATCCAAGTCAATATTAAAAAATTCAGAGAGATGAAAACTGTCATATAAAAGTGAAACTGAAGTTCTTTGAGGGCTGCATTTCCATCCACTGTTATTTTTACAGGAATGAGCAAAGCTTAGAATATGGTAATGCCTTTTTTTTTTTTTTCTTGGCCAAGGTTTTGACTTAACAGCTTTTGATCAGCAGCATTTTCTTAACAGCATTTTTATAAAGGAGTCCATGTGCATGAGTACAAGCAATGCGTTTTCTGTCTTTGGTACTGTGGTCTAATCAAGCCAGCTCTAAGTCAAATGCAGTCTTTCAAGCAGTCAATATATTTTTTATTTGAATGTAACGTGTTGAAACTACTCAGATTTAACAGAGAGCTGTAAATGCATGCACTGCCAACCACATGAATTATAGCCCTTATTTTTATGACAGGATCGTTGTATTCATCACCAGCATTGCTACAACCCTACACGCTTCTGCTATAGAAAAGGCAGAATGTGTTAAACAAGGGGTATTTGCAAGGGCAAGAAACAATCAGTAGGGTACTAAAACTGCACACTTACAGTTTTTTAAGAGTTGAAAACCCAAGTACTCCTCCTCTGTACCCCGACCTGCATGCTGCTTCGTACTGTCTCGTACAAGTGGGAGAACTGTCAGATTCTACTAGTCTGAGTGAGAAATGCTACCTATGTGGAATGCAATCAATGCACATCACGTACTATGGCTATAATAAAGGTCTCCGTAGCAACATTAAGAACAGTTATTTTTAAATGTTCTACCTAAGTCTCATGTTCAGGTTTTTTTTTAAACACAAACATTAACTGTTTCCACTGCAGATGCTGCTGTGAGCTCATCCAGCAGAACTCCTTTGTTGAGGCATGAAAAGATGATCCCTAATTTTTTTTTTCCCCTTTCATAGATTACTGCAGGCTTTTTTCCTTTGCAGTAAGTAAATATTGTGTAACTGTTTTTTGACATGCAGCTGGTCTGGAAAATTAACCTTTAAGAACTACTACTTCTCTCAAGAGGAGTAAGAGAATAAGAGAATATGACAAAATTAGTGAGGAAAACCTGAGCCCTCAAATGGATTTTATACAATCAACGGAAAACAAATAGAACAGCAAACGAAATAGCACAGAGGCTGTGCTGGCACACTCTGCTCAGGAGTGGGTCTGGGGAGAAAGAGGAGCAGGAAAAGGTGGTGAAGAGGAGGAAGAAGCTGGAAGGCACCTTCCCAAGCTCCCAGCTGCTCATGAGACTGCAGTGGAGGAAAGGCTATGAAAGCAGAGCTTGGGAAAGGAAGGAGGAACAGAAAAAAACAGTTGTGTTTATCTCAGGAATCAGAAATGACTGCTTCTGGAGGAGGAGCAGGAAGAGAGATAATATTCTTTTTCTGAGAAATGAAGCAGCATGTTGTTGTTTTTTTTTTTTTTTTTTTTTTTTTCTCTTACATGCCTGTCCTTCTGACCTGTTTCCCAAGAACTTCATCCCCCGCTGAGGCAAACGTAAAGATGAGTTAAGGCTGGCATGGGTTTCCAGACCTCCTCATACCTGGCATTCTTCTTTGTTATCTAAACCCAGTCCTGTCTTTTCCCCTGGTTTCTCACCCCTACAGAAGGCAAAGTGGTTTTCAGGGAGAAATGCAGATTTTAGACAGCTGAATCAGGCAGAAAGCAGGCTAAGCTCAGAGCTGCATTTAGTGTAGTTGCTGCATTTCTGCAAAGGAGCAGAAAGTGCTTCCTTTTCATTGCTACCTTCTCAAGAGACAACCAGCAACGGCCAATAATAGGAATAATTTATACACTGCAGTACACAGGAGTGACATGAGGGTAACACAGGCATATATTGCACAAGTCTTGGATTCGTTAATAGTATACAAATATGTGTATAAATAGTATATAATGACAACAAAATGCTGGACTTTGTTAATAGACTTCTGAAATGCTAATCTTTCATTAGCTTAAATGCTTAAAACAGTCTGGCGTTACTGTTTGTACTGAGTTGGAGGGAGCACAACCCGAGGAGAATGAGACTGCATTCATCTTCTACCCACTCTGTCAATATACACAGCTCTCTGCTCGATCACTGGAGGGGCTTAGGCTCAAAGGACATCAAAGTAAGAGGAAGAGATGGCTACAGATAAGCACGTATAAATTACGTGATAAGGAGGGAGGCTGGTTTTGCAAGAAGTCTTGTCAATAACAGGATGTGAGCAAATGCCAGAACAAGTAAAAGTGAGTTCTACCCCATGCTACATCTCTTCAGGAAAGACCAGAGTCCTTTAACGTACACAAAGAGGCGAGTCCTGGTGCTGCACAATTGCCTGGGGTGGAAAAGCTGGTATCAGCCTCCTACCCTATTCCCTCAAAAAGCTGCGTTTGGGGGTGTTCCTCTCTTTCCCTGTTGTTAGGAGGGGAGCACTAGTTTCTTCAGCTGATTACTGCTCTGTTCTGGATGGCAATCATCTAGGAAGTTCTCTCTTACACCTTTAGCTGGGAGCGTTTTACTGGGAAAGCCTAGGAGAGCCCATCAATGGCATTTAGCTGAGCTGTCTGTATCTCTAGGAAAAGGGCAGCCATCAGCAGCTCTCTAAGTGCTTAATGTAATGGGTACAGCTACTAACAGCATGTGGGGGAGGAGGAGAGTAACTTAAGATGTAGGACCAACTGCAGGATCTGTTCAGGATCCATGCCAGAGAGCAGCTGGATGAAGCCTGCTCCACTGTAGGTTCATAGGCAAGTCTGTGATTTTACACAGGAGATTTGTGGGCATTAATACTTCCTCCACACCAGTTGCTCAGTGTATCTGATGCTGTAACATGATCTTGCCGGCTTTCTCCTTGGTTAAAAGGGCACTGTCAAGGACATTTCCAAGTATATGCTAAGTTAATTGTGAAACCCACTCAGAAAGGTGAAAATATTGCTTTTCTACAAGGCTAAATTCTTCTTTCTTTCCTACAGCTACTCTCATCAGCAGGACTCTTCCAGTAGCAACTGTGTTTCTAAATATTTTTTCTTGGCAAGATGCATTTACTGGCAAAAACAGTTCACCCGACACAAGATAGCCACCTTTAAGAGCATGCACAGGTTCCAGTTTAGGTGGAGGAAGAGGTCACTGAAGCAATGAAGAGAATCTGTTAAAAAGCTATTGCTGCTCTGCCACACACCATTGACTTTCCCATCTACTTTCTCAACTTTCTACTTTTAGTAGCAATATTGGTAGCATCACAACCTGTGACTGGCTTTTATATATATGTGCGTGTGTGTTTGTGTGTGTGTGTGTCTGTCTGTCTGTATTTGGCGTTGTTTTCTTTATTTTGACACAAGCATTATCTACAGAAATAGATTTCTTCCCACCTTGTTCACTGTTTGAGCTCAGGTTGTTACTCTGCACCTGAGCTCCAGCTTTTGGGTGGATTTGGAGCCTGCTCCATCTCTACATTCAAGTACATTGCTGTAACTGGTTATCAAGCACGAAGAGAAAGGACAGTCCCATAAGTAGCCATGCCAGGGCTCCTGCCCTCACTCTCACCTCAGACTCAGTTAAGTTGCTTCCCATCCTCCATAGGATGCTGTTACCCAAATCCTATGAAAAAACTGAGCTTAGCTCTGTAAGACTTCAAGTCACACCTGATAAATGTACTTAGGAAAATTACAAGCTGTTTAGATAATTTGTTAATGAAGGTCATGTGGGCACATCTGGGACAGCTCGAATAAATACCCTTGACCTCTGTTCTTGTTGGGGGAGCTGAATGCAGCCCCTGTTCAGGCTCCACTGCAGGAAGCTGTGCTCTGCTCTATCAAAAGGGCCACAGGCCAAGTGAGGGTGCTGCGGTCTCTCACACTACACTTTCTTCCCTGTGGCTTAGTGACTCATGCTTCACACTTCCTTTTTATCCCATTTTGCCGCATTACGAAAAATGCTTTTGTAGCATAGGCAAGCATTTAGAAACACTCAGTTCTGGTAAACAATAAAAAATGATTCTTGCTAGCTATTAAGATGTCAGATTCACAGCTTTTGTGAGGAATGCATATCTTCACTCAAGCACATCTCCTCTCTATAGCCCACCGCTCACACATGGGGCCCAACTGTCAGCAACTGTACTCAGCAACACCACTGATGGACTGCGTGCTTCACTAGTCCAGAATCCTTGATGAATGATGGGAATTTGCAATAGCTGATTCTTATCATCTGAAGATTTTATGCTCAATGAATTTAATGCATTTGGTTTTTTTTTACTTACTTTTATCTGAGAACAAGCCTGACTTCTTTTTGGCATTGCCTTGGTTCATCCTGTTCTAGCTGGCACCTGCTTGCTCATTAGCTCATCTAAGTCAGCTGGTCTACTGACAGTGTACATGTTCTTGTCCACGATGATGAAATACAAAGAGAACTTGATAACTTGTTATTAGTAAGTGCCTTAAGATGCCAGTGAGTAACACAAGAGTTTGCTGGACACGTAGATCCAAATAGACACTAACAGAACTGAGAGGACAGTCACAAGAAAATATATTTTCATGTGGGTTAAGAATGGAGGGAGACCTCCATCTTCTCTTATTACATATGGACTGGAACTTCATGCTCACACACCTTCCAGAACAGTGGGCTCTAAAACTTAGTTCTTCTTGAGTATACTGAAGGACACAAAGCCCATACTTTCTCCAAAGTAGCTCAGCATCAGAAAGACAAAACAAAGAACAGTAAAGAATACTAGATCATTATGTTTTGCCAACATTTGTCCACTCAGGTTTCCTGTAATGTAACACTAAATCTAGCAACAAAGTACCGGAAAACCTAAGTGCAATTCCTTCACAGGCAATAACCTGCCATTATATCTTGTCTGAATGCTTAGTTTCAGTACTACTTATTGACATTAACAGGAAGGCTTTATAGTTGTGTAGGCAAACTCAAGCAATTATTACAATGAAGAGATCTTTCAGCATCTTCCCTCTTCTTGCCCCAGATTGAGCCCCCACTGGGTCAGGACCACCACAAGAAAGCATGCAAAAAACTACACAGCATCAGATGCCTTTTTTCATCTGTGGCTGATGATGCAACTGCATCATTTACTAGGGAGTGAAATCCACATTTCTATACATCTTTTGAAGAGCATGAGTATGTTTTCCACCAGTCTGTTGAGTTCCCTCGCCTGTAGATAATGAACTTTTTTTTTTTTTTTTATGACAGAGGTTCTAAGAAGGTCATGGAAAGAAAATAAATGAAAGCCAACATCTTTCTGCATTCAGAAGAGCCTGTGAGACGTCCAGGTAAAACCAGCATTGAATCCACTCACCCCCACTTCCCTTAGGGTACCCACTTCTACTGGCGGCATTGACATCAACACAGAGCAACTGTCCTATTTCCCAGTTGTCTCAATAGCTGAGACATTGCTGGACAGATGCACAAATTCTTCTAGCTTAAGTTAATGCATGGTTATGTACTTTACCAGTCCCTTTATATTCCTATTTCTTCACTGGGATCTGGTTTGGTCCCTTTGTATGGCTCTTAGGGTCAGTGCTGCTTTTTCTTCTCAAGGAATACTCTTATACATTATTTGGAGTTCCAGTGTATAATGGAACAGAGCTTTCTGGCACAGTGACAAAGAAATAAATAAAAAATAAAAATAAAATAATTTTTAAAAGAACAGTTCACGTGTTGTTTCTTTTTCACAAACACTCTTCTCCTTTTTAGTGATAGTTTTAGGAGCAATAGGCAAAAAATGAACTCAAGCCTTACTAACGTAACTGAATTGCTACCAGTTGCCCCTGCTTAGGCTTGGTACTTGCCTTTTAAGTGCCTACATGAAAGCAGATAATAATGCAGTTCTATTGTTCCTGCTGTACTCAATACAAGTTGACCTTGTCAAGGGAGCAGGGCAGAACTATACAGTGTATTTATAAGAATTAAGAAAGAGGTCTTGCATCTCCAATGTCAGGTAGCAGTAGTGATCTTTTCTCCTCCCCACAACAATCTCAAGGCTTGGAGAAAGACTGGGGCATCCAAGAAGTTGGCCACATTCCCAGACAGTGCAATACATCACCAGCTCACTGCCTTTTGTCTCCTCGGTCAGTGGCCACTCTCTATGCTTCTTATGTAGGTGTGTCACCTAAGGACCATATCCATGCCAGAGATTTGAAATAATAATAATAATCATACAATAATCCAACCGTGCCTTTCGAGTCTGATTTCTTAGTGAGCTGCCAGGCCTACTCCACCCTCCAAGAAAGCAAATCTCACTATTTGCACTGTGTTCAGCCAAGTTTAATCGTATTATTTTCTATAGGATGACAGATTTACCCCTACTGGACTTACTGTCTCATAAAAAAAATGCTAGAGACCAGCCTTGCTCTCTTATTTCCTTCTTCCTTCCTCTCATTCGACCAGTTTCACCACCCAACCTGGCAGCAATTACATAACACTTTCCACTTTTAACTCCTCCGTTGCATCCTGGGTCTTTTTCAGATGTTACTGAAAAATCTGACATATGTTAGTGGCAATCTGTGCTGGCTCATGGGATGTTTAAAACCCTGTTACAGCGATCTACCCAGGCAATGGTCCACATAGTGGCTCAGAGTATATGGAGGCAGTCATTGTTTAATAACTTCTGTTTCCTTAGCAGGAACCAGACTTATGGATAAAGATGAACTCTGTTCAACACATTAAGAGAGAGATAGTAACTTTATTACTGTAATATTGGAAGTTCTTTGGGTGTAATATTTATGATTAATTAAGAAGTGATCCCATTTTTTTTCCTGAAAGAACCAGAGTAATGATCTTCTGAAGATACCTATCTTAGTTAGAAATTAATATGAATGATCCACCACGTGACGAAGTACTAGCAGAGTAAAAATAATTATAAGCATTTGGTGCTTTAGCATTAAATGATATGAGCCTGCTGCCATCTGTGTCCTATTTGGAGCCTCAGCATCTTTTAATCCCAAAGGAGGACTAGCATTACTAAGTAAGTAAATAAGCATTACAGGAAATGGGAGAAGGGGAGAAATGAGAGCCATCCTTATAATCGCAAAACAAAAAGTCAAACGTTACAACTGTCACCACAGTGTCCTGAAGTCCCCAACCTGAGCAGGCTCATTGGATGGTTTATTGTCCTGCTATCTCAGATAAAGCATTAGCAGGATCTGAAGGGCTGGCTTATTTGCCTCTGCTTTTTAGTTTCTATATATGCATTTTTAGACTCTGTTCACTTAGATGCTTCTCAAAACATCCACGTTCTAAAAGCAAACAGCGAGTAACGAGCAGGGCTTTTAACCCAACACTTCCCACAGCTATGGGCTGAAGGTTTGTCTCAGCTCTCAAGCACCTTGGTGTAACACCCTGACTCAAGTGCTAATCAAGTACATCAGCATCATAAAACAGGCAGGAGCATTTCAGGGTTCAAAAGCAAGGCAGTTCCTGCAGTGTAATGAGTTACTTACCGTGTGTCAGTGGAGCCAGATGCTCTTGGCCCGTCCCATGTTTGAGGAAAAATGTGCTCATTGACATGTCAGCAAAAAAAAAAGATTTAAGATAATGCATTTTTGCCACGTGTTTGTGGGGGTCTGGAAGTACATGTGTAGTTGAGCCCCCAGCCTCAGCAAACACACAGCGGCTCTTCACCCAACAGTAACGTGATTATCTGCCTGAACCCTGGGCTGAACCGCAGCAGTCAGCTGAGACTGGAATTCAGCAAGAGCCAGGAGGCTGTCAGGGCATCTGTAAATTTAACTTCTTACATTGCAAGTGAGAAACACTATTCTACTGAGGATTTAGTTTACAGCGTCAGCACTTCACTTAAGAAAGGCGTATTGTCTCTTCAGGGAGAGCTGAGAATTTCCAGTTTCACATTTAGTAAGTAGAAAGCATTCTGTGCGTAGGTGCTGGTGTGTTGTTTTCCTGGCTGCACACAAAGCTGCTAGGTATGTTTCTAACACAGCTAGCAGGAGTAGCAAGCTGCTCTCCAAATACTCTGAATCCCACAAAACAGCTGATTCACGACTCGGAGGCCCAGTGCATATTCTTGATCAGCAACTGAGTCACTCTGAGATCCTGGATCAGCAAGAAGTAGAACGGCGTGGCTCTGATCCAAGAAAGTGTGTGTGTGTGTGTGTGTGTGTGTGTGTGTGTGTGTGTGTGTGTGTGTCTGCTCAAGGTCAGGGAGCTATTTGGATGCTTGAGGTATGTGTTTTGCTGTATTTAGCACTTTGTGGGTTGGAACACTGAGATAACACCGTAAGAAAAAAAAAAATCACTCATGAAATAGGATTGCCAAGCAGAGGTTGGGCTACAAGATCTCGTATCTAAAACTATGGAAATAGTTCTGTCAAAGTTTTAATCAGTGTCTGCACTGGGAAACGGTGTATTTCACACACATTCCCTCAAAGCCAGCCAAAAAAACAACCAACCATTATCAGCCGTTTCCTGACCCCTTCATACACAAACCTTGAATCTGTAAAACCTCTGTACGGTGAAGACAGCCCCTTTGTTCAGACAGCATTGTCAGAAGGTAAGAAGCCAAAGAGAAAGAAACCATCCAACAGTCCCAAAGCCCTTTAAGAAAGCTGATGGTGGTGATGGTGCTGGTGACACTGGCAAGTTGGTGACATGTGCAGGCAGTCCAAATTCTTCCATAATTTAACTCACTTCCTTGTGGAGCAAATAAAGCTCAGCCCAAATGGGGCAAGGGCACTCCATTGTGGGGGCAGAGCAGATCGAGGGCTCCAAGGAAAAGAAATTCACAATGCCTCTAACTAGCAACAAATCCAGATTGCTCTAGCACAACCAAAATTGCTACAGCTGTCTCAGGTTCTGGCCACTGGATGTCACTACTGATCCATTTCAGAGTACCAGCAGATTTTTATGAGAGCAAAACAAAAACCATCTTAATTTGGAGAGAATGAAATACTACTTTATATATTAATATTGTTCACGAGAACTTGTTAGCTCATTTTATTAAGTCAGCATAGCAAGCCTGTCACCATGTATATGAATGCAGGGCAGCACGCACACGCACACACACGCACACACACACACAGTTTCCTTGCATTGCCAACTTCTCTCAGGAGAAGAGACCTTGGGATTGAGGGGAAGAAACTTTTTGGGCAATGACACCACATAAAGGTCACCATGGAAACACCAAGGCCAGTGTGGAGCAAGAGCATGTCCAGGCCCAAGGGCTGGGGGACATCAGGTGGGAGCTAAGGACCATCTGATCATTACCCCATCTTTCTCTACTAAAAAACAATCCAGATCTACTTTCTTGGGGACGAGATATTGATCCTACGTATCATAAATTTTTAAAAGCAGTAGAAAGAAAGCTCACTAAAGATTGATTGTCTGTAGAGCACCTCTATCATGCTGGACAATTGCATAGATATGGAGGAAGAGGATAGGGAGAGGAGGTAGGCTTGCAGTAGGGAGGTAACTGAGATGGAAAGATGAAAAGATCTTTATCTGTGATATTTTTGCTCTGCTGGCATCCCCACAGACAAGAAGGGAGGTGATCTGATAGGAATAGAAGAAATGAGGCACCAGGAAGGTGAAAAAAAAAAAAAAGATTTGGATGAAACTGGGGGTTGATAGCAGGAGAGGGAAAGTGAAAAATCTGCTGGAAAAATCACACAGGAAACATGAAACCAGGAATCAGCCTTGCTTTCCATCAGGCCAGACCATACACATTTCTATGCGCTCTGATGAGCTCCTGTGCCCACACCAGAGTGGCACCCCATAACAAGGCTCCTAGCACTTCCCAGAAGAAGAGGCTCTCTTCCCCATTCTTCACAGTTTCACTAAGCTTTCACCATCTGAGCTGAAAATTTGTTAGATTTCTGCCTCAAGCTGGGGGAGGGGGGGGAAGAAGAGGGAGGGACCATTAATCCGTTTTAAGAAAGAAAATTTTAGAGAAATCATATATACTTCTAGAAATTAACAATTGAACTCATCCAAGATTTATCCCCTATGGGCAAGCAGGGGTCCCCAGGTTATTTATATGCCAGCCTCAAATGCTGCAGTGAGTAAATGTGAACACGAGGCAGGAGCTGAGGCAAGAAGGGAAGAGCTGGCATGAAGATTTGGGTAATGCTGCGCCTTTATGGGAAGGAGGGAACCTGGGATGAGATGGGCTTGGGAACTGGCCCTGTGTAGGAAGCCTAGGAGATCTTGAAGCCCAAATGACATCCTAGGAGGAGAGAGGAGAACTGTACCAGTCTGGTTAGAGGAGTGAAGAATTGATTTTATGCACAAGATGGAATTAATTTGCTGCAGGCAACCCAAAATCATTGCCTTTGAACTCCTTGCCTTCTTGTGTGTAATTTTTGGAGTGTTTTGAACCACTTTGGGGTGGGTGGTGGTCAGGGTAGCCCAATTGTTTTCAGCAGCAGAGCTTTGGGTTCTTGAACTCCACTGCAAGCTCTGGAAGAGCAAAGCATGGCCTTAGAGCATCCTCACCCAGCCCAGGAGACCAGACTGGTGTGGATTGCATCAGCTTGATGAACTGCTTGATATACCTGAATAAATATAGTGGTGATGAGCTCTCAGCTATCTAACAGAGCTGGGGATCTAACGGAACTGAGCCGAAGCTCTCTGCACCACCAGGCTCAGCAGCAGCCTTGCAGCCCACTGAGCTCATTGGAAACCTGAGAAACTCATCTGATTTCTGCTTCTATGATTCTACCATTCTATAAGATGGAAGGATGAAGAAAAGAGAAAAAGAAAAAAAAAACAAAAACCAGAAGACACAATAGCCAGACCTGCACCATTTGGCCATTGTCTCTTCTCAGCCTGAGAAAGCCACTGCACTTCAGTCCCACTGCATGCAGTGGCTGTAGGTGCTGGAAGCTTTTTTAATAGAGAAGTAAACAATGCGAGTGAATGGATGCTGGAACCACAGCCAGCAGCCCTTATGCTGTGCCAACACATCCTTCAGCTCTGCAAGTAGTCCCATTGGTTTCAATAGGATTACTTGCAGGGTAAAGCCACTCAGCCTGAGGCAGGGAATCTGATCCCTTGTTTTCAGCTGAAGATGTAAACTCTGGGACAAAGATCATTTCGATTTCACAGAGGCTCAGCCTGGCTTTCGCTCAAGCTAGGGGAAAAGGTGACCCTTCTGTAAAGCAATATATTGCCAGAAAGCCATTTATCAGTCTAAAAAGGAGATTTAATATCAAGCTTACAGTCATATTTCATCAGCCTCATTTCAAAAATCATACTACAGATTAGTAAAGACAGACTTTCCTAGCAGGAAAGCAAAGAGACAGAGCTGGCCAGAGCTCTCCACAAGGCATTGGCAGGACCCCTCCTTTACCTCCCGAGCCTTAAGCATCAGCTGCATGTTCCCCTCCTCTTCTGGAAGCATTACTTTGTTCCATGGAAACTTGAGTACATAAGATATAAGAAACTCACCAGCTCTTTTTATGAGCATTGTAAGAGATGCCAGATGATTATCTGAGGCCTTCCCAACAAACCCACAGCTACGGGGGGAACACAAGGGAGGCTGGCAAGATAGGGAAATCCTGTGGCCAAAAAGCTTTTGGAGAGAGCAGTTTCTCCTCCCACTTGTAGAGACCACACTTAAATATTTGCGGTATCATAAATATGCTCTTCTAGTGTGTGCACTAATAGGTCTCTGGAATACATCTGGTGTTGGTGGCTCCGGACTGGCTTGGAGCAAGGTAAGGAGTGTCCGTGTGTGTACTGAGGGTGTGGGGCTCAGTGCTGCTTGGTTGGATCTCATCCTGCTGCCTGGGGTTAGAAAGTGCAGTTTTCTATCACTAACCTTCATTACTGTAGATAAAGCGTGATATATAAAGAGGATAAGCTGCTACCATAGGGATAAAACAAAACAGATTGCTAGATGCTGATAGGTTGTATGGCCACTTACACATGCATGAAATTGATAGAATATATTCTCAAAATTGATGATAAAAACGTAACTGGTAATGCTCTGCTTTCCCTCAAAATGCAGTGATTTTATTCTAACTGCATCCCATAAACAGCAGCATGAAGTCTTAGTTCCCTTCTTTAGGCATATTCAGCCTCTTTCTATGGAGAAGGAAACTTTGTTTGCCCATGCACTTGCTCTCTCTTGTGTTGATTGTAGCTTTAGAGAACTGCCTTCAGTCTCAAAAAACTGAGGTTTGGAAGAAAAATGAAGTGAAAGATGTGATAGGTTTTCCCTGTGCAGGTGCAGTGTAGGAAGATTTTAGTGACTTCCTTCTCGTCAAAAGTGTAAGTGAATTGCTGTGCCCTGAGTGTGAGAGCAGAAGTGATTTCTTCTCAGGTAAGTGTTAGGAGGTAGGAAAGAATTGCAACAACAATCAGCAGGGGCACTGAAGCGTGGGATCTGTGACCAAAAGTGAACCTGAGTCACAGAAACACCTTGTGTTTTTAGGACAGCTTTTATCAGAGAATTTTACCAACTCAGAGAGGCAGAGGTAAAAACACAAACTGGCACCTTGTCCAACTTCCCCCAGTGATGTCACAGACCCAAGGTCAGGGTTTGGCCCCACATGCTGGGCTTCCACGTCTGTTCCCTCACAAAGAGAGATTGAGCTCCACTGAATAGATGGTAACTGATGCACAGAGATCATGGGGACTTCATCCAAAGTAAGAAATTGAGCATATTAATGAAAAAGGACCCAAGAGTTTTGACTTTGCGTTCTAACCCTAAGGAAAACTTAATTTGGCACAAGCAGCTGCATGATCTTAGGGCTTCTGCACGAGCAGGGAGTAGTTTGCTTAATGAAATAATATCCCAGGCACACACGAAGAGCAATTACTTGCTCTCCTATAAACCCTCATGTATTCATCTAGAAAAAATGCTCATGACTCAGTCATCTGGGATGGTTCAAGCTGCTCACCCTGCAGCGGGAGGCGTAGGCATGGCAATGGTGAAGTTAAAAAGGAAGACACATGACCTCAATTACTCACAGGGAGTCAAATTATGATCTCAGATACAGCAGTATAAATCCAGAGTCATTCCCCCTGAAGTAATTGGCATGATACCGTATTTCTGTAACATACGGGAAATCAGAATGCGGTCTACAATCTCGGTATGTCTGTGGAGCTTTATGCAGAGAGGCTGTGCTCTCCAGCAATGCGTTGTTAGTTATGGAGGAAAAAAAAATTGGAAAGTGTACAAGGTAGGAAAATATACTGAGTTTCCCTGTAGCAAGAGCAATAATTTATTACCCAGTTTTGACAATGTACTTAACAGCAATTTCACTTTTTTTTTTCTTAAATCAGGTTTTCTCCACTTTTTATAAACAGAGTAAGTAACCGCTCTACAGAAAGACTTCGTAAGGGAATATCTGGTTGAACTCCTAACTTTGGTTCCTCATTTTTGCTTTGGATATCATAAATGATGGGAAAAGGAGGATTCTAGCAGAAGAAAGGTGAGGAAAATTAGGAACGTACGGATGTACAGCTAGAGGATGACTATCATCACAGGCCTAGAGTTAGAGACATTACGAGTTCTAAGGAAGGAATGATTAATGTAAGAGCTACAATGAACCATCCCAGTGGGACATCTGAAATTGTATGAAAATACTTCCATCAGCACAGAATAAAGGGGTGAGGGGTCTAAGAGCAGGAGATGGGATGCAGCACCACAGGAGACCAAACAGCAATGTGCCATAAATAGAACTTCTGTTTGTCCTTTCTGAGCTTTCAATAACTGCGATATTCCCAACCTCAAGGTTTGGAACTGATAGAGAAGGAGTTTACTGTATATACAAACATACATAGACATACAAATATTATGATATGTGTGTTTTAATGTTTTCTAATCCTCTAGAGGCAGTTCAAACACACATTACATTAAACTACAACTAAGTCACATCAGGACATGGAAAAGGATGCTCAAGGGATGCTCCCAAAAAGCAGCATGCAGGATTGCTGCAGGGCTGCCCCTCAGCAGCCTAGAATATCACACACTTCTCCGTGTGCACAGCAGTGCCTTGCAGGTATATCTCACAGCTCCAGGCTTGGCCTCCAGTCATTACCCAACTCAGATTCCTTCCTAGAAAGTGTTGGCACACACTGGATAGTTATAGATTTTAAGCATGCAGAAGGCACACACGTGCACCAGTGAAGTTACAAACCTTGTAGACTAAGGAAAGTGATACTGTATTACATGTATGAAAGCAAAGTAGGCATGTGTGAGTACACATGAAGTGTAAATATGTTTGAAATGTGATAGCATACATGCTCTGGAGTACAAAGCCAGGTCCAGGGGTATCATTATAGAGAACGTCAGAGTAGGTTATTAACAAACTGTTTGCATTGGCACTGCTGAAGTGTTGGATGCCTCTGCTTCTTCTCAGACAGAAGCACTGTGACAACTTGAAGTGTTTTTATGACAGATCCAAGAATAGTAAGCCTTTCTCAGCACAAAGCACTGCTGAACTTACAGCTTGCAATCAGTCAGTGTGTGAATGGGAGCTGTGTAACTGATGGATATCTGTATTTGCACCACTAAGTCCACAGCCATGAAGCTACCACCTTTCAGGTTTCTGCTGACAGAACAGCAAGAGAGGTGAACTGACACCCCTGCAGTACCCATCACCACCCAACTGAGCAAGGCATTGCTATGGTATTCCCAGATCAAACAACAGAAGAAAAACTGCTCACCTTTGAAGGCTGCAGGTAGGTAGAGATCTCCTGAAAGACAGCCTCACCTTCATTGCCAACCCTTAAATGAAGTCTGGGAAGGGGTGGATTCTGGCTTCACCCCTTCTGGTCACTCAGGTGCAGTGCATTGCATTGCACTGTATGCACCTGAGTTCCCCTGGGTTGGCCCTGCCCTCCACCAGGTGCTCAATCACTGCTTCAAGCCACAACTTAGGATTTCTGCTACACACTTGGCTGTGCAAAAAAAATCAGTGATCAGGAATTTCCACAGGAGGAACTCCCTAAGCCTGTCTGAGTTGTTGTCAGCTTGTCGCTGTGCTGATGGCATGTGAAATGGAAAGGAACTGAAAAGTCACGAGCTGTTACTTCTTAAAAATTCCTGGATGTAGGGATGCGGGACAGTTGAAATGCAGGTGGTGAGGGAGGAACAGCACTGATCCCTGATTCTGTTACAGAGGACCTGTCCCATGAGACTCGTGACACAAGCTGCCCAGAGCGGTGGTGGAATCGGTGTCTCTGAAGGTGTTCAAGAAACATGGAGATGTGGCACTGAGAGCTGTGGTTAGTGGGCATGGTGGGGACTTGGTGATCTTAGAGATCTTTTCCAACCTGAATGATTCTATGGCTCTGTGTGTCACAGTGCCTGCTGTGCATGGGCATTCCTGGAGGGAAATGGGTGGTATAGGGCATGTCATTGTGTGAGCTTTGGGCTGGCTGTAGGGATGAGGATGGAAGGCATGGCGTATGAGCAGCTGCTTTGTGGGATGAACATCTGCAGAGAAAGTTTTCCCTCAGGCCTGAAACTCCATCGTGAAGTGACAATTGGTCCATTGGCCAACCAGCCACATCAGCACAGATCTCCAGGGCAGACAGGAGCGGCTGGGTACATGGCATATTCATGAGATGAGGATGACTGGGAACATCTAAAAGACCCTGAGAAGTTAAACTGTCCCCTGTGAACTCTGAGAGGTCACTGACATCTGTGGGCTTACTGTTGGAAGCAGTCAAGCAGCATAAGACAGTCTTTACAAACAAGTGAGATGCTGGTCTTTAAGAACATTTAAGGAAAAGGGTTTTAGCAGTTATGTTTCATTGGGTATTTATTTAATGTGCCAGATCCAACAGGTGTAGGTAATTTGGAACGGCTGAGGACACATCAACTTGTGTAATGTTAAGGCAGTTACTCCAGAGAGGAAGGGGGGAAGTATTAGCATAACTATCTCCTCACACATTCTCTCTTGTCTTTGTATAACATCTGACATGCTTCAGGTCCCTGCCAGCAAAATAAAACAATGATCCTAACCCCATGGGTCTGTTATTGTTGATTTATAAAATACTTACAGCGAGTTCTGTTAAATGTGCCCCTCCACTGTGAGAAACACTTACTGAGCATACAGTGGTGCGACTGTGCTGTTGTTATTAGGTATAAAGGCATCTTCAAAATTTTTTTAGGCATTTCAACCACCTTAGGGAAACTCACCTAGAAATAAACATAGCTGGTCTAATGTATGTAAGAATGTAGTGGGCTGTTCTTCCACATTAAGAACAAATCTAATAGGGTGATAGAGCAAAGCCAAATGTCTCCAGAAAATTCCTTTATAATACATGATTGAATTATTGTTTTTCTATTAGGGCAGCCAAAACATTCAGAGTCCTTGACAATACAGGATGTGTGCTGTAAGTTTTTGCCACTAAGCTAGGCATACTGTATCTGGATATGTGCCCAGCTATTTGAGTATTTCCATTTGAATGATTTATTCATTTTCCAGAGAAAGACTACAGAAGTTATACAGAACTCTGCAAATTTCTTTCAGATCATACAAAAGAGCTAGGTGCCTGGCTGCCAAATGAATGAAATCTAAGGAATCCAGAGGCATTTACAGCAAAGCTGAGATTTTCCTAATGGACGCCTATAAGTTATGCTTGTGAAACTCCTAAATCTTTTCTCAATAGAAACTGGGCACTTAGCTCCCTTTCCAAATACTCATCTCAAGCCTGCATTCAAGTCCCTGAGTAAGTATCCTGACTTAGAAAAATATTGGCCCTGCAGCTGCAACCACATATGCTATGAGAAGCTGCTGAATAGCAAATGTGAAAATTGGATTATTTATTCATGTCTGAATGTGATCCTAGGAGCCTAACTTGAAATGCCTTTTAAAACCTAGAACCAGTACTTCTACCCATTGAAGCAGCACAGAACAAAGTGCTTTGCAAACATCTCAGCTCACGATGTGAAACTATTAATGCATCGATGTAGCAGAAACAAACTGAGAAATCAGTGTTCCAAAGTGATAGTTTAAGCTCTGTTCCTCTTTCCCAACCCCCACACCTCCTACAAGCTGTTGTTGTAATACACAGGAGTAGGAAGCCAAATAATTTGCATGTTTTGGGTTGGTTTGGGTTTTTTTTTTTTTTTGGAAGTACTTTGCATATTTCAGACACCTACCTGCACCGTCTCTCTGGGTTTGCAGCTATAAAATGTATATATTCATTATCTCACTTTGGGTTTTGGAAATATGGTAGTGACTTTGAGATATTCTGGAAACCAACAGGTAAGTAGTGACATAGCTATGTGCGAAAGGAGATGAGGAGGAGAACTCTGGGTTTTTCAAACTTTGCTTGGGAAACGGTGCTGTATATTAGTGTCAAGTCCTAACATTTTCTACAAGATCTTATGGCTCATTTGCTGTAGCACATCTTTCTCCCTTCTATCTTCTTCATAGGGGAGGGCAAGTATTTTTCTTCTGTGAATAAAATATTTGCCCTACAGAAGTAGTCTCAGGTCAAATTAGTCATATAGTTGCAGCTGAAAACTATTTTTGGCCTAGGTTTACAGCACTGAAGAGGATATCCAGATCCTTTACCAAGTATTTAAGGCACTCAGCCAAGATGTGGGAGATGCAGGTTCAGCTCTCTCTGGGGAAAGGCATTTGAATCCAGCCTCTGGGAGGTAACCATCGTCAGCATGTTGCTGTATAGGGAATGGTGGGATGAGAGAGAAAACACAAATCATTCAAGCAATTCGAAACTTGAACAGCATTGTGTCTCCATTGAGCTGTGGGTACTTCCTCAGCTCCCATTCTCCAGGGAATGTGGATGGGTGACTGCTGTGGCATCACATCAGTGCATGAGTAAGGTAACATTTGTTGAGTTTATTAATAACACAAAGCAAAAATCACCCAACTGGGTGCTTTCACCAGCTCTGTACATGGAAAAAATGTGACCTGCTAGTGGTGATGTTTCATTGTGTGTGCCTCATAACCTTGCTCCTCAGTTTTATCTGAAATCCAAAAGCTCTCCAGGTTAACTCATATTTTTGTGCAGGATCCTAAAGCCAGCTGAGCATTTATCATCCTTGAGGAATCCGGCCCGTAGAGGTTTAATTAATTTTTTTCATACACACATATAAACAGATTCAAGATGTTCTTGCTCAACCAGGGGATAAAGGGTTCTCCCAGTATCTCAGTTCTCAATCAGAAAAGCGGTCAGTTCCAACGTGCCAAGATTCTCCCAAAGCCTTAATTGCCATCATCTGTGTTTACTAACGTAGGCTTATAAGCATCCTGAAAAACAAGGACAATACCCTTTTCCATCATGAACTTAAAAATCCAGATAGTCCCAGGCTCGAGTTGTTTGTTAGATATGCCTGTAGCCTTGACTCCTCTGATATAGAAGATCCATACTTCAAAAGTAAAACTGGCCAGCTTCAGCCTGTTGCCCAACATCTCAGGAACAGAAATGTTAAAAGCCATAATTCCAGCTTGGAAAAGTACAGAGGATTAACTAGATCTCCCTTGTTCACTTAGGTTCTCAAAGTTCTCTTAGGTTCACTTTTCCTCTCAAGTTACCGCACCACGCTTTAAGACCTTGTGAAACAGGTTTCTCACTGTTAGTACCATGTGTGGGTGGATGCTAAAGAATCTTATCTCTAGTGAATCCTCATCTGATATAAAAATGAGCTACAACGTGATTGTATTCCATCTGAGGATTGGGCTGTACACAATACTACAATGCTGGAATCACACTATTAAAAATGAAGGCGGTGCCATGTAGCAGCTTTTGGGTGATCCAGCTTGGTTCCTTGGGAAACAAACTCAGCACCTGGAAAGAGCCACCACAATGCTTTTCTTTCCTCACAAAGCATCCTGAGCACCTCAGCTCGCTTCTACCTTCCTCCATGTCAGAGGGCAGCCTGTGTTCCCAGCAAAGTCCAACCAAGCTGACAAGCCTCTAAGTGATCTCATTGATCTTAAATAAGGAAAAATAATTTGGTTTAGGATTCAAAGAAGTGAAAAAATTCCATCCTCCCAACCTTCTCCACCAAAGCCCAGGTATTTAAATTGAGTGCAATTGCAACTGGACAAAAACAAAGTGATACAACCAAAACAAACTGAATAATTTGATTACCTGGGATCTCGGTCTTGTCATCGGGAATTCAGGCTAAAGAAGATGGGAAAGAAGTTACATTTCAGAAAGTTATTGATCTCCATGCTTTTCCCTTGCCCTCATCTTTGTGTCCTAAAGACTTTATGAAGTTATTATCTGAGGATTAAATACTTTTCTGACCAATTCTCTTTGAATTCTTTGAGGGACAAGTAGGTTCTTGCCTGTACAATATAGTATAGCTAGCCTACACAGTCTCACTTATGCTCTAATCATCAGTACAGAAACACAGCTGTATTTCAAGCTGAAAAAAATGTGCATCTAGGTTCTGATTTTCTGTTGTTCCTTTTTTTTCCACTTCTAATTTACGTGCATGCATGTCCACTCTTCAAAGATACCCAAATATATCAAAGTTTCCTCCACCGTATGACACCACAGAGTTGTGTACTTTAGAATTCTTACTTCTGAGAGCCTGGATCTTGTTAAAGCACTCCTCTCTGCTACTTTCCCTTGATATGCTAGTGGGGCATATGCTGTCCTTTGTTCTAAGGCTTCTTTTCATTTCTTGGCTGAATAAAAGCTTCCAACAATTATTACTATTACAACACAGAAGCATCCAGTTTACCAAGGATGCAAATACAATTCATTGTTAAGAGCAAGAGATGGGCATTGAGTGTTAGTGGGCATTATTAAAACTTGAATGATTTTAAAGACATTTAATTAGTCCTCAAAACATGAATTTGTTTCTAAACTTCAGGCAAGCTGGTATCTCTTATGTGATTGGCTATTATATTTCAGCCACTGCTGAAACGCATCACTCAATCCTCACTGTGCTGACATCCACTGTTCATTCTTCACCCACACTTCCATGCCAGACATCATCAGATGTGACAGACTGCCCCTCTGCTGCCATCACACGGCAACAAAATGTAATGAATATTCATGGAAAGGTTCAGCCTCCACTGCTGTACCTCTGCTAGCATGGGCCAACATGATAATAGTATAAAATAGGAGAAATTACATTCAGAGCCTTCCAGAATTTTCTTGCAAACCTGTGCAGTTTGTCAGCTTCCACTTTGCACTCAGGCAATGCAGACGAAGCCATGCTCTTGACAGGTGCTGGTCCTGATGACAGGGAACCAGGGGTACTGAGATGTCAGGAACAGCTGGAAGGGGTCTTCAGCAGGAGATCCAGAAGGACCATACATTTCCAGATGTGAGGAATCTCAAAATCTTTCCACGCAGGATGAACATAGATCCCAAGTTACCATACTTCTGGCATGTTTTACTGCTGAAAAGTAAACTTGCATTTGAGAATTTGGGATTTCTTTCCAGAGCTGTCTGGAGAAGGAGTTTATTCACAGATTGCTACAGCTATTAATAAATGTCATTAGTAATATTTTTTGCTTTATTAAGCAAAATAGCATGAAATCTTTCCTCATAAATTGTAACAGGAACTCCTCCTTGTACAGTCCTTTGGCTGACAAGGATTGTAGGTCTAATTATTGGAACATGTGCTTTAAAGTGTTTTAGTGTCATGTATTCCTTCAATTGTATTATACTGTAAGCCTGCTCTAGAAATAACACTATTAAAGTTTCCATTCAAAACAAAGATCAATCAAAGAGACAAGCAATTATTTCATTATCCTTAAGAAGCTCATAACATAATGAAAGGAATGTTAAAAATAAACGAAATGGGTGTTCTCAATTGAAAGATCAGTCATAATGACTCTACTCAGAGAGTAAAAAATTAACCAGAATTAAGTTTTTGCAGTTCTGAATACATCATGGATTCTCTGTTTCTAATGATTAAATAGGGAAAGCTTTCTCCAATATTAAACTAAGTGAAAATAATAACAGTTGTACTTGAGTAGAAGCATGGCAAAGATTAAAAGCCAGAGTTGCAGTCCTGCAGAGCAAAAAGGGTTGGATAACATTAGGTTTGACCAAGCCCTCTTAGAGACCTCAGCCCAGGGGCTCAAGGGCAGACCGAGATGATGGGCAGCAGCCTGAGGATGTGGGTCCCTTCCAGCTCAAGACATGCAGTGATCCTACGAGGTCAGATGTGAAAGGAAGCAGCAGCATGGAAGGACATCAGAGAACTCTTGTATTAGAAAAGTCTTCCCAAGAAATTGCAAGAAGAATAATCCAGATAGATAAGAAATGGAACACTGGAGCAGCTTTTCTCCCCTCTCAGCCATCCATCATTTTGGATGTCAGGGGAAAATTCTTTACAGAGAGAGTGGTGAGGTGCTGGAACAGGCTCCCCAGAGAGGCTGTGGATGCCCTGTCCATCCCTGGAGGTGTTCAAGGCCAGGTTGGATGGGGCCCTGGGCAGCCTGGTCTAGCATTAAATGAGGAGGTTGGTGGCCCTGCATGTGGCAGGGGGTTGGATCCTTGAGGTCCCTTCCAACCCTGGCAATTCTGTGATTCTGTGATCTACCCAAACCTGACTTGTGTGAATTGAAATGGGAAAGTCCAGCTGAGTCTTCTTTTGTTGAATACTAAATAGGCTATGGTACCACAGCGGTGGCAAAGACTACAGGGTTTCAACAGGTCTCAACTGAGCCTTGACTTCCAGAAACAAAATCCCACTTGGAGTTATCACATCCCAACATGGTGCCAATGTTGGTTTAACCAGTTTGTCGATCCACATAACCAGTTCACACTGCTTTAGTTGTATGAATGAGTATTAATTAGGTTGTCTTGTATATAGATGAGGCAGCTGACTATGTATCATGCTTTCTTCCTGACCCTTTGTACCCTTTTCTGCTGTTCCTTTCTCCCACGGAGGCCTTGTGGTAACAGTTCTTTTCACATGTTAAAACCGTTTTTACTATAACACAAAATACTATGTGTTTTCAAAGCTTAGTATGGAAGATATATTTCTAAGTCATGTTTCTTCTAGAGAACACTAAATGTTGGCCACAGACAGCAGTAGACTCAGGATTTGGTAGTTAACCAGTAAAAATACTAAACCAGGCAAAGCCTGTCATCACATAAGAGACAGCTTTCAACTTTGCTAAATGTCTTTCTACTCACAAAGTTAATGGAAACCAGTCACAATGATAAAATCTGTGACTGTCTTAAATAGAAAGAATTCTTGGTTCTTTGTGGTAGAAAAAAAGACTGGAATTTAAATTCTTGGGTTTTCCCTCCTCATTTTTAATTCCTTTCATTTGATTAAAAGACTTATAAAAAATGAACAGACCAATGAAGGGAGAAAACAGAAACGTACACTCAGTAAGATAAAAAACCAACCATTTGAAAGAGGCCCAAACCTTGCAATTATGAGAAATCCAACAGCCTTTAAACATGAGGACCAGAGCAGATAGAGAAGGTAAACAGAACCTGGGGCAAAACAGCAGGATTGTTACTGGAGGATGCCTGATAAAAACATGACAGGAGAAACCACCATGCAAACCACTTGCAGCTCAAGAATAAGAGCAGCAAACAGAGATTGGAGCTGCAGATAAGAACATGCAGAAACTTTCTGAGAGAAATCAAGGAGAAAAAAAATAAGGGCAATTTTTACATAAAGAGAAATCTCAGAGATCCGGATGTGCTAAAAGGCCAGCAGAAAGGAGACAAAAGAGACAAACCTGGAAGCTACGAAGTTCTGGATGAATGGCGAAGGACAGAAAACTGGAGGAAAGGAGAAAGAGCTGCAACATCTCTGCCTGACGAAAGAAGCTCTGGTTGTATGGCAGCATAGTGCTGCCACTGCAGCCTTAATGCAGGTGTTTTCTACTCTATTAAAAAAAAACCTACATCAGAATGACACGAATCATTCCCTGGAGGTAATGTTTCTCCACGTGTGAAAGTATATACCTAGCCACTTAGCTACTGGTTACCCGATTGCTAAACTGTTGAAGGTTGGAGAGATTAATTCTAGCATCTCTTGCTGCAGGTTTCAGTAAAGCTGAACATCTTTCTAGTTCTCTTATAAAGAATCAATACCACAATAAATGAAGACAGAAGGACTGCAAGCTACTGCAGTTGTAATTTCTCCTGTGAGAAGAGCCTAAGGAAGCCAAAACATCATCCAAAAACTATGGATACAAACCTGTAAAAACAGCATTCACTAAACATGCAGCTCATTCTCGCCCTTCCTCTTCCCCACTGCAAAAACTTTGTTTGCAATTTTGAGCAGAAATGTTAAAAAAAAAAATATTTACCTGTGAGAAAGTTTGAAATCTCACATATGAAAGTATATTGTCAAATGGCCAGGTGTAGAAGAGGTGCACAGGCACCTGTGCTGCAACAGAGCTCTTAAATGATTCCTCTTAAACACTTAAGCTAAGTAATCCCAGTTGATATGAAGCAGAACTGATAGTTTTTCTAGTTTTTAATAGTAATGGACAGTACATCGTTACTAAAACATAATATTTTTGCACCTGGGCTCTTTTATGATAGTGTTACTCCTGTGCAAAATTAAATGTCAGCAAAAGAAGAGCGATTCTAAAATGAAATTGTAAAGAACCGTATTATTATACTGAGGTAGTATGGTGATTTAATATGGTGAGTAGTCACACCTGAGTAATTAAAGAGTTTGTTTTCACAGGGAAGCACTAAGTTTACTGAAGCAAAAGAAAAGTATTTTGTTACAAATAGATTATCTAAGTGCTTTCACTCAACTTGGTGCAAACCTTCATATGGAAACTGGGATTTGACAGAAGTGTAGCTGGGGAAAAAAAAAAAAAAGAGGGGAAAAAAAAAAGGAAAAACAAATAAAAAGTGAAAGCAAGGTCCCTAAATACAACGTGCTGCAGATGATGTCCAGAGCAAAGTCCTTTTTCTGCAGCTGCAATAGGAGCCCAGCTCCTGGCTCTCCTGTTCCATGCAGGCCGCTGCAGGCAAGGAGCTGGGAGCAGGATTAGGAAGGCTCCCATTTCACACTATAGGTAGTCAGGGTGCTAGCAAGGCTGTTTGACACCCATCATCATTTATAGGCCTGGAGAGCTCTTTTTAAATTCTACTCAACAAATGTACAGCAGGTGCTTAAGGAATGCAGAAGAATGTCATACTTTCTCATCACATCAATGGGAACAGCTGGAAGGGGCCTAATTTCTGGACTACCTGCAGATTCATAAACTCATAATAGATATCCTAAGTGGAGTTCTGGGCTCTGCAGTGGAGGAGCCGTTGTCTTTCTGACCAGAACAATAGGTTTGAGCAGAACAAAATCTTGAAAGTATTTGGGAATCTCAGCCCCATAACAGCAGAAAAGCTCAATATCTATAGATAGGTGAAGAAAAAGAGCGTTCACAGCCCATGTTACCTGCCCATGCCTCAGCTTCCCATACCCAGATCACTCAAATTGGCTTTCAGACCACAAGAACAACATTCCTGTAGAATATTTTTCCATTTTGTCCTCAAAAAATGAGTTTCTTGTAACTTTTGTTGCTTCCTTGTTTTCCTTCAGTGCAGCATCCTTTCAATATTGCCTTGCAGATTTTTTGCACTCTATTCATTAGCTAGAAGGGTGAAAAAGAGAATTAGAAATAAAGCAAAAATAAGGATCTGTTCCCAAAGCCAGTGAAAACAATGACAGTCAAAGGAACTGGCACTGACCAAACATTTTATTTTCCTCAGGAGAATAAATGATCCTAGCCAAAGTTTCAGAGCATGAAGATCCTAGTAATTCATTCAACACAACAAAACAAAAATTGACATTGCTTTTTGGTTCTTACTCCTTGCTAACTGTGGCACTCACCTCATTATGTTTGAGCAGAAGAGTGATCATTATTGCATTAACTGAGCACAGCGAGGTCTTTCATCTTTCTATGGGATTTCAGGCTGACTACTGTACATACAGTTTCTGACTGCTGAAAGCTGAGGGTAACTCCTTAAGATCTTTTTTTCCCCTAACTTTGGAAATTATAAACAGAAGAGCCTGTGATGTAAAGACACACAGAAGGAAATGATCTGAGGAGCCTTTAATAAGTTAAATAGGTTCGGCGTAATGTACGTTCATGTCTTCATTAATTTAGTGGATGATTTTCAAAAGAATGAGCCTCTCTTTCACTGGGGCAGGCAAAGTGCAGCTAAATTCACCCCCTGCTGATGTGCTGTGGGTAAAATCATCCAGAAATCACTTAATCTGAAAGGAAAAAATCCTCTTAGGTATTTTCCCAAAGACTCCTTGAATAGGCTCAGCGTAGGCAATCGTACATGGGAGAAAGCAGTTTAGCTGGAGATTTTCCTACAGCACAACTCCTGCATTTCCTCATTTCCCCTTGCCTGCAAGCAATGGATCTGTCCTCTCCAGCTCTGAGAAGTCTTTTAGGGGCTGCTATATGACATTTTAAAGCTGTTATTTTGTCTGGGCACCTCACATGGAACATCACATCGGTCTGTGCCCCAAGTAGCATGCAGCTGGAATTCAGACTCTGTAAATCAAGTCAGAGGAAATCTCAGGAGAGGGAACTGTCACTCAGGGTCACGTCAATGAAAAAAAGAACAGCTTTTAAGAAGCGGGCACGTTTCAGCCCATTAGTGACCAAAAAAAACCTGCTCATTAGGATCTGACTGAATGTCAAGAACATCTCTGTTTCCATCCTGTCTGCTTCACAGCACTCATTCATCAACAGAGAGCCTCCACGCGCCAACTGACAGCATCCACAGCAAACAGGGAAAAACAGAGTGACTGCACACTGCAGCCCAATGGCTCACCCAGCACCCTGTCTGCTGCAAAGGATGGGCTGAGGCTGCAAGAGGCAGCTTGGAGATGTCAAAAACTTAGGTAAAAAAAAAAACTGTATATACACACGTACTGCTATGAAAATAACCCACCTCACTTTAGCTGAGGACAGTTTTATGCAAAAGAACAGTTGCTCAAATACTTTTTGGGGGGAAACCATTCAAGTTCTGGGAAATGGCTATCTTTCCACCTTACTAGCTCTAGGAGAGCCGCTGGTTCAACTAGAGGTTGAGACTGGGGAAGCTTTCATTCATGAGTGCTGTATCATGGAGAGAATCCTCCGGATAGGGCACTTCAATATCCTTGTTCTGCTTTGAGCATATAAAAGAATTCACAAGAATTATCTTAGTATGAACTTTTGTCTCACTGGTGAGCTAACTGCTGTGAACTTGTTGCTAAACATTACTCTTACTTCATGCAATCTACTTCTTTACTGGGAGCCTGCTATCAGCCACAGATTTCAGCTTCCAATTAGCAAATTTACTCTTACAGGTCTTTTTTTTTTCCCCCCTTCTGATGCCATCTAAAATAACCTGACTAAAAGGAAACACATTCCGGTATTGATTATCCATGCAGCTTGCAACTAGCATTACAACTTCTTTGTTTTCATTGTATGCTTGACCTCTGCATTTGAACGCTCACATCACTTCGTACTTGACTTCCATGTTTCTGGTTTCTTACTCTGTTAAAGTGACCAACAGTAGTTTGTAACAAACACAGGAGAGCCCCCCATACACATCCTTGCTAGATGACAGAAAGACAAAGCTCTCTGGCCTGATGTGATACTTTAACTTACATGAATTGACTTCATTTTTTGGCCTGGGTTGGTCAAGTATTACACCATATTGAGAAAGAGTTTGTACCATTAGTGGCTTATTTGCTGCTGTAAAATCCAGATCTGCTGACAGGAATACGAGTGCCATGGATTGGTCAGCAAGTTGGTATTAAACTTCAGTAGTGAAGGACAGAATATCCTTCCTCCTCTCCCAGTCTGTGAGCAATGTTGCTGATCCACATCCATTAATGTTTTTGCTACCATCCTCTAGCAATGTGGGAAAACAAAAGACAGACTCTTCATGTCAACAAGAAATCTGGAAAAAATACAAAAACAGGGTTTCATAATCAAATGTTTGCCCTTATACAGCATAAAGCTGCAGCAAAGAAAATGAAATATATATGTGATTCCCCTGCAGTAAACATAGTTCCAGTGTGAAAAACAGTATCAATATACACAGGGATCATCTACATGTCACTGTAACTGCATGCTGCAATTGAAAAGCAAACAGCTTTTAGAACACACTGAGAAAAACTCTAATTTTAGGCACAGAGAGCATGTGTTCACACTGCCACATGATGGATGCATAATAGTGTGCTCCAGACAACCAACCTTAAAATATCTGAGACCTTATTGTGTTATTGGTGTTTATAGTTTGTACTGCAGTCAAGCCTTAAAAGCCCTGAGGCCTCAATTGTGCTGTGGATGGCATAAACAGAGTAAAAAAAAAAAAAGACAGTCCTTGTCCCATAGATACTGCAGACTGAATGAAACCTTGTCCATCACCTTCCCTCCAGCCTTATAGCTCTTCTCTACCTTAGATCTCCAGCTTCTCCTAGGTAAGAATAATATGCCACCAGCATGTCTGGATGGCACTGGTTCTTGAATGGTTGGTGAACAAACAAAATACACTGAGATCTGTTCATCTTTTTTTCTTTAGAGAGTGGACTCCAATGGTGTTTTTTTTGGAGTATTTACACTGGGATTGTTTTTTTGGAACCCACAGAAATATAAATCGTAGTAACTCACAAATTTTATTATCTGTGCTGTTGTGTAATTCCATTGTAATTCTCTGGAATTCTATTGAAATTCTTTGCACAGATGCCTCTGTCCTTCGCTGGATCTGGCCAAGAATTGAATGCGGGTTGATGAGGAGTCTTAATATGATAGAGGAATGTGTCCATCAACACTATTGTGATTCTAAGCAGCCAGATTCTTCTTCAGTTCCTTTCTCAAAAGCTGTGGCACTGAATGAACCAACAATGGAGTCAAGCACATCAAAAAATTTACTTGCTTCTGATTCTATCTGACTAGCAAAATAACCTTCTCTCATGAATTTTCTGCTGTTATTTTTAAGAAAGTAAGAAACTTAGTGCTATGGATTAGTTAGGCTTCTAATTTTTATTTTCTCTTACAGAACCAGCTGAGAATTAGTTGATATCAGCTGCGTTTCTGCCTTTTTCATAACTCTGAGCACTCGGGGGCTCTCTTAGCAAGTGATTTGACATGCCCACCATTCCCAGCCTTCCAGGAGCCTGCCCACTTCTGCTTTTTCCCACTGGTCTCCTTAGAGCTGCTCACTGAGCCTCTTGCCAGACTCAGCTGCAAGAAAGCTTCTTCCAGGTGGAATCTCACAGTTTTACCATTTCCTGCAGGCCTCAACTCCATCTTGAGCGTGAACATCCTGACATGATATTTGTGGCTGATTCTGGTCCCATGCTATCTACAAGGAAGCAACCATCCCAGATGTTACAGGAGGAGCCTGGGCTTGCAGACAGGACAAACAGTGCAGGAGCATGGTGATGCACAACTTCTGGTTCTTCATCACTCCAAATTCATGCTGAAGAAAACTGTTGAGGTCTATGAACCAACTCAGTGCCATGATCTCTCATCCCAAGGGATGTTACAGCAAAAAGCCATTGGTACCTGTATGGTGCAGATGTTCTGAGTTTGGTAATTACTCACCAAGAAGACTAAGGATCAGGTAGTCACCTCAGTTGCGTCTACTTTGTCACAACCCCTGAGGGCTGTCCCCAAGTCTCCGGAGCAGAGAAATGCAGCTGGTGGCCTGCAGTTCCAGCTGACAGTTCCCAGCTTGCAGTACTGGTGTTCCGAAGCAGGCAGAGACTACAGGAACATTAATTCTCCATTACAGATGTCATCCTGGGATGTCTTACCAAGAACCTAAAAAAAAAAATCTAGGCATGAGTGTTCTCTTGCTAAATCTAACCCAAAGCTTACAATGGTCACCAACTGTGAGCTGGGTACACATCTGTTCCTCTGGATTAGCTGCAGCCTCCCCTCACTCTATGTCAGATCCCACAGACCAGCCAGGCCCATGCCTCCAGCCCAATCTATGGGTCTAAACTCAGCTGCTAGTGCTGCTCTTACTTATGCTGGGCTTCTGCCACTGCCCACTCATTTACTGAAGCAGCCTGCGAGTTGCTCAAACCCACAAGAGATGTCTCTGTTTCTCTACTCAGCCCCATCGTGATCAATTGTTCCCACCACTCTGCGATTTCTGCAGAACGTGTGCCAGTTTTGTTTCCAAGAATGCAACAACACCAACGTTTCTCAATTATTCAGATAGGTTTTAGCTTGTCATCATCTTCCATTCACTTGAACTGTGCACCATCACCCTACCTCAGCTCACTGCTGTGCTAACACAGGCTGTGTGAAATTGCTCCCCATTGCAGCACAAAGGAGCAGGATGCTGTTGCCCTGCCATGTGTGGCGATGCTGCACTCCTCTGCATCTGGTTTCTAAACAAATCCTCTACAACAGACCAATCTGTTAAACCTTTGAGAGCCTCATTTCCAGGTTTCAACAACATTCTCTTCAGAAGTGAGCACTTCATGGAGTTCATTTAAGGTTGTCGAAGCCACAACTTGCTGTCAGCACTATTTACCACTTCAGTGACTCAGCTAAGGCCTCAGCTGCTGCAAGCTAGCTCAGCACTAATTGCAGAGCCTTCCTGATTTACATCAACCTCTGCCAAGCTGACAGCTGTCCTCCACTGCCTCCCAGTAGCTGTCTGCATACACATTTGCTGCAGACAGCACAAAAGCAGATTTTCTCCTGCCACCCCTGTCCAGGCCATGTGTTTACACTGGAGCAGCCAAGCACAATAGATGCCCCATGTTATGCAGTCAGCTGGACCCTGCAGCCTGCTTGGTGCAGTACTTAGGGCTGCCTTTCAGAATCAAATCTGGGATATTTCCTCAGTCTTCCTTCCTTTATGGGCTCTGATCCCTTACCTCTCTGCATGCCCTCAACTTTGTTTGGCAGCTGGACAGAGGGAACAGAACTCTCTTGTCCCAAACATCACTTTGTAATTCTCTGTGCTTTTTCCAGGCAGAGCAGCTCAGCTCTACTACAGTCAAAATGCTTTTTACCTGTTTATTTTTTGTCATTCCTACCTCTGCTCCTTTCTGACTCCTCAAAACCTGACTCCCACAGATCCAAGCCTAAGAGCTCCAAACCTTCTCAAACCCCTTCCAGTTACATTAGCACTACTAACATCTTTGATTTCACACCCTCTATCTTGTCTCAGGCTTCTGCAACACTCTATGTCATCTCCAGAGCCTATAGAAAACAAACCACCAGCTCCCCCAGCCAAAGACTCCAATGGCATCTGATCCATCTGTTCCATAGCAAACTGGCAGCACAACAATAACTTCCAGTAAGCTGAGGAACGGATGGTTTTAGCGAATAAAACCACTGTGCCTTCTGTCTTTTATTTCAACAGTAAATTTAATTTTATTATCTTTCCCCCAGTTTGCCACAGGATTGTGCTGAGGGCCCTCACAACTAAGTTGCAACATGGGAGGTTTAGACCCTCCCAGTTACTAGGCTGATAAAACACAGTTTGCACATCCTGCAGAAGCCTGGCTTTCAACAATGAGCTGGGACTGCATGCAGTGAGCCCCAGACATCCTATTTTGGGAGCTGCTCACAACATGCTGGCAATGGCAAAGCACAGAGGGCACTGGGAGCTTTGGGACATCAGAATGGTGGCTCTGGTGAGGTTTCAAGAGCTACTCTCCATGCCCTTATTGGAGCTGAAAGCTTGCTGGCTATCTCTACCATATTTTCAAGATATTTCTACTTGCAAAATTTTACTTTAAAAACCAAAATCTGAGATTTCTTATTGCACGCTTCCAGCAGTTGGAGAATTAGGTAAAGCTTACATGTAGCACAAAGAAATGCTGAAAGCTGACAACATGATATCACAGTTTGGCAAGAATCATAGAATCATGGAGGTTAGAAAAGACCTCTGAAGTCATCTAGTCCAACCACCCACCTACCACCAATATTGCCCACTAAAACCACATGAGATGGATACTATAGAAGCAAAGAATTATTTGAGTTGGAAGGGGCACTTAAAGGTCATCTTGTCCATATCCTGCTTAAGAGAGAGTGGTTCCTTCCAGAACGTTTGTGATTCTAGAGATTTAGTATTAACGTACAGATCTCACATTTTTGTACCCTTATGAGATGATTTTTAAAGAACATTTCAGGATATTGTGCTCCTGCACTGTTTGTTAATAGTTTCCTGCCTCCCTTCAGGAAAAATGAAATATTTCTTCTCTGAGCTTTTCATGCGATATTTTTGCCAAGTTAAAGCAGAAAGGAAAAACTATTTACACTATTTTATTAGGCCAAATGTCAACTTGTTTTTCTGAAATCTTTACCAATCTCCCTGGCATTTAATACACAAACAGAAATATATATATTTATGGCTTTCGTTTCTTGTGGCAGTACCCAAAATATCCAACAGGCTGATGCACAGAGCTGTATTTCTTTCACGTGTAAGAAAGGGAGAGACTAAATGTGCCAGAGAAGGTGGATAGCAGCTGGGTAGGAAGGAAAGGCATGGAAACACTTTGTTTTTGTGAGTCTTTTTAATCAGGTTTCATTAATCTCTGCTGAGCCTGACTATAGACAGCATACTTCCCCTTTTGCCAGAACCTTGGTCCTGCCCTCAAAAAAACAGCCTTTTTTCCACATGGAGAAAATACTCCAATTTCAAATCCACTCAGAAAATTCACCCTGTTTCCAATGTGGTTCAGCATTATTACACCAGGCAAAAGGAGCTGCACCCCAGTGCCTGCCCCTGCCCACCAGCCTATGGGGCAGAGTTGGAGCAGCTGATCCTACTGCACTGTGCCTGCCCAGGTCAGCCTCTGGTTCCCAGCAAAACATTTCTTATCTGCCCACTGAGTTCTTTCTATTAAAGAGAGATTTATTTTTTATTTTTCCCATTTCTTCCTCACTAGGGCTGTGGAGAGACTTATAAGCAATACTCCCAGACATTTGCTGGAAAGATATATAGCTCATCCACAGTTGATTTCAACCAGGACAGCTTTTGGAGGAAAAGGCAATATAAATAACCAGTCCTGAGTTACCAAAAAAAAACTGTGATAATCAAAATCCAGTTAAAGAAAGAAATACTCACTTACCCACAGCAAAGATCAGAGCCCACTGAATACTCCAAAGGAATGAATCTCCTGGTAAAGAACCTTCTCCTGTGGCAGCCAGTCTTTAAATGAGGCTTAGAGAGGGGTGGAACCTGTTTCCACCTGTGTTCATAGGGCTGGCTATGTCCCTTCACCAGGTGCTCAATCATTGATTCAGGCTGTGACTTAGCAATTCTCATACAGCTTTACAGGTAGTCACAATTACACCCACAATTACCTATCAGCAGACTTGTGCCATACTGAGATTATGCTCGGCAAAGCTCGAGGTATGAACCATGTATCACGTTGCTTTCTACCAGCTGGAATTCTTGTATTCCTAGTCCCACTGTTTATAAGCACTGAAAAAAGTCTGTATTTTACTTAAAATATGATTACTCCAATGGCTCAGTGTGTCAGCAGCCTCTGGTATTCAGTTTTGGGACCTCAGCCCATGTCAGGGATGTGTCTGTAAAATATAGCCCACCATATGATTAGACGTTGAGCATCACCTAGGTGTTTTTTTACATTGCTGATGTTCTCAGAAGAGAAGGCTCTATCAAATTCTCCCTTCAGGTTGGATATTAGGAAAATCATCTTCTCCAAAAGAGTGATTGGGCGTTGGAAAGGTCTGCCCAGGGAGGTGGTGGAGTCACTGCCCCTGGAGGTGATGTGTAGATGTGGTACTAAGGGACGTGGTTTAGTGGGCAGTACTGGTGGTAGGTGGATGATTGGACCAGATGATCTTAGAGGTCTTTTCCAACCTAAATGATTCTATGATTCATGACCTATTGGCTGTGGGCTATTGGCATCAACTGGTCTGAAAATAAGCTCCAGTTACCTACAAATGTAACTGCTTTCTCCCTTTTTCTTAGTCTTTTTGCATTTGCTAACTCATCAGAGAGGAAACAGGAGGTACCTGGCATTAAGAGACTCACTCAAGGTTGCAGAGTGAGTCAGTGGTGGGGCCCAAATGACGTCCTGGAAGCTCCTTCAGCACATTATTTTCATCATATTCCATAATAAGAGTTACTAGGAAGAAGTTTGTGAATATTAACATTCCTCTGATGAGTACAAGACCAGTCATTCCATGAAGTAATGCAGTTGGCTTGATAATGCTGAACAATACCTAAACCTGTAAAACCCCTGTCTGACTCTCCTCCTGCCTACTGTCTATTTAAATGACAACTGGTGAGAGGTTCCTAGAGACTTTGTACCAGAAACCCAGGTGGTGCTCTGCAGCTCCATATTAGATCTTTCCAGACTACTTGGGAAGCACAGGCAGCAGTGGGATACTGCCACCCAGCCAAAGCCCCTTGGGGCCTCCATTCCCACATGTTCCCAACCTTTTTCCAACTACAGCACTGACTGCTGCTCCGAGCCCAGCAGAATGGCCTGATTTTAGATATTCTCCTAAGAGTGACCCACAGGACCAACCCTCATTTGAGAAGGAAGGTTTTCAGAGTGCTAGAAGCAATATACATCGCTGACACTGCAAATAATTCCTTTGAAGTATCACAAAAATGTGTCCAAAAGGAATGATGCTCCTTTCCTGGTGCTCTGCTCTCCTGAAACGGTTTCACGTAACAGAGCAACTTTCAGCAAGGAACATTTTGCCCAACTCAGATCTTTTCCATCTGGTCTGTGCAGGGGGCTTTAATATTTATACCTTCTTGGCTATTAGCCCACTGAGGATGTCTGTTAGGATAAAAGAAAAAAAGTGAGATTATAGTCTCCCCTCCTAACACACTTCTATTTTTCTGTAATAATCCTGTTTACGGCTGATAGGTTTCTGAGGAGATGCTGTATGTTAGACATCATAGACAAAAAAAATTAGCTATAGACAAAAGACTGCCTTGAAGAAGAAGGAAAGTATTGCTTTTATGAAACTTAAAACAAAACAACCTACTTTCCTCTATTTGTTTTTGAGAAGAAAAATAATCAGTTTTGGGGAGAAAAAAACCCCAGCAGTTTCAGATCTTGTTTTCTGCTAAAAAATTTCTAGATTCAGCCAAAATAGAGATCTATATTTTTAACAGATTGTCAATGAAATCTCCTGTACATGGATAAGTAATAAAAGGATGGCACACTGCCCAAACAGTGTGCAATCTAAGTGATATTTAGGCGTACTTCAAGCCTCAGCTACCACAGAAATTGATTTATGCTCCCTTTTATCTTTTTTACTGTAGCTTATTTCTTATGTCTTTGGTCCACAGCTAAAGGATTATTGCAGATGGCTCAGAGCAGGGGAAGGAAAGGTGAGGCTTACTGGGCTCTGGCTGTCTCCATCCAAGATGAGCTCTTATGGGATGCCCCAGTTTCAGGTCAAACTCCATCATCAGGGGATGGGACCTCCCAGTCCCAAGGCTGGCATACTGGGATGTGGTTTTCCTTCTTCCTTCTGCACAGACTCTGGGCTTGGATGCACATTCAGGACATAAACTTCCCCAGGACCTGGAAATGTGAGTGTGCTGTGTCTGGGTCGAGCCTCTGTCTGTTAAATACCCACTGTCATTGCCTTCTGGTAAATGGTGATCAATGCATGTTTTACAAACCACAGGGAACCGTGCAGTTATCCAGCGCCTTTCACCAGCGGCTCTCAAAGTACCGCACAAACAAATAACCAAGTTTTACAATAACTTTATATTGCAGCTTTTCTAGACAGTGGGAAACTGACATCAAAGGGGCTTCCCACCGCTGTACAGCAAAACTGCACAAACTTATGGGCACAGCACAGGAATCCTGATTCCAGCTCTGATTTAATCGCTCAGGCAAAATGTGTTATTTTCTCCACTTCCTTCTGGCAACTGGCCCAAGGCTCCTATCACTGCTGGCCGGAGATAGGGACAATCATCCACACCAGCATGCTTCTTATTCTCTTTAAAAGGAGCACATAAAATGAATGAACTTGAGAGAGCAGAAGAGATGCATGGGGGACAAGGGGAGCTCTTTACAAAGTGGCTGGTCAAACACATACCAAAATCAACAGATGTAGCAGGGCAGAGGACAAAGCAAAGCACTGCTGCTGGGTGCTGCCCTGAATTTCTTCCCTGCCATGGTGGGTTGAGATCTCAGGCTAAATAATTATCAGCAACACCTATTGATTAATAGCAGCAGCAGCCCTAGTGAAAAATCTCAGGTCCCATACTCACAATTCCAGTCACTTCCCCAACCTACTTCTAAAATTAGAAACAAACAGGCCCCTTCTAAAAGCAATAAACAGCACTTTAATTGGACTGAAGCCTATAAATCTGTCAGCAGCTAGTTATCCAACTCCATTGTGCGACCAGCGCCTTTGAAGCCCCTCCCTCGCCTTCCACCACTGTGCACGGGGATGCAGTGTGATGGGGCTGTGAGGTGTAGGGCTGGGGGGGTTGCTCCAGCTCGGGTGGATGTCATGATGGGGCAGGAGGAGAAGCTCAGGCTGCAGATGGCTGCTGCATGTGGTATGTGAGCGCAGCAACAGAATCGTAGAGTCATAGAATATCCCAACTTGGAAGAGACCCATAAGGATCATCAAATCTAACTGCTGACATGAGCTGGTGTACTGCACTTAGAAGATGGATCTCACGTCAGGGCTGTGGGAAATGCATATTAAAATGCATTTTGCTTAGCTAAAACTGCATTATTCATTTATTTATTTATTTTGGTCACCACAGATTGTTTTAAAGAAAATCCCACCTGGTTTGAAATGATGCCACATGTTAGTGTCATAATGCAGCAGAACCCAGCAAATGGGTACTAATCAATCCAATTTCCACTGGAAAGAGGCTGTGTAAAGGGAAAATAAATTCAGCAGCTGCTGTTTCATACGTTTCAGCAGTTTTGAAGGGGGAAGGGGATGGCAGCCTTGTAGCAAAGGGCATGATCTGCAATTTTAGGAGTTTCTCCAGTTTGGTGCAAATTGACCTGATTCCTAACAGGGAATGTGTGATGTGCAGAGACATGTCTCACTTGAGCCAATGAAGTACTTCTGTGCTCAGATGGTCTTCTGGAATATGGCCTTCACGTGTCATCCAGCAGAAGTGAAACTGCACCAGAGACAAAATTAGACAGTGGAGAGTGGGGATAGGACACACAGGTGAGCATGTTCCTTCCTGCCCTTCCAGTGAGATTGGGTTCAGGGCAAGAAATAAAACTGCTCTCTTATAAAAAATGCTCAGGAAGAGGGAAAAAAAAAAAAAAAAAAAAAAAAAAAGGAGATATTTTTAGTACTACCTCTAGAACAAATAATGAAAACTTGCAGAGAGGTGTTATTGAGTAAAAAATACAAGAAGATCACATTGCAAGAATAAGGTGAAGTGGCACACAGGCATCTTATAGGCAGAGTTCCTGAAACCGTGAGAATAATCATAGAATCATGGAATGGCTTGAGGTGGAAGGCAGATTTAAAGGTCGTCTGGTCCAACTCTCTTGCAGTGGACACCTGCAGCTCAATCAGGTGCTCAGAGTCTCATCCAGACTGACACTGAATGTCTCCAGGGATGGGACGTCCACCACCTGTCTGGAAAACAGGGGCAGGGTGGCAAATCCCACCTCTGTAACAGCTGTGGCGGGGTCACCTCTAGAAATCAGGAACTTAAAAGTCAAAGTCTGACTTAAATAATCTTGAGTTTTAAAAATAGATTGGGTATTCAAGGTACTGTGAAACCAGGTGTTTTAATCTGAAATGACTTGGTCTAGCTGTCACGCTGTGAGATGGAACTGCTTTCCTGTGCTGCCTCCCAGAGCTGCTCCCTGGCTGCAGCCTCACTTCAGAAAGAAAAACAGTACTACATTTCAGCAGCGTACCTGTGAAAACAGCTGGCTCTCTGGACCGTTTAAGTAACCCTGCATTTAGAAACACAAGGGTTTTTTTTTGTTCCAATGAAAACACACTGGAACATTTCACCACAGTTTTCTTTCACTGAAATTAGCCAGAAAAGACAGGGAATGTCAAAGAGCAATTACAGAATATATATACTATGCTGATTAGGAATCTCCTTTCTGTAGCATGGAGGCAGCAGCTTGAAGTTCACATTAAACCCCTCTAATGAGATATGCCTGATTCAACCCAGAAAGATACAGTTAACTTGGGAAAGAATGCAGCCTTTCTCAGGTGGAAAAAAGGCTGGGGAGGGGAGGAAGAATTCATGTTGGAAGGCGAAGGGCTGAAGGTTCTGGTCACCTCAGGGCCTAAGAGGACCAACACCTGAGGGCTGCTCTCTTCTTGGCGATGGCAAAGTTGTCATTGTTTTGCTTTTTTCTCGTAACATTTGTTATTGTTTCAGGGGCACTGTGCCCCCAAGGACCCTCCTCAGCATGGAGCAAGGTCAGGGGGAAAAGCCCGCTCCCCAAATGGGACACAGCAGGGCAGATGTGGACTGCAGGAGGCACAGGCCAGAGGCAACATGGAGCAGCCATTGCCATTGTTCTGCGGGGCCTCGTTCGCAATCTCCACACAGTTGGGCTGTGGGAGCAGCTGGGAGCAATTACAGCACATGAAAAGGAGGGCACGGGATTAGGCAAGTGATGAAAAAGCAAGGGGACCACTAGATTTATCACTGGCAGAGCAAGGCAGCCCTTCTCCAGAGCCAGCCCTATCTCATGTCCTTGTTCCTGTCTCCTGGGCAGGAGTTACAGTGCCAGGAGCTGCAGGAGAGGATCCACTTGTGAGAATTGGCCCTGAGGTAGTGAGGATCAGTCTCCCTTTGGGTCCCACCAAAAGGACACGGTGGAGCCCATGGACAGATTTCAATCTCATCCTCTCTTTATATGGGCAAAAAAAGAAAAAAGCAGATGAGGCACAAGTTTTGCATTCCTTGTGAAATTTCTTCGGCTTTTCCATATAATCAGCATTGTAAAATAGAAAAAAAAAAAAATCCCTCGTAGTTTTCTTTCTTGTGAGGACTGAGGAGTACTAGAAAGGTTACTCAGAAGGTAAAGCATGTGTTTGCCATCTTAGCTCCTGATATGGAAACCATATGCTTAAATACACCACCAAACATACTCAATATAACACTCTTTTTTATTAAAGGTGGTTTTATAAAAGCTATCCACCTTCCATCCATCGGTGACTCCCAGAGAGGTCACATATTCCTCATTGCAAATATCAATATGTATTTGGGGTAAATTAAACTCCAAATAGACTGTTTCTGATTATTACTGCCAAGGGAGCAAGAGGCCATCTTATTTTCCCTCACTGATAAATTAAAAGAACTGTAATGGGTGATTTCTGCAACCTGTAAAAGGGCAAAACCATCTGTAACTCATTTAGTGTCGCTTTAAAGAAAATTTATTTGATTAATTTGGGTAGAGTATAGAAAGAATATAGATTTAAAAAATAGTAATAATAAAGCCCTCTACTGCTCAAGAGGAAGAAGGGAAGAAGCAGCAGCAGCAGCAAACTCTGACCCAGAATAAACGTTTGAGGGGATTAAAACATGCTTCATCTGTTATTAGGAATATTCGTTATAGAGGGCTGCTGCTTTGCTCTTAAGAGAGTTGATTTTTGCCCTGCCAACCAGAAGACCCTGCCACGACATGGCTCTAATAGCACCCATGGCACAGAACTTCTTGTCAAACAAATTGTTGTTAAATGCAGCGCCTGATAGGTAAAGAGATAAAAATGAGAGGGGAGAAAGAAGAGGGTGAAAGGCTGGCAACTGTCCATCCTTCAAAGCTGTGTTGATGGTAGCGACCCAAACTTCACTACCTTTGTCTGGCCTGACAAGCAGGAAGTGGAGAAAAGATCAAAAGAACGTGGAAATCAAAAGGATTAATACATTGAAATTCTTCTGTTTTGCCACAGGCTGTCACCCTAGCTCCACGCATGGCTCAGCCAGCCAGGCATGCTCCATGGAAAGCAAGGGGAGAGAAACAGCTCTAGAAGCTCAGAAGTTTTCTCCTCCTGAAATTTCATTGGCCTGCAGGTTACCCGCATTCTCTACTCCCCTGTTGACAATTTGGAGAACGATATTGAATAGTAACGATAATAAATACTAATAGGTTAATCTCTGTAAGTCGTGCCAAATTCTATGGGGCCAGGTTTGGCAAAAGTGGTCTGCCTCAGATGTGGAGTATCTAATGACATCTTTACTGTTGCAGGGTGTGCACGTGGCAGGCGGAGATGTCATTTGCACTCTGACACAGGCTAAGTCACTTACAGCTATGGATCTCATCAGAGGCTTGCACTGGGCCCTGGCCAAGCCTTGCTTAAATCAAAGGGCGGGTTTGCCTTATTGTCTCTGGGCTGCTTTTCACTCACCCTGGGAGGAGGCAGGAGGCAGGCAGAACTCCAGCCCGCTCAGCCAAAAAGTCTGGGTCTGATCTGCTGAAACCGTGAAGGATCTTTTCATTGGCTTCAGTGAGCTGTATACCTGGGCAAGCCTAGTGCTCTGTGTGGTTATTTGTTCTTGATGACCTCATATTGTCCCCTTTTCCTCTTTTCTGGGTTATCTTAAAGTCGCCCATTTTGTTTTTCAGAGGTTGGCATTCAAGACATCTGCTCAGAAATCCATAGGGAGACACGTTATGGTGTTCAGCCCCTCTGAAATCGATGGACGTGATAGCCTACACTGCTCCGAGGCTTTAGGACTGATGGAGATGGGTAACTGCAAGGATCTGGATCTCCCTTACAAGCTGTGACTCATCCAACTGCATTCACTCACCAATAGCATCAGCGCTGATGCGATCCCATGGGAAGCTCTCCATCACCACAGGACTGAGACACTACCTACCACGTGCCTCATCTCCCTCTGCTGAGCCCCTCATGAGTCGGTTGGACTGCATCCCTACAGTCACGTGGCTCACTCCTCTTTTAAGATCTTGGATAAAAATCACCCTTTCCAGGACAAGGAAACTTCTGGTTTTGTAGCTTGCAGCAGAAAGCACAGATGGGCCTTCACACTGTAAATGGGAAGAGAAGAAAAAGTATGAATCTTTTCAGGACATTTTGGAAACAAAGCAGTAAGAATTTCTGGAAAGCAATAATGCAGCATTTGCAATACTGGGAAAATGACAGAAACTTAGGAAATACTCATCCAGATATTTTATTGCTAAAAATTTATTTTGTTATAATATTTCTCATCAAATATGTTGATTTTCCTAATTAAACAGTAGCTGAAGTGTGAGTGTTGTGCTTAATTTACAAACAACTAGAGCCACCCTCACCCTGCTAAGGTCAGATCTTTTCCAAACATTTCTGACTTTGCTGTGATTTACGCAGAGAAAGATTCAGTGATCCCATGGTACCCTTCAGCTCCTTTTGCCACAGAGGAACATCAGCTTCAGGCCTGAAAATGCTCAAAGCATTCAGATATGTTTTTCATATGCAGACTGTTCAACTTCATTTTGCTTCTCTTGTTGTCTCTTTATTCTGAGTTGGACACTTTTTGTCAAGGAACAAAAGAAATTCCATTTGACATTAGGGTAAATGACCTTCATTTGGGAACTATATAATGTTGACTGTGTGTGGTATCATGTAGGCTCCTGGGTGAGCAGCACAGACCTGTAAGATAATACTGGTGCAAGTTTGTGCTGTGGCATCATGCAGGGAAACCTCCTGGCTTGTTTTTGCAAGTACATCTCCAGCAGAAGATTATTGATCTCTGAATCAACACAGTGACATGGTCAGAAAATTGTCCTTCCTCTTCTCTCCCTCTTTATTTCTGTTGCTTTATTCTATTTTCTCCTAAGAGGGCTTTTAGTCAAATATCCCACATGCACACTCATCACTTAGATGGCTTTAAGCACAATACATGGGCAAGTCTGGGCGCTGCAATTAATATCCCTTGTTGTCTCTCTGTAGATTATCCTCTGTTACCGTAATTCACAACTTCAGACGTTTGTGTACATGCTTTCCTTGTGAAAATGCAATATCATTACTAATTAAACAGGCTTTTAATAAGTTGGCTGATAGCTCCCCACAGAATCTAGGAATTAACCTCACCTGGGAGCAAGATGCTGGTTGAGGCTGAAGTGAAGCTTGGATATAGGCGGGGAAAGGAAAAGACATCAAAGAACTCGTCACCACCAAAACCTCATCCTCCACAAATTCTAGGTGTGGAAATGTTTCTTAGCCATGGGGATCCTCCCTCCATGGATTTCCAAATAGCTATAATCATCAGAATTCTTTCATTTACCTCCCCCTGGACCGATTAGTTCATCTCTCTCATTTGAACTTGTTTGCTATGAGCAATACATTTGTAGCCTCCACACTTTATTACCTTGATCCCCAAAATGCTTGATTAGTTTCAGATGGTGATAATTTAACAATGTAGGGCTTGGGGACAGTGTTTTCCTGGTGGTCTGCTTTCACCATCAAACAAGGTCCAAAAGCTCCTCAGGGTTTGTTTCACATATCCAGCTCTCTTGGAGGCAACGGGTCAGTGCAGAATTTTCTGGGTAACTGACCAGTGCTTGGAATTCATGCTGGCTTTGGGAATTTAGTGTTCAGCAGGCTCCGCTTATTTTTCCCACAACTGAGAACACTTCTTAGCAGAAGGCATGGAATGAACAAAGAAATCACAATCCAAACTAGGCTCTCTCTTGAGGAGACTTACGTCAAAATCCAGATATGAAAATCACTAATCCTTCTGGCCATAACTTTTAGGGTGTTGACAGAGCGTATATTCTGTGATACAGCATGGATATACATCTGAGATAAGGCAATGATTTAATTCTGAGGCAGATGAGACATTTCAAGGGCTGGAGAGAGAGTGCACCTCTTCCTGAATGTATGACTCCTGAGTACTGTTAACACACCTCAAATTATACTTGCTTTATACTTGCTCCTTTTTTTCTTTTTCTTCCTATTTTTTTTTTTTGTCCACACTTGTTAATAATATGTCTGGAAACTTATTAAGCTTACAAATCAAGACTCAGGGTTAAAGGCAACCTTGTCTAAATATCTTAACATTTATAAAAAGATTATCATTAAATATCTTGTAGAGAAATTCTGAACCGGTGTTGAATCAGAAAAAAAAAAAAAAGAATAGAAAAGAAAAAATGGCTAATGTGTCTACTTTTTAATTAAATGTAAATATAATTTGCAAGGCTTATGGGTTTTAAACAGAGAAAATTTACTCTGCATAATTTCCTTTCTGGTTAACCTTATAGACAGAAGTGTGAGGGGGGTTATTCAGAAGGATTTTGTAGCTATTAAGCCAGTTACCTCCTCTGGATCCTTTGCAGCAGATGACTTCAATGCATTCAAGATTTAACCTGAGGTTCCTAATTTACAATGACAACGTAGAGATTTTAAGCATTAAAATGAGCATTATTAAATGCCCTGGTTTACAGCTTGTTTGGGATGTCAGCAGATTTTTCATCTTTATTACTGCAGACAGATAGCAAGGCTCTTATCTGCACATACCTCATCAGAATTGCTCAAACACACAAAAGTGAATTCTTGGTTATTTTAATGTGACAAGTAAATATAAACCAGTTACAAATACAAAGGCAGGATAAATATGCCTGACAATACAGCAACGGCTAAATTACTGCCAGCTTAGTATTAAAAGTTCTGCAGTGGTTTCTGGTTCAAAGAGTCCCATAAAAATCAGAGTTAATTTAAAACTTAGCCATCCATGGGAATATTTCTCATTCACACAATACAGGCTTCTCTTGTACAGGTCTGTTTATATATCTCAGCTACAGAAGAGTTTTCTGTTTCAGTTTAGTCAAGTATCCTTATTTAGTCCAGAAAAGTAATTAAGCACATGCTTAGCTGTATGCTTTATTTAGGCATATGCCCATAGCTTGTCATTTCACCTGTTGCAACATTTGGAGCCACTTAATTCATTATTTGAATCACACACACACACACAAAAGAAAAAAAAGAAGAAACAATAGCAAACAAACAAACCACAGGTATTTAATTTCTAACAAGACTGTGATGCCTGGTTACGATAGACCCAATATTACTCAATAAAAAATTACTGATTTTCATAGGGATCGTGATCCAGCCAACACAGAGATTCCACTGAGCATCAGATAGGCTTACAGGTCCTGACCCACCTATGGAAATACATGGAAATCTCTCCCCTGATGTCATCAGGAGCATCACTGGGCAAGAGGAAGGAAGGCAGGCACACTGCCAGCAGTCTGGTGGTCCCTAGCCCTTCTGAAGTACTGAACAAGATCAACTGCAAAGGGTAATCACGTTCATCTGCAGGGCTGCAGTGGCCCAGTGAACACAGGGAGCCCCAGCACCGCAGGGATATAGGCTCCACTGAATGCTGCTCCTTCGCTGATGGAAGAGATTCTGTGCCCAGAAACAGAAAATGCTTTCAACAAATCGAGAGGAGCAAAATAGCTGTTCCCAATCCATCTTCGGTCACACAATCACGGAACCATTTGGTTTGAGATGGATCTCTGAAGATCTCTGCACCGAGCTCCTGCTCAAAGCAGGGTCAGCGCTGAATTCAGGCTGGATCATGGCTTTGCGTCTGAGCCCTGAGAACCTCCAAGGATGAGGACTTCACAGCCTTTCTGTATTACAGAACTGTTGCCTTCTGTTGCTATCTGCTGCCCCAGCTTTTCCCAAAATTCAGCTGCTGCTCACACACAGCTTCTCACTCACCCTACAGAGCCAGAGCCCCGCAGAAGCCAAATAGTTCCCAAATAGGAACTGCTGGCCCTTCCCCTTCCCACACTGGAGAGACCTTTCCTGGCGCTCCATCATACGGTTAACACATGCTGCCTCTGCCCTGCCAGCAAGCTGTGATCCAGAGCGCTGCTCCTGGCTCCGTCCCATTGCGGGGAAGGGGCTGGAGTATGGCCAGACCCCTGGCCCACCTGCTGGGCTTCCTGCCCCCACCACAGCTTGGGACAGGGCAGGGGGTATAGTCCTGGGCCTGGCCCCGGCACAGAGCCAGGTGCAACACAGGTGTGTACCCAGAGCAGTGTCCCTTCCTATGGCAAACATTTCACTGCAGCCTCTGTGCCCAGAAACAGGACGGAGCTGGCACTGGATGAGTCAGAGATGGAGGAAGGAAAGTCTGGCAGGGTGGAATGCTTGTGGCCTTCTCACCAAACATCTCGTACTGCTCCTTCCCCTAACCTAAGGAAACAAGGCTCCAGCCCGTGGTTTTGGATGCTTTTCCCAAAACCGGTTTGTTTCACAATGGGTTGTTTCGTCCCGTGGGGATCTGTGCCCTACGGGCTGTGTGCCACCAGCCTGCATGGACCTCCATGGATAGAGGGGGCTGAGAGGGCACCTTGCTCCAGGCTCCTTCCCCTATGGAGGAAAAGGAGACCTCCAGCTTGGGTTGCCTTGTGAAATAAAGCTCCCGCCGATTGCTGCTCCCAGCATGGCAGCTGGGAGGAGGATGAGGAGGGTGCGGGAGATGAGGCCCAACTTTGATCTGGGTGTGAGAGAATCACAGCTGGGCAGGGCCGATGGAACCGTGCCGAGACGGGCGGCGAGGGGAGTGGGGGTGGCGGGAGAGAAGGAGCCCCTGCAGCTGCTGGAAAGAGAGGGGAAGGTAAAAGGGACTGCGATACCGCCAGGCCCACGGGAGGCTCAATGGGTTGTCTCATTATTATGGTGAACAGAGAGAACTCGTGAGCTGGGAAAGATAGGAAGCTTTTATTTATATATTTTTTTTTAAAGAGCGCAGCCTCTAGGAGGGTTTTTGCAGCTCGAATGCTTTTATTTTGTGCCAATTACTTATACAGGGTCTGCATTATTCCCATAATCAGTCTAAATGAAAGTCAAACATGAAAGATTCCTAACAATGAGCTAATTGGAATGCCATTACCCTTTAGATTTAATAAGGTATTTGTAATAATAAACTTGCCTCAGTCTATAGAGTTGTCTTATTCCCGTTCAGATCTTGCAGGAGTTTAAGAGTTGACATTTGTCATTCATTCCACAGGACGCTGGATATAACCTTCAAAACATTTTAGCCTCGCAGCACTTAGTAAAGTGCTGGGGAAGGAAACAAAATCTATAGCCTGCTATTGTTCTGGCCACGCATAGCTCAAAGTTAACAGGAATTGTGTTAAAACTCGGCGGCAGATTATATCCCACATATCTTTCTTTATTTGCAGTCCAAACATCTTGCGGTTTAGAATGACTCACTCAGTGTCCTCTTATGTAGCTGCACTCATTATTTGCATTGAGGTCTTGCTGAGGAACGCCGGGCTGGTTCCAGCGCTGCGAGGTACTACACAGGCACGCAGCACATGGGGGCCGTGCCTTGCACAGCTTAAGATCTAAGCAATTAAGTCAACCTGAATTCTATCTCAAAGCCAAAACATCCCATCTATGGAGGTAAAAGCTAATTAGAGCTCCCTGCAGATATATTTTTGAGAGCAGTTCCAAAAAAAAAAGATCATGCTTTACCTTTACAGGCGAGCTTTTTCACCAAAAGCATATGTGGGCTTAAGGACCTGGCCAGGGAAGTTTTGTTTGACTATAGCTCATAGCAAGGCGTAATCTTTGTGGGTATTTCTTTTGTTATAAAGTATAAGAGCTTGTTGTGAGCACTTTGGGAAATTCCCCTAGAAACAGACTGAAAATACAGAGGTCAAGCAGGTGTGTACGTATGTGTAAGAATCAGAAAGATAATATCAGCCAAAAACCCAACAAAGATACAAAGCAACACAGAGGATACAGAGAACAGGATGCCGTGGGCATAATTTAAATCAATATATTGCTTCTCCCTTTCTCTTCTCTCCCTAAAAATCTACCAGTCATTTCTCCTAACCAAATCCAACAGGTGACCAACGGGGCAAAGCAATGCTTAATTCTTTTTTTAACAAATAAATGAATTTCCTAGTGACATATCTCTGCATGCAGCCACATTACCTATCCGATAAACTGTGCTGCCATCAGCAGTGGATGAATTATGTCCTGCTGACACGCTGTGGTCCCAGCAGCTAGTCCTGAATGATCTGACTCAACAGAAAACTTTGCACAATAGCTCAAATAAATGTCAAATCGTTGGAAACTGGCAAAGATCATGGAAATTTGGAATGTTCCTTTTTGAGGACAGTATTTTAATACAGTCTGACACTGGGGAATCAGCTGAACGTTCGTAACATCCAGGAAATTCTGGGCACGGTTGGTGAAATGACCAATGCTCTTATAAACCTACTTTTTCTCTCTGCAGTACTATACATGCTGCACTCCAAATTGTTTTTCAGAAACTTAGGCCAGCAATCAATGGCCTTAAGTTAACCATATGCCTGAGCATTGTGTTGGACTGCTGGAGAAGGGCAAGAAATCATAAAAATCAATAGCTTCTCTGGATGTTTTCACAGAAGGCAGTTGGGCTGAGAGCTAAAACGAGAGCCTAAAATTCAGGCTTTCTTCCTCTTGATGATCTGGTTAACCTACTTCTCTTTTTCTGATTCTCTTTGCACATTAGAAAAACAAACGATGCTTGTTACTCAGATCACAGCAGTGCTGCGAGGCTTAATATTTTGAGAGGTGCTTTGGGATCCTTGTATGAAAAGTGCTATAAATATATACATTCTTAGTAGTATTTAATTTACTTCCTTTACAATTCCTTTGAGCCAGCACATGTTGCCAAAAATGCAATATTCTCTGAGATGTCTTTTATTCTTATATCTGTCTGGAGTGCAGGACACATCCCAGCCTTATAAAGCATCCGATATTGATGTATCTGCACGGAGTGTATATATATAGCTAATACGATCAGACACTATTTTTTTTCTTTCCGGGGGAACCCAGACTTGCTCAGTGTTCAAGATGGACGTGCTTAGCAAATGAGGCAGCTGTTCAATTTTTATTTTTATGCTCATTGTTTGCCGTGAGGCCACATGTCTCCTAGAGTGCATACCATCTAACCTTTGTAGTGAATCAGACAGGGCTCCACCATAACTCACTCGCTTGGACTCTCCAACTCCGCCTCACTCCCTGTTCAACATACATATGTGATCACGTAATCAGGGACCGGATCATAAGAAAGTTTTAACTTTATCAGTTCCAAACTTCATTTTCCAGCATTAGGTTTTCTTTACACTGATATTTTTACCAAGAGGATGTAGGGATGCGAAAGCTTTTTTACTAACTGAATGACCCCTGGAAGAATCACATCGTGCAACTGTTTGTTAAGCAGCAGCATTGTCCTGTAGGAACAAGGACACCTGTACCTGCGTGCCAGCCAGAATCTTTCCCTGTTACTGAAAGAACCCAAGTACCTCCAGGGCCGCTCCTGTTTTTCTCCTCTGCATTGTGTCATGGAGCACATACCAAATGTGCTTTCATTAAGTTTCCTAATAAAGTCTGCAGCAGATCTGCCCGTGCAATATGAGAACAACTTTGCGGTGTTTGATAATAACAAGATAAGTCTATTCTCACTTGTGCTTCTCCCTGTTTTGGGAACTTGGAGGGTGGAGGTGGGGAACAGAAACTTGCACAATTTTTATATTCACCAATTTTTGAAGTGATCACTCATTTAGAAATTTTCACCCATTTTGTATACTCTGAAAAATCAGGTTTTGTTCCTTGTTTCTACCACCTGATCTGCTATAGATACCTTTTAATTAAAGAAGTTGTACTGGCTCACACCTCAGCAGTTGCATCTGTCCTGTAGTCTCTAAAGAGAACAATCCCAATAGCTTTTAATAGACAACCAAGCAATTTGGGACTAGATTAGAAGAACAAAGAAACTGCAGTGCTGGGTGTAGAGCTCTCTACCCTTTGTATCTTCAAAGCTAAACACGTACAAGGTGGTGCAAGCAAGCAGCAGTTTACGCACAAGCAGAACAAAAGGCCAAGGGCTTAATCCTGCAAAGATTTATGCACACTTATCTTTACACTCGTGATTAAGCCCAGTAATTTTGGTAGCACCCTGGCTTCAGGAGCCCTCTGAGCATGCGATATTAGACTCTGGAATTAATATGCAATATGTTGAATTGCTGCAGAGAACTAACTAAAGGAGTGAGCAAAGCGTGCTGCAGAGGCTCGATGACAGCAAACTGCAGGCTGAGCAAATACCGCAGGCACTTCTAAGCAGATAAGATAGCTTGTCGTCCTCTAGAAGTGATGGTATAGTGAGATGTAATGAGCGTTTACACACATATTTCAGGGTAATGTTTTTAAATCTCAGAGTCAAAAGTTTAAACCACGTAGATGACACGGAAATGGATGCTGCAGAAGCTAGGGCAGTTTTCAAGCAGTGCTAACTCAGAGCATGCCTGGAGAAGGGCATCTGCGTGACTTGGCTGGGCAAGGACAGCCTGGTGGGCTGGAGACCCCCAGAGCCAGAAGTGATTTCCACAGCCTTTTGGCCCCGTTCCCGACAGAAATGCACATTTCCATCCACACCCCACATGGCTCCCCGCTGGTTTGTACACATTGTGCATTGAACAGGGCACAGATCTCAAGGCTGTGGGTCCTTGACCACAGTCCCTGTCATTAGTGTCCCTGATTGTCTCTGTTCTTACCGCAGGAGGCACAATGGGGCCCATGTTCTAACTTGGGCCTTTAGGATCTCTTCTAATATGAATAGTAATGACTATAATTATTAATCATTACTGTGATTATATGATTATAATTAATAATCATAATAATGAATCATTATAATTACTATACTAAATGACAAGCCCCGCTTCCTCCAGCGAACATCAGAAGCACAAGGAATGAGCTGTTGTGCGTATTTAGTGAATCTCAAGCACCTCTGCACTTACAAGACCAAGGGTCTCTGTTTGTTTTAAGGACTTCCATATTGTATTTCATTCACAAACCTACAGCTGCCTTGAATTGTGACCGGTGGAGTGCTGCTGCCATATGCAAGGTCCTTTGCTTAAAATCCAGCAGTCATGAGCAAACGGAGATTGGCAAGGGGAAGGAATGTGCATATGGATATTACTTGTGCAATAGAGAGCAGATATGCCTAATATTGCATTTTTTCCATCTTAGATTTACAACTGAAAGTAATTCAGTTCATTGAAGAGCATTTTCAGAAAGCCCGAATAAAACAACAAATGTGGAGGCTGCAGGCGTGTGAAAGAGGAATCTTGCTGTGCCCGGCCACTGCACTCCTGTTCTCCCAGGGCACAGGAGAACATTTTATCCCTTGGTGATAAACACACCTCAAGCCCACATGGCTCAGAGATACTGACTGTGAGGTCGATGCTTTTCACCAAACACCTGAAATCTGTTGAGCAGCACTTGGGTACTTTGTGGCTTGTGGCAGAGGGTGTGAACAAGTGCCCTGCAGGATCCTGCTGACATTACCCCATACATTGCTCTGGTTACTGCACTGGTTTGAGTCACCCAGCTCCCTCCCTGGCATAAAGAAATTGATCTTGCAGAGAGTAAAATCCACGCAGAGGGTTTCGTTGTTTAGAATTAGCAATTCCTTGCTACCATCAGCTGCATGCTCAGCAGGGGACCGTACAAGCGTAATGACAGAGTAGAGAAATCCAATTGGTTTTTGAAGGCGAAATGTCTAGTAAGGGTTAGTTGATACGACTCGATTCAACACTGGTGACTTTAAAATGTTGTTATCTATTATCATAGCTGGTAGCACATGTCTGAGATTATGTGCTTTGTAGTTATTGTACAGCTATCATGATAAGAGCCACCACTGTCATTTTGACGTTACTGAGCACAATATACTGCTTGGGAAAATGTTTGCCTTGCCTTCATACTTGTAGTATATTTTGGAAGGGAAGGGATAGGAAAAGCCCCATCTATGCTCCTGTATTAGGAATGAGCCTGCACAAAGTTCTCTGAACTCTGTCAGATGAACAGAAAGTGAGAGCATCTGTGCAGCAGCTCCTCTGCAGTACAGCAGGGAGAGAAACAAATGCTGATAGCTACGAACATTAAAGAGCGATCATTTGGGCCACTTGTCATCAAAAGGGTCTACCTCAGATGTGCGCTGCTTTAGGATCGATACATGGGTCTAGGGTGAGGTACACAGGAAGATGAAGGATTGATTTTCTTTACAGCATGTTTGCCATGCCGTTAACTGACAGGTTGGGCTTTGCAGAGAGAGAACGTGCAGGGCATCACTGGCAGAGCACTTATACCAGCCATTACCTCTTGGTTTATAACTCTTTGCAGAGAAGATAAAAACTTGTAAGTGTAGAAATAGTGACTAAAAGACAAGTAACTATTATAGCTTAATTATAATATCTACTCCGGCCTGAACTTGGAGCGGAATTTAGCTGTTATTCACCATATTCCTGCTTGCAGTGGTTTCTAGGCTCTAGGTCTTTTATGAGAATAATGAAAAGATGAAGGCATAAATCTCAAAGGTAATTTAGTGCCTAATTCTATCAACCGGAGTCAGAGTGAGATAACTTTGGGAATCTCCACTGAGTCATTGGTGCTCCTCCAGAGGGAGGTGCTGAGGTACTCCCGGCAGTGGAACTGGTGCCCAGCATTGTCAGGCTGGATCAGGTGATGGCTTCCTATAGCACATGTTCAGAGGTGGTGGGAGCACTGAGATGGGCCCTATGGCAGTCAGAGCTCCTCCAGACAAATATGTACATGTATGGATGATTTAATTACTAGACTGTTTAGGAGAATTTCTAATCTCTCTTCAGCCACTCACACTGACATCTCTGATGTGTGATATCGTTTAGATTGAAAAGGGAATCCACTTAAAGCCTAAACACTGCAATTACTTTTTTAGATGCCTGGGAGCAGCTCAGAGTTCAAGCACATGATGATCCTCAACCCTGCTAAATTAAAGGCAATAGACCGGTGCGGGGAGAGAAAAATATTCGAGTACACTGTGTTTCAAAGGATGTGGTTTGCAAACTGACGTGCATAGTTTTCAAACTAGAAGTGTAACCTAATAGGGCCAAGGTTTCCAGGCACGAGGTGTGCATCATGCCAGAGACACGCGAGCAAAACCCAGGGCAGCCCCGCTGCTGCCCAGCCAGATGCTGCACATCCAGCACAGTGCAGGGATGTCAAGGAAGGGCTGGGGCCAGAAGGCTGCCTGAACTGTGCTCCCTCTTCACAGCAAGCTGCTGGCTAGGTGTGCTGTTCACAAAGTGGTTCCCTCCTTATAAACAGCCCTTTGTGATAATGTCACAAGGAGAGTTTTGCTAATTCTTCCCTCTTGGTGTATCAGCAATCAGAAGGCGTGCGCACACACTTTTGCCATCATGTTTTGCCAAGCCACAACCACAAGTCATCCCGACAACTTCTGGCAGTTGTGACACAGAACTTATGGTCCGTGTGGCAAAATGTGCTGGCACGTCTCCTGTAAGCTCCATCACTTATGCAAAGCATTCAATGCCAGCTAGCAGCTGCTGTGCTGTGGCCACTCGCATCACACCAGTAGCCCTGTCTCATCCTTTCTTTTCACTTCTACATCTCCACCTGTTCTTTTCCTTTCTTTTTATTTTATTTTTTCCCTCTTCTACCTCTCTCTCTCTTGTGTCCTGTGCAATGACTGGAAAGGCTCTGGGACAGGGATCATCCCTTTGCCCTGAGTGTCCCTCCCTCCCCACAGAGCTCTCCTGGCACAGCACTGCACAACAGCAATGCACAACCAGGCGCCCAAAGATCCCTGGCAAGCTGAAGGGTGAACAGCCTGGAAAGTCAGCATGTGTGTAAAAACACAGTTTTGGGGGGGGGGCTTTTAATGAACTTTTTGAGGGTAATGCAGTGCTGCTCTACCTAACTGAAGGTATTTGCATAGCTGAGATCCGCCTGGTTATTTATTGCGTTTTGGTTGTCTGGGTGTGTTGCCTGTTTTTGTTTGGTAGTTGCTAATGTTTCTGATCTCAACTGCAGAACATATTTATGATTTAGGCAAGCTGCCCAAGAGACAGCCCTAAGGAAATAGCTTGCCCCGAAACAATGGCGTTCTGCATCTTGTCCGGAACATGTCTGACAGCACGGAGTGTGCTTGGGGCTGGTGGTGGGGCTCATCCTGGAGATGTGGTCACAGCCTGACACGGCTACAAAAGACAGCTGTCTGCACCTGGGGGTGTGGGTTCTGCTTTGCCTCTTCCATCCATCCTAGCGTGGCACAAGACTTCACGTGGCTGTGACAGGTTGGGGTTAAGGTGAAGGAGACAGCTCTGCCTGGAGTTGCTGTTCCTTATCCATTGCCTGAGACTAAGAATAACAGATCAGAGTCAGTGTTTCTTGAAAAAGCTGAAAAAATCAAGAAAAAAACCAAGAAGAATCAACGTGGTGTGACCGATCCCCTCTGAGGCCTCAGTTTTATTCCTTCATTTTCATCACAGACACAGATCCTTTCATATTTGGAAAGGAAATTTAGTGCTCATCTCCCTCCTTTGAGCTCACATAGCCATTTTTGATTATTTGCTAACAATTTAATTGCTCTAAAAAAGAAAAGGTGTTTTGTTTTTTGTTTTTTGTTTGTTTGTTTGTTTGTTTGTTTTTCCCCATAAGAAATACAAATAAAACGTTCTTCAGAGTGATGTGGTAACACAGATTGTTACGGTGTTACTTCCAAACCCCACACACAAGGCTTCTTCACTGTCATTACAGGTTCTGCCCCTAGAGTTTGTCCTGAGATTGGCTTAATGCCATTCTCAATGGTTCTGCCTCTTCTGAATACCAAATGGTATTCAGAACTGGATGGTGGTACACCTGTGGAAGACTGTAGAAAAAAAACAAGATGTGGAATCTTATTTGAGAGCTAAATGTGATCTCGAGATAACAGGAGACATTTTGCCACCAACTTCAACCACAGCAGAAGGCTCATGATGAGCACACAGGAGTAAGCAATGTCCTTTGGTCCTCAGCTCGACCATTGCCCACTGTAGTTTTGTCCCTTTCTCTTCTTGTCTTATTCAAGATACATCAGGGACTTGATGATCCTTATTGGGTCCCTTCCAATTTGAGTTATTCTAAGATGTAGACACTGATGTCGTCCTCCTACTTAGACCTCTGGGCCAGAGGTTGTCATCTGGCTCTATACATAAAGCAGCCTAGCACTGATGTCTCCTGACCCTGGATGAGGTCTGCAGAGTGTTATTGCAGGGCAAATAAATAACCCATAACCTAGAACTTCTCCAAGAAGTTGGCAGAGCAGGAGAGCTCTGTTGGCCTGCATGAATGCTGCAAATGCTGCAGTGCTGGGATCCACTGACATCCCTCTGGGTGCTGTGAATGCCCACAACTTGGAATGAATAATCCTCTTATTGCTATCTGGGATACTCTGGAATGTGCAATGCAAGAAAGAAAAGCCAAGCTCTTCATCCTCCAGGGGTCTCCTGGCCAGCCCCAGTGCTCAGAGCTGAGTGAGCCACGAGCAGACAGTGCCCATCCATGGAACCCAGAGCTCTGTGCAGCACGGCTGGGAACTGGGAGCCAGGGGACCTGAGCTACAGCACTCAGTTCTGAGCGCTCCATCAGTGTGGATTTGGTTGTTTCTGGCTGTGCATCCCTCTGGCACACCCTACCCACTGCTTCCAACCCCATTCCTCCACGTGTGCCAGCCCTGACACAGGCTGCACAGCTTGCAGCTCACGGGAAGTCTCCCATTTACCAAAATTGTAATATTTGAGCCATTACGAACATTTTTCGCAATTAAAGCTGCCACACAGTTTAGTCAAAGACATGATTGTGCTGTTTGCTGCTGTCTCCTATTAGGAATTTTGTTGCCTAAAACTTTCCGTGCTGTCCAGCAGAGCGCAATGGGCTGTTGACGGCTATGTGCTATTTTTTTCAGCGGCACTGGGAGAGAAATGGGTTTGTTAGAATATTTTCACACTGAATTGCAAATGATCCCATGCAGCTATTCTTTTCTTCTCTGCAAATATTTTCCATCTCTGGTCTCCAAACAGTTAAATGAAAGACAGCCAGTAACATGGAGAGCTCTTTAATCCTAGGATAGGCAATTGCAAACAGAATAGAGGACATCAACTTCCCTTTATTTCCCATTTAGGACCTGGAGGTGAAAAAGCCAATATTCCTCCGTGTGATGCATCTAGCTGAGCAGATGCTGAATCGCACATGTTCATTTTAGTCAACTCTGCAAGTGTATGGAAAGCAGAAGTACTGACACACCAGAGCAAGGCTCTCTGCCCCTCCAAACTCACAAACTTGAGTTGCAGCCCCAAGAGCCCCTGTGCCCGTCCCCCTGTGCCCTTGTCCCACAGGAGCAGCCCGGTGCTGGGGGTGCTGAGGCCAGGGAGGGGGCAAGGAAAAGAGGGGAGAAAGGGCCAGAAAACGGCGGGAGCCACAGCAGAGCTGAAAATTTTTGTAAAATGGCCACCTCGGATGAGGAGAAAGAGTACGGAGGAAAACCTCCGTGTGGAAGTGGTTACAGATGAGAACGGTCCGACAAGAAAGTTTTGGTGGTGTAAGGGGTAGAGCTGAAGGTGCTGTGGAGAGGGGCTCTGCAGAGGAACAATGGGATCTCCCGGGATCCCGGCCCGGGATGCACACCTCAGCCCCGCAAAGCTCCGAGCTGCAGGCACCCACGAAGCCCCACCAGGTCCCCATGACATGGACGTGGCCTGAGAAACTTCATGGGGCAGCAGGAAAATCTCTGCGGGGCTGGCGGCTCCACGCAGCACCCAGCACTTCCTTCATTATGTCCATATTCTCGTTTAATCTTTCTATGGCTTCGTCAGAAAGAACCTCTCCGTCTCCTTCCTGCCCTTAGCAGCGAGTTTGCAGCCGTCTCGGAGCCGCAGGGCTCATCGTTGGGGTCCCTGCTCGCTGCGCGCCCGTTGCGCGCCCATTGCGCACCCGCGCAGCGAGCGGATTGTCGGCTCGTTGTGCCCGACGGCGCTGGGACCGGGCACGGAGTGCGGCGGGGACAGCTCAAGCACCGTCTGCCGCAGAAAGACAGCCGGGGGCCGGCTTAATGGACTATTTTCCATCCGTTGTGTAAAGAGTGATGAGCTGATGGCTCTAAAATTCAATTGAATACCTGCCCAGACCTAAGTCTAAATATTATTTTTTAAAAGAACAATATGTAATTAAAAACTAATATTTAACAACTTAAACGCCGATCCACTAGGAAATAATAGCCTTTCTTCGCAAAACCTCAGAGATTGACTTCGCTTCCTCCTGTAAAATGAGGCCAGCTTGAACTCTCCAAAGAATCAGTGAGATCAAGTATTTCAGCGCTCAATTTACAGCTCCGGGGGATGTGGGACCCTTTCCCAGCTATCTGGGAAGGCTCGGAAATAACCCCGGCGAGGAGGAGGGGGGAGAAGGAAGGGGAATGAATTCCCGAGCACAGCGCTAACACCTGTAGTGTGTCCGTAACTCAGCGTCGCTGCGGCCACCGCCGGGAGCGGGCGTCTCTCCGGTATCGCGCAGAGAATTGCGAGTAGGGGAAAGGCGCAAGCAAACAACTAAATAAACGAACGTATCGCGTTGCAATGAGCAACCCTGATTTGGGGCGATGCCGCCGTGATACGGACGAGGAATGACGCCTGCATCTCCAGAGCATCGTCGCCTGTTGATGCGCGTTCCCTGAGCTGGAAGGAGCGAACTAACTGTTGTCTCAAACTAAAAATCAAATCCAATCATACCGAGTGCCCCTCGGGGGCCACAAATTTCGCGTCTCTCTGCGATGTCACAGCCCCTTCCCAAACCCTCCTGTCTCCTCTAGCTTCTCTCTTTCCAACCCCACTTCTGCAAGGACCGGGGCGGCCCGGCCGTGCGGAGCTCGGAGCGCTGCAGGGAGGAAGGCCGAGAGGGACACCCGGACGCACCGCCCCACCGCCGCCTGCCCCGACCCTCCCTTCTCTTCCCGAGCTCGTCGTGGAGCTACGGGCAGCGCTGCCCGGTGCTCGGCTCCGGGGAACGGCAAGGCGCATTGGCGGCAGAGTCGCTCCGCTGCGGCACCGCGGGTGTGCGGAGCTCCTTGCAGACTCTCGCCGTTCCTTTCCTGCCCCTTTGTCTGCGGGGAGCGATCCCCCGTGGAGCCCGGCCCGAGGCTCCAGGAGCGCGACCAGCCCCAGCCCAGAGCTCCGCCGCCTTCCTGACCTGCGGGCAAACAAGGGCTCTCATTACCATATGATCTCTCTTTCTTTCTTTCTTTCTTTTCTTTTTTTTTTTTCCATTTTTCCCATTTTCTTTTCTATTTCCTTGTTTTTCTTTTTTTCTTTTTTTTTTTTTTTTTCTTTTTTTTCCCCCTTTTAATTATTTTCTTCTTCCTTAGCGGTCTGTAGAAAGTGAAAAAACAATCAGGTAGACACTTTCTGGAATGAGCCGCTATACGCTCTGTCGTTTGCCCATATGGAGAAAATTACCCCTCGACTTCAGACTTTCGTTGGATCCCGGCGTCAAACAACCCAGAGCCCGCAGCACTCGGGAGAAAGGTCACTTTCGATTCCCGAGCGCTGCTCCTCCCGCCCTGTGCAGCCGCCGCAGCCCCGAAGGCTCCCAGCCATGGGCTCCGCACCCGGGAAGCCCCGCTGCGGTGATGCCGTGGCGGGGGAGGGGGGAGGAAAGGGGGTGTTGTTTGAGACTCGCAACCCGGTGCCCTGGGACCTCAGCCCCGTGTCTGCAAATACCGCCGCTTGTCTATGGCCGGCTGTCTGCTGAGGGCTCTGCCCAAGCAGAGCAGCCGGGGTCTCCTCGGAGCACAGCGCTGCGCTTCTGCCGCGGCTCCCGACAGAGGCCCGACCTTTCCCTTTGTTCCTGCGACGAAAAGAGGCGACCCGGCCCGACCGAGCCACAGTCCCCCCGCAGGGACCGCGCAGGGGAGAGCCAGCACCTCTGGCCCGGGGATCCCCAACTTCAGCGCTGCGCCGAGGGGAAGTTTTCAGAAACTCCTAAACACGCTTTCCCTTTAGTTTTTCCCCCTCCTTCCAGGAAATCATAAAAAATATACAGACTATAAAAGAAGCTTTAATTCAGAACGAGCCCAGCGTTAATGCAGTTGGTGGATGGAAGCATCCAACGCGATGTAAACTGCGCAGAAATCTGAAGGAAGCGCACACGCAATGTAAGGAAAATTCCCCACGTGTGCGTTGAACATATATCATGCGGGTAGAAAATGTCACCCCGGGGCTCGGGTGCCTGAAAAATCCACGGAAAGCGCTGGTTTTGCTGTAGGAGCTGTGTTTTTTTACACTCCGTGTGGCTTCCACAGCGCACATCCGTGCGTGTTTGGGCGTTGGGGAGCGCGCATCAGCGGGGAGAGATCCGGCTGGGCTCTGCGCGACTAAGAGGACATTATGCGTCCATCCCGAGATAGCACTGCCAGCAATTACGTGCTTGGAGTCCTCGAGAAAAATGCAAGATTTAAAATGAAATACGTTCTGATGGGTATAAGTGAATGATACTTTAATGTGCTAACACTGAGTCCCTATACTTTAGGAGCTTGGAGAAATATTTGAGTTATTTCGCGTTCTTCCCTGCAGCCTCCTTCCGCCCCATGTGAGGATGGAAGCCTCGGGGGAATGTAGGGGTCAGTTTTGGTCGGGCGGTGAATCCCCCCAAATGCCCTCTGCGCTTCGCAAGCCCGAACTTCGCCAAACGATGGGTGAAGCGAACGCAAAAACGAAGCTCTCACTGAGAAAAGGAAAAGAGAAGCGGCAGAGCTCACTTTTCTCCGAGCTCGATCCAACACCGGGGTCCGCAGCTTCCCGGTGAGCTTCAGAAGCCACCCGACAACTTTGGGGGTTCCCGGGTTTTCCCCAGTACGGCCGGGAGGAGATCCCGCGGCTGCGCGGCAGTTCAGCTCATGGCACCGCGGTACGCAAAAGTCCTCCTCCGTCCCGCAGAAAGTAAAGCCGAGCCTCACCGATACCCGGCAAAAGCCGTCATTAAATGGAACGCGAACGTCCTCGGGATCGGGCGCTTCGGGAGCGCGTTACACGGGGGTCACGAAGAAAACGAAAGCTCTGTGTGAGAAACCAAAAGCGCTCCGGTACTAACAGAAAGTGCTGAAGTGTCTTAGTTGAAAATATCAGTGTAATTTTCTGGTTTTTTTTTTTTTTTTCTTTAGAAAGAAAGCTTTCCAATGACTATTTTTGTTTGTTTGATTTTACTTTTTCTCCCTCTCGTTTCAGCAGCAGTAAACTCACTTCGGAGGAAAGTTGAGGGAAGTTTACAGCTACGGCCCCTGCTCGGGTGGGAGCTCCGCCGGCTTCAGGCGGCCCCAAACGCTGCTGTCAGGGGGGATTCCATTTGGGAACCGGCACGAAAAGGCACTTTCCTGCCCAAATCCCCGCTGAGGAGCCGCACCGCTCACTGCGGGACAGCACTAATGGGAAACGCGAGTTGGAGACAGGGTTTGGAGGGGGCAGCGAGGAGAGTAAGGTGGGCGCGGGGCTGCCCATGTACCACTCAGGTGCAGAGAAGGGCTGCAAGGTGAATTTCGGTTTGGGATCCACCAAAAGGAATAAGCATCAGGTGCAACACTTCTGGCACGCCGCTCACACACACCCAAAATAAACAGAGGTGACGTTCCGCGAGATGCCCCCAATTCCGGCACAGGTATGATGCAGCCGGCAGGTGGGGGAAAAAAAAAGAAGAAAACAACAACAACAACAACAACAAAAAAACAACAGCGAGCGATTTTCAAAACGCTGCCGTCCTCCTGCCGCGATTTTGAATGAAGTTTTAAAAGAAAAGCGCAGGGGGTGATTAGGTCTTTCGGAAGGCGAAAGGTTTCTTGCCTCGCTGTGGCCGGCAGCGACCTTCCGCGGGGATTGGAGACGGCCCGGGGACCGCAAATCTTCGCAAATCTGCGCGCCCCGTGTCGCCGTCGCTCCCCGCGGGAGGTCGCTGCCGGCGGCAGAGGGCGCTGCCGCCCCGCAGATGCTCCGGGACCGGGTAACCCGGGTAGGGCCCGACCGAGAGCGGGTTCCCCCGAGGGGGAGACCTGGAAGCGAGCAGCGCGCAGCACCCGAGAGCTGCTCCCGAGTGATACCGTGGTGCGGTTGGATCACACCCGCTCCGTTCCTTTCTTTGCTGCCCCCTTCACGGCGGGGCTGCTTGCAGGGTTGGGGATGGCAGTGAGACCCGCTCAGGGGAAATCCACCTGCTTGGCCGAGCCCACCGGCCATCCCCACAGTCCATAGCCCTGTTCCTTTGTACCCGGCTCGGCTGGGCTGAGAGGCCCAGAATCCTTCTAAATCCCTCTGCGCCGCATTTAGGACGCCCGAAACAGAATAGAACGGTGCGTTTCAGGCGCTCCTCCAACTCCCGCAGTCCCCCTCCAGCACGACTTCTCCTTCCCTTTGCGGACACAGATCTCCGGGACAGGAGGGAGCGGAGACAGCCGAACGCAACCTGGAACAAAAAGTTACGTGGGGGCTGAAACTTCCCTCCCTGCCGCCCTTCAGCCGTCACAGCTCAGCCATAAACAACCGCCTTACCCCGAGGTCTCCCGCATCCGAGGCCTTCCTCGTATTTTCTTCTTGGCTCGGCTTCTCAAAGATGAGTATTTCTTTGGAAATCCGAAGCCAGTGCCTCTGAGGCCAGCCATGTAATTTGACTGCGAACGTAGCGCACCCCTCCCTCCGAGAGAGGCTGCCTCCAAGAGTGCGTTTGGAGCAGATCGGGGACTGCTGGGAAGGAGCCCCTGCCAGATTTCCTCCTCGCAGCCGCCAAGAGGACAGGAGAGAGCGGCCCGCGAAGCTGCGTGGGGAAAGTTCACGGGAGGAACTGCGGGGTTTACTGAGGGCCCGGCCGGGCAATGCGGGGCAGCCCCCAAAAAGCCACGGTGACAGCGGGAGAGACGTGGGGAGAGGAGAAAATACTGGGAACTCCCATCGCGAGTCGTGCTGGGTTTTGTTCCCACTGCCCGTGGCCCGTTTTCTCTTTGACAGACCAACAGAACCGCTTGTCCCCGTGTGCATATACACAGACGTAGACACGTAGGTGCCTATGGATGTGTAGGAGCGGTGAGCGGGGCCTGGCAGCTCCCTGCAACCGCAGCGCTGTGGGACAGCATCGAGACGGGAATTCGGCCCCGCGGATGCTTCCCGGCAGTGAAAGGGAAGAAATGCAATGCGCGGTACGGACGGGACTTCCCGGTGTGTGTATGTGTGTGGCAGCGGGGGTTGTTTGTCACACGGATACAGCCAGCGGTCCCCAGCTGCTAAAAGGCTTGCTGCAATTTTCAAAGCAGACTTGTAGTTGTCTCGGGGAAAAATAAATAAATAAATAGATAAATAAATAAATAAATAAATGGGGGAAAAGAAAGAAAAAAAAAAAAACGGAGGGAAAGGAAGAAAAAAGGAAAAGAAAAAAAGAAAAAGAAAAATGGGGAAAAGGAGGAAGAATAAAAATGAGGGGAAAAGGAGAAGGGGGAAAGGAAAAAAGGAGGTGAAGTTTCCCAGTTCAGACTCATTCTGCTGTCGCAGGGAATGTAAATACGCAGATGCAGAACGCGGCTCTTCGCAGAAGTTTTGTTCTTTGCAGTGCTCAGAACCGGAACGCAGCCGGACCCGCACACCGAACCCCGCCGTATTCGGGGCCATTTCTGACCTCCGTAACGCCACAGCTCTGCGGGAACAGCGTTAAGGGAACGGGGCTCCAAGATAAAGGGGCGGAAGGACCTAAGAAGTGTCATAACGAGGAGCAGAAAACACACCGGAGCCCCGCGCCTGTGCCTGCGCTTTCCCAAATGTGCGCGACCTGCACAGCTCCGAGAGAAGAACCGCACGCGTGCGCGGATCTCTGCGCGCACGGCCGCGCAAAGGCAGATCCCCATGTAAGTGAACTCCTACACAGAGTGAACCCGTCCCGAAAGAAAAGGACACTGCCATCCCCGCGTGCCCGGTGCCACTTTGTCACGTCCCTTTAGCGCAGCTTCGAAGTGCTCCTCTGAGCTCTGCGGGCTCAGCGCTCGGCTCCCTCCGCTGTAAGGAGCGGGGATGATCCCAGCCCCGCTCAGGTCTGAGCGCGTTGGGATGCAGCGGAGTAACGGATTCTTTGTGTACGAAGCGGGGAGGAAATAGAAAACAAAGTGTAGGAATGAGGGGAAGGAGCCGGGGCTGGGTGCAGCTCCCCCCTCCCTCGTTCCCGCAGCACCATTCGTTTACATCCGCAATTCTGCATCTTTCAGATAAATTACGCATCGGCGTAATAGATTTAAAGCACGCCAGATTTTTTATCATTAATTGTCAATGTGCAAAATACCTGCTGGTACTTCACTTTAGAAGAATGTAATTGGCAAAAATGGGAGGCTGATGAATAGATAATAGATCCTTAACTACCAATAAACAGTAAGCACCAGCCAAGAGTATTAGGATGTGATCATAATTATTCCGCGGCCCCAGCCAATGGGAGGAGGAGAACTCAGCCCTAAAATCAGCCCCGGACCCAAAGGTAATCGCGAAAATCCGGACAGGGCTGGAGCCGGGGATCGCTCCCCCGTCCCGCCCGGAGCGCCCCGGCCCCGCGGGATGCGGCCGCGCTTCGCTTTGTCTGCGGCCCCGCGCGGTGCGGGCGCTGCGCGGCAGCGGAAGGACACGTAGAGAAGTTGGGAGGTGGAGCGCGGCCCGACCCGGAGCGAAGCGAGAGAGGGGCACCGCGCCGGGACCGCGGGGCTCCGCGTTACACCCAGGTAACCCCGATGGGCCGCGAGCCCCGGCGAGCCGCGGGGAGAGGGATTCGGGCTGCGCGTCCCACCCCCACCCCGAGCTCCCCCCAGCAGAGATGCGGAGCTCACTCTGCCCCCCCCTTCTTCCCGTCCCGTCCCGTCCCGTCCCCTACCTCTGTCGGCGGCTGTCGGCGCTGCGCGGAGGCGGCCCGGGGCGCGGCTGCGCGGATGTGCGCGCTCCCCCCTCCCGGCGCACTCCGATCCGCGGCTCCATCCCTCCCGATGGCGCTGCCCGGCGCTTCGCCTCCCCTCTGACGCACTTTAAAGAGTCTCCCCCTTCAACCTCGAGGCGAGTAATAGCGACCAATCATCAAGCCATTTACCAGGCTTCAGAGGAAGCTGTTTATGTGATCCCAGCACTAATTAGGCTCATGAACTAACAAATCGTTTGCACAACTCGTGAAGGGGCCGATCACATCCATGGATTGTCTTTGGACTTAGGGAGGGAGGGGGGGGCGGGGGGGGGGGCGACCGCCTTTTCCTCGCAGGAGGGAAACTTCTCCCAGCAACTTTCCGCGTGTGTGTGTGTGTGCGCGCGGCGCGCGTGTCTCCCTTTTGGGTACCGCCGGCTGCCGCTGCCTCCTTCCCTCCGGCCCCCGTCTATTTATGTGTGTATCTATCCCTCCTCAAGTCACTCCCCGCTGCAAACTTCCCCGGATCGCCTCCTCCCGCGCACCGCAGAGCCACGCACAGATTTGCCGGGGGACGCCCGCCGCCGCCGCACCATGTTTCAGCCCGCGCCCAAGCGCTGTTTCACCATCGAGTCGCTGGTGGCCAAAGACAGCCCCTTGCCCGCGTCTCGCTCCGAGGATCCCATCCGCCCGGCGGCTCTCAGCTATGCCAATTCCAGCCCGATGAACCCTTTTCTCAACGGCTTCCACTCCACCGGCAGGGGGGTCTACTCCAACCCGGACTTGGTCTTTGCGGAGGCCGTCTCCCACCCGCCGAACCCGGCCGTGCCCGTGCACCCCGTGCCCCCTCCCCACGCCCTGGCCGCCCATCCGCTGCCCGCCTCGCATTCCACGCACCCGCTCTTCGCTTCGCAGCAAAGGGATCCCTCCACCTTCTACCCGTGGCTAATACATCGCTACCGGTATCTGGGCCACAGGTTCCAAGGTACGTGAAACTTTGCCTCGTTCCCCTATGCTCGGGGCGGGCGGTGGGCGGTGGGGCTGCGCTGGGCTCCGTCTTTGCTTCTCTCTCCGCCCGGTTCTGGCCTCGCGGAACTGTCCGAGAGAGGGGTCCCGGCTCAGTTCTTTCAGGTTCTGTTCCCGCTTCGGTTCGTTTTCCCTTCGAGGAGGGGGGCACGGCCGGGTTTGACTTCGGCAGGGTTTGTTTATCCCCGAAAGAAGCGAGGGTTAAACTCAGGACGGACGTTTTAATGCAAACGTACGGAGGAAGAGACGCAGAGGAGAGGGCTGGAGGGGCTGAGGGTCCCCGCCGTAGCCCGGCCCTGGCCCAGAGAGAGGAGAAAGGAAACCCAAAGCCCGGCTCAGGGGCGGCCCGTAGAGATGGGGCTGCGGAGAGCCGCGCAGCGGGGGAAGCCCGGAGCTGCCCGGTGGAGAACAACCTCGGCGGGGAAAGAACCAAATCTATGGAGCAAAATGAATAACCCCCCTCCTGGTTTAACCCTTTGCTAATGGCAAAGTCTTCCTCCAGGGGTGAGCCGGTTTCTCCCGTAGTGGCTCCTGTTCTACTTCTTAGTTTCGTAAAACAAAACTAAAAAAAAAAAAAATAGCAAAAAACAAAAAATAAATCAGCCTCCGCTCGGAGGACTCCACCTAGATCTATATTTTTATATTTTTCTTATTATATTTTTCCCCGGTATTTTCCTTTATTATTCACTAACGAAACCCACCCACCTGCGGGTCTCCTTTCCCGGCTGCCCCGAACGCGGCACCGGGGGGAGCGGAGCGGCTCCGCGCGGGCGGAGAGCGGCCATCGCCTCCCGCAACGAAATGAGGGGTTTCGCTCACCGGTTGTTTGTCGCAATCATCCCGCGATTGGTACAGAGCTGCGGATGAAAGGCGGAAATGCGCCGGTGTTGAGCCCCAGCCTGCTCCCAGCACACCCTCCTCCCGCAACGATTCTTAATGCGTTTACGGAGAGGGACTCTCGGTGCCTTCCTCGCCTTGTAGGGAGCGATCCGAGCTGCGGCGGGGACCGAACCGGGGGGAGATGATGGGGGGGTGGGGGGGTAGAAATCCGCAAGACGAACTCCGGCCCCGCAGCAGGCCGACCTCGCCGCTTGTTTCTCGAAGTTTCTGTCCCTGCCGGACCGGGCACCGGGGGCCACCGGGAACCCATCGGGAGGCAGCGAGGGGGAGCGGGGCGGGCGGTGGGGAGGCCCAATGTCGGCACCGGGAGCGGCGGAGCGGAGCGGGGCGGTGAGGATCGGCCGCGGCCGCACGGAACCTCTGTGCCGGCGGAAGGAAAGAAATCCGTATAGAAACACGGAGCTGCCGGACGGGGCCTCACACTCCACAGCCCGGCTCTGGCCGATCCTTTTCCATTATTATTATTATTATTATTATTATTATTATTATTATTATTATTGCTCTCCGGGTTGTGTATACCATTCTATTTTCTCCCATTTCTTTCCTTCCCCGAAGTTTTCCTTCCACACACTTATCGAAATTATATTTTTTAAAGTCCTTTTCAGAAAACCAAAATAAAATAGAGGGAAGGAGAAAGGGCAGGGAGAGCTTTGCGGCGGTAATGGTGGGAAGAATAATTCTCGCGCTAAGAACTCCTCTCGAGTTCTCCCTGCTAACCTCTGTCCCGCTGCCCAGGGAACGAGACCAGCCCGGAGAGCTTCCTTCTGCACAACGCCCTGGCCAGGAAACCCAAACGGATCCGTACAGCTTTCTCCCCGTCCCAATTACTGAGACTGGAACATGCCTTTGAGAAGAACCATTATGTGGTGGGAGCGGAGAGAAAGCAGCTGGCACACAGCCTCAGCCTCACGGAAACTCAGGTAAGGGGAGGGAGGAGATGGCTGCGGCCGGGACGGAGCGAAGGCACCGTGGGGCACCTCGGGAACGGCCCCCGGCCCAGACCCGGATGGGTTCCCCGTGCTGAGTTCGGGCCCTGCCGAGCGGCTCCGAGAGGGGGGAGGCGAGGTGTTTCTCTGCCCCAGTGTTAGAAATCCTCTCCTGGTTTAGTTTGATTTAGTTTGGTTCGTTTCTGCGCGGTTGGCGTGACCCGCACGAATATTCGTGTGCAAGGGGCAAAGCCCAGGAAACAAATAGCGGAGAGGAGGGAAAAAATAAAAAAAACATCCCCAAGTTTGGATACAAGGGCAGAAAGGCAGTGTGTGTGTGTGTGTGTGTGTTTGTGTGTGTGGAGGGGGTGGTGGTTCACTCATTCCCAACCCTGCGTCCGTCACAGCGGCGAAAAGACGGACCGGATCGGGAGGGCACGAAACTTCAAAATAAAGGCAGAGAAATTATTAATGGCGAGGAATCCCCTTTTCTCCCTCCTCCCCACGTTGCTGGCTGCGGTCCAGAACCACATCGGAGCCCGTTCCGCTCCCCGGCGCGGTGTTTCTGGTCCGGTCGCGGTGTTCGGAGCGCACCGAGACGCGGCTCTGCGGAGCTCCGCATCCCGACGGTGCGGCTCCATGCGGGGTTCCGCCCTCCGGCTCAACGCCCGGCCGTGGAGGTGGTGGTGCTGATGGTGTTGCTGTGATGTCGGGCTTTTGTTTTGAGCCTTTCCGACGGTGTCGTAGGGAGAGTGTTCCAGATGGGGATTGTCTTTGCCATACAGTATGTGGCACTGTACTTTAAAAAAAAAAAAAACAAGCGAACAACAAACCATACAGCCGCAGCCTAGTTCAAAGTTCCCAGTAAACAGAGCGTTCTCTGGGCGGATTAAGTTGTAACACTTTTTTTTTTCTTTCTTTCTTTTTCTTTTTCTTTCTTTCTTTCTTTTTTTTTTCTTTTCTTTTTTTTTTTTCTTTTTTTTCTTTTTTTCTTTTTTTTTTTTTTTTAACTCCTTTACGTGGGGGAAGCAATAAAGAGGTTGGAGCTTTTGTTTTAAAATGTCTCCCTAACAAAACAATAAAAAGGGATCGCCACTTTTATGAGGTTCTCCGAACAAGGGACCGGTCACGGGCTTATTTCCACTGGAAAGCTGTATTTAAGGTGGTCTTTGTGCTGCTTGATTCCGAAGCTGGTCGGGGTCTTTTGTCCGGATGTCAAACCCCCAGTCCCCTACAAATGAGCTCCCTTTTGGGAGATCAGCGTGCAGAAATGAACCGTCCTCCCCTTCAATTAGCAAACTAAAAGCAAATTAAACTCACCCCTTGTTCCCCGCTCAGCTTTTTGATGGGGGACTTTTGGAGAATATGAAAATGGAGTAGAGATGTGTGTCCGGCCAGGCAGCGCTCTGTTCTGAAGAGGCAGCGAAGCGGGTTAAACCGGCTTATTAAAATGCTCCCGTTCTCTTTCCCCCCTCGCTGGGGCCTTTATCAGGCACTTTCAGACAGAACCAGAGTTTAAACTGCTTTAAAAAAAAAAAAAAAAAATTGTTTACCTTTGGCCGCTACGAGGAGTGTGGCCAGCCCTGGAGATAGCTCCAGATCAATACTATCTGTAATTAAAGCGCCGGAGTCAGCTGCCGGATGGTTAAGTCAGATTTATTCGGAGCTGAACAAATCCGGAGGGGTATTTATGGCCGCACTTCCAGCTCTGTCCCTAATGCGATCTCTCCTGGACGGCATATCTCGAGGAGACGCTCGGGGCAGCGCCGGACGTTTTTAATTTAGGCACTTTTTGATTGGTTTGTTTCTTTCGTTTTAATCTCTTTTCCAAAAGGAAAAGATCTCTCGTTCGCAACCCCGTTAGGGCCGAGGCTCTCGCTGCGCTCTGTGCGCATCGGTCCCGGTGCGGCCGTGCCGAGCTGTACTGTGCCGTGCAGCGCCATACCGAGCCGAACCGTGCCGAGCCGAAGCAGCGCCGGGATCCCTTCCCAAATGCTCAGGGACACCTCGGCGGGTGCGGTCCCGAGAGCAGCCCGGACGGCTGATGCCGGCAATGCGCGCGTCCTGCGCGGTCCTGGGCGTGCGCTCAAATTCCGCGCAACTGCACCGGGTGTTCCCACTGCCTCCCGGCTCTGTGCTGCGCGCCTACGGCCGTCTTGCGCGGCTGAACGGGCACATGCGGAGGGGATACACGTAGCGGCACGACTCTATAGGCGTCCCTATAGGTGTCTCTATAGGTGTCCCTATGGGTTTCCCGGTCGGTGTCGATATAGATGTCCCCGGGGGTGTCCCTGTAGATGTCCCCATGTGTGTCCCTGTAGATACCCCTGTAGATGTCGGTCTGAATGACCCTGTGGGAGTCCCTGTAGGTGTCAATATAGATGTCCCTATGAATGTCCCAACAGACGTCCCAGTATGTGTCGGTACGGATGACCCTATAAACGTCCCTGTAGATATCCCCTATGGGTGTCCCTATAGATGTCCCTGTAGATGTCCCTACGGGTTCGCCTTGTAGGCGGTGTCCCTATGATCGTCCCATGATGTCCCTATGAGTGTCCCTATGGATATTCCTATAGATGCCCTTCTGGATGTCCCTGTCGGTGCCTCTACGGATGTCCCCATAGGTGTCCCTGTAGGCTCGGGGCCGGCCGGCCGCAGGCCCCGCAGGTGTCCGTCCCTTCTGCAGTACCCGTTCAGGACTGTATGCTAACGCCCCGTGTTTTACCCCCGCAGGTAAAAGTATGGTTTCAGAACAGAAGGACGAAGTTCAAGCGGCAAAAGTTGGAAGAGGAAGGTTCGGACTCACAACAGAAGAAAAAAGGGACTCATCACATTAACCGGTGGAGAATCGCCACCAAACAAGCCAGTCCGGAAGAAATCGACGTCACGTCGGACGATTAAAAACTGGCACTTTGAGACATTTCAAGCCAGCCAACGCATCGAAAGAAAGTGTTAAAGGCTCCCGCACCCCGGCGTGGAGGTGCGGGGAAGGGACACGGAGTGCTTCATCCAAACGCGATTCCCGTCTGGAGGGCGGCGGCGAACGGCGGGGGCAGAGCGCGAGGTGCGGAGCGCGGCGCTGCCGGCACGGCCCTGGCACGGGGATCTGTCGGGCAGAGCCCAGCGCCGGGACGAGGGACTGACTGACTGACTGACTGACTGACAGGTATTCCGTTTCTCGCAGTCCACTTTTAAAAACATAATGTCGAAAAAAAAAAAAAAAAAAAATTTCCCCTCCCCCTTCCCCCCCCCCCCCCCCCGAAAAAAAGGAAAAATCTTAAAAAAAAAAAAATCTTTAAAAGAAAAAAAAAAAAAGCAAAGAAATCTTACCACCTTACGGGACGTTTTGCACTTCACAGTTTTTTTTGTTTTTGTTTTTGTTTTTCCGTCTTAAAAAGAAACATTTTCATAAGCAGCCAAAACCCACACCTGTTTCAGAAACTTGAACTGCATGTGTAAAGCCGTCTGGGCAAAAAAAAAAAAGAAAAACAAAAAACAAACAAAAAAAAGAAAAGGAAAAAAAAAAGGAAAAAAAAAAAAAGGAAAAAAAATTACCCCGCTTCCTAAAGACAGAAATGAATGGTAATTTTTTTTCCCCTCTAAGACAGGTTCTGTGTGCTTTTTAATTTTATTTTACGAGAAATGTGCAGTCTGTAAACATTTTATGATAACTTCTGGCGTCAAAGTGTTCGTGAAGGTGAATGGAGTAGCGGTACTCGGGCGTAGTGTTCCCCGACGGACGAAGGGAGGGGGGGGGGGGCGGGGGGAGGGCGGGGGGGGCCCGAGAATGGTCGGAAATTTGCTGCCAAAAAAAAAAAAAAGAAAAAAAATCAAATGATCCCCCCTCTCCCCCCCCCACTCCCAACTCTGTCCCCACTGCGAAACCGAATGCTGATTGTATTTTAACGCAAATAACGCGCAAACCCGGCGACCAGGTTTGGCGGTGGGGAGAATCCGGAGATAAAGGACTGAAAATCGCGTATTGAGGGTTTTTTGTTTGGTTTGGTTTGGTTTTTATTTTTTCTCCTAATGGCCATTTTCATTGGGGCAATTTTCAAGCACTGACCTTATAATATTCCGAGATCATAGAGATACTAAAAAAAAAAAAGAAAAAAAAAAAAAAGAAAAAAAAAAAGTGACAAATGTTTCCTTCATGTCTTCTATACCAGAATGTAAATATTTTTGTGTTTTGTGTTTAATTTGTTAGAATTCTAACACGCTATATACTTCCAAGAAGTATGTCATTGTCAATATTTTGTCAATAAAGATTTATCAATATGCCCTAACACTTCAAGCCCTCTATTTCCCCCCCTACCCCACCCCTCCTCACACCTCTCGCTTTTCCCCCTCCGCTCGATCCGTGCGCTCAGATCCGCGCTCCGGTGCCCGCGCAGCGCATTCCTGCGGCCGTGCGCGCATTTCCTTCACGAACCCAATCGTTTGGAAACAGCCATCTCCAAACGAGCCGCGCAGCGCTGCTGGCTGTAAATAAATACCTCGAGAAAAAAAAAAAAAAAAAAAGAAAAAAAAAAAGAAAAAAAAAAGGAAAGGACACAGAACCAAATCCAGCCCCTCCCCGGGCACAACCTGATGGGAGCGTTGCGCGGGTCGCTGCGCGTTCGGCAGAATGCAAAGCTTCCTTGGCGGAATGATGGATTTGAGCGTGCGGCGGTGATTTTTTTAATATTATTATTTGTAATGTTTTCCCTCTCGCCCACCCCCTTCACCTCCCTCCCCCCCCCCTTTTTTTTCCTTTTTTTTTTCTTTTTTCTTTTTTTTTTTTTTTTTTTTTGCGCGATCCCGGGCGCTGCGCAAAACTCTGCTGTAAAAACAACCCTGAAACTTTTTTTTTTTTTAAAAAAAAGTTGCTCGGGGTCCTTGAGGAAACGAGCCGGTTTTCTGGGGGTACACAGTTGTTTTTTCATGCTTCATTTGCTCCTTAGCCTGATAGACTGCATTAATCAGTTTTATTTCCATTGATAGAGAAACCTCGTCTGCTCTGTTCGAGCTACAAAGAATCCTGCGAGCTTTTGTGAAAGTGCAAATCAGTTTAGGCAATTATCATACCAGGAATATGAAGGGGAAAGAGGAGGCATTGCCCAGTGGTCTCCTTTAATCTCTTAATCCGTGGATCCAGGGGGGCTGGTTGGACATAATTTAGGACAATCTGACTACCCTTTACACTGTGATAAGGCGAAGTTACAATGCATCGCGAAAATACGAGCTTTGTTCAACGCCCTGCCTTGAAAAAGTTGAGATTAGGCATTCCGCGCACGTGGTGGCGGCTCCGGCGGGTGCTATGTAAATTATTATTATTATTATTTATATATATATTAAAAGAAACAAAAATCCGATTTGATTTTATTTTGGCGGCCTTATGGGATGCCGGTGACTTTGCGTTCGGCGGAGGCCCAGGCGTGTCGCAATGCGGTCCCTCCGTCCCGAGCCGCCCTCCCGGTCCCGCAGTGCCACCCCCGAGGCGGAGCCCTCCGCGCACCGCTGAGCGCCTCCACCTGAACTCCTCACTCTCTCCCCAAACTCACGCGGACGTTCTGCGGCCGAAAAGCGGGCTGGGGCCTTTCGGGAGATTGTTTCCCATCTTGATAAAAGGCTTATTTCTGCGGGAGCCCTATATTTTTTCCCCGCTCCCCCCCTTTCTCCCCCACCCGCCTCCCCTTTTTTTTTTTTTTTTTTTTTTTTTTTTTAAACCATGAGGAAAGAGAGGGGAAAAAAAAATTAAGCGTCCTATGTAGCGTAACAGCAATAAAATCTTCAGAGAATGCCATTAGCTTTGAAAAAAAACCCTAAAAGCTTTATTACAAACCGAGCTTTGAAAATAGGGGGGATTAGGAGTCTGAAAGGGTCCCACAATGGTTAGAAGAAAAGGTTTCATGCTAATGAGGTTAATGCCCTTTGTATCTCAGGACTCCACAACTTCATTACTCCCTATCTCCGGCTGCACCAAGCGGCTCAGAACACTGCAATCCACTCCAGCTCTCCCCTGCCTTGCCTAGAGAAGGATTTGATAGCAGCTCTGTTCAAACTAGATAATTATATCTTTTCAAGTCGGAATTAAGATAAAGAAAGTGAAGCAAAGGCGGCTAGCCTTGATCCACTGCAAACAAATTTGGCGCACTTTCGAGTCTCTCTCCCCCTGCCTCAATAGGCAGGACAGGCAGCTTATTAGACCCTCATTTGCTTTATTAATTCATCTATTTAAAGTGGCAGGATTAAAGAGAGGGAGAGAGAGGGAGAGTCTAATGTGGGACAGTGGATGCCAGGCAACGTGGAAATATAAATATTGGCGAGATGCTATCCGAGCGGGCGGTTAAAAATACATTTTCTATTAAATAACTGGGAGGGGTGGGGGAGGGAGGGTAGATTTCGGGTGGCGAATTACAGACCGCGGCGGATTTTTGCTGCTCGTTCGAATGAGATATCGGTGCCTGCCCGCAGGCGGTGCCTCGACGGCCGCAGTCCTCGGGATCTATAGCGGGGGACGCGGGGGTCTTCGGCCCGCACCTTCCGCAGCGCTGCGGAGTGAGGGAGCGCGGAGCTTCCCCAAGGATTTCCCTTCGGTCCCCCCTCTCCCTTATGGCTGCAGGCTGCGCTGCCCCTCTCCTCGCCTCCTCTCCACCCGGCCTTGCCCCAAATGTGGCACCGCAACACACGGGGTTCCCACCGCGACCCCAACCTCCTCGGGTCCGCTTCCCTCAGCGCCTCCGTCGTACTGCTGCAGTAGCGCCGAACCTGAGGTCGTCTCTGCCCGGCTTTGCTCCGCACACAGAATCTGTCCGCCCCGCTTTGGCCTTTTAACCCTTTCCCTTCGAACACAGCCGGCGGCTCTCGGCCTTCCCCGGCCGTGGGCTGATGGGGTCGCGCCCCCCCGCATCCCTGTCCCCGTTTGGAGTCCCTACTTTGTTGTGTTGCTGAACGGCGTTTATTTTTCCCTCTCCCCTCTGATGGATATCGCCGTTACTTCGGAAATTAGCAGTTGCCCTTAATTAGCGAGCCCGGCCCGTAGGAAATAGGCACAGCCGGGGCAGCTCCGTGCGGACCTCTCCCGATAGCTGTCCCGCTCCCCTATCCACAGACAGCCGCTGCTGTACCCCCGCACAGGGCCCCGCTGCTCGGTGCGACGGGAGTTTGGAAAACCTCCTGACCCCGAACGGCAGCCCCTCTCCTGCTGGGACAGCATTAACCTGGAGGACCACGCTCGAAATCCAAAGGGCCGTCCGTCCCCTCCCCTCTCCCTCTTTTAATCACCCTTTGCAATTAGCGCCTGTTGCGGGATCCCCGCACCCAGCGCTTCCCCAGCGGTTCGGTGGGGGCTGCAGTTCCGTTCCCCTCCGTGCCCGGCAGCACCGAACCGCCCCCGTCCTTCTGTCTGTCCGTCCGTCCGTCCGTCTGCCCCCCCGGGGGGCAGCAGCGGCGGTGCGGGGTTCGGACCCTGCGAGAGCGGCTTTATAGCGGCGCTGGGCACGGAGCGGCCCGGCCTGACGTCAGGAGAACCCGATCCGGCCCGCTCCGCTCCTGCGTCTGAAACTGATCCTTGAAATGAGAGAACAGACTCTACACAATTCCCATGGCCTTGACATAAGGTACAGCGATAAATATACACCACTAATGAGCAATTACCATATAATCACCTTCCAATTAGCTCGCATAATGATGAATTAAACATTCTAGCCTGCTGGATTAGGTTTCTTACTTTGTATATTATTTACGATGGCTAGCTTCTGCTGAGCACCAAATATCGAATGAGATAGGGAATTTCAGTTGGGCTAATTACGCATTCAGTTCACGCCCGGAGTTTTTGTCACTCGCTAAGGAAAGTGCGTTGGAAGGTGATGTCCATCCGTTTCTGTCCCTCCTTTTTGATGTCCTAAAACAAAACCCTCTCTTTTCCACCGATGCTCGGCTCGGTGCCCTCCGCGTCAATCCTTTTCCTTTCCCCAGGGCCGCACCGACGGATGATGGACCGAGGCTGTCCCCGGGACGCCGAAATAATGAGGGGTGGCCACGATGTAGATGGTCGGGACGCAGAAGGGCTCTCGGGGAAGCGGCCCGCACTGTTATATCATTTTAGGAGGTGGGAGGGGACCCCAACCGCAGGTAGAAAGGCTCTGATCCCACTGATGAGGGGATCCCTCCGCGATGCTCCACGCGCTATCCGATGTCTGTGCTACTCTGGGGCGGGGGCTCCCAAACCAATGGGTCCGCGGGGAGAGGATGGATTCTGCTACCAGGGAGCGGCTTTGGGCACGGGTGTGGTTCTACAACGGGGGGAGAGGAGCAAAAGCGGCCCGGAAGGTGGAAGGGGAGGATGGAGGGCTGATAGCGGAGGTCCGGAGCTCGGAGTGCTTTGGGGAGGGGATGGGGGGCTGCAAGGAGGAACCCGGCTCAAGCATTCTGTGCTGTTAAGCCGGACCCTTGGTGTTGTCTTCATGGCTGCGTGAACCAATCCGCGTTTACAGCCCGGCCACGCACCGGGAGCTGCCTTCCGCACACCTCCAACGGCACCTGCAGGAAATCCGCCCGGGACCCCACGGGAGTGTGTGTGGGGGGGGGGGGATGGGGGGAGTGGAAGGACAAGGCGGCTGTCAGCCCTACTCGAGGTGTCTTTGTCAGAGCGGGGTATCAGCAGTGGCTCAGGCAACCTCGGGCAGTTCTTGTGCATCCCCAGAGCTCGGATTCACCTATTATTATTATTATTATTATTATCATCATCATCATCATCATCATCATCATCATCATCATCATCATCATCATCAGGAGGGTATAAATAGTTCTGTTAAAAAAAAAAAAAAAAAGCCAAACAAAACAACCAAACCATACAGGAAGAATCCGAAACAATTTCAGCCCTCGAGTGAGTGCTGACTGAATGAGTACCGGGGACGCGGCCTCAAACACAGCGTGTAGATAAGATGTAACTCTGCTGTCACGTCCCGAAAGCCGGGAAGCGGCCGTTCCGATCCTCCCCGAGGTGAAGAGTAACCGAATTCCCGTTTTTTTTGTGGGTTCGATCCATCGCTGTGTCAGTAACGGAACGACCTGGTGATGGTTGTGCTGTGCTCGCATAGCGCGGCTCTCGCATAGGGCCGGGCAGCGGGTGTAGGCACGGTTGTTTTCTCTTTTGATAAAACAGGGAATAAAATGCATTCCTGTGGGTTGCGAGAGTGAGAGATTCCCAGATAACCTTCCCGTTGTCTCATTTGTAACCCACCCGATCACGGTTATTTTATTTGGCAACGTGCGCTCGGGATGAGATGCGCTGGGATGAGACGTGATGGGGTGGGAGGTGATGGGATACTGGGACACGGATGTGATGCTCAGAGCCTTTGGCGAGGCGCTCCCTCCTGTGTCAGCCCCCGTTCCCGGTGACTGCCAGCCCGGAGCTGCCACACCGCATTTCTCAGGGTTACAAAAGTAGAGAACGAAAGAGGAAGATGGAGTTTGGAAAGGCTGTTCAGACAAAATGTGAAAGGGTCTTTTCATAAGAACAACGTTATGGCGTTTTACTGCTCAAAGAGTGAGAAATAATGTCAGATCTGGGCTGCAGCACTGACTGAGATCCATAAGGGAGAGTGAGAAATAGAAATGAAGAAAGTAAGAGAGCAGAAGAGCAGAGGAAAGAGACAGAATAAATGTATGAAAAGGGGGTAGAGAGAAACAGAAGAAAGAAAGGAAGGAAAAGAGAAAGAAATAGAAGAAAGAGAAGAATGAAACAGAAAAAAAGAGAGAGAGAAAGAAAAAAATAAAAAGAAAGAAAAAGAAAGAAACAGAGGCAGTGAAAGGAAATGCCACGTGCGAAAGGAAAGCAGAAGGTTGCGGTGTGGAAATTAATGAAGATGTCACACAGCCGTTGTCACACGAGCATGGGGAAGGGTCGCGAGTTCAACGCGGGCCGACTGGGAAATTCACGCCGATTTGCCTTTGGGAAAGCCAAGGGCTTTCGGAAATCCCCTTTCTTTCCACTACTGTGGCAATGTCCCCAAAGATTGGGTTCGGTTTTCTTTCCTCCCGTAAATACAAGCGGCTCCGAGGATCCCGCTTGGGTATCTCCGTGTGTCGGAGCCCCTCCGCAGCCGCAGGAACGGCTCAGCCCCGCGTGTCCCCCGGTGCGCAGAGCCGGAACGGAGCTGGGGACATCGCCGCCGGAAGGTGGAAAAAAGGCTCTTAGGGGTGGTTTCTTTTCGCCCAGGAAATGGGGCGGACCCGGAGCCGAGGGGACACGGACCCCGCCGCTCTGCGCAGCCCCGCCGGTTCCGCATCCGCAGGACGGGACGAGGAGGATACGGGGCCGCTCATTTTCGGGTACGGGGATAACTTTAGGCTGCTCCTGCCCGCGACTCGGTTGGAAAAGGAGCACGAGGCGACGCCGACACCAGTTTAATTAAGCAAGGCTCTTGTACCTTCGGGGGGATTGCATCAGTTAGCATGAAATATTCATACGGGAGCTCTCCCGAGCCGCTCCGTTTAATCATCCCTGCCGCAAACGCAGGGCTCCGGCTCTCTACACGTGTGCCATTGATTTCCATGACCTCATCCGCACACCTCCGGGGGGCGGGGCCCATTCTGACAACCCCCCCCCTCCCCCCCGGTACCGGTGTCCGTCCCGTCCCGTGTCCCCGCTCAGCCCGCGGCCGCTCCGTGCCGTTTTGCACTCAGACGGCTCAATTACAGCAATTATATATTCCTATAAAAATAAAATAAAAAAGGAGAGGTGGAGGGGCGTAAAGCAAAACACCCAGGAGGAAAAGAATTTGCCGTCGACTAATTTAAACCAGTTCGAGTGGACGGGCTGTCAGTTCTGTAAGTAAATGACGCCGTGTTGACTCAGATGTTTCTCGCCGTGATCGCTGCCGGACCCACAGCCCCTGGGAACCCGCACCGAGAGAGGATTTCGAACTCCGAAGCGATGAGCCCAGCTCCCACCTCTCCATCAATCACGGCTTTATTGGGTGTCACCCGGCGGGGTGCGGGGAGAGCAGCGCACGTTAAGTGGTGCCATTAGGCTGCAGCGCAACAAGCGGAGAGGAGGTAATTGGCAGCAATTGGCGGCCCCAGTCCGCTGACCTGTTAATCTGCTGCCACCAGCGCTCAGCCAGCAAAGGAGGGGGAAAAAAAATAAAAGGTACAGAGCGGGGGAGGGGGGGGAAAGTCTCACCGGCAGCAAAGCGCGGTGTTTGGGTGGGAGACCCCGTGCGGGTCCCCATCCCATATCTCGGTGTCTGGGAGGTGTGCGAAGGGAACTCGCACGGGAGGAGGCCGATGTCTCCAAAACAATTCCCTCCCAAGGTTACATTGCGTCTGGGAGAGGAGATAGGCCCTGCTGTGGCTGAAAGGAAAACGCTGTCAGGGATTTTTAACAGGTGGCTCTGAGCCTGCCGTGCTGTGAGGAGCTCAGGATAGGAGCCACGACGGCCCCCAGACCGACCTCGTTCTACAGAAAGTGGAATTCAGGTGGGATCCATCACCATCGCCACCATACTGTATTTCTTCTTCCATTTCTTTTAATGTCAGAAGACACGCAGCGTTCTCAAATTTACTACTTTTTATTGCAGTTTTCCATCTTTTTCTTTAACTGTAAAGTTTTGGTTAACAGAGCAGCTGTGGATTTTCCATTCCTGGTTGGATGGGGCCCTGGGCAGCTGATTTGCTGGAGGGGGGGGAGCAACCAGCCCACAGAAGTGGGTTGGAACTACACAATGTTTAAGGTCCCTTTCAACCTAACCATTCTATGATAATCATTGGGAAACCTCCCTAGAAAATTACCTTGGGATCTTACTACAAACATATGGCCCCAATCAGTGGCCCTCACTGGGCAGAGACAGACCCCGTGTCTGGGTCCCACACACAAGGACCTGGGGTATTTTGTTATTATTCATAAATCCTTCACACTGGTAAGTTTCAGACTTTTCTTATTGCTGATGAGCTGCTCTCTCCCACACGTGCACACAGTCGATCTACTCAGTATTGGATTGGATTCAAGTCCAAATCAATGAATAAATTACACAGATGTGTTTCGTTGCTTCTATATTTGCTACATATAACAAATCAGCAAAAATGTTCAGCTCGTTAGCTGGGACAATACAATAGTGGAGGGGTCAAATACGAGTTTGAAAGAAGTGGTCATTTTTTTTTCATGTGCTGTGACTGATGGTTGGCAGAGCAGCCGTGGTTTATACCAGGCATCTCCCCTAATATAACATACTTGTGAGAAAGCCCAAAGTGTTAATACATGACAGAATTAAAAATAACTCTCTTAGGCTAAATTACATGCTGTAGAAAGTTCCAGCTATGTTCATCTCATGACATTATTTTAAAGCAGAAGAGCCATCTTTTTTTTTACAAAACATAACTGCGTTCCAGTAGCAGCTTAACCATTGCAATGGGTGCATGCAGCATGTTTGGGTTATATACCAGGGACTGACAAATCTACATGCTGTAAAACGATGGATTTATCATAGAATCACAGTATGGCTTGGGTTGGAAGGGACCTCAAAGGCTCATCTAGTTCTAACCCATGTGCTGCCTTCCACGTGCAGGTCAGTGGCAGAGTTGTGATGGAGTTGTGCACATACGCATGGCCCTTGTTTGGCACATTTTCTTAGCTTTTAGGGTGCCATAAATACCACCTTGTTTGTTTGTTTCTTTTTCCTATCCACTGCCACCGTCAAGTTATTAATCGAATATTAGAATGGAGCCATTGAGTCAAACCCTCCCAGTTCTGCCCCCGGGATGACTTTGGTGTTTGTGTCCAGATCACTTCACTCCTTGCGCTGCCAACTGATACACACTCTGATCCATACATGGCCCAGAAAATCTCCTGAGCACCACAGAGACCTTAAACCATGATGTATCTCTTGGACCATTTCCATTTAAGGATTCACTGCTGGTGTGTGCTGCACCCCAGTGAGCACTGGTGGGGCTCTGTGCTCTGCACGTGGCAATTCCCAATGCCTGAAAAGGCAGAGACATGCTCACCCATGTGCCCTCCATCTTATCTATTTATTTTGTTTTATTCTATTTTTTTTTAATTTATTTTTTTTAAGTCTGTTTGGCATCTATGTGAGATGCAGGTGGCAGTTTTGCAGACTGCACTTAAAATGACTTCCAAGTGGGATAGCTCTGTGTAATGGAAATAGGGAGGGTCCTCCAACCTGGGGTATTGCAGAAGAATGGAACCCTATCTCTGCCCATTCCCTCTGAGAGGGAAACAAGCTGAACATCTTCTACGTGGTACCTCTAGGGCACGCTTCTCATCCATCAAGAGGGGCAGCAGGACAGGTGGATATCTGCCCACAAGGACAAACTTTGTTCCTCTGTACAACACCCAGTGCAGGGAAGTCCTGGTCCATTCCTAAAGCTGCCAGGGACTCCTGCAGTACAACCAAGTACACAATACATCTGCTGCCGAGCTCACAAACCTTTCATGTTATTTATGTACTAATCTGAACAGCGTGGGCCAGATTTTCATCTTAGTTATGCTGGAGTAAATGAGATATGGGTTTGGCCTCAGATCCAGAAGATCTATAGTCAATCAGTGCTCCTAATGTGCTCATCATGGAAATATCTTGGCATGGTGCGGCTGGCCCACTTCAGTGTGACTAGAATAGCAAAGCATTATATTAAGCAAACAGAACAGTTTGATTTATAGATTTGTGGTAAGAATAGTTCAGTTTTCCAGGGTGTTCAATTTAATTAACATTCTCTAGGGAAAAAACTGCTATTGTTTCCCTAACCACATGCCTTCCAATACAAAATAAACTCTTGCTGGTGTGTATGTGCTGCTTAATTATCCTAAATGGTTCCTTTTGAAAGTTGTCTATTGACCTGCTTCTACACTTCACAAGTGGAGCATATCCCATTCACTCAAGAGTGTGTATCTACCTGCACTCAGCAAGAAAGATACCAGATGAATTTTAACTCTGCAAAAACACGAGCACAACCTGCTGCATGCTGCACTGCCAAGCGCTGTGTGCAGATAGGGCAGAGAGGGGAGTGTGCACAGCCAATAAATGGCAGCAATAGAACAAAGGAATCATAGAATTATTTGAATTGGATCTGAGTCTGGTCCAGCTCCCTGCCACGAACGGGGATATTTACAGCTCAGTCAGTTGCTCAGAGGCCTGTCCAGCCTGACCTTGGGTTTCTGCAGGGATGGAGCATCCAGCACCTCTCTGTACAACCTGTGCCAGTGCCTCACTACCTTTATTGTAAAAACCTTCATCCTTATCATTATTTAAAATCTCTTCTCTTTTAGTTTGAAATCTTTTCCCCTTGTACTATCACAGCAGACTCTGCTAAAGAATCTGTCCTATTCCTTCATATAACCCCTTCTAGACACCGACAGGCCACTCCCAGATCTGCCCAGAACCTTCTCTTCTCCAGGCTGCACAGCTCCAGCTGTCTCAGCTTGTCCTTGCATGGAAGTGTTGCATCCCTTGGGTCATTTTTGTGGCCATCCTCTGGATGCACTACAACAGGTCCAGATACAATACCTGCAGCCCTAAGTACTCAGGAGCTGCCCCATGGCTTGGCCCTGGTGGTGCTTAGATTAAGGTGCAGCACAGGCTGGTTCCAAGCAGCCCCTTGTATGAATGCAGTGCTAAGCCTGGTACCATCCTTTGGGATGTGCCTGCCTGCCACCCCTGGGATCTTGCTGCTCCTGAAGATGGAGAACAAGAAGGTGCTGGGGCTCCATGTATCCTAGAGCTTAAGTGGGAACAGCATGGGGCACAGCGAGTGCGGTGGTGTGGGACGATGGGAGGGTGAGCTGTTGTGTCGTTGAGTCAGAAGTGAGAGCTGGCTGTAGCCGGCTCCGACTGAACACAATAAACAATCCCACTTGCAACATGCTGTACTATTTAAGGGCTCGGAGATGCCAGTGGGAGCTTTGCCTGGATAGCAGGCAGAGAGCAGGTCCTTATTTTCTCTCATGTCTCTCAGACGTAGCACAGCCCCACATGTGTGATGGGGCTGGGTAGCGTGGGGAAGAAGAGGGTGAGAAGGACAGCCCCCCAGCACATCGCTGCTGCTGTCTCACCTTTAGCTTTCACTTTCCAACAACAGCATCTCAGATTTTTTCCCGGCTTGGGTAAAAAATAAATCCATATTCTAGGGAAAGATTAGATATTTTTCTCTCAGCTTTGCAATGCAAAGCAATTTACTGCAAGGTCCCAGAAGTTGTGTTGCTTCCTCCCGCAGCACTGTAGACTTAAGCATAAAGCAACAGGTTAAAATACATTTGTGTGCTCCTCCGTAAGATACTCACATGTTAAACTGGTCAAAACAGCCAGCAGATTTCTCCCTAGCATGACTGTGTGTACTTTTCATAAATGTGGAGGCAGCTTTCCTGAGAAGCATATTTTAGACACATCTAAATTATATTACGAGTCAAGGCCCAATTTGGTAACAAGCTGTGAGACATCAAGGATATTTTAATGAAGAATTCACGCTGGAAAAATATATGTCACAAGACATATGAATAGATGCCTCCATGATTACTAACCCTTTGCTCCCCGTGTGCTGATTTATGGTTAAATGCAATCCACCAGAAGGATTCAGATGAGGTCCGTGCCTCCAAATGGCCACTTGGGTCTCTTCTCCAGAAGGCAGCACTCAGAAACAAAGCGGCATCAGCAGAGATGCCTGAGGTTTGATTTGAATTTTGCTCCAGTTGACTGATACTATTTATACCCCAGGCTAATCAGAACCAGGGCTGTTTCATCACACTAAATGTCAGGAAAAATATATCATGTGCATCAAGGGAGAAATCTTGGCCCCACTGAAGTCAATGGCAAAACTCCCATTGATTTCAGTGGGGCCAGGATTTCACCCTGAATAAAAACTCATGTTTTAGGCACAGTTTAAATGGCGATGGGTTTATCTGTGAAATTATTAAAGAATTGTTTTGGGGAAGGTTATATTGCTGAAAGGCAATTGTGCATTTTTTTAGCCTTTATGCAGCAGTTGATGCCTTCACAAGCAGTTCAAAGGAGCTTGAGCAGACCCACCTCCAGGCTGAATATGTATGAAGTGTGGTTGGGCAGCTATTAGAAGACATAAATGAGAGCAATTCAATGTCTTCAGACAAAATTTCACTGAAAAGCTCCTGGGTTTGCATCTGGATGATCCAAATGTGAATATTTTTTCCTTCTGAGTGACGTGGGATCTCACCAGGGCTCCAGTGCAGCGGATGTAACATATTGGAGCTGATGAGCCTGTTGGACATGAGCTTGCAGCTCTCTGTCCTGCTCCCACACTAATTGAACACAGCCCCAGGCCTGCGGTGCCTACCAGGCTCCAGCAGCACTGAAAAGACCCAAAGGTCTCGGAAGGGAGGTGGGCAGCTTATCGCTGCTGGCTTTGGACATCCTCAGAAAGGTCTGGAGAAGCCCTCCATTCCACAGCCTTCTCTATTTTTTTTTTAGTTGAGGGTTTCTCATCTTCCTAGATGGTACTGCAGATGAGCAAAGTGTTAAAACTCACCAGCTTCCATACTTGGAGAAGCCATGTTTTGCTCTGACAGTTTGCAAGCAGAGAAGTAGGCTGGTTTTCTCTGGATATTTAGCTCACATTGTGTATTCCTCCAGCTATGTTCCTAATACTTTGAAAAGTATCTGGTGATCAAGAACCTGGCTTTGCATTTCAGTCAAAAGACTGCCCAGTAATAAAAGAAAACAAGAAAACTGTATACAAACAATACTCGCTGATTGGAAAGCACCATTTTTACCTTCAAAGCTCTTTGCTGTAGTGAATGAATCACACTTTTAACCAAAACCATAAATCTTAGATCCAAAATATTCCCTTGTTTTGAACGGAGATAATCAGGCTGATTAATTTCTTCATGATTTTCCCTGAAAACCACACTGTGGCATTGCTTCAGCACTGACTGCCCACTTAGCACAGACACCGCTCGTTCCTGAAATACTTAGGTTTCCTGGGAATTTACAGTGGGTCTCTTCCAAGTACTCAGTGAGTCTGATCTTGTTTAAATTACGTGAATGGACAAAATTATAGCCTTTGATGCTACGCTGTGAAAACATTTAATCTATTTTGTTTTTAGCTTTCCTTTGACTGGTACAAGAAACAAAGCATGGGAAAGTAGGCACGTCATGATTTATGGGTGAGTGGCCAGTCACATTTGGAGCTAATCTGTTTTCCAAACATTTATACTTCCTAAGAAACATTTTCTCCAAAAGGATAGCTCCTGGAAGTGGCTGCAGGACTGGTCAGAGAGGGGGAAAACATGACATTTGATGTAGTCATCTTGATTAAGGTCCTGCCCAATTAGGTTTAATGAGACAGAGTTAGGGAACCATCCTAAAATATACCGAGGAGAGGAAAATATTAAGGAACAAAGAGGCTTCTGGTCTCAGAGCAGCAGAGAAAAGAATTTCAAATCATCCTGATGAATGAGCGTGACCACAGCTTGATGGAGGGACAAAAATGGGACAACTTTGGCTCTGAGAGCTCGTGTTGAGATTAAAAAAGCAAACAAAAAAATAAATCCTTTCACTTCTAGACCGCTAATTTGGCTCCACCAACCAATTAGTCACAATCATCTGATAGTTATTGAGCATGTCCTCTCTGGAACAAACTGGTGGTCTCAGCACTGGCTTTAGGGGATATCTGGCATTATTCTAACAGAGTTCTAACAAAACAAGATTTCTGCTTGCCATTATTGCTGGCCATCTCCATAGGAAGGCCAAAGGACTCTTTGAACAAGAAATTAATAACCATAAAAACAAAAAACACAACAATAGTTATTATTATTGTTACTTCACCAGAGGAAACTGTACAACTGTATGAGGATGGCAGCAATCACACATCCCCAAAGGGGATTCCTGTAAAGCAGGGCTGAGATGTGAGATGTCTGGGGCTGGACTGGGAAAGCATCTGTGACCACCACTATCTTGGCCAACAGAGCAGGGGCCACACCAGGGTTTGCAGCCCTGTAGAAATACAAGCACCAGCTGAAGGAGCCCCGAGTCCCGCCTTTGTAACCAGTAAACACCATGTAGGCACATCTCATCTCCTCTGCATTGACCCAGGCAGCTAATAGCACACCCAACCGCAAATTCCTTTTGCCTTTGTTTTCCTGTCTTCTCTAGAGGAAAGAGAAAAACTTTCAGAGTCCGTAAGTCCTAACTCCCTTGTGATCACTTCACTGATGTATAAAGAGGGAATTTTCACCAAATCCATGATAAGGATTGGAACATAATACTTTATCATTCCTATGTTGGCCCTAAGGTGATAATTTAAATGAATTTCGCATTCTGTGCTGATTTATGGTGGCTAAATTAATGTAATAAAACTTCCCAGACCCTTTTCATGTGTATTATTGATAAAAACACTCACTAAAAGAAATGTGAAAATCTATCTTTGTGAGCTTTAATACTTGATGCTGGCATCTGTTTTTCATTTAATGGGATGACTGAAATGAATGTAACTACAAAAAAAAAAAAACCCAACAGAACTCAAACAACCAAATGTGTACATATCATTGTGCAAAAATGGTCATTTCATCACTCACTGATGATCAGCTCTGATTTATTTGGGCAGACTCTTAGCATCTGCCTTTCATTCTCACCCAGGACTTGAGTTCAGCAGGAGTTTTTCTTGGGCAAGGTCTTCAGGCTCTGACCCAGACATATCCATCTGCAACAACAACAACTGGAAAGGGCCATATACACTGTAATAGCAGAGTGAGTCAGAAATACAGCGGAAGGCTTTAAGTTTCCATTCCGTCACAGTCTCCTGTGCTTCGACATTTAGAAATTTTTATGCACAGTGTTAGAAATGTCCCATGGAGAGGTGGGAAAACTCAGCACTGCAACGTAAACCCGCCCGAATGCCCCATGATGGCATCTGAACATGTCCTTGGAAGAATATCTTGGTGACTTTGTTCACATGAATAATGGAACAACTACAATGGTGCTGCCAGAACAAACGTCATACCAAATCCATCAGGCAGGCAGCAGCATCAACACCACTAGGTATTAACTGTGCTAAAACTGGGCTAGGACACTTGGACCAGTGAGAAAGACACCTGATTGGGCTGTACCTCTCAGCGATCCCCCTGCTTTCCAGCAGTTTTTCCTAATGGCATTTCTTTCAGGTTCCTGCCTCTTCCAATTCTTCTCAGTGTGCAACATCACAGCTGTACGGCTGCAAAACAATGTGGAAAGGGAAAAACCCTCAGGAATTTTGGATCTGCAACCTTCAATCAGCCTCGGGGGAGCTGTCCAGGCTCAGAAGACATCCATCAAGTTCTTACTCCAAACAAATCCTCTGTCATCTGCATTATCCCATACCCTCTGAAGCCAGTGGGAGTCCTACCAGATAATTCAATAGAAATTGGCCCAGGACTCACCTAAAACACACCTGTTCCTTACTACATAACGTGATAAGCTGCAAAGGTTTGTTTTTTAATTGGACACTTAATACCAGCTTTGGCAGGTGATTAAACTGTGATTTACTTCCAAGGGAGATAAGAAGTAAATTTCAAAGGAGTTCTGGATAGGTGGTTTATAACAGCGCAGTGATTACACAGGGACATTTTGAAGAATGGGGCAAGGTAAAGAAGAACCAGGCATGGGAGTTATTTATGCTCCTACACCCAGAAGACTACATGTGATTAGAAAAAGACAACAAATTAGAGCAACCTTTAAGTAGTTAGAAAGTAAGAGATTCTGATTGGACATCAAAAATTGCCTAACAAATGTTTAATCAGGAGCCAACGAGGAATGTGTTTCCTCTCCAGCTGAAGTGGAAGTGGCCAGCACTATCAGAACGTCGATGTATACAAATCAAACAGTAAAGCTCAGCTGTCTCCCATGGGTAAAATAAAGAGGCATAAAGTAGGGACTTGTCAGTCATCAAAGCCCTTGTTAATAGCAACTGCAGCTTAAGGAGCGTGGCTTCTCGTCTCCAGCAGGAACTTACAGCACTCCAATGAGAAAGCAAACATTTCATTTCATGCAAAGCAAGCATTACATGACAGAATGAAGAAAAAAAGAAAGTTTGGGGAAAACAGATCAAACTAGAAGACTGCACATGGGATACAAAAATATAATATTATCAAGGACAGTAATAAAATAGTCTGACTGGTATCAGGGCAAATTTGCAAGGAGGAAACAGCAACAGTTCACACCTGTCAGTAGATGGGCTTCATCTGCAGCACTCACCTGGTTTCTCTGCAAATATTTGATATTTTGCAAGGATTAATTTCAACTGTATGCCTTTGTTCAGCTGGTTGAGATTAATGTAGGCTTCCTTGTGAAGATGTCAACTGTAGTCCTCTATGCAGAGGGCATTGTAAGTAATGAAGATAAATCAATGACAGGGCCCAGAATAGTTTATCCTCTGTACCCAGACATGGACTGTTGGGACTGTTTTGAGCACAGAACAAAGTGCCTGAATGTGGCTACTGTTTTAGGCTAGGCTATCTTTACTGAAGCTTTCTTTTCCTCTACTTCGCTTGTGAATATGAATACTGTTCTAGGTCCATTGTAAATGAGATGTAGAACAGAAGTAACAGAACAGAAATAACAGAAGCAACAGGTATTTCCCTATGAAGGCATGGTTGTTTTGGGATGAAACTGCAAAATGGTAGAGTGGTGTGATGTGAACTGGGATATGATCTGATGCCAAAGTAAAAGCAGCCTCAGACATCACTAAAGAGGTTTTGCACTTGCCTCCTGGTAGCACTAATTTAATCATTTTCATCTGAATAATAAATAAATTTTTTAGTTTTTTTTTTTTCCATGAGAATACTGAAAAGAGCAACATTCTGCATGGTGTGTGTAACTAGGTGAAAACCTGCAGTAATTACAGAATAATGGCTTGGAAAGGCAATATTTCAGGACAAGGTGTTTTAAGGCAACAACTTCAGTAGTAAGAATGACAATGGTATTTATTGCAGGAAATCCCTTGCAAGAAAAATATCTACCTATTACAGATGGCAATAAAGTAAAAATTTTGCCTCAGGCGTATTTCTTCCTAAGGCAGATCAGTAAATATCTGAGTTGCAGAAACATTAAAATGCCTGTAACTAGTAAGAATTTACAGTTCTACAAAAACGTTGTCAACAATATGTAGAGGTGCTTTAGAGATAAGTAGGTATTTACCCAAGATTTATGGATTATGGTATTTTGTGACATCGTAAAATGTGGAGAATCTGAGCACACGATTATTTAACTGGTCAGCCAAAGCCTCTCCTCAGACTATTAGGTGGTGCCATACATCACCACTGGGGTTATTTCCTTGAAAGGTCCTGGAAAAGGTGTTGTATATCACAAACAGCCCATGACCTCAGGAGCCAGACTGCGAGCACCTTTTCCTCCATTAGCAGTCAAAGTTAATACCCTTTATGTGTGTGTTTTCTTTTCCTGAAATAAATTAATTAGCTCTGAGATCCTTTATTCCAGATTGAAGCCATGACCTCTGCATTATGACGGTGTTGGCAATCGACTTAATTTTGAGTCTGATGATTCATCATGCACTCATTATATGTGATTTTCTTGTGTGTTCGTATAATTCACTAAAAGAAAGTGGAGTTATATACACCTACTTAAAATGAGTTGAAGGAGAAATCAGCCACAACAATTTACTGCTTTCATACAGCATGCTTCTAGTGTTTGCTGACTCTGACAAAGTCAGGATACTCCCCCCACACATCATAGCTATTTAGCATATAGAGGGCCTTGGGTTTTGTGGAGCTTGTGTTAGCTGCTTTTAGGTGTTGTGTTGCCCCAAAGGCATCTTCAACTATGTGCTCCCAGACCAGAATACAGTGATTAAGTACAGGAAGGTAATTAAGACCTGGAGGTGATCTATCCATTCATAAATTCCGTCTTGTTTCCTGCTCCCTCCTTTCCCTTCTACCTTCCCAAAAGAGAAATGACACCCCATGGCCCAGGTCTGTATGTTACTGCGTAGCACTCAAGTGCAAAATGGGACACTGACTTCCTGGAGGAACCACAAAAAGGACAAAACAAATGTTGTCCTGGGAGCCAGAGCCCTACCCTGGTGGGATGGGGCCAGGGATCCAAAGGGAATTTGAGAAGAAGCTACTGGAGAGGCCAGTCTGCATGGAGGTGTCAGTGTGGTGTCTCTCCTTTTCATGGAAAGGGACATCAGGAGCTAAAGGAAAGACCTTATTGCTGGAAAACGTCTGAAAAATGAAACAGCAGAGAAACCAATTGACACGGAGGAATTGCAGCAGCCAACGAGAATGGAGGGATTTGCATATCCAGAGAGAAGCTGCTGGGAAAGAGCTGCAAAGGGATTATGCAAATCCCTGATTGGGTGAACGTGGCTGATTGCCAGAGTAGGGGATGCTCACGCTGCACCGTACCTGGGTAACGATTATGCAAATTGCACACCCCCAGCCAGAGAGCAGGGCAATTGGCTAGATGAGGGAAATTGCAGTTCCGCATCAGTAAGTGTCCAGCACTCCGCAGTCACACCTCACTGCAGGATGGAGTCAGCACAGGCAGCAGCCTCGGACAGCCCCACCCCATCCATCGGATGCTTGGACGCCCTATCGAGGCAAAAAATGGGTGTTTGTGTTGCCATTTGCATTTACGGAGACTCCGGCATCAAAGGGATAAGAAAGTGGAAGCTCAGCTGAGAACTTCTCCATGTTGCCTGCAGTTGTGTGATCCCGGTGCAAATCTATTCTTGATCAAAGAAAGAATGCACTTGCTAAGCAGATGAGCTCCAGCCTTAACTGACATGGGAGAGATCTGTAGAGACTGGAGACACCATTGAAACATCTGATTTTTAGTACTTACATATAATAACATTTATTCTGTGATTTTTGGAATAGCAATGACATTTAGATTAATGACAAGAAGATGACACTGTCCAGACATAACTACGATCTAAATGTAATATTCAGAAGTTTCCTTTTATTCTTTCTGTTCCCCCCTTTTTATTCCACTGTGCACAAACATATGCCTACATGTGTTCAGTCCAGCATCAGTTCTCAAATCCAACCTAGCAATATCTCAAACTAATTTAATTTTGTCCTGAACAGTTTTTAATATTTTCAGGAGCTTTTTGCAAAAGGGAACTTCATTCCCATGGACACCAAACTCTGAAATGCTTCTGTAGTTTTCACTCAGAATGCTGAAATGGCGGGATTCAGAAATCTTGGGAAATGCACTAATGATGTACAATTGACTGTAAGATGACATTACCACTCCACAGTTTCCACAGCTGATGGGAAGATGGGTATCAGATATCAAGGTGATGGGCTCAGTTTGAAAACAAGAATATAACTGAGGAAGAGCTGGACAGGTTGGAAGAAAAGGAGAGGGCTGTCCATCTCCTAATATGGCACATCATAAGATCTCACTGAGCTCATTGGCAATGAATTCAAATACAGATTCATAGAATCATTAAGGTTGGAAAAGACAATTGAGATCATTTAGTCCAACCATCAACCCATCCCCACTATGCCCACTAAACCATGTCACTCAAATATGCAGTGACAGCTGCTCAGTCACCAGGTCGGTTCTGTGGGAGGTCAGTACCACTACCAATTTCCCAGCAGAGCCCATGCTAGTGAAGAAAAGATAAGACACCTCCATGAGGTTTTCCCTACTGAATGATTCCCTTATTTCCCCTAATTATTCCTGTGGGAGGGCAGAATCAGCTTCTGTATCTAACAGGTTACTAGGGATATTGCCAAATGCTCTTAGTCCTGGAGGACCAATTAATTTTAATGGAGGCTCCCCTGAAAATAGAGGAACAAGGCCAAGTATTATTGCAATGAGAGTCAGTATGCAATTGCTTCTTTGAAAAGAAATATATTAATGTGCAAGGCAGAAGGGCCAACCTAAGCTGGTATGCAGGAAGGCCAGGATGCACAAGTAGGCCTATAGGAAGCCCAGATTTGCTATTCCCTCTGCCCATAAAGCAAGCTTGTTCTGCCAGTTTTATTTGTAAAATTAGATGTCCCTGGACAAAAGATGGGAGCAGCTCTGGTATGTCTTTGACACTGATCTGTGAAGCACAAATGTACATATGGGCAGTTATACCTTGAAGCCACAGGATACAGACAGATACAGAACAGTGATCTATGATGAGCAGAGGCTTGCAGGAGCTATTTGTTAATTATTGTTCATTTCTGTCTCTCATTTCTTTTTAATAAGCAAGGACATGTTTGCAGAACGTCAAATTCTGATAACTGATAGCTCCTTGAATACTTCTAGCCCACTTTTGTAGAGCTGTAGGACAAATGTGACTTAAATAACATGCATCTGCTATGGCAGCTGTTCCATAAAGCAAGGAGATTCAAAGAGAAAAAGATGTGAGTTGCACTTCCTTGGTGAATTCACTCTCAGCATAAGTTACTTCAAATGTTACATATATGCAGAAACACACTTCATCTATTTATTTCCCCATGCCTACTACATTTCTGTTGTAGGACGTGGTTTGCTTGCCTAGGGAATTTGGCACAGTTGTGCTTAGGTGACCTTAGTGACACTGGGAATTTGGTCCTGCCAACATTGCTACCCATTTGGTACCATCAGGGAGAAAACTAAAACAAAACATTAAATTCTTGTTCAAATCTATTTTAACTATACCTCTATTCTTAAATAACTATTATTTTTTAAATGTGATCTGTGGTTTCAGTGCTTCTGGTCTCTACCAACCAAAATAGATCTAAAATTGGTCAGGAAGGCACAAAAAGATGGGGACATTCTAGGAAACCTTGTTGACTTTTCTTCTGTCCTGGCAGAGCAGATGATGTCTGGGAGGGCCAGCTAGTTGGAATGTGAGAACTTCATAATGTACATGATGTTACACCTTCTGCAGTGATTCTGGCTGTGATGCAGCTCCACACTAATTCTTCCCCATCTGCTGGAATATGCAGCAGGAATGACATCGAGGGTGGTGGGAGCAACAGGACTGCTGCAGAGTTGCTGCAGGGTTTTGGGGGCCTGCCATGGAGTCAGGCTGGCCTTGTTGCCCTGGGGGTTTTCTCTTAAAAGGTGTGATTCTGCAGTGCTCAGAAAAGCTGATTTATGGCAGTGGGCAGGGCATCTCCTTCTCCTTGCTGTATGGGCAGTAAGTATTTTTTAAGGATGTTTCAGTCTAAATAATACGACCTTGTCATCATGAAAGACTAACAAGCTTGAGGCAAAGAGCCAGGTGTTACACTTGTTGCAGAACTAGTTTTTTTTTGTCTGGCTTTACACGGAACAAAAGTTTTTTTTGTTCTTCTTCTTCACACTATTGGTCTGTATCTGCTTGCCTGCAGAACCGTGTGGGCAGCAGCTATCAACAGAGCACTGATTCTTGTTATTTTGCAAAGAACAGCGCAGAGGATGCCAGCCCATTGTGAGAGAGATGGAGCAGAATGCGATGCATCACACAGCTCTCCCCGTGGTCACAGTATCTCCCATCCCACTTGTGTTGGTGGTGAATGGAAGTTGTGAGCAGTCAGCACTGCTTCAATGCCAGTGACAGTATTTATAGAGTGGAGCATCACAGATAAGAGCTGTTTCAGCTCCTCGTGGGCAGGTGTCCCACTCACATCAACCACTGTGACAACTGATGTTAATTGGTACCCATGTTGCAGTTCCAAAGGGAAGGTAAATATTTAATGGGCAAGGAGAGTGAATGATCCCCATGTGCCCCAAGGTGGTCTCTGTGGAGTGAGGTTGGGGCACATGGGCAGTGCTGGGAGCTTTAAGCTTGACATCTGGGCTCCACTGGAGTTGCTGAGGTATTTAAATGGAGCAAAGACCAAAGGAGAAATGAAAACCAGGGGATTTGAAGAAGAAAAGCACGTTACTTCTCAAGGATACCTTAGAACTGAAACAAATATTTTTTCCTGGATGAATGTGCAGCAAAATGGATGAATTCTTCACGTATGTAAATCAGTGGATGCCTTGACTTCATGTTCAGTTCAAGTAAATGCACAACTTAGCACCAGATGCTCCCATTTTTCAAGAGATGCATGATTTTACAGGCTACTTACTGATGTAAATCAGATTTTATTATCACCTTAAATGGACAAGTAGGAAATAGCTGCATCTTTTTTAGATGGAACCAGCTAAAAACCCAAGTAACAAAACATTCCATGGAAGACAAGTTTAGCTCTGAAATTCTGGCTCCTTTTTCTTTGAATTTATTATGGTTTATCCTAAGTGTGAATAACACACATTTTTTTGGTGGGCTGAAGGATTTTAGAAATAATAAAAAGAATGCTTTGGAAATGTGGCATCTCTTCACAGCTATAACTCAGCAGTGCAGAAGGCAAGATTTCCCAGTGCTAACTGCTCTTGTCTCAGCTATCTATCTTCATGTCCAAAACATTTTATTTTCAGATTGAGTATAAAAGCAAGGCATCACACAGTTTTCTGGCTATAAAATATGTAAAGTATTGCACTACTGGGGCTCATTAGCAGAAGCATAGATGCTTTTTAGTAATCCATAAGGTGATACTTGTTAATGAATGCTGCAAATTATTCTACTAACTACCTACAGATTAATAACAGATATGTCTGTTGCAACAAACAAGTCTCAAGTCTCTGGAGAAAACTGGAGAAAGGGGATAATAATTAAAATAAGAGCACAACAGTTATATTTGCAGTTGTGATCCTATCAACTAAGTGGTAGTTATAGTTTGTTTTATGTCTTCTATAAACACTTTGTGGAGTAAGCTTCTAGGTGAATAACACTGCATACAGCTTGGGCTATGGATAGGAAGGGAAAGTGATCTTAACTTTGACTCATGGGTTAAATACTGCCTAATTTCTGGCAAGTTAGATATCATAGGACTTGAAACCTTGCAGCAGTGATCTCTGTGGATAACCATCCATCTGAAAGGGATCTGAATGTGAGCATCATAGTTATGTCTCTGTGTTCTGGACGCTTGGCAAGGCCTCTTGTAGTTTTAATTATAGTGAAGTTTCTAACTTACTGCAGCATGTTGAACTCAGACAAAGAAATAAAAAGGAGGTAGATTGTTTTGAGCTGTAATATATTAAGTACTCTAGTCATGAAAATAACTGAACAAGGAACAAATATCTCAGTGGTAAATAGGTCTGAATATCTCTAAAGATCTTAAAAAATATTACTAAACAATTTACTTGGGAGATGCTGGATGGGAATTGTCAAGACATGACCTGAACAAGTAATTGAACACCTGGTGAAGGGGCACAGCCGGACCTGGGAGCAGAGGTGGAAGCAATATACCTGTGCAACCAGGCTCCATCCTTCCCTAACCTCATAAAAGGCTGGCCACTGCAGGGGGAATGTTCTCTACTTGGAGATCATATCCTTTGGAGTGCTTGATGAGCCCTGATCCTCAGAAAGAGGTAAGTGATTTCTTTTTGATGATCAGATCGTGATCTTTGTCTTTTGTAGGTGATGCTAAAGTGGTTTAAAGCAGCTGTATCTGCTATTGCCTGTTTCTGCAGATGCATTGTACTGTTAGCTCACCTTTGCTGTTGACTGAGCTATGGAGGATATGTTCTTCTGGTGCACTGTTCTTGCTTGCATAGCTGTCAGATGTCATTGGGCAGAGCCATGCTGGTGATGACTAGGGTTGTACATCTATAGAAGGATAAATGTGTCTAGTGGAGCTCACATGAGTTACTGAGTCTTGTGCTGGTTGAAATGCACAACTGTGTGGCCCCAAACCAGGCAGATTCATGGTGTAAATCCCAGTAGAGCACATCAGTCAAATGGAGCTATGTAACCAGACTGTCTTCTACAGGGAGTAGTGGATATGAAATCATGTTTGCTGCTTTCAGATTCTTTAAGGTGTGCCATCTCTGACCTAGGCTTACTCTGAAACTCCTTGAAGCCATGGGAAATCTTCTAGTTGACTCCATTAAGCTTTGGGCTATTTTTCCTTTGACAATTCTCAAGCCTGCAGGTGGTATGCAATTCTGCATATATAGATGGTGATTTCTGGAGGGCAGGAAGTTCTCTGCAGAGAACCTTCCAGTTTTGCATTGTTGTCAGATAGAAGAAAGTGAATGTTACAGAGCTCTGGAGGTATCTTCTGCTGATACACCTACACCTCAACAGTGATTGAAAACTTTGTCCATAGGAGTTCCATCAAGCTGCAGTGACCTCAAATAATGGATGAAATTATTCAGTGGCAATGACTCACAACTGGCATAACATGTAGAATAAGTGACAGGGCAGTTAAATTTGGGTGTATTATCACACTTCAGTCCCTGCATGATAACCTTCCAAATAGATAAGTTCTCTATTATTTTCTGCTTATATTAAAAACAATTCCCAGATGGTCTTGATTAAACAGTGCCTAAACAGATACTTTCATGATCATTTCATAAGTTGCTATGGAGTCTCAGGAACCTCAGTGGGCATGATCACTTACGTGAGTTTGGAAGTAATTGTTACAACACAGCAGTGCACCATGCATTGATTCAAAATACGTATCTTTTGTTATCAGGATGGATTTTTTCAGTGTTGTACCAGATTTCTGGAAGGGAGCAGTGATGTTTGAGGACCTGAAAAGCTCTTTTCCAGGTAGTCTGACCCACTGGATACAGGGGGACAACCTGAGACCTGTCTTACTCAACATCTTTACCTCTTTTTTTTTCCATCTGTCAAATTAGATGATGGGATATAGATGTCTCTTGTAAAACCCTGAAGTTTCTAAATGGCAGGACAAGTTGTACAGATAGTTATCTCATGGTTTGCCATGGACACATGGATAGAAAAATATTGCCAAACCCTTCAAATCTGACGTTAAATAACTGCTGAAGTGAATAGATGTATTAGCTTTTTCTCAGCACTAGTTAAAAATACAACCCACTTTATTAATTCTCATATAAATCTGATTTCTAAAGGAAATTTTACTATCCTGACATGGGTCTGGGGAACTTCACATTATAAAACAATGTAATCAAATTCAAAGTCAAAATCTAATATGAACATTTACTGGAAGTTCAAAAACATTCAAATTATAAGAATTCAGTGCTTAAAACTGTAGGGAGCTTACTGCTCACAAATCATTGGAAGTATAAAAAAAGGACACTTCTTTACTTAAAAGTATGAGTACTTGTTATTTCTAAGTAGGATTAAGTATCTGGACTCCCAATTACACAATGGAAAATCCCTTTCCATTGGTAAGATTTTAATTAAGTACCTTGATTTCTTTAAATGGAAGCTTCATTTGACACTTGTGGTCAACTTTGAATAAGTGCTAATAGAAACTGAGTAAGTTCTGCAAACTGCATAATGCTGAGTGCTGCTCACTCAGACTTCTCAGAGAGAAAACTGCTGCAATTTCAGTTCCTTTAGAGGCTCTGGAACAAGCACATTGCAGTCCATGTTACACTGCTAGAAACCAGAGAAAGAACTGAGACGTGCCTCAGCATACATTAGTTTGTGCACAATGTTGAAGTACTGTCTTGGTGGATACGATGAAAATATGCATAATAATGAAAATATTTTTAAAAGCTGGGTATACACAGATGACTTGTAAAGGGGCTGAGCTATGAAAATTTTTCCTTCTATGCAGTTTTTAAGCCACATACCTTGCTTTATGGCAAGAAAACCTACCAGAGGACACAAATACATTCCAACTAGCACAGGAGCCAGTGGGGGGGGGGGGGGGGGGAGGGAGGGAGGGGGAGATCATCTTGCATATCTACCTTCAAATGATAGCTTGCCTTAGATTTGAAAATGCCAATGCTTCTCCTGTAACTCTGTTTTAAAGATGAAGACTTCTAAATAAGCAAAGATACATGTTTTGATACATTTGTTTTGTGAAACTATCCAGATGATATAATGTAGATACGTTGGCACCTCAACCTAGTGAGAGGATTATCTTCATTAGACAAATATGTGTAGAAGTAGATATCTACAAAGTGTTAACTTTATGGATCTAGTAAAGGATGACACATAACTCTGAGATAGTTGGCTTTTAATATTTTAATATTATGCATTGAGAGGGAAAGGCATACCTAAAGAAGCATTCAATAAAGCCTAGAACTTGCATATTAAAGGATAGTTGAGAGTAAAGAGTTTGTTTTTCATTCTGCTACCTGAGCAAATAGTTGTTATATCCCCAAAATGATTACTACAGATGTATATGATATGATTTTTATAAACAAATTTCATTTATTCTGTTTGTGCTTAAGCAGAGGATGAAGTTCCCCTCCCCTAGTTTTAGCTGCTTGAAACACAGGCGTCTTCTTCTGAGTTATTTGCTTGGATGGGGTCTGAACTTCTACATGACTCTTGTAGTCAGTAATGAAGAATATAAGGTGCAATTCATCTGACCCATTTCTTCCTTTGGTTAGGATGAATTGCCTCTCTGCTACCTATTTTTCCACTCTAACTGTGAAGTCAAATTGGAAAGTCCACCTGAATCTAGAACTCTACTTTTGTCTGCTGTCCTTGTATTCGCTCTTGTCATGTTTGCAAGGTTCATACGATCATTACTTTACTTGAATGAAGTCCTAAGGACTTTAATATGAAAAATTGTTCAACTGAGTTAGCCTAATGTAAGATCTTTCTAATAATTCAAATTTCCTACTGTTTAGTTTGCATTTCCATATGCCACTTTCTTCCTTTTTCATCCCTCCCCCACTATATACACCTGGTGTATTCTGCACCCATTCTCCTGCTCTGCATTGTAGCAGCACCTCTTCCCTCCCAGATGGCTCTGCATCATGTACACAGCTCTAATGAACTATTTCCTAAGGTGGCTTGGAGGAAGATTTCCCATGAGAACATGCAAAAAAATAGGAGATGACTTCTTTTAGAAACTGGTTACTCACAAACATAACTGGATTTGATTAATATTTCATACTATTATATTTACTTTGTGGATCATTGGAAGTTATTTCTGCAGTAATTGAAAAGTTTTGGTGATGGTTTGAAGCATTGCAGAGGGAAAATGCAAATAAATACTCTTATGAAACGAATACAGCTTGTGCTATCTACTGAACAAAACATGGTTGGTGAAGAAAGCAGATGAGAAGTAACAGATTTAAACAAAACGGAGGTATATTTAGATTAGGCATCATGAAGAAATCCCTTACTCAGAGGGTGGTGGCATGGACTGCCTGGGGAGGCTGTGGGTGCCCCATCCTTGGAGGTGCTCAAGGCCAGGTTGGGTGGGATGCTGGGCAGCTGAGCTGGTGGCTGGTGTTCCTGTCCATAGTAGGAGTGCTGGAATTGGATGCTTTTTAAAGTCTCTTCAAACCCAAGCAATTCTGTGATCCTATGACATGTTATTTAAAATAAATAACTTTGTGAAATACTCCTTTTTCTTGCTTTTTGACTGCCTCTTGTTGGGCATCGAAAATCATTTTTTCCTTTAAAAAAAGCTTTTGTGGTGTTTTCCTTTATTTGGTGAAAAGATTTCACTGAAATGATCTGATAATCAATGTCTGAGCATGTGATTAGCTGTGATTAGCTACCTATATCACACAGTGTGGCTTTTAATCCCTGGCTGAATAGGTTTTGCTCCTGGGATCTGTGAGGACCAAGAGAGCTCATTGTTAAACAGGAAATAAATTAGAAGCAGCAGAAACATTTTAGGAGATGGTGCACCTGCCAAAGCTGAAGCTACAAGCGGCCTTTTTTACTTAAGGAATTTTTCTAGAGATATTGAGCTCTGCAGATTAATTTCATTTTGTTTCCTGTGACCTTTACACAAAATAACAGGGTACATGTGGCTGTGGCGTATGAGCGTAGGAAAAGGTGGAAAACACTGTGCTTTGTGTTCAGTGAGATCTTCCTTCTTTGCTTCTTGAGTCCTGGTGCGTGGAGGTGGAGGGAAGCATGGAACGTAGCTTTCTGGCTTTTTGTTTGGGATTTCAACATGATGATGTGGTCTAATCAGTACAATTCCAATAGAAAAGGCACAGTCTGAAATGCCACTGTTGTCTGCAGCACTCCTGAACGAGTTCTAATCAAAGTCAGGTCATGGGAAGATAAAGCAGATTTGTACTGAAATGAATGATGAAAGCCCCCACTCTTTCTCAGCAATAGACTATCTTGGTGAAACAGGAGTGATCACACAAACCAAATGTGTGCCTGTAGTGAGCTAAATGGAACTCAGTTGTCTCCAGTGGTCATTATAGCTTTTCTTTGCATATTAGCCTTCATTTTTATCACACCTGCGTTTAGAGCTTTGGGCAGGTATTGACAAAAACTGGAATATATTGCACCTCTGCTGCCTAATTATAGTAGTGACAGCAGAAGACAAAGGATACGCTTGAGATCTGAGCTAGGTGTTAAATCATAATCACATGTGTTTGCACCATGCCTCATTTCTATATATGGTATGAAAAATACCCCACTAATTAAGGTTACTTTGTTAGACTGATAGGTAATTACTGGAGCAAAACTTGTAACCTCCTGGCCCCTAGAAGGAAAAGGTTGAAAATAATGGGGTAGTCCTCCTATAAATCTATGAAGTATGGCAAAGGAATACCAAGTAACTTAACACAGAGGAATTTTAAGTTTCTATACACTCTCTTTAATGCTTCTTAAAGAGCTCTGCTTAGATTCATATTTCTTTCAGCTTACAGGACATTCTGAATTTAATCTCCCTCTAGCCACCAGCCTACAATGATTTCAGCTGTGGGTCACCAAAGTTAAAGCTGATAACCGTTCCATTGCAGCCTTCCAGCTTTAGAGGTCAATGAAAAGTTTCTCAGGAGGCATCATTCAAAAATAATATCTACTTTTACATGAGAGATTTAAGTTAGAGTTTGATTTCCTCCCTCCTTTGACTTGGAGACTTTCCTTTGATTAAAATGAAGAGGAGTACTAAATGCTGAAAACCCGCTTGGGAACACATCTCTCTTAAAGAGCCACTGCCACTGCTGAGCTCATGTCTCTAATATGAACCAGGATTTTGTTGGTCCAACAAGGAATAAACACTGCAGACAACTGCTAGGAAAAACTGGTGACATTAGGGGGCCTATTAACACACCGTCAAATTAACAATAAATTTCTAATTCCCTTGAGTGTCATATGTGTTTTTCTTATAATATTGGCTGATTCTCTCCTGCATTAATGAGGTGGACTGCTGCCAAAAATATGCAAATGGAAATCCAGTGGACCTGCCTTTGTAAATTCAGAGATCTAGGAATTCGCACTTAAATGAGAGTTGAAAAACCCCCAGCCCGAACCAAACAGTTGCTTGGTAGCACATCCTGTACTGTTAGATTGCTTGTGCTAGTGCTGGAAAACATCAATATGCAAATACCTTGACCTCTACTCTCCTGAAGTCTGTATTATCTGAGTTTTTACAGTGGAAGTGTCAGGTCCCCTTTAGACTCTCTCCTAAATTTAAATATAGATCTGCAGTCAAATTCACAGAGCTTTCCCTAGGAAACAGCAAGTCTTGTAGTTCCCAGATAATGTAGACAAACAATTCACATTCCCTTGGCTCTTCCTCCCTTTCTGAATCTGAAAATTATTTCTGAGGCTGAAAACCTCAGAAATAATCAAAAACGCAGAAGAGAAACACACATATCTTTACACACATGGAAAAAAGAGCATATTTAATATAGTAACAGATTGTATTTCTCCTTAGGAACAAAACAAAGCAACCGTAACACTACACAAAGCACAGGCAAACATCTCACAAACCTGCTCAGTGGCCCCTACTAAATATGGGGTTAGGCATTATGACATGGGGTATTGGAAACAACCCCACTCCTGCCTCTTTGCAGCCCCTTTCCCATATGTTCCTTATTTCTGGTTACCTTCTAGCTGCCAGATGTTCTTTCCCACTACCACCATTCTGGACCTGCAGATCCTTTTTCTGGGCAGGAATAATAGCACACAGATTTCAGGAATATTTGCCTTGATTTGATGCTATTCTTGTCCCACCCTTTGCATGGCTCCAATCTCTGAAAATTACATGGGAGATCTTCATTTGGAAGTGGCTGTATTGGCCTTATATCCATAGATTTGAAGGCCAGCAGGGACCAATACTCCTATTTACCTTGGATTTCTCCATAGGATTGTTGTAACTTTTTGCCAGTGATGCGGGTGTGGAGTTCAACAGGCATGAAGATATCTCCTAGCCCCACACTCCTGACTGTGTGAAAGCTGATGGGCAAAATGGTTCAAGGGGCACAGCTCTTTTCCACTGGAATGGGATATTGTATCAAATGTGAGCAGAGAAGGCCCCTGCCTGGTATACTCCCTATGATACTACCTTGCCAAAATGGTACTGATCCCCAGGTTCTTTTGTTACTCCCATCAGCTGCCTTGGTATTCTTAATGTGAGAGAGAGAGGGAGAAAACTTCAAATAATCATAAATTCTCAGTCTCTCCATCTAGATTAGAAAAAAGAGGCTACTGCTTTCTTTTACTTTCTGATTCTCTTATGCAATAGGATCCAAATCACGCTCGGTTTTAATGGAAGGTTAATTTAAATCATATGAAAATCATGCAGTGCTTCCCTGAAGTGTACATGCTAAATTGCCATTCAGGAATTTATACCTTTATTCAGCAGGACAAAAAAAAAGTAGTTTCATTCCTACTCGAGACAAGTGATTTGAGGCATAAATGTGAAACGAGGAATATGAAATAAGAAAAAGATGGAAGAAGCAATGTTACGTGTTTATCCTCTTTAGGTACTCAGGATGCAGCTAAATGCATAGTAGAGTCCACAAAAGCATGTAAGAAATAATCTATAAGTTTAGGAAAGAAAACATTTTAAAAATTAGTTGTAAATGGTGATTCTCCTTTAAAAATATTGCAAGCCTTGTTGAAGAGTGCTTGCTGTGTTATGCAATTCTGAAGCCTTCAAAACGCAACCAGAGGAGAACTTTTATCAAGTCTTGAATAATTTCATGTTTTAAGTAAATGGATAGATGCGGCCCTGCTGGCTCTGGGGTATTTCTTTACACTGATTTTTTTTTGGTATAGAATGCAAAATGCATGACAAAAGCAAAAAATATTGCTTGAAGAAGGAAAAACTGGAATGTAACACAGCTAGTTCAAATGAGAGCTGGTTTAAGTTGGTCAATCATCAGTTGCACAACTGTAGACTGTAAAATCAAATTAATTTATTGCATAATACCATATTTCAGCAGTTTTGCACTGAGGATGCATTTACTGAAAGTGTATTCTGTATTTAAAAACACTGAGAAAATCTTCTAAGTTTGTTGCATGCCTGGCTATAAGCCAGCCCTGAACTTTTCTTACATAAACTCATCAGAAATCCCCAAAACAGCAAAATACAACTGCTGGATGAGAATCTCACAGGAGTGGAGCTCTATGGGGGGAAATAAAGCAAAATGTAGACTGTGTGTTTTGTGGATGACACAAATCTGGTCATTACCTTCCTCTCTGCTTTGAGTGACATTCGAAAATCCATTATGTCAGTTTTAAGGATGTTTAGTCATCTTCCCCTTGATTGGAAAGCTTTTATTTTATTTGTTGATTGCACTAAGCTTCACTTTCATTGATCTCCCTGCCTGCCTTTCCTATAACTGCCGAGTACTTGCAAGCAACTACCCAGAGCTCTTCAGCCCTTTCAGTGTGTTCTGTGATGAACCTTAAGTTGTGACAGTAGAAATGGCTTTTTTAAAAACTTTTTTTAGATGACAGCCGCTAAGTTTTGAAGGCATTTATCCTGAAAAGGCTTTTATTTCCTGACTCATTTCCTTGTGTCCTGCCCACTGAATACCCCAGAAGGAGTGTAATGGTGAGTGTGCATGGAGATGGCAAAGCCCTTCGTAATAGCTTTGGAATAATGATTAAGCTGTTCAAACCACCAGAGGAAAAAACTGAATCTTTCTCCATTCCTTCATCATTTCATTGTTGTCAGGTTGGAGGATTTAGGGAGACTGGGGCGGAAGAGAAAGCACTATCTTTGAAGGACTTCCCTCTCTTTTTCTATGCATCTGGTACCCTGGCCATAATGCTCACATTTTTGCTTCCCTGTTGGCTGACAATGGCATGAAAAGAATGAGTTATAAAACGGCATTTGTTTACAACCTGGAGATACAAACAATACATGCTTGTAGAGAAGACAAACTTCCTGTAGAGGTCAAGTCTGTTCCCACCTACACACTGCTACTAGTCACGAGTGTTTTGGCATTATACAGCAGCACCAGCACAAACGGGAAAGGAGAAGAGTGACTTAGAGGAAAACTGAAAATTAGTTGTTCTCTTTTTTTTTTTAAACTGGCTCACATACCTCTTAGCTACCTCCACACTTCACAGTTTCTCAGTATGTTCAGAATGTCACAAGGTTCCTGGAGTAATAGCAACTTCAAGACTTTCCCAAGCTTCTATTTTTCCCCCTAGGGACCATGGAAAATAGCACTACAAAAAGTGCAAACCATGACATTTGTAAATGTCATGGTTTGCACACAATAGCCACATTCCATGCCATTCATGGTTCTACAGGTCTGCCCAGTAACAGAGTGGGGCACTACTGAACTCAAAGATTTAAGATATCTCAAAGAATAAAAAAGATCATTCCAGAGATAGTCATTTTGCACATTCATTTAAGTCTTGAGTCACTTTCATGTGGCTGACCCTTTGCAAAAAGCTACATTGAAATAGGCTATACTATAATTATATATCATCAATTTATATGCATTAAGTATACAAATATACCAGATTAACAAACAAGATTAAATTAAGAACTGAATAACGAACATAAAAGTGATCACTTCCTGAATTAGCACAATGGTATCAGGATCTGGCATTGTGCCTTTGTTTAATACTGTGAATTAAGCAGGAAAAGTAGTTTAATTTTGTGTACGCTTGTAAAAAACCAAGTAGATTTCATCATGCTCATCTTATGGAAAATTACTCCACTTATCGTTTTGATTTATTTTTCATTTTTTTTTTTTTGCTACAAGAATTTGTTATTCAGTCTTGTGTTTACGAGCAATTATCTTCTGAATGTGAAAAATTCATCCTGTGCAGCCTCGCATCCAGGTATCTGGCTCTACGAGCATCACTTTTGTTTGCTGCACACGATGTGGTTGTAACAAAGACATTTGAGATTCTGGAATCTGAAGCATGAGGTTGTTGTAAGTCTGTGCCTATAGGTAACAATTACTTCACTCATTAATAGATCTCCCTCATCTCTCATAAAATAACTTTCAAAGGATCTACTGGGGAAGCGTTGGGAAGTGTGTTTTATGATCATTAATGTCAAACTACCTTGAAAATACCATGTCTGGTTGCTTTACCTCCCCCCCCCTCCCAGAAACATATTGTTTGCACAAGACCATCAGGATGCAATGACTGGGAATGGACAGAAATCAGCCCTGTGGGCCCTGCTGGTGCACTGCAGGGTCGAATCCCATTTTATTCTTTGGCATCAGCAAGCCATAACTAAAGAAACGGGACATAGCAAGGCTAGAAATGAATAATTTATGTAGGGCATTCAACAGGATATGAAAAATAAGAGATCAAAATGTAAAAGCTCACGGCAATTTGGTGTGTGTGAGTATTCAGGAAATTTACAGATGATTGTTTTAGCTAAAAACAATCATTAAGATCATTTATTAATAACAACACCTCAGTGTATTCAGGCTGGCAGTGCAGCATTGTAAGGGGCAGGACTTCCCTGGAGTGTTTGTGGATCATCTCACTTCTTGCGGGATCTGTTGTACTACAGAGTTAAGTACTATTTTTGTAAATAATTGGTGAATTTGTTTAATGATCTTTGGATTGCTAGAGACAGTGCTGTGGAATGAAAAAAACCCTGTGGGCAGATCTGGATTATTTAACCAAATGATGTGGCTGCTTTGCACAGTATTCACATTACTAAAAAAAATGCAGAAATGTAGACTGCATTAAAAGCATCACAAGCCTATGTCCAAGGCCTGCAAAACTGCAGCCTGTCCTATAGATTCCATGGGTACCAAAACTTACCATGGGCCAGTAGGGGCTTACTGCTCTTTCTTATGAGAAAAAAGAAGATGTTCTCAAATTGCTCACCTGGTGTTCCTTACACAATCCACAGTGCAGGGCAAGCTCTACTGTTCTTCTAATATAGGGAGAGGAAAAATACTGGGCATGCAGTGTGGGATGCCCAGCCCTTTAATGGGATTTGGCCACGAAAACCCTGAGGAAATTTATATGTCAGGGAGGAATGTGAGGGGAATGTCAAGATAAAGCACGTACCTGCCTGCTCCTGAGGATAAGAAGGGATTTCTTGCCCCAAAGTGTTTGCAGCAAATGTCAAAGTTGTCTACTTCAGGTTCTGTGCTTACCTGGTATATCAAAAGGTCTGTCACTGTATTATGTTGTCACTTGGAGATGCCACTTGGGTCTTTTCTTAGGAAAACAGACTTCATTTTAGACACCTCAGTCAATCTCCCTGCTTTAGATTTTCCCCTTCAGGCCAAAGAATCCCAGTTTCAGTACCAATTATTCCTATTACAGAAATCCCTCTGGTCCTGCTCAGACTGCTCTGCTAGGGGGTGTGCTAAAGCCAAACTGAAACCAGTCCCAACAGCAAAGAATTTACATTTAATTTAAGGCAGGATGCAACAAGTGTGCATATGAGACAATAACTGAGGTGAGGGGAATGGAAAGGAAATCAGTGGGAGCAATGCATGGTCACAATGATTAGCTCTACACAGCATAATGGTTTAGAGACAGCTGCAATTTTTATTTTATTGTTTCATTAAGTTATTGTTCTCCTCTTCTCCTTCCAACAAATAAAACTTAAGATGGTGATTTAGAACTGTCAAGTGCTCAGACTCCTTGAGACACTGTTAATCCTTCATTTCAGATAACACAGGTCACTTTGTCTTTCACAGGTTGAAGCCCTGGCTTTGCTTAGCTGAACCCCAAAAGAATATCAGTGCTATGACCCAAAAGCTACCAAGTGTAGAGTGACTATAAATTTCATATATGTATACGCAAAGTGAGAGGCTTATCTCTCTTTATAGTTTTTCATCAGATTTGAGAGATTAGGTTATCCATTAAGTTATCCATTTTCAAACCTGAATAAGGATGTTATGGAAAATCCTTGAGGTGTGGCTTGCTGAATGCATAAGCTGTGTTTACCAAAGGGTTCTCTGAAAGTTTCATCTAAGGAAGATGGGTGACTGAGGCTGGAAAAGTTCAGAGGACTTGACTACAGTCTGATAATCTGTAGAGAGGGTTCGGCCAAATAAGGTACTTAGTATTCATAACTCTGTAAAATATTCGCAGGGAGGTTTGGGGCCATGGAAATAGTCTGGAAGATGTCTTTAAAACAGTAAAGCTTAGCAGGGAACATTGGTGTAAACCATCCCTTTGTGGCCCTACAGTAAAGATCTGCTTGGTTCTCCTGCTGGCATAGGAGCCAAAACTTCTACAGACATGCATGGTATGGGACCAAAGTGTTTTTCTGCTCAAGTGACATCATACATATATACTTTCTTGGTGGTAATTTAAGTCAGCCAGAAATGGATCTTTGGCCAATGTAAATTGGCATGGAGCTAGAACAGTTGAGACCATCTGCAGACCTTTATTCATTGGTTTCATGGGTATTGGGATGGGCAGTAACACAGAAAAACTCTCCTCAATTAGAAAATTAAAGATGATGAAGGCATGTGTTTGCAATATCCCCGTTGCAGGGGAAAAGACATGTTAGTATTTCATTTTTGTTGAGATATCCTATGGTCATCAAGAAATGTTAGTGGGCACGATGGAAAAGTGAAGTGAGCTGTAGGACAGTATGGTCCCATGGAACGTAACGAGAGAACTGATCTGCAGGAAGCTAGCAGACAAAAACATATTTAACTTTGTCACCCAATATAATTTAAAGTAGCAAATAGCAAACACTCAGATGAAATATATGGGAGTACGAACAGTGCAGGTATTAATATATCAGCTCTTCCCACAGATTGGCAAGCTGCCTAAATCCACTGCTACCTGAAATTATGCCAACCTGCTCAGCACATCTGAATTTAAAACTAATCTCTTATTTACAATCAAAGCATCTACAAAGCTGGTGCTTGTAATGGGTTTTATTATACTGCATTAAAGATTGTTGTTGAAATTTGCATTTCCAATGGCCAATTAGTCTATTTATTTATTAGAATTCGGTCGTGCTATTTCTAGTGAATGAAATGGAGCGCACAAGAACATAAATAGGATTATTAGCTACATTCCTCTTTCCTCTTTTATGGGCTTCATTATTTTTGCACAAATGCCAGGATTCTTTTCTGTGAAAAATTAAGTTCACATGAAGACTTGCCCACTCTCCAAAGCTGTGATGACATTCAGTGTGATTGCAAGTTACACCACATTAAAGAGACGTTTCTCTGAGAGCAGTGGTTAAAACCCAGACGCCTACATTTATTTACATTTGCAATGCTCGTGCCATGTGTATAGTGATACTATGAACTGCTAACTTTTGGAATGAAAATAACTTGTGTCTGTGTTAAATGTCACAGGAAATTGTAGCGCTGATTAATAAGTAAAGAATACATAATCAGAAAAAAAGCTGCTGCTTGTAAAACTGCTGTGTGTTTAAATTCTCATTCATTTTTTTTTTTCAAAAATCAGATGAAAATAAATAGGTGGATCACGTTATAAAATTTGCTCTCTCCTTTAACACGAGTGTTTGAGTTTCAGGATAACATTGTTTTTTAACAATTCTTTAAAAAAAAAATTTCTTTTAACAATTCTTTTAGACAGAATATTTCCATCATTACCTGGTTTATTAAAGTTTTGTATGTGGAGAAGAAATTCTGTGCTTTGTTTTGCCACAGCATTGCAGTTAGTATGTACTAAATGACAATTGGAGTGACCAGAGAGAAGAGGGTTTAATTAAACTTTTGGAAAGTACTTCATGTTTTCATTGGTTTGAACGAATATAGGAGCCTGAAAATAACAAAACTTGGGGTGAGAAAGGAAAAGATGAGAAAAACAAGATCCTACACCAGAATGGACAATACTCAAAGATTAGGACTTTACTTTATCTGCCTTTTTCTCTTCCTGATTGGGCAAATTCTTCTCTTGTGTTTTGCACATGAAGATATTGCATTCCAACAAAAGTAAAATGGAATAGGATGTACAGGTGAGGGTCAGCAGAACTTTGTCTCAGATGGATGCACTAAGGTCAGTGTCTTCATCTCCGCAAACTGTTTTCATGGAAGCTTTGTGAGCCTTGGTGGTGAGCTTGAAGCCCCCTCAGTGAAGCCTTCAGAACAGGTAGATCTATTCTAGCAAAAGGACAACAACAGAAAAGCCTTTTTGAACCTTTGCTTCATGCCATTTTCTAGGCATATGGAATCCTGAGAAATGCTATTTACGCAAACTGATTTGTAATGCACTGGTAATGAACAATTTTAACTAGATATCCAGCCTGATAAAACACAGGAGAAACTGATGCACGGCTGCGTACTTACTGTTTGAGATAGCTGAGATTTCTTTTTGGCAGATAGAAAGTGAAGGCTTGCTGGGATTGATGGCAGTTTTAAACAGAGATCTCTTTTACCATCTATTTTGTAATGACAGAATATTTTCGCTAACACCAAACTGAAAAGCAGCTTCACAAAAGTCTACAGCTGTGAATGGCACCGAGAGCATAATGAACTCTCTGCAAGACAGGGTTCTCTTTCTTTCTCTCTTACTGTAATCAGGTAAGAGGGTCTTGCCTGAATTCAAGCATCAGGTCGCCCTTGCTGGGTAATTTAAGCAGTTTGTTGTTTCTCCGTGGCAGCTGGGCTGAAACCAGAGCAGTGCTGCAGTCTCTTATCTAATCACTCCCTTTGCTCACTTCAAGGAAGTATTACAGAAAATGACATTTGAACACTGAGAAGTGCTCCTCTGCTTCACTTCGCATATCGCCACGAGCCAAAAAGTGATGAAGGGCACCTCTTATTTAGTCAAAACTGAGTTTTTTGGATGAGATTTCAGTTTTAGTCTGTGTTCAAAGCCATTAGTCTCTTTACTTGCAAATGTAAGCTGAAATTGTACAACGACCAGAGAGAAAAGAATCCAGCACAGCCATGCTTAGGTTTCAGGGGGATGTGCCAGTTCAAATGGATCCTCATGAAAGAGATTTTTGGAGTTCAAAGCACTGCACAACTATTTTGCTTTTGACAACCATTACTGACATGTTTGCCAATCATTTCATTACATGTATCTGAAAATAGACATGACTCTACTGGTAAAGCTCTGATAACATCATCCGGGATGCTTTTTGTGTTGGCTCTTGGAGCTTCCAAGAGACTGCAGTAGTGTTCCCAGTGGTCATTACAAACTGGTTTGGATAAGTGTTCTATCCAGTCGGAAAAGTTCTTGTCACAGATACGTGCATCTGCATAAACCTTGATGTATTTTCTGCACTCTGTTCAATCTCCTGGTGATTCCACATGCACTGACATCTGACCGCTGCCTCGAGGTAAGCAGTGTCAGAGCAAAACATCCCCCAAAAGCTTGCCTTAAAGCTCTTATCACACATTCAAGCGAGCTGGTGACAGCAGCAGTGGCAGGACACTTGTCTCTGTGAAGGGAAGGGCTTATTTTAAACGTCTTGATCTATTTCCTGAATGCAAGGAGAACGGCCTTATCTGACAGAGGTATTAAATCAAACCTCTTGTCTGCCTTCCCATTCCATTTTGCTGACAGTTTGCTTTTCCCTGCAGGTACAAACAAGTCTTCTGTGACAAAGTTTTCTGGCTTCAGCAATCAGGTATATCAAATAAGAAGACACTTCAAAGGTTACAGCATTCACCTAAGTGGCCAAATAGATACTTTCCCCTCTCACTGTCAGTTCACTCAGTTAATGTTCATTTCTCATTGAAATGAAGTGGTCTGATTCAAACTGAAGGTGATCATCAGATTATGGGAAGATATTGTAACACGAGACACAAAAACATGAACAACTTAATCTGACTTAATTTCACTTGAATTTGGGCTGCATGTGCTGTCTCATTTCCAGGTCTGCTAGGAGTTTGCTTTTAGCTTCCTATTGGGAGAATGACTCATACAGACATCCCCTGCCTATCTACATTCAGTATGTGCTGGCAATTTTGCACTATTGAATGATGCTAAAGAAATTTTTGCCTTGCAATTGTATTTGAGCTCCAGCTTCACACTTTCTGTCTAAAGTTACAGACCTACTGTCCTGCCTGAAACAGCAGCCAGGCTGAAAGAGGAAACGTGATTGCTGGAAAACTGGCAAAACTCTTGTAAAACATCATTATGCAGCGGCTAGTACAGTGTAAGTGGATATTGAATTTCCTGCTTTTCCCCATGCCACATTTGTGCCAGTCAGAAAGTAATGTGAATGGTCAGAATTAATAGCGTTTGAGCTTTCTAAGGACCCAGATGCTCCATATGCATGGAAACAAGAAGACAGCAACAGAAGCAGGAAGCTGCTAATGCACCCGCATCTGGGCTTGCTTTGCTTGGCTTTCCACCCAGCTGGGAATTTGATGCAGCTTTTGAAATATTTGGAAATTTTCAGGCAGAAACTTCAGAGTAGCTTTGGAGGTTGTGAATGCAATAGGCTTCTGTACTTTTGGAGTCTTTTGAGATCTCCTGTACAGAGCTGTCACATAAAGGGAAGAATAGACATCAGCTATCATTTTCTCACCTCAGCAGGTGTCCGTTCAATTCTTGGGGACCTCAGGTGAAAAGCCATGGGGAACAAGCCATGGAAACTCTTATTATTGATGTGGAATCCCCATGGATACAGATAGCTTCCTCTGAATCTATTGTGAGACTTTCTTATTTCATAGGGCTAAAAGAGCTGGTATTGTGAAACATGGGAAAACAGAAGAGGGTACTGATACTGCCCCACCAGAACCTCTTTTGCTTCCATCTCTAAACAAGGCTCCTTGCCTTCCTGGAAGTTCCTGGCAACTCACCCATTGGCAAGGAGCTGCGGGAGACCTATGGAGGGCACTGGTTCTAGATGCATTTTCCTTTCTTAACTTCAGAACTTTGCCTAGTAATTTTTTTCTTATTAGGGCAGCATTAGTTGAGAAAGAAGCTAAGGTTTTGTATTTTTAAGAAGGTTCTCTCTCCAGTGAGGAGAAAGCTCTTCTACAGAGCAAAGGGGTTCTTTTGGTTTTGGGTTTCGATTGAGAAGCATTGGGTTTAAGCTGAGAGTAGTTTTGGTATCTCAGTGTTGGGTCAGAACTGCCGGAGAGTGAGAAGAGGATCAGGATGTGAGGGACATCAGCAGAAGATGAGATTACCTGTGGGATTCTCTGTTTTTTGGGGTATTTCTAACTTAGACTCCAGGTCCAGAACACGTAGAGTCATGCACATACAACTGCTTTTCATTTTCTATGCTGCTGCCAGAAATATGGTCCTATTCTGAATTACTTCTTTGTCAACAAGTACCATTGCTCTCTTCCCTACGATTGAACTTCCCCTTATTTAAGTCCATCTGTCAAGGAATGCTTGCATTCATTTCACATGCCAGTGTATCTGATTTGGACAAGAATGTTGGCCCAAAGGTGGGAAAAGTTTAATTTTGCCAGAAAGGACCTCACTTTAGTTCTAGTTAGCAAGAAGAGATTTTTTCAAGTGGCAGTATTTACTCGTCAGTAAATTCATAAAATTCAAAAGAACTGTATTAAAACCAGATAATTTCCAGTTCAGGGTAGGTCCTTCAGATGAAGCTGTCAGTTTGACTGTAGACAGACACCAGTTGAAAACTAAAGGAAACAGACACGATTCTCCAGCTCATCCTTCTTCCATACCTCCTTTTGGGCAATTATGCACATTCCTTGTGGAAGATATTGCAGAAAAGGGGGGAGAAATGCTTTTTTTTTTTTCAGTGTCATTAAAAAAATACTATGATTGCTATCTTATACTAATGTACAAAGCAAAAGTACACACAGTACTTGGAGTATTTTGATCAAAATATTTAGACTGTGAATTTTGAAGTCAATATTGAAGTGTGTTTAGAGCATGAAATATTTTCTCACCCTGCACACTGATATCATTGATGTACAGCTAGAAATCTGAGGAGATTAAGTATTCATGAGCATATTTTAATTCTCTTTCTTTCTCTTTGTATGGTTCCTTCTATATGATGATTGCTCTTTATGTGAGAGAGCAACTGGAATGATTCTGTGATTATTAAAGGGATGACATTAGACTGTGTGTTTCAACTCAACATATTTTAGATGGCTTTTAAGTTTTTAATGTTACGAGCAATGATTTTATGAGAAGAACATCTGCTTCCTCAAGTGGAGTTAAAAAACTCCTGGAGTTTAGTTACAGCACAGAGCATCCCATCTGAAATATTACACACTGAGTAACTGTTCTTCTTTGGAAGCAGATGTCTAAGCTTCAACTTTTAGGACACTCATTTTTAACATCTGTAATTCTGATCAATAAATCTGGACTGGAATTGTCAAAAAATTTTGACCAATCAGTTTAAATTGAACGAATTTTACTACTGGACCCCAATTTATTTCCGTTTGTCATGAATGCATGATAATCTGTATCATATATCAAACATACTGGATATTTAGAGATGCTTCATTTTGATTTGGAAATATACCTTCAGTCAGGTGCCACCTCTGCCAAAATCTGTATGAAATATTTCTGAAGAAGTTGTAACTTCTTAAATTCTCATTAAAGCTATGATTACGAGTGCAAAGCGAATAAGAATCATGTAATGTTAGGTTCCATATAAACTCAGAGGAGCAGGCAGTTCTGCTCCAAAGAATTTATATATAAATGTAGTTCAACTTAGAGTCAAGAAAACTAAATTCTCTGTATTAGTTGTTATGAAATTTTGTTGCCCAAGTCTCTGTATTTTGCAGAATTTTGCTGGCTCACCCTCAGATCCCATGTATACAGCTGCTGCTTTATTCCATTCCAAAGCAAATTATTTATCATTTTTTCCTGATATGAGGTGAGATATAATAATTCATAAATCTTCAAGTTTCCCAGTTTTTTATGAAGAGCAGCCATCATATGATGACTTTCTAGGCTTTATGAATTGTATTTTTACAGGCTTTTTTGATTGGCAGGGGTCCTCACTATCATATTCTTCTACTCATACAATTCACTTAAGTTGTGGCAGTAAAGAGTACGATTCTTAAATCAGAAAATGAAGACCATTGAGTACATAGCTTGCTCCTGAAGAATCATATGAAGAGTCTTGCTGAAGACCATGTTTGGACTCTGCAGTTCTCTTTTTTTTTGTTCTATTTCTTTTTATTAAGACAAGTTTTGGGAGCCATTTTGTATCTTTACAGTTATATGAACTCACAAGGATTTCATTTGTTCAGCATACTTGTTAGCCATCCTCAACAGAAAACAAACAGAAATCCAAGACCTTAACTCAAAGAAAAATAAGTATTTACAGCTGTCTGGCCAAAATGGTCCTATTGGAATATATTAAAGTATCTGCATCTACACTAAGATTTTACTGAGAGAGTGGTGAGGTGCTGGCACTGGTTGTCCAGAGAGGTTGTGGATGCCCCATACCTGAAGGTGCTTAAGTCCAGGTTGGATGTGGCTCTGGGCAGTCTGATCTAATACTTGATCTAGTGGTTGGCAACCCTCCCTATGGCAGAGGAGTTGGAACTTGATGATCCTTGACATCCCTTCCAACTCCAACCATTCTGTGATAGTATGATTCTCTAGCTCCTTCTTGTTTAAGTCATGATGGATGATGCTTCATGAAAAATTTAGTTATTCTGTAACCATTTCTAATATACATTGGTCACTCTAAAAATAATGCCTCCTGTTTGTTTCCATGGGAACTACAGCAGATGCAAAGAGCACAATAACACTACTTCTTCACAGAGCAAATTCTCAGCTACAGAACAATGTTTTTTAACACGGTCATCACCATTTATCTCCATAAATGTTCAGCAATCATTAATGGATGTCAATAGGTGCTGCGTTTTGGAGGAACTCAATGACACACCTTTGCTCTACATGCACTTCCATATCAGACACCGTTTTATCAGACTGCCCCTCTGCTGCCATCTGACACATGGCAACAAAATGTAATATAATATTGGTGGAAGGTTCAGTCTCTACTGCCATACCATCAACATCTTCATCTGACACCATGGACCAATATAATAAAATAGGAGACATTACTTTTGGAGCCTTTTCTCTATACATATGGAGACAAACTCATTTGGAAAACAGTATTTACAAAATCCATAAATTTTCTCTGCTAATCATAAGGAAGTACATCATGCAGTTGGCATATAACGTTCCCTGGGCTATCAGATTGGCTGCAGGTTTTACAATTCACTTTGTGTACATTAATGTGTGTAATTCCTTATTTTGTTCTTTTTTTTGGATGTTAATGATATGCACATGTCATGATTTCCATTACCTATGAAGTATAATCAAGTGGTTTCTGTAACAAGATTTTTTCAGCCCTATCACAGTTTGCAGTTTTTTTTTGCAGAGTCCATAACTTCTCTTTACTCTCTAGTCTGAATCTTCTCTTTGAGGACTGTCCCAAAAGTAATTCCTCCTGTTTTATTATGAGGGATGCAGGTTCTTGTTCATTCCTGCTGAAAATGTGTAACTAATGGTGGTGACTATGTTGAAGAACAGTGTTTTGTAGCTGAGAATTTGCTCTGTGGAACAGTGTTATTGTGCTCTTTTATCTGTTGCACCTTCCAGGAAAATAAGCAGGAGGCATTACTATTGGAGCAACCTGCATATCTATCTATCTTATCTGTCTATTTGTATAATTTATCTCTGGTAATCAGCATCCCCTCTCAATTTTCAGTGGCCAGCCTCTTCTCTGAGGTATCACTTACACTGACCTCCTCTTGATGAGCCTGGGCACTGCAAGTAACGCAATGCTTGCGGGACTGCAGCTCCCTATGGCAGCCATAGCTGAGCTCAGGACCGTGCATCATGAATATTTTGGATCCATTTAACTGGCAGAATGCTATTAAAGGAACATAATATTTTGACCAGTCAGGCTTACAAGAAAAATTCTACGAGATCGTTAAGATCTACAGATCTTTGTAAAATATGGCTTTAAGGTATTCCTTTTTTAAGTGTTTAAATGTATATTAGTTTTATTAGCCTATATTAATACAATATGATATGTACACATACAACAAACACAGATCCTGGTAATTGCTGATCATTTGTTATCAATTATTTCATTTTTATACCTTCAGAGAGCTGGAGTGGTGAAACCACACGTGAAAGATTTCATGATTCTGATCCGTAACTTTTTCTAAAGGTTATCTTTTCTTGATGAACCCATTGCATAAATTCTACACTACAGTGTGTGCCCCAGTGCCATGCCTGTCGGTGTGTTGATCTACAGTGTCCAAAGAATTTAGAAGAAGAGAGACTCTCTTGGGACTATGAGCCCAAATTATAAAATAATTTTTCTGCAGATGTAAAAGCCAGATTAACTCATGGCAGCTGCCTTGTAAATGTATTAAATGGACAGAGGCATAGTGAATGTCCTTCAAGACGAATTTCTTGTCATCTTTTCTTGTGAAAAGAGGTTTATCCCATCCCTTCAAAATCTGTAGGGTATCCTATTTTTTTAGTCTGAAAAATATATTTGGTTTTCTTTGAAGATGAATAAAACTGAGATGCTATTATATTCAGTTCCTACTTTGCAGCATCCAGAAATTCCTTTGCTATTAATATGCCAGAGAAAAAGATTTCTTTGATTTTTTTCAGTTTAGAAGATCAAAAGCTGTCAGAAATTGTTTCAAAAGAAAAATAAATCTTTGAGAAGTTGGATTTGAAATAATGAGTCTCCAGCATGTTGCATATACTGCACTTAGAACTGTTTAATGGGAGATGCTGCTATAATTGTGGCGTTTGTCTCAGCACAAGTATCACTCACCTGGAAGATATTTCAACATTAGGTTTTTTCATTTTTTTTTCCTGAATGTTGCTATTATAAAATTGGATATTTGCCATATTCTTTTTTATATCCTCTTGCAAGTACCAAATCAGGCAAAAGAAAAAAATGTAGATACCTTTAAGATTTTTTCTCCTATAGTCTAAAAACCATTTGGAAGATTTCTGTCTCCGTGTAAAAGCTTTTTTTTTTTCTTTTTCTTTCTTCATTAATGTTTTAATGTTTAGGAGCAGATCATGGAGCAGCGCTTTGTTGCTGCTTTCTCTGGTATAGATGGTGTGCGGCCCTCCTGGTGTGGTTTGGGGATGGCATTCTTTGTGCACGCTGCCCACTGGATAGGATTGCAGCAGCTTTGGTGCACACATGAAGTCCCAGCTCAGTCAGAGCATTGCATAGCCTGCAAAACTCGGAAGCCTCAGTTTGTGGTAATAATGTCAAGAAACAAAAGTTAGTTTGGTTTGCATTCGCATCATCAGAACATACAGCCTGTCTTGGTTTGTATCAATGACATGAGGAGACACGGTGTGAAGAAACCTGCCCTGTAATGGCTGAAAGAGCAAGTAGTCAGAAGGGGAAGAAGACAATTAAATATTGATAAACAATAGAGCCATTTGGAAATAGCCCTGGAAGCATGCAGCTTCGCCTGCAGAGAAAGATTAAGATGTCACTGCAGCTTTCAACTTTTTCCATCAGTAAAGCTCTAAATCAATTCCCAACCTATAACCTGCTGCCATTGTTCTACATTTGATACAGCTTATGGGGAACAATATACACTAATTCGTTGCTGAAAACTATCTAATGACTGCTGGCAAATAAATAAGTCAAATGGATTTTTTTTTTTTTTTTTGGAAGGGGAGTGAATATACTTTTACTTCCAAATTAAAATATTTAGTGCTTTATAAAGCAGTTGCTATTTAAACTGCCAATAATGTTTAACATGAATTTACTCACCACTGCCTATCCTCATACTGTATAATTTATAACACTAAGCCCTTTCAATACTCCAAAATGCCAGATAAACTTTTCTCATTTGCTCTTAATTTGGTCACGCAGGATAATACCAACATCTGAAGGCTCTTTAAACTGCTTTTTAAAATGCATTCCTGAAAGCACCACCAATGCCACCTCTGCTCCTTGTCATCTTCCATAATTATTTCCAATCCAAAGCGGTCCTTAATGCGCTTATTAATCTGGCATTCTCCTCAGTGTGAAGCACATTCAGCTCTATTAATTTTTAAAAACCCTTTTTTATGGGGGACTGCAGATGCTTGGCTATTACTGAAAAGCTATTAGAAGTTAACACCTTTCTCTCCCCAGGGACTGGCATCATCCTATGCTTCCAAATGCCACCCTATTTTACATTATCAGCTGCTAAGACTAAGTATTAGAGACTTTTTTTTTTAAACTTCTGAACTGTTAATGCTATTATTAGCTAATGGCAGAGTTCTGTGCAGTGTATAGATACATATACTCCCTCAATGTCTCCAGCACATGGGTTTTTATTTATCTGCCTTTGAACAATGAGACTTCTCATTCCTGCTACCCGTGAGAAGCAAACTCACAGGTAAACAACCACTAATCTTATTCCCAGAGGCTGAGGTTATTTTTTGTCTTTTCTTGGCTTTGGTAGTGTAATCAGGCCAATATTTAGAAGGAAAAAAAAAAAAAAAGGCAAAAGAAACAAATCATCACCTATCTAACTCCCAGCCACCTTGTTTTGTGGGGGATCCCTTCCCCTTCTAGATATAAGCAGTGTCTGTGTCTGGATGGAGCAAACCTACCTTGAAGAACTCTTTTCCTAAAACTCTGTGGTTGCTGTGCAAACAGACCAGAGCCAAGTGTCCAGGCCCTCATACCCTCCTGGTGTTTTTAAAAGCAAACCTCTAAGATAAATTGGAGATGTGCATATATTTGCATCTGTATTCTATGATTACAGCATTCAAGAAGTTCTCCCCCTTGCTGCTGATTCTGCTGCTCAGAATCTCAGCTTTTTGACTAAAAAACCCACAGGGAACAGAAACGAGCCCAGATTTGGCTTTTCTACCCATTCTGAGCTGTGATGAATAAAGACAACAAACTGATAGATGGGGGTGAGAAAATGCTTACTTTGTGCATGCTAAACAGAATGTAGTAGCAAATGAAATAGGGCAGAGACTATCACGCTGTTTTATCAGTAAATATTCTGTATTTAATTTAGTAAAAACCTCCATTAAAAATACTCCATAGCTGTAGCACAGTGCATCCAGAAAACTGCAGAGTGTTTGACATCAGCATAAAACTGAGGTCTAATCTGCCATGAGATACACTCGTGTTGTGTTCTGAGCCAGAACACAAACCTGGATATTCATACAGCAATTAATGATGTTTCCTGTCTCAAAGTCAGGGCATTGTAAGGGCTGGGGGGGAGGAATGATCTTTCCAAAATTCTGCTAAGTGTAGTGAGGGGATTTGCTTGCTGAGGCAAACAGAGCTTGAGGTGTTCTTTGTTAATGTTTTTGCTCGTTAGCTTCTGAAGGGCTCAGAGCACCAGCTCATAGATGCTGTAGACAAAGAGAATTCCTTCCTGGAAAATTCTGTAGTCTCTCTTTCTACAAATATGTCCAATACACAGATGATGGATCAGCTAAAGATGGTGGTTAATATTTGATCTGAATATGAAGCAGGCTAGCAGTAATTCAGCACCTCGTGAAAAGGTTCTGTGGCCTGTGAGAAATGAGAGTTCACTGTAGGTCACTGAGTCACAGAATCATTCAGGTTGGATAAAATAATCTAGATAATCTAAAATAATCTAGACCAATCCAACCCATCCCCATCATGCCCACTAACCATGGCCTTCAGAGACACATCTCCACAGTTCCTGAACACCTCCAGGGACAGTGACTAATTAACCTCCCTGGGCAGCCTGTGTCACTGCATCACTCTCTCTGAGAAGAAATTGTTCTTAATACCCAATCTGAATCTCCCCTGGCATGCTTTGAGGCTATCACCTCTCATCCTATCACTGTTATCTGGGAGATGAGGCCAACACCCACGTTGTTACAACCTCCTTTCAGGGAATTGTTGTGAGCAATGTCTCCCCTGAGCCTCCTTTTCTCCATGCATATTATATGGAAAGAATTTCCAATGGAGCATTAACACCACCTTTATCAGCAACTTGAGAAATGCAAAGATTACATAGGCTTTTTTTGCATCAAACAAGGAAAAACCCCTATCTGTTGGCAGGGGTTGCTTTGTAAAGATGTCTGAGAGTGGGGGGTTTCCCTGGAACAGCAGGAGGGCACAGCTGGACATGATGAGAAAGCAGCTCAGAAGCACCTTTTCCCTCTGCTGCATTATATCAAGAGTGCAGAATGGAGTTTCAAGCCTCCGAAGCACTCATTTGGTCACTGCTGCAGAGACCAAAATTAACTTCAAATCACAACATCCTTATTCAAATGGCTGCCAAGGAGTCCAAATGTTTCCTACTGCATCGTTTACTATGAGAAGTGTCTGGATTTTGATTGCTTTCACTTTTTCCTTTGTTATTTTATAAGACATTCACGCAAAATCCAAGTTGCCAGCTTCTGTCCTTCCAGATTTCTGGCAACGTGTCACTGTGTTCAAGTAACAATGCTGGAAAATTAAGTGGAAACAATGACACCAGAGAAAATTGTGACTGAATCATGCTTTAAAACACACAGTGACAGAGCTGGGACGCTCTGACCTGAGCTGGCATCAGCCTGAAGAAAAGCCATGAGGAGTGGTGGCTGCTTTAACTGATAACATGCTGGTAATTTTTTTGTTAACCTCGTAGAAATAGACATGTCACAGGGCATCTGAAGCCTCTCTGAAGATGTTCAAGAAATGTGAAATATTACTTCCTTTTTCTTTTTTTTTTTAATAACAACAACAAAAATCTACTAGTGATTTAAAGTCTTTCAGAAGGAAAAGGCTATTAACTTTGTGAACCTCAGCTCCACCTTAAGTCTGTATGTTGTCTTTCACTGTACAAACTTATTAATGTCTCAAACACCAGAAAGTTTTCTGGAAGATTAGGAAGAAATGCAATTAATTATTCTTAAATGCACATTATGAGCTCAATAAACCTGAACGTCCATCCCACAGCTGCCTTATTGGTGTATATGCTTCTTCTTTAAGGAACTGTTTTTTGAGTATTTGGTTGAACAGAATTAACTCCTCAATCAAATCAGGAACTGTGTGTAAAAGGTGCAATCCCACAGTGCAGTAACACAGCTGGCGTTGTCCTACCACCATTCCTAATGATCCATGCCAAGAACAGACCAAACCTTGGTCCAGAGTAACACTCTGCCACAAGAGCATCCAAAAGGACGCCCAGAAGTCCCAGAGCTTGAACCAAACCAACAACTCAATATGTAATTCTTCACAAATATAACACCATGCAAGCTCTTTCCTTGAATTACAGTTCTTGTAGGCCTGCTGTTCAGGTGGCTGTGCTTCCAAGGGACTGTGCCAGCACACTGGCACTTGCAAGGTGCAGGAACACATCTCTGTGATCCTCTGAAATCCTCTGCACTTCCCTGCAAATCTGCCAGGAGAACTGCATGTGGAGATGATCCTGCTCAGTCTTCCCAAGGGAACAGAAGCAGCGTTCAAGTTTTGACTTGCAAAAACTCATTAACTGGAACAAATTTGGGGTGTCTTTGTGCTGATTAAATTATTTGCCCAGTCCTATTGAGTGCTGCATAAATGCAGTCATTCAAATGTTGGATAGTTCTGCTGCTAGTAAAGACACTTCTTCCTCTCTAAAGGTGTAATTCTTTTGCGCAAGATTGAGAAAGCAGATATTGACAGAAGAATAGATAATAGATAATTGATGTCAAAGGCTGAATAAGGAAGTTGTCGATCAGCCAGTGTATAAGTTATCTCTCTATGTAAAGTAATATAAAGTAACGATGATTTATTGCTTGAAAAACTTGCTAGATTGAAAAAATTCTTTGGTATTGCCAGTGAATGCAGATTGATTTTTCTAAAGAACTCTACCCAGACCTATTTCTCTTCCAAAAGAATACTGCTGGTTCTAATTATATGCATTTTACAAAGTTGCTTTTCTAAAAACTTATACCGTTAGAACACCAAACATCACATTTTTGAAACTCATGGAAACAGAAATCTTTTCAGTTGTCTAATTTGATGCAGCAAGGAGATAAGAAAAGATGTGATTTGGCTTTACAATATCCTTCAGTTGCATGGTATCACACAACCTGTAACAGCTTCACCTATTAAATCTCAAGGAAATATGATAAAATGATTTGTAAAAATAGCAGTAAGTCTCTAAGTTATCCTTCTCTGAGGGAAAGATTAGCATTGGAAGGGCAAAAGATTAGTGCTGGAGGAAGGCTGAACTATTTTAAAGGCATTTCCTTAATATCAGAAGATCCTTTTGTTTAGAAGTGCTTCTCCTCTGTTTTATTTAGACACCTCTCCGACCTGAAATCTGCTTTGAGTCCAGCAAATAATCCCTCTCCAAAGAGTCCCCATGGAAATCCATTGCACACAAAGCAGCGAGGGTATAGGTTACACTTCACAGGGATCCATTGACTTAGAAATAAAAGCTCAATATATTCCTCAACTTTGGTTCTGGATGTTTTCCAGAGTCGTAAAAATGGCATCCCATCATCTGTGCCTTTACTGTGCCTTTTCTAATGTTTTTCCTGTTATCCTTATGAAAAAGACCTTTGCGGTGATGGTGACATCTTTCTATCTTGAACTCTATGAGATTTGTTCCTGACTAAAACACCTTTCTTGTGTTACCAGATTCTGATTCTGTTTTCACAGACTGTATTTACAACTCCTAATATTGTTTAGTTTATGGTACCCTTGAATTTCATATATACATCCAAAGGTGCTTGAAAGAAAGCACAGCATCTAAAATAGCTTGTGCTGCTGCCCTAAAATATTAATCGCTGGTGTAACTCCATAAGAGTTACATCAGGCATGAGTTTAACCCTACTTTTGGTTTTAAATCAAAAGAAATTGATTTCTTTAGCAAACACACCCTAAACCACAGGATCAAAGGCAGCTGAACCACCATAAAACCTCTTATTTCTTTTCCCCCCTCCACCTTTCCCAAGAGCTATAGGGCAGCCTGTAAACTGGCTTTTTAAGCACACCAATTTCTGAGCAGCTGATTCTGCTAACAGCAGCCCTCAGCTGTTGGCAGTGATGTCACCTGTTAACGCTTTGCACTCCTGTAGCTACAGGCTGGGCTGCCTTACCTCTGCCTTTCTGTTCATCGTGGAGCTGCTGGTAGGGCTCTATGGAAGATAACCGACTTGTAGAAATGTGTTTGTGTCTCAGCGTATGTATAGGAGAAAGATTGAGTTAAAATTATATTAACTGCTGATTCTGAAGAGAAAAATAAGCTGGGACTAGGAGGTTTTATTGTAGATAGAAGAGTATTCATGGGTAAACAATGAATGGAAGACTACTTGGTATCCCACTGTATTTTCCAGAAAGATTTCATAAAGCATTGTGTGAATATTGCAGAAGTATCATAGAATAATAGGATCATAGAATGGCCTGGGTTGAAAAGAACCTCAATGCTCATCTAGTTTCAATTCCCCTGCTGGCAAGGTCGCCAACCACCAGATCAGGCTGCCCAGAGCCACATCCAGCCTGGCCTTGAATGCCTCCAGGGATGTAACACTGATGTGATTTTGACAAGTTATATGCGATAATGAAGAAAACCTCCACTAAAACGTGCAGTATTTAATGTTTTATAGTATTGCATAGGTATTGCCCAAAGTTTTTAGGGAACTTTGCTTTAAAGTTTCTCTGTGTAGTCAGTCTTATGGTACAACATATTAGTCTGTGAATGAGAAATGTGTTTTCCAATCTTTTGATTACGTGACCTGCACTTGTTGTAATTCTGTGATAAAATGATGTGAAATGGCATTTCTCAGAGCTGAGACATCAGGCAGTGACATGTTCCTCACCACCTGTCCTGCAACTGATGTGCACAGAAAGTTCTGCTCCAGCTGCATGACAAATGCATCTGGATGATGCCTGCTGTCCACAGATTTAAATGAAGTGTACGTTTTTAGCAACATTACTGGAAAGGAGAGATACAAGGAGCCCATCCTCATGGAGATGCGCTGGCCTGAGTATAATGGGCATAATGTAAGCTTTGGCATTTCTGTGCCTATTTTATGATTTTGATTGTGTGGACTGTGGATAATTCAGAACAGCAGCAATTCTCTCCAACACGAGATGACTGAATCAGCTCTCAGTAAATATGTAGTAATGTTTTATTCAGTGATGTTTTCATCGTGTTATCATATTCAAATTTAGGCACGCATCTCAGTGTTCTTCAAGTACAGCAGTGCTAGAAGACATCACGTGCATTGATGCACTTGATATTCCCCTTTATGGCTGAGGTAACCCTTCCACAGACTCTGCTTCCTCCTTAACCCCCAGCTCTCAAATTCCATACATGAACACCCCTTCCTACCCTAAGAGCACTCCATTTATAAGTTACAGGAATTAAGTTTCCATGGACATTCAAGATTTGCATTATTTAGGGAGATGGGAATCTGAAGACTTAGACAAATGCTTATGGTCTCAAGTTTAAGAATATGTCTTACGGAAGATTGATTGAATATTTTCCAACAAAGCTTTTCTTGACAGAAAGTTGGATTTGGTTGACTGATTTCTCTTTACCTTCTTCAGTCCCTCTGCCCCTAGCAATATCTGTTTCTCATGGAATTTTACCTTGTCGAAAACCTGAACATCCTTCCACACTCCGGATCTGAGATCTGTTTAAAAATAATGTGCTGTCAGTTATAATTTTAGCTGGAGGCTTTGCATTATCATTTACTCTTTGGCTTTGTGTTTCCAGGTAGTTTAATTATACTCTGTACTGAGGGATGCACCGAGGAGGAAACTGCCTCACAATCCTCATTTCTTGCTTTTGCTTTCACCCTTTCCTCTATCCAACTTTTATTTCCCTCTCCTTTTCTTTCTCAGTCTTGCTTCTTGTTTTTTTTTTTCGTTTCTCATACAATTCAATGGCAGTCTCCCTCTTGTCCTGCCTCCTGGCAGTGGGGAGACTGTCAAGAACAAAGCCGATTTCTTGGTTTGCTGGCAACTCCAAAACAAACAAGCAAAAATCATTGTTTAAAATCTGTGTAAATAAAGGGATATTCTTAGTTTTTGTTGCTGAAATTCTGAGGGATTGAAAAAACAAACTCTTTATGGGTAAAAGTATTTCCCTTGGCCAGATGGAACACAATTATTCTGGACGTGCAGGAGATTTTTCGTATTTAATTTCAACACTTATTTTTCAATAAAAGTGAAGGAAAATTGGAAATGAAAAATGGTTTCAAATAGAGAAACATCTGGCCTGCCCTTTTGGAAGATGTTATAGTAAATCTGACTTTTTCAAGTACGTTATGTTTTTTAATAAGACGACTTTTTTAGGTGCCTCTATCCTTGTTTCTTTACCTTGAGGAATAAAACAATGACTTTTTTTTCAAGGCTTTCAATCGTGTAGAGGGGACAAGTAGATATTTTTGCTCTGTTCCAGTGTTTGGTGCTGTTGTAGACATGGAAGGGCAGGTGGAAAAACTATGGAATCAGGCAGGAGATACTTGTGCCACGGGAACTCAGTGCACAGGGGTTGTCAATATATAGATAGCAGCTCTCATTTGGAGGTGTGGCTTTGCCCCATGAGTTTGCTCAGGCTCCAGGTACTCTGTTGAAAAAATAGCCATAGATGTGCACCTGCAGAGAGTACGTGTCAATAATGTGATGGAAAGTTTTATTTTGCAAGATGCTAATTCAGCCCTAGTCTCTCAAAACTTTTAAGACTCCTGGAATGCCTCTGCTTTCTCTAAAGATTGGGTAATTAGGAAAGTAATTAGGTAACAGCTATTAGAGGCCAGAAGGAGATGACTACCCCATCTAATTAACACAGAGGTTACTGTGATGTATTTGTTGGGTACGTGATTCTATTTGGATTCTAAACTCAGATGATCTCAGTTCCATATACCCCTGACATGAAAGAATGAAGAAATCAGATGGCAGGTGTTTTTTTTTACAGATAGGTGTAAGTTACAGCAGATGGATCAGAGTTTTAGATAGATAGATTGCTGAAAACAGCCTATGAACTGCTTTTGACGTTTGGATTTTAACATAAGCTCCTAACTCCTTTAAATCTTCGTGGTACTTCAGTTTGGGGTGAAATTTCTGGTTCCCTGAAGTCAGTGGTAACCTTGATCAAACTCTCCTTAACGTGAGCTAATTTTCAGGGTTAAACAGCAAAGCCAGTATCTCATGATTATAATGAAACTGAATTTCAAGTTACTATAAAAGGCGATTTAAAGAGGGCAACAGAAAGAAAGCATCGTGGTCGGCGGTCAGATTTGCCTTACAATATTGACTTCCAAGCTAGACCAGGACTACCCTATCTCTAGTATGATAAAAGCAGAGTTTTTCCAGAGGCTTTTGAGGAATGGAGATTGACCATTCATGTTTTCACATGTAGTAATTTAGTTATATAGTAATTTGGTTGCTATTTTCTGAAGGAATTTCTAGTGCTTCTTTTGAAGCTTGACACTTTTGTATCAACTGTCAATTTGCATTTGGGATTTCCCTAAGTTAATACCAACATTTACAGTTAACCTAAAACATGAAATTGTAACCCTTTAAAAGAAGTGTTCCTATTTAAAAGTATGTCTGTATTGTAATCTCACCAGGATGAAATAAAAGATGTTAAGCTATTCCTGGGTGGATTTCATAATTGCATCTCTTTATATCAGGCTAGTGACTTTCATTAACTTAATAAAAAGATTTTTTAGCACTTGAATACTTTCCAGAAACTGTTTAAAGGATTATCAAAAGCAGCTCAATTATGGCCAAACCAATAGCAAAATTCAATATAAACATCAAATGAACCTGATCATATACTGCTAGAAATCAAATTCCTGGAGGAGAAGTGCCACAAATATCTTAGTCACTATAGTGATGCCCAAATTCCACATGATGATACACACGTGTTCCATTGTGAAGAAATGAAAGAATGATGAATGTTTCTGCATGGTCATGCTTAAAGCATCTTGAGTTACACATGGATACATAGGTATGCTAAGAAGAGGAATTTCTGAAAGGAATACCTATCATAGACAGTTTCATAAAATGCATCCAATATCTCTCTGGGCAACCTGTGCCAGTGCTTCACTGCCCTTATTGTAAAAAAAGCATTTTTTCCCACCATGCCTGAGTTTTTTCTTCAGGAAAGGAGGGAGGAGGCAGGTTGTACTTCCTTGGGATACTGTATTTCTTCATACAGAAATGTAAAATTTGATCCAAATAATCCGATTCATGTATATGGGTGGAGTCGCTCAGTCCACCATCACATTAACATGAAGTGCTCACAGGGCTGTGAGGATTATGCTGGAGTGCTGCCTTTCCAGCCATATGCATGCACTCCTGCAGAGGAAATTTGCAGACCCTTTCTCTATTGGCCTCCAAGGAGGCTTCTTTCAGTTGAGCACATTTCTAAATGAGACACACAGAACTTCCTTCCAAGCATGCCTCTTTCTTCATTCCGTGGTTCTTATGCACATTATCTCAAACCAAACCCTTCAAATGTGAGTTGTACAGTTTTAGAGAAATTTATTAACATCATTTTATAACAACCAGACATATAATTATGGTAGAGGCCATTGCATTAACTGTTTTATGTCATTTAGAGTGTGTCTCATGGAGATTTACAGAATTCTATGTTGCACCAGGAGCAGAGGTATTGTGATAAGTGCTGGTGGAGATACAGAGTATGAAATGTTACTGAGTATATGTCTATATGAAGGGATGTACATTGACTATTAATACGTTTGAGTACTTTGATACTGTAGTGCCAACATTCTGTTGTCTACATAGTATAATTTCCCTTCAATAAAAGCAAAACAAACTTTCATTTCTATTCTAGCACTTTTCCCCTCATATTCCATCAGATGTTATATCCCTACCCTTTCATTGGCAAACCCAGAATTAAGCAAATATATTTACAACTAGCTTTTTTACCAGTAGTGCCTTGCATTCATTTTCTTCTGAATGAATTTTCTTCTCCTCGAATTCACAACCTGTCAGTGCAGTACCATTTCTAGCCCGAGATAGCCAGTGACTCATGGTGATCACACTCAACGCTCACCAATCTGGTCTCATCCGATACAAAAATTTGTGTCTTTTTTGTCTTGGAGCTAAAAGTTATGATATCACAAGTTGCAGATTTCCTCTACAGCCTCCATAATCTTTAATTTGGTTCTGCTTTAGCCTCGATTCTCTTGACTTCTTTCATGATTATGTCCACATTACAATAGTGTGAGGTAATCCCATAGTCTTTCTCAAACTATTTATCCCCTCAACACCTCTAGAGCATTGCATGCTCTGATGTGTACCGTTGGCTCAGTTTTGCAAATGGGAAACTAAGGTTGTTTTCAAGCTTCCTATCAAAGTAGCTAAACTAAACATTGAGGCTACTTTACACTGAGTGTAGAGAGAACCAGAAATTGGCAGTGGTGGAGACTGGGTAGTCTAAATCACTCATAGCTCACCTCAGCCAAGCTAAATTCCTAAGGCTGATGCAGGTTGAATAGGGGTAACGGAGATGAAAGTCTTATCTTTATGCTAAGGAATGAGACCCACACTTGGCAGGCACTCTGCAGAACCCCAAACACTCTACATGGCAGAAAGCAAGGCCAAAATATGTCTTTCTCTCTTCTTGCCCACAGTCAGGCCTGAGGGAAGAACAGGCCTGTGCAGGGGGAGCTTTCTCACAGGGGTCATCATGTGTGCTTCTGGGGCTGCATTCTTTGCCTAATATTCATTGTATCATAATTTTATAGCCACTATCCTGGGTGCCCTCCTTGAGTAGCTTACACTGTTCAGATTGTTCCAGTCTCTTCTATTTGATTCAAAACTATTCAAGACTACTTGAGGACTATTATCCTGAATAGAAGAAAGAGTTCAAGGAAAATAGGGAGGATTTAAATCAGTCAGCATAAATATGTGATGTAGGTACATAATGAAATACTGTGGGTATCCTTGAGTGAGAACAGATCAATGACAGCATCATTAAGGGCAGAAGGATCAGAAAAATCAAATCCCAAGCTGTGCAGAGGGTTTTCTTGGATTTAGATGTGCAGTCTAACCCCGGTTCTCAAGGTGCTGTGGGGTAGACCTTTGTCTTTAACTAACAGTGTGTCATTTCCTAGTCCCAGGTCATGATAAAGACTCAGATATCAAGCTCAGAAATGAAACTGTTGAAATCTGTGGAGGTGCTGCACTGTCCTGTACACATATGCCTGCACATTGCCAGCGCTTTCTATATAAATGATTCCCAGATTTCCAATTGCATTTTGTTTATAGACACGTTTTTGCTTATTGCAAATTGCATATGGTTTTACCTCTAACCTTGGGTCTGATCCTTTCACAAAGAATTTGGCCAGGGAAAAGAGTAGATGATCCACTATTTGTTAGCAGTTCATTATATATGTGTGTGTATGTGAATAGATATAGATATATATCTCTGGGACTGATACTGGGAGGTGCTGAGCTCTCTTAATCTCTTGTGAAGTCAACGGGAGTTGAGGGCTCTCAGCACTTCCCAAAGGTGGTCAGAAAATATCTGTTTTGGGCAACCTCTTGCTCAATTTCTTGCTATCTTAAGTAGAAAAAAAAAAATGATAAGCTTCTTAGAGCCTTCCTTAAATGCTGGCACCTTGAGATTGTAACTATTTATGTTTCACCACTTTTTCACATTGAAAATATGTCGCATGATTTTTGTTGGAGTTTTAAGGATCAGATTGATGAAGTAGAGTTCAGAGCCAGACGTACAGTGCAAGAGACAAAGGTTTAGTAATGAGTTCAAAATTTAAAATTTACAAAACACAGAAGCAAATATGGCTTTAATACATGATGTGACCCTTTATAAGGCTTGAAATTACTCTTCAAAAATCATTCTGGCTTGACTTCAGAGCCGAGTGGATTGTGGGATACCACAGATTGACTTTGAGTAGTGGGTTGGTATTGCAGGAATTTTTTAATTTCCTGTAACTCACAACAATTTTCTTCCAGTTCGACCTTATCCTGCTGCAGTGTATTTACTGAACAATTTAGTACAGTGTATAAGCCAGATCAGAGGCACATGCATGCACTCGTACACATACACACACATCCAGTGGGGAAAACTAAGGTATTAATAGCAGCATTCAAAATGATTGAAAGAGAAAGGTTTTGTGTGTTGATGTTTACATTTTTATGTGTGTAATATACTTGATATCTAGCTAGTGATGTCAGGTGAAACTTTGGCTGAGACACTTTTTCTATTTTTTAAGCAAATAAAAATGGTTTAAGTTGCGTTAATGAAATGAAAATAATTTGTCAAATACTGGTCATTATTATTTGTAATTACTTCTTCAAACACGTTTTAAAAAAATCCCCTAAGACACCTAATTTACATGATTTTTTTTTTTTTTAAATAAGCTCCTGAAGTTGACAAAGCTACCTCTGTATTTATTAAAAGTAAAACAGCACCAAAGGGATCCCAGATCAAGTGGAGAAATATTTCATGTCACAGAGCTCCATGTGCTCATTTCATTTCAATTGTCTCGGCGGTATTGCAGGGCAATTATTATAACATGCTAGAATGTAAAAAATACAACCCAGAGGTCTGTTATGATATAATTCAACAGAAAGCCCAACAACATGAATGACAGTAATGTGTGAGGGTAACCGGAGCTACAGATACAGATTTATTTCTGGGCTGATTTTAAAAAGCTTATAGATGTCTATGGACCAATGCAGCATTTATATGCATGTATTGTTAAAAGTAATGCACCAAAATAATAGTGTACATTTACCAGTTAAGTTAGTAACATTGTTTACAAGTCATTTAGGTACTCACATACAGGCACAACACATATGAATGTGAATTTACAACATGCTTCATTCCTTATCTAAAATCTAGTAATATGCAAAGAAAGGCCTTGTGCTAATGCTAATTGGGTTTGTACTGGGCCTTGAAAAAATGGGAAACATCTGTATGTTGTGGTTAAAACATGATCATATCATCATAATATTGGAAGGAGAGTGACTGAGTGAGAAGGAAGAAAAATTACATATTTCAGAAGCTTTTAGAATTAGTGAGAGTACCGGCACTACCTGTCTGCACAGTGAAAAATCAAAAGGTAAAAAAAGAAAAGTCAAAGATTCCCTTAAGCAAAATAATTGAATGTTTCTTTATTTGCTGGATACCAAGTAGGAAGAGATCGTAACCTCTAGCATTTTGGAAAGCAGGATGTATGATGGGATTTATTAGTAGATACAAAGTAAATAACGCTTATTAAATTTCAAGGTATCTTTATTTTCTCCTACCTACCAATGGAAAATTCTCTTTTGAAATAACACTCATTAGAAATTGTAGGTTATACTGGCAAAACAGAGTTGAATCCTTCAAAAATAGCCCCTAGTAAAAGTCATAGAAAGATCTGAAGCGAAGCCTATGACCAGAAAAAAAAAAAAAAAGAAACTTAATATGCAGGCAAACTTTTTAATATGTGAGCCAGACACAGAAATATTGGTACTCTTTGAAATGAGCAAGAATTTGATGAAACACTAAAGGGTTTCCTATATTTTATTTTATTGGACAGCAACAAGTAACTCAATGAAAGAATATCCTGTGATAGCAGAATACTTCTCAGTGTCAGCTCAGTGCTTTAACAAGCGTATTTCCCCTCAGTGCAGAAAAGCTCCGGAGTGACATGAGTTGTGTGCAAATTGCACCCTCAGTTCTTCACCTAAACCCCAGCTGGAGTTCTTCTATTGACTTAGTGAGGCTTTGGATCAGACTCCCAAATAATGAAGGGACAAATCCATTGAAGTCTTTATTTATGTCTAGATTGTTTTCTCTCATCAAAGATCCCCCTGAGGCTCTTCCTTCTGCATTCTCCTGTGGAGAGTTTGCACCTCCCCATAAATCAAGCTACATCTCAGCTTTTGGGAATCTCGTGGATGAAACCAGGATTTGGCTCTTTCCTGATCCCATGTGCTCCCTCGCAGCTGCTCAGATTCTTCTTCACTCTTGGAGATGCTCAATTAGTGTGGATTCTTGGCTACTGAAAGCATTGCCGTAGCTGAAATATCAGAATGTCTAGGGGGAATCAGAGAATTCAGCATAAATGTCTCTAGTCCCCTGTAGGACCAGCCAAAAGGAGCGAGATGTCCAAAGGGCTGATCCTGCCTCCTTTTGGACATTTGCCAAATCCAATAACAGTGAAATTTTGGACCGGCTTTGACTCCTCTATAAACTTGGATGAAGAGGTATCTTCAAGACTCCCACGACAAGTCCTGCTTTACATGTTTCATTGCCTGGCGATAGGAATCCCAATATCTGTTGCACGCAGGTTGGTTTATGGTTTTTAGATGTGTATGAAATGAGTATGTCTCCTTTGCTATGCTCTATGCTATGACCTCCAGTCTGTTCCCAGGTTCAAGGTCACCGTCCAGTGGGTTCCAGTTCTAAGCTTTGATTTTAACCTCATAATATCTTAAGAAATTAATCCACAGTCACATAGATCACATCTAGGAATCATTTTGACTAATGTATCTTTTTTTTTTTTCTTTTTCCCCCAAAACAAGGCAAGTTATGAAGCATCTGAGATCTGGAACAGTGCTTCCTCAGTTGCAGGGATCAAATTTATCTTGCAAAGTGATTAAAAAAAAAGATGAGGCCAGTCCAAAATTTAAACTTGTTTTCTTCTGTGAGAAAATGTTTTCTTTGTAAATGATTATCACAGTCTCTGAATCTCTCTCTAATTCTTCCTGAAAGACTGAGTTTGCCTGCCTTTCTCTGTATTGAAATGTACAAAAGATGTTGCTATTAATCCGGAAGGGAAAGATCTGTGACAACATAGTTGTGTGTAATACACATCCTGGGAATTTCTCAGAACCAACTTTTTCTTGGTTCTGCCTGGCTTCATTGTAAGGGAGCTGCTCTTCCCCAGGGGAGCTTACTGTGGGCAGTCTCATACCAACCTGTTCCTTAAAACCCTGCACATATTTACATGGGACCTGTGAGACATTACCTATGTGCTGCACAGGTTTTAGAAATGATATGTGGCAAAATCTCGTGTGCTGTGATTTCAGCCATCTTCACACAAGCAACTCAGCACATCCAAAGACAAATGAGAAGAAGGGAAAAGACTGTCAAACAGAGAAAGACCAGAGAGCCAAGCTGCAAAAGGGGGGCTGCTCTTGTGACCGTGTAAGCAGCCGGGCAATCTGGATTCAATTCCCAGCCTTTCCACAAATCGTCTGCTAAAGAAAAAAAAAAAAAAGCTTTTTTTTTTTTTTTTTTGATGCTCTTCGTATTGTATTTGAGAGCACATGCGATGTTCCCCTCTATTCCCTAGCACTGGAAATGCCGGAACATTATCAGCCATGCTAACAGGCCAATTTGACAGGTCACTGTGGGATGAATATACTGCTCCTGACGACAAGTGCACCAGTTCACTTATTACAAGTTCGGAGTTCTTTGAGGGTGCACTCAGCAGAGCATTTGGTTACAATCATTTCCTTTGAGTTCCTTAATCAATATCTCCTGTCTCCTCATCTTGCAGTGTGCCAGGGCAGGGGAATGAAAAGATGTAGAAATAGATGACCTAAAGGGATGACAATTCATACTTAGTGAGCTGTATATTTCGTTCTGGGGAGCCCCAAAAAAAGGGGAGGACAGCTTCACATCGCTCTGTGCTGTGAGTTCGATATTTGAGGCAAATGCTTTCAGCCAGTGGCAGGTTCACAGCCAGGCAACAGTGGAGCAGGGCTGCTTCACATTGCTGACATACCAGCGGTGCCAATTTATGAATTCTTCTGTAAATCTCTGGAGATACAAACCATCTGTAAAGCATAAAAGACAACAACATGTATGCATTTGGTTACACATAAGAGGGGTGAATACGTTTTGTTTAGACAATTCCCATGGATTCCAGTCACGGGAATCATTGACAGGACGTCTTGTTTATGAGCTTGAAATAACGACAGCAAGGCAGAAATCCCAGATAGTGGTACAAAAACATAGATTAATAAGTGACTGCCTTACACGTTGTTTTTGTGACTGTGCCTTTATAGGGGCGAGATGCATGCATTGAAATATGCTAGTGGCTGAGCAGAAATAAAAGAGCTTATCTGCTCATTTAATTTTATCTCCTAAATCAAAAGCGGTTATTATAGGAGCATCAGTTAAATCATGATGACATGGTTTTTTTCATTTTGAAACCCCTTTATCAAAAGGGGGATAAACAACAATGTATGTGAGAGACTTAGGGCATTTTCCAGGTCTTTTATCTACCTTTGACCTTGGCAGTTGTGTGTACAAAATATATCTCAGGATTAAGCCTGAGAAAATTAGGATTTGTTATTTTTAGTGATACTTAGCATCATTTCCCAATGCACAGGTACTATTTTTTCAGTACTTTTCAAGGTTTTAGAGACATAACCCATCTTCTAACCCTCAGAATGACTTCTCTGTAGGGAAGGAAGGACCTCAGGTTTCTGGCCCCAGTTATTTTCTATTCTTTTTTCATCTCTGTTAGGTATTTTTGTGTCCCTATACTAACAACTGCACTGATACAGCAGCTCTGTGAGTTCTACTAGGCTTTCTTGCCATACAGGTTAAGGCACTTGAAATTAGGCATTTTTTCAGAAACTCTGCCTTATATGTATATATGAGCACCGTGATCACTCCCTGCAAATTACAGAGGCTTTCTGCAAAAGAGCAAGAAAAGATCTATAATTTATCCTGCCCGTAGCTCAAGAAGATAGGGAGTAAGTTCAGGGGTCAGACAGTGGATGATCACACGCAAACCTTGAAGAGCCTATACAGATCCAGCTTTTAGGATATGTAGGGTAAGTGCTCATTAAGCCGCAATGCTGTGAGACCTGCAGTTCTGTGGATTTCTGACCGTAGAATCATGGAATGGCTTAGGCTGGAAGGGATCTTAAAGACGACCCAGTCCCAACCCCTGCCATGGGCTGGGTGTCCCCCACCTGATCAGCTGTCCAACCAACCTGGCCTTGAGAACCTCCAGGGATGGGACATCCACAGCATCCCTAGGAAGCCTGTGCCAGCACCTCACCTCCCACTGAGTAAAGATTTCCCCCTAACACCTAACCTAAATCTTCCCTCTTTTAGTTTTGATTCTTTTGACCCAGAAGCACTTTGGCCTCAGGTGCTCTGTAGTCCGACCTCATAACATAGCCAAGTACAACTGAAAACAGCTACGTGAAGACAAACTGTGAAGGTGAAGATATCCACAGGGGCAGAGTCACGCCGTGAGAAAAGCAACAGAACCAAGTCCTTGCTGTCAGAAACAACCCGAAAATCCAAGGCCTTTCATGTGAATTTGAGATCAGCTTTCCATGGCTTTGCTCTGGAAGGCTATAAAAAGGACAAAATGCTCCAGGCTACGTCAGAGTGCAGATGTTAATGAAAACAAAAATCAGAAGTTGAAGCATAACCAATTTAATGCCTGTCCTAACTTGTACAGGAGATATCCCCTTGCATGCTGTGCAGAGAGCTGTGACCTCGTTTCCCCTGGCACGCCGGCTGGATGTGTTATTTTCTCGTGCCATTGCAGAGTAACCGGAAGCTTTTGTTTCCCAGTGATAACTTGCACAGATGCAAGTTATTTCCCAGTAATGCAGGCACTAACATGTGTTGCTACTGCAGTTTGAATTGTCCATTAATTTAACACTAAATCCCTTATCCCTGTAAAATGAAAACACCGTATTCTACATGCACAGAGAAGAGCATATAATTCTGCTTTTCAGATGTTAGAGCCTCCAGTGGACGATTGTTCACCAATTTCAATTTACACAGCTGGCTGTCTCATCCTGAAAAGATGCCTTAGGACTGAGAAAGCATGGAAAGTAAATTACCATCTCATTCCAAACAACATCATTTCCCTCTCCCCCAGGCTAAAATTGAGGTATGTTAATACAACAATGTTAGGAAGTCGGCCTTGCTTCTGTTGGCACAACATTTGACCTGTCTAAAGGGGCCAAAATTTTCTCAATCTGTAGCAATAAAGTCCCGTAAATAGCAGATACTTGTTTGTCTTACCCAAACGTGGTTCTGAGGAAGAGACTGAAGTACACAAACTTGTGAAAGATTTCACTGCCTTTGGAGTAAAACCTAAAACAAACATATCTTGTAAAGTGAAAACACGCAAACAAAACAATGAAGTTGTTGCTGCTTTATGTAAAAAAATAAATAATTAAGCATGTTAGGAATTCTGTTCTCAAGTACTGGCTATTTTTTCTTGTCTGAGTAACACAGCAGCAGGAAATACTGAAAGCAAGACAGCCCAAATCTCTTTCCAACGTTTTCAACTGTTAGAAGGAAATAACGTGACTCAGCACCTTCATTATTGCTAAGGACACTTGAGCATGCTGAGTTTATACATTTGATAATGAATGGTTTGTGAGTTTGATTACTGGGTTAAATTACAGTTCACAATAATTATCCCAATTAATGCACACTCCACTACTGTGCTGAAAATAATAACAAAACACACAGCCAAAATGGTAATTGTGCGTTGCGTATGACACACGGAGATGGTAGAAACCCTCCAGTCCTAAGCTATTATTTTTCATCCTTACTTCACATATTTCTGTTTGATTGTTTTAGCATTTGTGAATTGTTCTCCATAGCCATGGCACAATAGCAAGGAGTCTGGAATTGATATAGTCTCAAGAAATACTCAAAAGTAATACAGTTTTCTCTCAGTGTTTGAGGCTTAGAAAACTTTTGAATCCATTTAGAATGATGTTTCTCTGAATGATCAGATTTTCCTTCCTCTTCCAGATGAAAGAAAGGGTCACAAGTCAAATGAACAATACCAAAGAGGACACTGTTCCAAGGTGTGTTGGGAGCTAGCCTCAATGTACTCTGGGAAGCTAAATGCTACTATGGGGCTAACTGCCCTCTGCCTTTAGAAATCTCCCACTGAATGCCTATCCTGAGACATAACAGCAGCTATACTGCTGTAGCTTATTAGGTCTCAATTCTCAAGCAGACTTATAAAGACTTTTGTGGGTTTTTTTTGTGGAGGATTGTAAACAAAGATGAGCCAACATCTCCAAGCAGAAGTGCAGTTCAATCAATATCCTCAGGTGTGGGAATTAGCATCAATCTAGTTCCAAAAGCACACTGCCTGGCTGGCTAGATGCTACTGTGGAACACTATTTGTGTTCAGCCTGGGCAGCTTGGGATGCTGCCATGGGGCAGTGCTGGGGTGTGTGACCCAAAATTGGTTTGAGGGCTGAGCTCAGCTCAAGACACTTTCATAGCCCAGCTGCTTCCAGGGTTGGCAGGCTCTGAAAACTGGTCTTGATTTTGATTTTGGACTTTGGTGTCTTTGTGGTACTTAGCTCATGTAGTGAACGCTTAAGTTGTGTAGCTGCTGCTCATAATTCTTGCAGCACACGTGGGCGAAAGCCTCTCTCATTCAGCTATGAACATCCTCTTCCTTTCCCAGACTCCCATGAAAGCGTGAAAAGTGCAGTTATTCATGCACAATAAAGCGTGATCGTTATCGTGATTTGTTTCTGCAAATGTTGTTAAAACAAGGCAATATCTGAAGCTCCACAAAAGATGCTCCTTTCTCATGCAAAGCGTAACATTTGAATGCTGTGTCAGAACTGGGTAACCAGAATATTCCTAACACTGTAATGCCTCTGCACACTCCTCCAGTATGAGACACACATTTATGAGCCAAGGAGAATGCTACAAAACTCAGCTAATGTGGTTTACCAGCATCCTTTTTGCAAATCAGGCATTCATCTCAGGACTTACTAACTAAAAAATGTTGCATTTATATTGCTTTTTGCTTATGTTTAAGCCACCTCATGCCTACAGAATTTATTTATTCTCAGACATCTGCAAAATCTTGCCCATGTTTGTGTTACTATGTAAATAAAATTATAACAAGCATAACCCCGTAGCCAAAATCTGAGGCTTAAACCAAAGAATCAGTTATCAGCAGACAGAGCAGCTCAAATTTTAAGACTACCCTCTTGAGTTACCTGACAGTTTCTAGAACCTCTCTCTCTCTCTTTCTCAGCCTTCAAAGACATTTTATGAGCAGAATTTACAGAGCACAGGAAAATGAAATGATGAACAAAGAAGGTCCTATGCCAGCAGTGGTGCAAAGTTCAAAAGGAGATTAAACAAATCCAACTATGACTACTCTAGAGACTATATTACAAATCTTTCTGCTTAAATGATCTTTTGTTTTCCAAAATAAGATTTTAACAGTCCTTCTTATAATAACCGACTTTTTTATGATCCAGAAAGTGAGGAATGTATTGGAAAATATTCTGTGTGAAACAATGAAATAGATGTATGTATTTAGGACAAATTCTGCACTGGGCATAGGATTCTGAGGTGCACATCTCCCAGTTAGGACACAGGCTACTTCATGATTGTATTATACTTGCTTGTGTAGTACTGACACCCACAGTATCACTAAAATAAGCAGAGATCAACCTGGATAAAGTAATCCATTTCTTCCCTCATAATAATAATTATAAGAAACATGAAAACAAATGTAGAAGATAATAGTATAGAAGTTCACATGGATCTTAAAGTGATTATGCAAGCTGTGCTGGGATATGATGACTGTCTTTACATGCTGATGTCTGACGTACCATTAACTACCAACCTTGAAGCTCACGAATGATCACATCCAGCATTCTCTGGTTCTCCCAGTTCTACAGTACTCTTCTGGTCCAGAACATTGTTGCCAACACAAGTGTTTGATGGAAGCAATACACACAGAGGTGGTTTCAAATGATACCTCAGAGCTGGGGCAGTCTTGCTGTAAGTGTCTAGGCAGCGGTCCTCTATGAAGTCACTTCTCTGTCTCTTAGATCAGCTGCATATCACCAGCTGCACAGGGATGTAGTGGGGCAGTGTGTGAGGATGAGGTGCTCTTGTATAGCGAAAAAAGCCTTGAGGAGTAAACCTGGGACAGTGCAGCTGCATGCAAAGGAAGGATCCCTACCTTAGAATGAATGGTGAAGACAAGGAAAAAATTAAAGGTACCTTCCATTTACCTTGGAAAGGTAAATGATGGCAATCAAGACAGAGCTTTGTCAATCAAGACAAGGTTTGTCGCTGCTGAAACAGTGATAAGTTGCATTTAAAGGTTGTAGTGTATGTCTGGATTTTGTTTGAAGTACGGCAGCTTGGTTTGCCTGGGGTTTGCCGTTGCATGGTTTGTAATGTTTCAGTAGAAATCATGATGATCCTCAGCTACCCAAAATGACAAAGAGTACCTGTAGCCACACACAAATTGTTTCTAGGTAGGGTAATATATGCTGAAAACCAACAATTACTCTTTTATGAGGAAACAGCATATTGTACTGAAATGAAGAACCCTGCCAAAGGCTGTGTAGCCTGACTCCTTTCATCCATAGGATATGGCCCTGTGTTACTTTATTGAGAATTGTGTGAGTGGGCATGTGCAGATTGGAGTATAAATCTGAAATTTATCTCCATCTCCACCTGAATACTGTTCCCTTCCATACAGTCAGCCTAATCACAAGGTCTGGAGTAAAATTAATGGCTAATTACTCAGAAATCTGCGCTTTTTTTTGTGTTTACATGCTGAGCCTGCCAGTGTCTAGAAAGGAGGCCACCAACTATACAGTTTTAATGATTGCTTGAGTAGTGGATATCTGATGATCTAGGCTTCATCTGCTGTAAATTAAAGCACAGACTTAAAAACAAGTGATTTTTCCATTCATGCTGAAAATGAGATATGATATCAAAAGCATAAAAAAAGATCAAAGTGTAGTAAGCGACCTTTATCACTCTGTCAGAGGTGATCACCTAATTGATTAATTTTCTTCACCTGATACAGGTAGTAACTTGGGACGTATCTCCATTTCTTTTCCTTGAGTATGTTCACAAGTAATTATTTAAGAGAAGTCTGAAAACTTCTCATCATATAAGTACACTATGAGTTCTGTTGTGTCATGTGATAATTATAAAATGAGATTTTACTTAGATCCCAGAGTGCAAATGGGCTGCACGTAACCGTTAACCATTGTCTAGAAACATTATTCCCTTAACCCCAGACTTCCAGTTTGATAGTGAATGTGCTGTGCAGGCTAAGGCAATTATGGGATAATTTCCTAATTTTTTCCTCGTCTAATTGAATCTATTTAATCAGATATTTATCCATGACAAACATTGGTGTCTTTGCAGTAAATATGTACTGTATATATTTTGTTTAAATTTCTCTGGTTAGGAGCTCAGAATCATTCATGTTTAGCATCAGACCAGCAGGAATTCTGCTGAGTTGTTAGAGCTCTGCTGAACCTTCTGAGAAACCTGCCAGTCTTATTCAGTGGGATGTCTCCAGGAGTATGTGCTGAGCTGTATGCATAGATAAAGGCTGGAATCACAAGGGCATAGGCAACAATTGCCATGATAGTCAATTGGTTGACTTCAAGATGTCCCAACAAAGAAACTGAGTGCTGTCTTCTAAGGAGCAAATTAGGGAGGAAAACAGAGGCGCTGAAATAGGGAAAGGTAATTATCCTTAATTGTATTCACCAGATGACAATCATCCCAACTCCATTCCATGCATCAGTTAAGGTGAGAATACCTGTCAGAGAATTGCCTGCTTAGTTTCTATTTTCAAAAGTCAGGATGAGCCCATTTCAGACACGCACAAACACATCTGTTCATTACCCTCAGATGGGCAAACATCAATACTCATGTGTCACTGGCCAGAAACAAGAGTGGGTTGGGGGACATGCCAAGAGCTCCAAGGGGAAGTCTTGGGCAGAGACTGCACCCTCAGGGTCAGCAAGGACCGGCTTAGCCACCGTGCAGTCTGGTCCTGACGGAGCCCACAAAAGGAATGCCTGTTCCTCCAGCTCCAGGCACAGAATCTTCCTATGACCATACCCTCTCCTGTGCAAACAGACACACCACACAGCTCGGAGCGAGTGCCAGCGAGCCTCTGAAGCAGGTGGTAGCGTTGACAAGATTGATTTTCTTCCCCAAAGAGCTGCTGTTTCCCTATAAATTAAGTTTCTTATTTCTGCCTTGACTGAGTTTCAAGAAAAGCTTATATGATGCTCAAATTCAAGCCCTCACTGTCTGATTTATTTTTAAAGTATGAACCAGCTAAAGCAAGGATGTTTTTCAGACTGAAGGCCTGTTCTTCATTCTCACTATTGCTTCTATTATGCAGTAGACTTGTGTGATCAATGGCATGTATGTAGAGCTATAGTGTGTGAGATAATTCAATTTGTTCTACTGTGTCTGACCAGGTAAAGGGCAAAGGTTTAATGCAGTCTCATGACATTTGATTCAATAAAAGGTGCTTACAGCGAGAGCAGGGTTGGTCTCTTCTCACTGGTGACAGATGACAGAACGAGGGGAAATGGCCTCAAGTTGCTCCAGGGTAAGTTTAGGTTGGATATCAGGAAAAACTTCTTTGGTGAAAGGGTTGTGAAGCACAGGGATAGACTCCCCAGGGAGGTGGTTGAGTCACCATCCCTGGATGTGTTTAAAAACGGTTTGGAGTGGAGCTCAGGGACATGATTTAGTGGAGGGTTGTTAGAGTTAGGGTAGTATGGTTTGGTTGTGGTTGGACTCGATGATCTTTAAGGCCTTTTCCAACCTGAGCAATTCTATGATTCTATGATTCTATAATAAGGTCAGTCACAACTCCATACAAATTCAGATTAGTATAACTTAATTAAGTGCTTAGAAAGTGATCAGCCTAGCATTTTAGTGTGTATTTCAGGCCAACTTGTCCTTTGCTTCCAGTGAACAGAGTAGAACAAGCTACTTACATTGCTTTTCCAGGTGAAGTGGGATGTACTTTTGTCATTGATGTCATAAGACATCAGCAGCAAACACTGACTCAGCACCCATTGCTGGGATACTGGGATGCACCCTTCAGGCTCAGTCTTGTTCTACATGTATAAGAGGAACAGTAGGGTTGTAACCATGTGCTCAGAAGTTTATTTCAGCCCCTTGTACATCCTTCTTGTGGCACAGCCTCTGATTACGTTGTCACATGCTATTCTTCCCCAGAAACCTTTGGCCCCATTCATGGCACCCATGCCTGATGCTCTTCTAAGTAGTCACTAAGTACTCTATTTTTCTTATTTAGTGTGGGTCCCTAATTTACTGTATCCCGTTCAAATTATCCTCTGAAAAGTGACTGATGAGTGTCCTTAGAGGGGAGTTTGTGGCTTCAGTGCTCTGGTGAGTAATTGCTGAACAAACATTTCCGAGTTTATTTGCGGAGTGTATCTATGAGAGGGGAGAGTGTTTCACAAATGGAAACTGAAGCACTGGGAAGGTGACAACAAAATGTCCATTAATTCAGTTTACTGGTCCAAAAGGTCTGAATATTAGGAAGACATCAAAATTATTGCATTCGGTGCCCAAAGCTCAGCTCCTTTTTATGCCAGCTTCAGGAGTGCTTTGCAGCTGTGCAGGTTGGGTTTGGCCCAACACTGGGCACCCAGAAAATGGGGAGTCACAATTAGTGACCACCTTTGACAGCATCTGTCTGATTGATATGCATCAGGGTTGCAATTGAGACAAGGGTAGCATACCATTTTCTTATATTAAGGATTGCTAAGCTGTCTAAAGAGAACGTCCACAGCCCAAACTGCAATATCAGGGTGTGCTCATATGTATAGTGTTACAGGGATAAATACTGACAAGCCATTATCACTGCACAATGAATGAAATTTAATAAAGTCAAATGAACCCATCCATCTATCCTTGCAGATTTCAGAATTTTATACACTAATTTCCATGTTCCTCTTTGACACTGAATTTTTAGGAGAAGAATTAATTCAGAGAAATGGCTCTTAATATAAATTTTAATCATAGCTTTTTCAATAAGTGTGTAATTTTTAAAAGAAATAAAATGTGATGCAATCTACATTTTTGATTAAACAAGGAAAATGCTTATAGGCTTCATCCTGATAGAGTCTTGATTCCTTAAGCAACACATTATGAGATGTTAATTAAATGACAGTAACGTGTAACACAGCTCCCGCTTTTAATTTATTCAGGCTTCATATTTTTCCACACTGAAGGGATATTCTCACCTTAAAGCAGCTCTGTGAGTGGCAGAGCTGATGAAACCTGGTTCCTTCTAAGATTTGTGGCTGGGGGCTGCAACGTCCTGAGCACTGGTGGGGACTGCCCACTCACTGCATTGCCCTTGACATGGGGTGGATTTGGGGTTTACTGAGGGGATGCTTTGGCTCAGCTGCTTGGGCAGTTGTGTTGGTTAGGGATTCTGGATGCTCAGGTTTGGGGTCCTTTGCTAAGGAGATGAACTGCCTGTTAGACTCAGGCTGGTGAGACTCTGTGCAGATATTATTTGTGATGCCACTCCTGTTGGATATTGTGGGAAGTCATCATATACTGCTGAACAGATCAAGTGATACGTTCAAGGCAGGGAAAACACTTCCAGTGCTACACTGAAAAGAAATCTAAACAGAAGCTGAAATGAAATATTTGGTTGTTCTCTGGCCATTTGAAAAAGATGTTCTTTTCTTGGAAGCAGTGCCACGTATTAGGTTCGTTGCTAATCTAAATTTAAATGTCCTTAATTATGCTAATTTTTTTCCTGGCAGATAATTAAAAAGAAGATTTTTAATGAGTTAGATGTCTTAAGATCCTAGAGAGAAGGATATAAAGAAAGAGAGAGAAGCTTGTGGAAAAGCAAAATAAAACAAAACTCAGACCTAAGATGCATTCAAATTCACATTCCCCTGCCATTCAGCAGGCGGCTTAATTTCCTTGTATTTCTTGACTGTGTTCATTTATTGTCATTCAGCTGTACTTTTGACTATTTGGGCCAGAGACCATCTTTTTGTTCTGTGCTTAGAACAAGGGAGTCCTAGGGTAGAGCCTGCACATCTGCACACTAAAGGAGGCAGACTGTTGGAGGAGGCTTGCTCCTGCCAACAAAATCCTGACCCAGTTTGGGAGTGATCTCTCTGTATTTTTATCCTTCCTAACCACTGCTGTTTTTAAAAGATGTGGTCTCTGACCTATTTTCACACTGATTTCTGTGCTAGTGAGGCTTTTACCCTTTAAGTTGTTGGATACTTGTTTATGTAAATACAACACAAATTTTGCTAACAAGATTCAGTATTTTTGTTGTCAACAGATGGCTTTATGTTAGAAACTAAGGTGCGTGTAGCAGAAACATTAACTTCATTTTAAGTCTAGTGTACCTTTCTACAGTTTTCTTGCAGCTGGGACTGAACTGGAGACACTGAAGCCAAGGAAAAATGTATATAGAGCCTGAAGAATAGCAAATAGACATAAGAAAATGGATTTCTATATAGTTTTTATCCATAGTTTGTGCAGAATGTTGAATTACAGGTGCAAGTAGTGGAGAAAATTCATGGCACGGTTTGGGCCTTAGTTCTGTTTCACCAGTTCTGATGATAATACACAGAAATCTCCAATAAGACCATCTCAGCCACTGGGCTGAGCCAACCCCACCCTGAGCCCAGTGGGAGCACTCCAAGAGGAGGACACTCAGAGCCGTCTGAGCCCAGTTCTCCGCTCGGAGATAATCCTAGAAAAGCTGCTCCCTCAACAGGTGCTGGCTGCTTCATTAAGGGGTCAACGACTGCGTGATTATGGAAAATAAACCCTCACTGATCCCAAGGTGAACTTCAATCAAAAGGCTGGCTGGTGGAAGGGACATCCCTATTGTGGCCTCTCTCCGGGCTCCATCACTGTTAACCAAGCATACTGTAAGGCTCTAATCCCTAATCCAACACAACTATACAGCCCTCTCTTGACTCCCCAGCTTGGTACTGAAGAGCAGGGAGAGTTGAAGGAAAGGTAAATCTGCAAGAGATAATGGTGGTTTTTTTTTTTTTTTTTTTCAGAAGTAATTGTTGATCACTCAATTGCTGCATGTAAATTGCTTGTTCAACCAATTGCTAAGAAGCAAACTGTGTATATGTACATATAGGAAAATTTGCATGCACACACACATATATATTTTCTTCCAAGTAAGTTGCTCAAAGGTATGCTTAGAATCAAGTTTTCAGTGGGTTAGGCTAGCCAGAAATTGAAAGGATCACTAAATAAATAAAAAAACGTCTTTGTTCCGTTGTGTCTCCAGCAGGGATACGACTGTTCATTATGAATAGAGGCTGAAGGCTTCGCTGCTCAGTAGTTTATAAATACTAATGAGTGACATATTGAGAAAAATTGTACCTACAAAAGCAAAGTCTTCTGCCATGCAAATCAGGCCCCAATTCCCCACAGATAAGGATCTTTTTGATGGAACACATGCAAAATCTACAGCTCTTAATTCTTTCATTAGTATTCCAGGCAGACGATTGCCAAATAACAGGGAAAACTGTCTGAATTGCTGTGTCTGAAACCTAATATTGATTTGTTTAATAGTGTCAGGAAGTCAAAATTCACAAATCTCCTGTCGATTGTTTATGAGGCAGTTAGCACAGAATTGGATGCCCCTGCTTAATTAATAACTCATTACTGAAATTTGATTATATGCTTGAATGGTTTAAATGGGCTCTAATTCAGTATCTGCAAAGCAGTGTTGCAACAAAGTAAAATGGATCTAAAAGCTTGTTTTTTAACACTATTGCCGTCTGTATTTCATGATCTCCGTTGGTGAAGAATATGTTGACTTAGTTGCTAGGGCAGACCTCTTAGTACATTAATAATTGACACAAAAGCGCGTTGTTCTAATGATGTTATGAACTGAATCCCAGCTAAATCAGAGCAGTACGCTAGGAGAAATGACAGCGATTTGAAAAGGGGGGCTTTAAATGTAATTTTTCTAGCATACATTTCGTTTATTGAGGAGAACAAAGACAGTTCTAGCATGGACTGTTTTCACAGAAGCATCTTAGGCGCTTAGATTTGTATGTCCAGGGAGCATGACATCCATAGATGCTTTTGAAACTCCTATCCACCATATTCCATGCTGTTCCTGGTACATTTTCATCTCTAGTACTGCTCAGGTGCAGGGTAATAAGAATATTTGTTCTTTTGGCAATACCAGGAAACCCTAGGTCTCGTTAACTATTAAATGAACGATTATTTTGTTGGAGGATTGAAAGTGGATGTGTGTGTTCATTTGCTATTAATTGCATGTTAAAAAGAAAACCAGCACAGAGGTATGCTGTTTGCTGCAAGGAACACTCAAGTGTGTCCTCAGTTAAGTAGCTGAATGGTAATCTTGTGGATTTGGTCAAGAAGAAGCTCTAACTACCAGCCAGGCAGTGCTCTGCATGTGGCATCTTTCTCCTCACTCCCAGTGTTACCCTCAGTGCATGTAATGGTCACCAACAGACCTTAGGTGCTCAAGGTCTCAAGTACATTATTCACAGATGACGCACCATGAGGGTTATTGGGTCTGCAGGGGATTTCCCTGCTTGCAAGAAGAATTCTAAAGGATTCCAGTGAGTTTCTGCTGAAGACGGCGCTCGCTTCCCATAGGATGGGCACACAGAGTTTCAGGGCAACACATGTATGTCATGAATAATGATTAGCAAATAGTTGAATGTGCAGAGTTCACAGGCAAACCTTTGTCGGAATATTACGTGCCCACACTGTTTAACGAAGTCCAAGGAGTTAGTATAGCCAAAACCACAAAAAATTAATAATTAATAAGATTTCAACTGATACATCCAACCACCTTTAACAGGAGAAATTAGTGAAATCAGTAAAATGTTCTGGGAAAAGCTGTTCTCATGAGAATTGCATGCGTGGTTTGCCTTAATGGAAAGGTTTGAGTAATTGGAGCAGTTTTAGAGCAACCTAGAAGTGGAACACTAAGCTGGTCCAAATGGGGCCCAGAGCCAACAACGTGACCCATAGCATTAATAAAGAACATAATTTCTCACAAGTCTGTAAAGCTGAGGATTTTCAGCTGAGACCCTCAGAGTGACTTAATCCTTTAATCAATAAATTATATTCCCTTAAATACCCCAAGGAACTGGACGTTGGGCCAGTGGATCCACATGTTGTGTTAATACCTGCTCAGGATGTGCAATTCTTTTATAAGCACACCTTCCACAGACTTGCAAATTGTTGCAGCTGGACTGAGGATGTCCCAGACCTGTAAGCAGGCCTGGCTGATGAGCAAACACCAATGTCTTGGAATATATATGTATATAAGAAAATACAAGATAAGTGGCAATTCTAATATGAATAGACAAAACTGAAGTACCTAAGTAGAAAATATCACTGAATATAACTGAATCTTAATGTTTGTCTGCTTTGAGGGAAAAAGAAACACAACAGCCATTGGCTGCAAGCTTGACTGGAAAAGCACTGTCTTATGCAGACTATTACCCAGTGAGGTGCCAGCCCAGGAACTGCATGGGCTGTGCTGTGTCTGTATTTGTGGCCAACATAATAGGCATAAGTGCATTTACACTTTGTGCCAAAACCTCATATGTTCAGCTCTGAGCATGCATATCGCATTATGTTCTGTATCACAGAATTGCAAAATATTTATTAAGCTCTTTTTCTGCCACAGGCTTTCCTGCATGTCTTGTGTGGACAGAGAAAGGCACTTCTGATTCTGGAGTTGGGAGTATGTTATCAAAATCCCTCAGCAAAATAAGCAAAAATCCTGAGATTCTTCCATGTGGTCATTTCTGCCTTGGAAATGGGAAATGCTGCATGGTTAACCTCACACTTTATGCCTTTCCAAGGCAGGGTTAGTGATGGCCCATATAGACTCTTTGCATTTGAGCTTCTGATAGCTTGAACGTCATTATAATTACATCGCATGTAGATTGCTTAAGCAGTTTAAGATAAAGATTATTTTAAATTTTCATTCTTCCATAGCAGAGCATATTATCAGCACTAAACTGTGAAACAGTTATTAACAATAACTAACAATAGGTAATGCTGTCAGGAGTTCACTTCCCAAGCAAAAAGCATTGCTCTGCATTTTCATGCATGCAGTCAATAAAAATGTTGCAGTTCACAGGTTTGCCAAGTTTTCGCAGTGATGGATAACTTTTACAATTAATTTCAGTTAAATAATTAAGCCATCCGAGAATGTCTTTGAGCCATCATTAAAGACAAAAAGTACCTTTTAAGCAATGATTTAACTTGTGTTAAACAACCATCGTAGGAAGAACGTGGTTTTTTCTTTCTTCTCTGGGCTGATTTGTCAAAGTACTATTAAGAATTTTCAGTTGTAAAAAAAATATATATATATATATGGAGTGAACCTTTATTTTTTTCCTCTAATTTATTACGCTTGATTACGCAGCTGGAATGGGAAGGTAGCTGCTGTTTGTAGTTAAATAACTCCTCACAATTTCTTAAAGAAATGATCTTCAAAGCTTTAATGGGTCAGTGGCTCAAGTACAAAGGAAAGATTGATTTTCATACTCCCACTCTTTGTTCCCAAAGTTTAAAACAGACATGTTCTGGTAAATTAGTTTGTCTATGTTATTAATGGAAGAACTTATTAAACTCCCATAAATACATGGTGGTATCTTACTTAAAACACAGAATGCATTTGCTTTGAAAAAAATACGTGTCTAAAAGTAAACAGGGGTGTAATATTTTTATTTGATTTCAGAAATGCCTCAAAAGGCAGAAAAGCTGGAGAACTGGGGGTTTGCAAAATATATTAGGTATGCATCATGATGAATGGTACAAAGAGCGTAGGCTCGAGTCGCTAGAAAATGTTATTTGCGTTTAATGAAAAGCATTCCCACACTGGGTAAGTGGCAATGCTGTGGGGAGAACGGCTGCTTTAAGCAAGAAATATTGTCTGGGTGAAATACTTCTTTTATGCAGGGCTCATGTGCACGTTCCTTGGCTGAGCCAAGGGAAGGTTCTCTGCTGGTGCAGGAGTGATCCTGAGGTCAGGGCATACTTCAGTGTTGGCGGAAGAGGGTTGCTGGGAGAAGGATTACTCAGCTCTGTGCGGGGAGCAGTGCTGCTGCTACATGAAGGGGGAGAGGGGGCTCTTGGGCTGCTGTGAACTGCCAGAGCCCCTTCTGAGGGTCTGTCCCAGGGCCGTGTCTTCTCCTACATGAGCAAAGACACTTCTGATAGATTCTCATGGCCTCTGAGGTCACTTGTTTTCCCCTGGCGATCTGCCTGTCTGTAGAAGGATGTCTTGCCACACTTAATTACCTTCTCTTTCTCTCATCCCAACACGAGTATATAGCATAACCCCCTTACCTCAGCCGTTCACACGGAAGGACAGGCCCTCGGAAATGCTCCTGGCTGACCCTACCAAGAGCTGGAAGGGTTGCTGTGACAGGTGGGAGTTGGTTACCAGGGATGCTCCCAGCGGTAAAACCACCCTCTGGATCTGAGCTTGGTCTGGGAGAGCAGAGAGCAGTCAGACCCCAGGGGCAAGAACCACCCAATGCTGATACGGTGGGAGCACACCGTAGGAGAGGGGTCAAGGTGACATCTTCCCTCCCAGTGTTAACTCTTGAGTTAATTTGGAATCTGAACAAAATCCCAGAGACTTCCACAGGAGAGGATACAGAACCTAAATTATACTCTGGCCTAATTCAAAATCAGAGATTTTAACATCATTGTGCCTGAGAATTCCAAAGTCCGATCTTTGCCTGGCTTAATTTCTAGTTGACATGAATGATACCAAGTTACACTTTTATAATAAAGGAGAAGGAAAAGCAACATGGAAAAATTAGTCAGCTGCAAATACCACAAAAAAGTTTCTAAATTGATAGGAGCCACCTGCATAAATGGTACTGAAATAATATGTACAAGTCCAGCATTGAATTGTAAAATATCTGCAACTGAAAACAGGCGAGTAAGAAACAAAAATTTCCCAGCATAGTTATCAAGTAATCTTTAACCATATAATTGATTGTAAAAGCTCATAAACGGAGATTGGAACTCATCTCATTGCCCATGATCATGTATCAGCAAGCAAACCCTGCTCAGGACCATGGATTGGGGAGGACTATTTTACTTTCCAGAGGAATGATGACGAGATCCTTCATGGCATTCCTTTTAGCAGGACACCACACCAAAGTGAGTCTGTTGCAATTGCTAATGAGGACAATCTGACACCTCCTTCATGCCCCAGCGCATACTCAGAGTGGCTCAGGTACTACTTCTGTTTTGTTCGGCTCCCAGGACAGCACTGCTGCAGCACTGCTGCAAGCACAGAGCTGGGATTGGGCATGCAGGAGGTTGGTCAGCAGCCAGCTCTTCCAGCAGCTCCAGCTTCTAAGGGCTCATCCAGCTGCCCAGAGCAGGAAAGCACTGCCATGCCACCCCCTGATCACGCAGGGGAGAGCCAGGGTGGTATTTGTGCAGCCACCAGAGATCTATCTGTTTTGTTTTACCCTCTGTTTGAAGCATCTGCTTTGGCTCTGCTCATCTGCAGAGCAGGTAGGGTGTGAGCAGCTCCAGAGTGCAGGTCCTGGCACCAGGGCTCTCCCAGGGAAACCCAGACAGGGTGGGACCAGGAGGGCTCCCATACCTTCTGCACCTGAGCACCCAGCAACAAAACACGGGTCTATCACCAATCCTTACCTTCATGGAATTGCATTCGCTGCGTAGGGAGAACACTGTCTGCAGAAGCTGTGGGTAGGTGTAAAAGGAGAGGAAAATCCATCTGGAGCATTTTCGCCTTTTTACCAACAGAGGGATTTGAGAGCCTTTCTCCATCTGCAGTCTCTGGCAATGGTGTGTTCATAGGAAACGAAGGATATGTGCGTACAGTAAAAATGGCCCTGTGGATGCTGTGCTGTGCTCAGCCAACGGTTTGACATGCGGCACATTTTTCAACAGAGGCTCTCTGCAACACAGGCTGAGAAATCCTTCCAAGGCACCGGAGAGATGGATCTGCCGCTGGGATGGAACAATCATCTGCTTAACAGCTCAGAGCTGCACGCACACCAATTTGGGTCAGGAAGTCAGAAATAACATCACACCAGATTGAATTTAAATTGTACAGGGCTTATAAGCAAGCAGCATATTATTATGATGCCTGGGTTAATATTTTTCCTCTTTTGGAGAGCACCGGGGGATCATTAATGTACATAAGTGGTTAGGCAGGCATTGGTTTTATATCTCATCTGTAAGGAAAAGCTTCCCAAATGGCATTGGCTTTTCACTGCAGGCTCTACAGAGAGATAAGAGCGTGGGTCGGGAATCCACCAGCAGGGTGAGGTTCCCCTGGGTGAGCACATCGCCGAGGCTCTCCCACCACGCGTTTCTCATCCACCCCATCCTCTTGCTCACCTCGATCAGTTCATTTTTCCCAGTGTCTGCTTATTGTCTCACAAGCATTTACCAGAGGCAGTAATCACTAGACCTGCCGTGCCGGAGCGATGGCTTTATTAGCACCAGGAGTGCACAGCTCCATGCATTGGCGAGCGCTGCGTGCGTGGCTCCAGAGAGGTTCCAGCCAAGATGGGCTGAGTGAAGGAACATCCTATTGAGGCTTTGGGAAAGATTAAAGAGGGATATGTCCCTTTTGTCTATGAAACCTGAATGGCAAACTGCAGAGAAAAAAATCGCAGCAACTTTTAAATTAGTGATTCACCATTCAAACAATGGATTAAAATAATAATAATAATAATAATAAATTGCTGCTATCTCCGATCCCTTCTCCCCCTCCATCCAGCTGAACCGTACACGGATATCGGATCCCCTTTTGTTGGCAGAAATTCTAGTAATCTCCAAAGGACGTGCTTTCTCTGCCGTCTCAGGCGACCTCACTGAAGAGAATTCCAAAGATTTCTGGAAAAGCTTTTTAGTGCGGGCAGCAGAGCTCCCCCCTCCCGCCGCTTCCCCCGCTATCGTTATAATTTACAAGATTCCTATGACCGTGTAACTGCTTTGTGATTACATGGAAAATACCTCGCAAATACGCAGTAATCACAAGTTCATGCAGATTGCTTAGTAAATACATTTGAAGTTGGAAAATAGTTCAAAGATTAATTACCCTGTAACTCGCAGCATTTAAATTATTTTCCCCCAAATGTACAGATAGATTTGTACCGACTTCAAGGCTGGCGGAGAAGGGGTTATGATGGTTCTGATCTGAGAGCAAAAAATGAAATTTGACAGGCATGGATTATTTAAAGCATGCAGATGTGAGCCATATAACCATTACACTTTGATGCAAATCATAGAGGAAAGCACAGGAGGGATGGCCTGTACAGAGAAGCAGTAGACAAAGTTAGGATTTCCTGCCATCGACTCAAAATTTAAACAAATAATCATTTAATGGCGGTGCAGCATTACATTCCTCGTTGCATGCATTAATGTCAGCATCTGGGACCAACATTTTGACAATTCTATTAAAATGCTTCACCATTCCCTATCTAACACCTGTTAGCTCTAATTTTCTTTCCTGAGACGTACATCAGTAGACAGTGTAGATTCCAAATCATTTATCACTTTTAAAGTGCTTCCATATGAGCTTTTTAGGGGGCTTATCTTGGCCTTTGGAAAACCTTTTCTGAATGTATTAAAATTCAGTACTTAGAGGGGGAAAAAGTGTAGACATCAATGTTTCATAGCATTCATGTCTGGTAATTATTAGCCTAAATTATGGCTCGCACATGACTTGACAAAGTGGACCGTGCATTTAAAAAAGCTGCTCAATAGACATGCACTGCTCAATATGTTCCACGTTATTGAGATGTCAGTCAGTAATCATAAAGCAAACACCCCTCACTGAAAGGACCCTGCTAAGAGGGCTATGAGGCCTGGGGGACTACCTAAAAATGTCAGAAATGCTACAGTCTAAATGAATGACATCAGCAAGAGAACACGTGTTTAAAAACACGTGCAATTAGCTCATGCAATAAAATGCAAATCCAGGGACACGGCGGTCCCGAGGAGCCCTACCTGGGAAGGAAAGAAAACGAACTGACATGTGCTGGAAAATATGAGAAATGGGAAACACTGATGCACTGGGGTTTTTGTAGCCACGTAGTGTGGAAAGAGCAAGGAATGTGTTATGTTCTTTATCTACGTGCACATAATAGCTTTGCTTATCATTACGTGCGTTACATCTTGCTGTTATCATGCAAACAAGGTGCGCTGTGAATTAATGTGCTGTTTGTAATCTCTCACCTTTAACAATGCTGACCACACGTTAACCAGCTCACATAGAGAAGAGTGCTATGTGCGGTATTTTAGAAGCATTTGCCTTTGCAATGAAATACTCTTACACCAGAGATAAGACTTAACCTTCTCCCACTGAGCGATACGGGCATTTTGCTGATGGTTTGGGTGGGCAAAGCGTTGGGTCTGTGGTGCATTCCCTGCACCAACTGCCCTGCTGCACTGCAATATGGTGGAAAACAAAACCACGAAGCCTGCGCCATCTGAATTTCTTAATACAATTTTCACTTTTATTGCCTGAATCTGAAATCTGTGCACAAGTCAAATGCTGAGAACTTTGGGTACCACCTGCGCCGGCTGAGAAATGTGACATCATCTCTTTACAGGAATGCATACATCCAAATAAATAGCACAACGCAAATCCCATGGAACAGCTGGCAAGCACAGTGTCGATGTACAAATCTGTGGACAGCTTAAAAATGTCCGTCAGCATGCAGATACACACCTTTGCTTTCACACGTCTCCTGTTTACTAAATAACATTTCAGCACAGTTTTCATCTTATAAGGAAAGTGTTTGAAACTTGGAATAAGTGCACTTAATTAAAGGAAGGCTGTGAAAATGTGCACTAATCTGATATGACTAATAGCAAAGTGCATGAAATTGCTAATTAGAATTTCATTAAAGGTGCTGCTTTATCAGACTGCGAATATCACAACCTTTAAAATTCTTTCAGGAAAGCTTAATTCCTTTTCAAACAGAAATATTCTTTAAAGACATTTGATTTGTTCTGAAGGAATTTGTAGCTTAGGCTGAAACATAAAATGTTGCCAATATTCCACTGGAGTAATATTAGAATAAAAATATGTATCAGGTACTTTCTTTCATCAGTCAGATGAATAAATTTTTTTTTGAAAATATTATTGTTCAAATAATGCAATCAGCTAAGAGAAATAAAGTTTTATCTCTAGGTTATTTCAAACATGATTTGTTTTTATGCTTGTTCTGCAAAATTTGATACATTTTTCCTTTAAAAGAGGAAGGAAATAAAAAGCTTACTTCAAAAGTAATGCATGAACAATAAAAAATACAGCCATGAAAGTCTTTTCATAGAACGACATAAGATTTTGCATGTCCAGAAAGAGGAAATTGTCTACCTTGATTTAAAATAAATAATCCAAAATTAATGCTCTTTGTATAGCATCTTATAATATTTTAAATAGATTTAAAAAATCCACACAACTGTATTTTTAAGGTATAGCTGGAGGAAAATCCAAACCTTGCATAAATGCCTGTAGATTTACATGCAGCTAAGATATTAATTCATTTTACCTCTTTCTTACTCCCTCACTGCTAAGTCTTGATGCCGACTTAAAGATTTTTTTTTGTCCCTTGCCTTTCTCTGTCTGCCATCAGCTTTATCATCATCTTTGAGTTCTATTCATAGCCCAACCCCCAGCTGACCCCCACCCCATCCCTTCCCACACCACGCAGTCCCATCTCATCCCATCCCATCTCATCCCATTCCGTCTCAGCCTGTCCCATGCACCACCCCATCCCATGCACCACCCCATCCCATCCCATCCCATCCCATCCCATCCCATCCCATCCCATCCCATCCCATCCCATCCCATCCCATCCCATCCCATCTCTCCCCTCAGTGCATGAAGTTGCAGCAGACGCACAGAGCTGTGCTGGATCCCTGCTTGGGAAGGGGCGGCTCTGGCTGAGTTTGGGGAAATTCTGGGAAATGCCACCCCCAGGGCTGCCCAAGCACCCTCAGCCAGGGCAGCCCCAAGCCAGCAGAGTGCTTCCGATCATGGCCATGGTGAATTTGCGCTCAAAGATTGCACTGGTGACAAAATTCTCATTTCCTCGGGTGTCAAATCCTGCCACGCTCTGAGCTGCAATTTGTCATCAGGATAGCAGTCAGCAGTTTTGCTTGCATAAGCAGAGCAGGGATGGGACTTTGGTACCTTTGCTCCTTTTGAATATCAATTTAACAATTTAAGTTTACCAACAAGAGTAACTAATATCAGGCTTTCGGTGAAACTAAAGATCGTTGAAGCAGCTGATATTTGTGGGTGGTAAAAAAAATCCACCCAAGCTCCACATTTGTGGACTGCAATTGTTATAAATACTAGGAAAAAAAAAAAAAAAAAGTACTTTTGCTGGAATTAAGTATTCAGAGCACATTTTTAGAAACTCAAATTAAAAACTAATCAATGCAAATTTACATGACAAAAAGATTCTTGGAAATGGATAAAGTGTGAACAGAAGAATCTTTACTTAGGAGATAGTATATTATTACTTTGAGCATTTTTAAAAATCACATGTCAATTACACACTGGTGTGATTTCAGCTGTTGTAATAGGTATTTTCATGCCAGTAGGTATTTTATCAGTTGGACAAAGCAGCACATAAAAGTCATTTCAGCTTTCTTCATAAATATGCCAACTTTCTTTATGTACATTTGCTTTCTACAATAAATACATTGATAAAAAATCAGTCTAGACTTAAGTAAATGAAAATTATGCTTATTAAATCTAATGTCTGGTGTCAAAAGTGAGGTGTCAATCTTACCTATCTTACTTCTAAGCAAGGCAAACAAAGCTGCTAATTATAATATTTAAGTTTAAATATAGAATTATTGTTCAAATATAGAAAACAATGGTGCGGTTGTTCTTTCTACAGCTATATGATTAAGACTACTTACATCTCATTTTATGCAAAATAAATGACACATGATTGTGATTTAATTCCCGCTAAGTAAATGTCTGCGGGGATTTATGACAAGAAAAGCAATAACAATCCATACCTTGTTACTTGTCAATAACTGCATTCAGATCAGTGGGGAGCAGTTAAAAATAAATAATTGTTCAGAAAAGCCATGCATATGAGAAAGGAGTAGCGTGCAATAATTTACGTCACGTTAATCTAAGGCTGCTGGTTACAGTCCTGTGACTGGTATAAATTAATGTTCTTCTGTACTATCCTGCCCTATTTTGTTCTCCCTTATACTGCACCACTGCTGTGGCTGGGAACACGATTAACGCCCTCCATCAGTATTACGAGCTGCGTTTAATAAACTGTTTGCTGACTAAAGATAAGACGCTGACATTTACAATGTCGTTCTTCAGAAATGAGGAGACAGACACATTTTGGTGCAGAGAACACCAAGGGTGCACGGTGGCCTTTGCCCAACCTTTGTCTGCAGCATGATGAGTGAGGATGGGATGGAGCGAGGGGACCCCAACTGTTTTCTTCTGTAGAAAAGGAGGCTCAGGGGAGACCTTTCTCCTCTCCATAGTTCCCTGAAAGGAAAATGGAGCAAGGTGGGGGTTGGCCTCTGCTCTCAGATAACAGTGATAGGACAAGAGGTGATGACCACAAGTTGTGCCAGGGAAGGTTCAGGCTGGACATGATGAGCTATTTGTTCTCAGAAAGAGTCATAATGCAGTGGCACAGGCTGCTCAGGGAGGTGGTGGGGTCACCATCCCTGGAGGTGTTTGAGTTTCGTGGAGATGTGGCACTGAGGGACTTGGTTGGTGGGCATGGTGGGGATGGGTTGATGGTTGGACTGGATGATCTTAGTGATCTTTTCCAACCTTAATTATTCTATGATTCTATGATTTACAGAGATTGACACAACCTCCTTTGCTCAGCTCCCAGGAATACCTGCACATGCTTGTACTTGGGTACTGATATTTGTAGCTCTGCACAAACCGACTCAGCAAAGTATTGCTGAATGTGGAAATGGATCAGTTTGAAGTCTCATGTAATTTTGAGATATTTATTGCATGACAGTGTCAAAATAGCAACCATCACAAGGACCAAGAACGCAGAATTTGGTTGAGCATCATCACTTAAAATAAATGCATGGCATTTAGTGGAAGCCACACACTTTGATGGGCCGATAGATTTCATTCCTATGCTTAACTAAAGGGCCAGTCAGAAGAGATCAGAGATTTCTTGTTCCTCTCTGCAGCGGCAGAAGCGTTAAATTAGATAATTTTGTTTGTAGTGAGCCAGGATTCTTGCCTCTACTGTCAGAAGCAGTAGCCAGTAGCATGGAACTGGAGAAGCAATGAGAAGGAAGAAATCAGCAGGAGCAAACGTTAGTTTTGTAAGGCCTGATGGCTTATCCTCTATTCCTTTGAAAATCTTTCTTTTTTTTTTTTTTTTTAATCTTCTTTCTCATCCCCCTTCTGCACCTTGTCTTAGATTTGCTCCTTTGTCTCTTCTACCTCTGTTTCTTGCATTCTTGCTTTTATGCTTTCTTCCATGTCATCTTATTTGTCTTCTACCACCTTTGTTTAAATCTGTCTCAACCCCCGATGTTTCCTTTTGTCCAAAAAAATCTGTTTTGCTTTTTCTTCTTCCTTAGACCTTGCTGCACAAGTATCCTTCCTCACATAAACGTCTGTGTGAATGCCAACTAAACCCCACAAAAATACTGATACTGCTCTAGCTGGCTGTGCGAATCAATTCCTTTATTTTCTTTGGACATCTCAAAACATCTTTGGTGAATTGTGAGTAAGATAGTCTTTTTGATAGAAAACATAAGATAAAATGACTTCTTTTCCACAACTTTTGCTGCACAGAATTTGAAACTCCAACTCTGAACACAAATTGCCAGAATCTGGGATGTTTTATCCTAACCTTTATAGCTAATCCCAAAAGCCTACCTAATCAATTGAAGATCATAAAATATTAGACTTAATACTGCAAAGTGCAGCTTTATCATTCACATAACAAGCTCCTAAATAATTCAAATAGCAAACATATCCTGCTTCTGAAGGATGGGAGGTTGTTTAGACCAGCCAGAGAATGTCAAAGCATGCCACATCTCCTGAAACTACCGCATTTCAGGAACCCTATTAAGTTAATTGCAGAAGGGCAGTCTGACAAAAATAACTGGCATGGAAGTGTGTATGAAGCAGAGGTTTGTCAATGAATACCTCCATGCAGAAAAAATGGCAGCCACTGACATTCATTGGTGCTTACTGAAGGGTGGATGGTGCATTTCAGCAGTGGTGTCAGGGACATTGAGCCATCTCCACTGGTGCAGATTTTTGTGAGCATGGCATGCAGGCTCTTGTTCAGTGCTGGTGAACATGCAGAGCTATGGTGGTGACTGTGTTGAAAAATACTGTTTTGTAGCCGAGATCAAATTGTGTTACTGTGCTATTTATATCTGCTGTAGTTACCATGAAAATAAATAGGGGGCACTACTTTCAGAGAGACCCACATATCGTGCAAAATAAAGGGAAGAGAAATTATTTTGCTTCAGAAATCCATAAATATTTCTACTATCATTGAAACTGTATTTTTTAATGATGGAGTTCACTTGTCAAATGCAGAGAAGACAGAATTAGCAGTTGCATTCAACTGTATGGTAAAACTCAGCTACTCAAAAATCAGCTACTGTAAAATGAAAAATAGAATAACTAAAGACTCACTCCACCACAGACATGGAGAAACATCTCTTTTGTCTCTTTTGGACTCATCACAGATTCACAACTTAGTGTGCTGTCCATGTAGCACTGTATTTCATGCCTTATCTGCTCATTAGCCACCACAACAGCCAGTGTTATGGCACAAATACTACAAAGTTCCCAAGTTTGACTGATGTTCTTTGGAGTCAAAACTACACATCTGAGATGTACGAAAGTTTCTAAATTGCATTTGACTTGTTTCATTTAACTTAAAAACTCATTTTAGGTGTGTTTAGGTGTTTTAGCCAACTGACCAAAAAAACACCTGACTCTTCTTTTGTATGAATGTGTACATGTATATATCTATATATCTGTCTATATACACACCTCTGGATGAACATGTGTTCTATATTGCTTGGAAAGATGCTAGGTGTGGAAATTGTAAAAGATTAACTAATTTTTGCAGTTCCCTGAAGGCAGTACTGTGGTGAAGATAGGACTGCTTTTCATAGGTTTGAAATGAGAGTTTCAAATCATGGCACAAGACAACACTTCTTACCTCTCCCAGTATGCCAAAACATAGTATTTCTCTAATGTATCCAGCATGATTGAAACCATGAGGCTAGAAATAGGAATATAGAAGTGTTACTTATGCTGGTATCATAGGGAATTGAATAAATGCAAAGGTGCAGGCATCACAACAAGCTATCTCCCAAGTCCCTTAGCAAACCAATCTAATTGAAACCTTTTCACATGGAGATTGTAGTTAAAAGGTACTATAATAACTCACTATTTGAAAATATCTCTTTTTAAACCCAAAATTCCTCAAGTACTTCCATACTCCTGAGTGGGTACTTGAGAACTGAGCAGCAGATGTAAAATCTATACTGAAGAGCCTCTCTCAGGCAATGGACTTACATGAAATGGGTAAAATGCCCTCTTTAATAGTAAAGTGTTGATGGCTGTAGCTTCCAGCCCGCTGCCATTTACAAAGAAGGAAGCAAGGTACAACACTGCATGTTCCCTTCTGTAGTTTCTTTATCCGCTATGGGTAACCTAAAAAATCAGTCTAGCTGCACGCGTTAGCTGCAACCATGTTTGGTGTTTCATGAAGACATCAACTATGTGTAGTTTGCAAAGGAAAGACGTGTACTGTTCATCTCACTGATTGCCCATTTTCCAGGACTGACAACAATAACGTTATGCAGCACTGCAGAAGGATGGGACACATTGCTGGGTCTTGTGCCAGTGAGTGATCTCTGATAATGCTGAGAGCTAATTATAAAATCAGGAACTGGAGAGGTGCAGAAATTATGAATCTTTTGGACAGCTTCATGGTCCACTATTAAGGGGAGAGCTCTGAAATGCTGGCTATAAGAAATCTTGGACTGTGGAATCTAAAATATTAGGCACCCAGCAGAGGTTTTGTGCAGTAGTTTCCACTAATCTCAAAAACATCTGTTCATTTTTCAGAGTAAATCTGTACACAGTTTACATTTCAAGGAGAGTCAGATTCTCCAATTTCCTTTTTGTGTGTGTTGCGTGTGTATCATTTATTGTATTCGTAATGTGTGTTTTTTATCCCTGTTTTCTTTTTCCTGCTGGTGTTGTCTGTCCCCTTGAAATAAAGCGGGCTCATTTTCCAGTCAATTCATATTTAAATGAAAATGATTCCACAAGTGGCAGCATGTGATACTCCTCTCTTTTGCAAAACTGGGGGCACCCTGAGCAATGAAAAAAGCAAGAAACCAAAACCCTTCTGGAGACAGGAAAAGGATTTTCCTTGTACTCAGAGAGGCAGGATTTCCAGGGCACATCAGCACATTGATTACCCATTCAGTACATTTTGTTTCCTTTCATAGCATAAATAAGATTTATGACAATTTAGAGCTGAGATGAAGTTTTGAAGCTTCATTTGATTTTTTGGCTTCAAAGAAGGAAGGCCTCCAGAACAGAGGCTCTGGGCTCTCACCACACAGAATTGATTTTTCTGGAGGCAGTGCTGCCATTCACTGCCTTGACTGGAGGCCCTTTTTCTAGGAATGCCTTCCCAGAAATTCAAGGGCTGGCAGTGAGCACAAGGAAATGTTTCCTCCGAAATTTCTTTCTTTTCTCCTAACCTGTGGTGTTGTTGTCCAGATTGCCCAAGGCACCAAGGATTTTGTTTTGAGAGAATTTTCAAAGTAGTCAGTCTGGTTGCGTGATAGGCATGGAAGGATTGTCTCGCCCAGTTTCAGTTTAAGCTGCAACAACAACAAGAGCTAAATGTAATCACATATTCCATTGATAACCAAAGTGCCTTTTTCTCATCATAACGCAGCAGAAAGGAAGGATCTCTTTACACAGGTAATCCTTTGTGTGAGAATCCGCTTAATTGTTTTATTGGCTTTTGGATTTTTCTCCATTACTACTTTCTGCTAGGTCAGTTATCATGGGATCTAATGGCTTCCTGAGGAGCTAAAGGCAATTCTGAACAGCAAGACAGAACCTTAGATTGCTCTGTGCATCTGGTGTTGAAAGCTGACCTGTCTTAATCACATTTGTGGCTTTATTCATCTGTACAAATTACAGTAAACTTAGCTAGATCTCATCAGCTTCTGAATCACCATGGCCATGTGCAGCCCTATCAGTGTGGATCACGCCTTTTGGGCCTGGGGCAGACAGGGACAGCTGATTTTGGTCATCGTGGCTATGTTTGGATCTGCAAGCCAAATGCTCATCTGTGCAACTACACTGAAAGTAGGCCAAGAATGACTTTGCAGTTGAAACAGCAAGTCCCTTGAGTGCAAAAGGAACAAGTCTTACCAAGCACATCCTCATCTCACCTTGGGTTCCAGCAGATGCAAACCCACGTGTTCACTGCAGCTAGGCATTGACAAATGTGTAAGATGCTGTATTTGTTAGCAAGGAGATGTACAAGTTTGTATAATCTCGCTCCTGACATTTCTAACCACTCTGTCTTTCTTGTTCTTCCAGCACCCTCCATGTTAAGCAATATCAAGGACAGAGCTTGTAAATATTTGCCTGCAGGAACTTTAGAGATGTAGGGACAAATGCTAGGAATGTTCAGTCTTTAGGGAAAGGCCTGAGGTCCTTCAGAACTTTAATGTTTATCTCCAGAAGCACTTTGGAAAAAGGACAAAAATATTTGGCAATATTGAATGAATCAAATGTTGCAAAGCAATCCAGAAATACGAGTGTTGCTTTACCTACTTTTAACATGAAGAGAAGGAGGGGGCAGACAAGGAAAATTAGATTGTCCTTTAATCTGAACTCTGGTCCAGCTGAAAGACTACAGTGCATTCACTGCAGTGCATTTCAGCAAAATGTATGAACTGTGTTTTGTGTGACTGCTGAGGTGGTTGGTGAGAAATGTAGAGGCTTGTGGGTCCTCTGACTGCTCTAGGAGCTTGGAATCCTATTCCAGTTTTTTGGAAAAAAAAAAGAAAAATAGAAAAATATAGTAAATAATAATAATAATAAAGGTCTTCAGTAATAAATACTGTGAGGAAAACACAAAGTCAAAAGAACGTATCCTGGTTGTGTTTTATGTCATTTCTGTGGACTGAATATGTCTATCCAGATCATGAGCCTGAAAAGAAAAATGCAGCCATGCTGCTGAATCTTGAAAATGTCCTCTCTTGCGTGCATTCAAATATTCAGATTGGATACTATTTCGATAATTAAAAAAAAAAAAAAATCCTGTAAAAGAAAAGAGAGCCTTGTCTAATGCTGAAATATTCCTCAGGCAAGTTTGATTTTAGGAAAAATGTCAATTATAAATCATCCAGAGGAAATACGCCTAGTTATAAAAATCAAACTCTAGTTATAGGTATAGAGGACTGTCAATGAAATAAATTAGTTGACAGTTATCTAAATTCAAGCTTGGAGAAAATGTGACTTTTAAAAAATGTTTCTTGATTTGAAACTAAGATTCTGTGTGTGTGTGTGTGTGTTTTGTAGGCCGGATAAGAAGAGATCTGGATTTAGACAGGTTTTGTAAAATCAAACCTAGATTAGGAAGGTTGATGAGACCAATGTAAAACCATCCCAGTTTGCTCAAAACTTTTATCTGTTTCCCCCCTCAGCTCCAAACTTTTGTGGATGAGATAAAATAGAAACTGAATCCAAACAAGCCGGTTTTGCAAAAGCTTCTCAGCTCTTCTCTAAAAATAAGATTAAAGAAATCCTCTAGGCTGCAGGAGATGACTTTATCTTGTTACATTGCAAACCTCATTCCCTTACGTTAAATCTTCTTCTCTCTTACTAAAGATAACTAATATGGATGCTGAGAACCATTGTATTCTGTTGACATCTTTAAACATAAAGCAAGCTATCAATATCTGGCTTTCAAGTGGTCTCTGTACTTCTGTTCTGAAGTACAAAAGTTTTTAGTCATATCATTATGAGAAAGACATATTTCTACACATACTAATGGAATTTACTTTTGTGAATCTTACTGAGGAACCCGGGACACTGAGGACGTTATTGTACTCTGACTTATGCCAGTGTAACACCCCCGACTTCAGCAGAATTATGTGTGATTTACTCCGCGCTATCCTAGAGTAGATAGGGGTCCAGAGGCATCAGGATGGGAAATGAACAGGAAACAAAATTCTGTGTGTCTATTTAAGATCATTTATATTAATGAGATATGTTACTTAAAATCACAACCTATTACAAACGAATATTATGATGTGGTGACTTTGCGGGAGCTGTACTGAACTTAGCGTGGCAGTTCTGGATGTCTGTCTGGACGTGCCCTGAATATTGTTTGTAGGAATTCTTGTTTTTAAATTAGCACTGATGCGAACAGTTCATACAGAGCTGTCAGAGTGCAGGATTCATGGTGGAGAAACTGTTGGGAGAGGTGGAGGGAGGAGGCAAACTCTTGTCTCTAGATTTATAACTATTCGACATCAGGTTTTGGCTGAGTGTCCCCTCCCCAGCAAGAGCCTACTGAAAACACTGACTGACACAATAACTTAATGAGGATCAGCTGACATCACCCAGCTCTTGGACTACCCTCCCTGATGATGTTTTTCTTCACTTTTATTTAGCTCAGTGCAATGAGCCCGTGTCACTGTCTGACGCCCCGTGGGCCAAGTGCATTCCTGTTGTAACGAGATCTCTCACATTTAGAGAATTACTTGGGATGAATGTGGTCTCTTGTGTTTGCAGTAAGTATAATACAGACACTAAACTGTGGATTATCATTTCCTATTGGGAGATCTGTGTCTTGTGATGAGATTAAGAGGATGCAGCTGTGAATGGGACCAGTTTGGCTAAGTTGCCTTAAAAATTTAACTAGAGTAAGTTTGGGTTGTGAAAAACTGGCTATATGCTGTGTTCAAGAATAAACTCCCACATAAAATCCTCGCAAAGCATGTGCAAAGCTCCTTTGTGGTAAAACAGAGCTGTTTTGACTAGCCATATATGTTTCCTGTGTAAATCCGCCACATCCTGGTCTATAGCTCTCTTGCATATCAAGTTTTCATGTGAGTCAGATTCCCAAGGCATCTTTGCAGAATAATAAAGTCATACATGACCGTGTAAGCGATACCCCTGAAAAAGCCCCTTAGTCTTCTTTTCAAAGTTATTTCCAAAACCAGATTTACACATTCCATTTTCAAAAGCTGCTCAGATAATTGCCAAAACAAGAGCGCTCTGCTACACTCATCTCTAATTAGTAAAATCTGACTTTTGTCTTCCTGTGACAATAGCTTTGCGTCTCTGAGAAAAGGGGAGATTTATAGGATACTGGTGATATTTATTTTGAGATGGCATTTTTTCATCACTGTATTATACTGCATTTTATTTCTGTTCATTTTAATTGTAATTTGTGCATTCCTTTTATCACTACAATCCCAGAGAATGCGGAAGATACAAAATCAGTATAACACATTAGCAGCAGATAATACAGTCTAAATAAACATAATAAGCTTTCCTTTACGTCTCTAGACCAAACCTTATCTAAAAATACCCTAATGAAGCCGAACCATCCAATTACTCGTTTCTTGGAGGAACCCCTTATTAATGACATTGCAGTGAGGGAAAAACATTAATTATTGGACACAGTGGGATCTTTTACATTCTGTCTAGTCTGGACAGCACCAATTAATACAACAATAATTATCAGCTACCATGGCAGGTTCGCTGAGCAGAGCTCCTATCTGCTGATTGGGTGGGGAATGTGGGACAGCTCTCGGGGTGCACAGATTTCACATACTTTGGCCTTTTTTTCTTTTTTTTTTTTCATTGCCATGTGAAAACTGAGTCCTGCAGACATTAAGGCAGGTGGATTGCTGTATTCAGGCTGTTCCAGTGAGGAGGAGAGCACAGGTACCATCACGTGAGAAATGCCATTTTCTTCTCCATCGCCCGCCCACCTGCTGTCTGACTCTCTGTCATTTGAGATTTAACATGATCGTTCTGTAGATAAGGTAAGGATGACAGCGCAGGCTTTTAGAGCTGTCTGTTTGCTCGCCCTCCTGTCCTCTCTCCAGCTACCTTAAAATGACAGTTTACAAATGCAGAAGCATTGACATGATTTATTGCCGGCACTATTGCTACAGTCTTGAAGGTGGAATACCTCTTCTTGGTCAAATTCAACCCGAGGCAAGCACCGGGTATGGGAAACTTTGTCTCTAAAGGTTAAAGTCTGCAAAAGTTGTAAGCGAGTGACTAGAGGGGAACAATGGAAAGTGTTAGACAACCTGAATAACAGGCGTTACTGCTCCACTGCCTACAATAATAATAATTCACCTTTTATCCATTGAAGATAAAAGGACACAATGTGGGAAAATTAAGCTGTATAGACATCTTGGGGATATCTCTTCTGAGATCACACACCACTTCTTTCTTGTGGTTATCATGATTTTATCAGAGGCACTTTGAAGTCTATATAGCCTTATATCTCAGTTATCTACATTTCATCCTGTATGTATTTATTGCAGATGGGCCTAAGCTGCTAAATTCAGATCCAAATCCAGATTCTGATTTTGAACTCCCCAAGGTCTGTAGCTAGCTTGAAGCTAGGGCTTTGGTTTGGAATCATCTCTATTTATGGGTAAGAGAAAGGGCTTTAATATATGCTCTCCCAGACGATGCAGCTCTATATATGTGCACACCGACGCACCGACTCACTCAAGCGTAAATCCAGGAAAAACAGAACTTGGCAATGTAATTAAAAGCTGTCTACACTGTTATTCATACTTTAAAGGGGGATGAATTTATAAATGAGCCTTAGCTTTGACATTTCTTGATTTCTGAGTGCTTTGCTGTACAGCCCTAACAAGCTTTAACCAGGCTTTAATATCTGGTGCTCAGCACAGCCGCCGCTCGCCCTTGTGCACAGGCAACATGATGGCAAACAGTATGTCTGGGAAATCCTTGTGCACTGGAGTCTGTGTTCCTGTGTTACCTCTAGCCCTGGACTCCAGCAGCAAGCAGATGTTGACGCAGAGGTGAAGGGTTATACAAAACAGGCTGCCACTTGATTCAAACTGGAGGGATTCCCAGGAGGAATTGGTGTCCCATTCACAGGGAGGGGACATCAACCCAGTACACCAGAAACAAACTTTCCTTGTTCTGAGACAAGGCCGTGTAGGATAAGCAAGCCCTCTGTGTCTAAAGGGAAGCAGAAGTGCTGCTACCTTTTGCATAATACCAGTGTGCTAATTAGGGCACTGATATCCTCAGAGGGCAAGCTCAAATCTGGTGATATATACAAAACACACACGCTCTCTCACACACACACAGAAGCAAAGCACAATCAGGCAGGCAGTGCAAGCAGAAATCAAGAGAAAAACAACTGCAGAAATAGTGTAAAAAGTGCACACTGAGAGATCAGTTGGCTTTGCTTTGTCAGTGAGCTGATGGGCTGTGCAGTCGTTCCTGAACCCAAACGTTGCCATTGTTTGGCAACTCCAGTGTGCTGCATGGGGACAACCCAGGCTCAATCTGTCATTTGGTTCTTTCCCAGGCAATTACTTGATTGAATGGTAACATACTAATCATGCAATAACTCTTAGATTTACAATGGAATCGGTCTATTATCAGCGGCAGTTTTTCTGTGATTTGAAGTACTTTGTACTAATATATATTTTCCCCACCGTTCTCTATCACCTGGGCTTCTTAAACCTAACGAGGTGATAGAATGCTCTCCACTAGGGATAATCCATTTCCCCAATATAACTTAATTCCTTAAAGCTTCACATCTGGAAGAGACTTCCAGAAACTCCATCTCAGCACCAGGGAGCTGGCATTTCAAGCTCTGAAATATCATTCCTTAAAAATAAAAACCCTTTGTCTGGCTAAAGACACTCCATGCCTGGAAATATTGAAGAAAAGGCATTTCCACTGCAACTGTTTAATTCTGATTATAAATATTCTACTAAAATTAATTAAAATTAGTACAAATAAAATGATAGTGAATTGGGATAGGTGTCGTTCTTTGCTGGACCCAAATAGGTATTTCTTCCACAAAAACTTCAGCTCCTAATTTAACATTGTAAATATGATGTAACACTTCTGTATGCAATAAAGTGTAAGAGGTGACAGTATTTAAATGATCCTTAAGCCTTGTTGCATTACATTTCATCATTCACAAAAGTCAGGAATGCCTCAGAGAAACAGTCGGTTTATAAGGAAATCTTAAAAAACAAACGAACTCATAGAAACATAGAATTGCAAAATCCCAGTATCATTAAGGTTGGAAAAGACCTCAAAGATCATCTAGTCCAACTATCCACCTACCACCAATATTACCCACTGAACCATGTCCCTTTTCACTGGTAGTTCCACTGGGTATTTGCAAAGCTGTTTTTGCCATCAACCATCACCTGTCAGATTGATGAGACTAATGGGTAGGATCCTCAAACCATGCACTTCACCAGCACTCAGGGCACCCCATGACTTGCAGAAGACAGTCACTATCCTCAGGATAGAACATGCTTCCCTGTTGCCCACCAAAACGTTCTAAACCAATGTTCCATAAGCTTTTAGCCCAAACCTTGCTCTAATCCATGATGGACATCATAGAAGGGAGCTGGGAAGGGACAAAGTAGAACAAGGCTGAGTGAACAGAAGAAGCTTGGTGACCTCTTTTGCTGGTCACAAGGCACTGGAGGTAGAAAAGTACTAATAGAAGTTATCCCTCAACATATGCAGGATGTAATAACAATAAAAAGAGCAACTTGGGGACACAGTTTAGTGGCATCATCACCACAAGATGATACATGACTGTAAGATTTCTTAGTATGTGTTCTGCCAGCACCATTAACCTGCCATGCCAAGATGTTGAAGATAAGCCATGTTCACATGCTTTCCTTTGGTCCACACTCAGAAATTAGATTCTTTGTCAGTCCGGAAGCACTGTTCTGATAAGCATCCACATATTTTTAATTCTCTTCCTTTGATCTCCCAAGCAATCCAACCATTTCCCAAAGACCCCCCTTCAGACCTCTAGCTCCCACACAGCTGTTATTTTCAGCAAAAAAAAAGAAAAAGAAAAAAAGAAAAAAAAGAAAAAGAAAAAGAAAAAGAAAAAGAAAAAGAAAAAGAAAAAGAAAAAGAAAAAGAAAAAGAAAAAGAAAAAGAAAAAGAAAAAGAAAAAGAAAAAGAAAAAGAAAAAGAAAAAGAAAAAGAAATGCTCCCACAAGGATTAAATCAAGAGTATAATCTAAAAAATAAGTAACAACCTAGATAATTATTTATTTAAAATTGAGGGGAGAAAGAAAACCTTTTCTAAAAAACTGAAAATGGTCTGATGCAAATTGTATAATGAAAAAAAAAGTGTTCTTTGTAAAATAGTAGGCTTCTTAATTTGTAGTCTATTTATTTATGTCAGATAGCTAGCAACCTGTTGTGTGGCTCACACAGGGGCTTCATTAGCAGTCCTAAAGGAGAGGTAACTCAGAGAAAAAACAATTTACAGCAAAAGCAGACTCTGAGGCAGGGACAAACCTGAAAAAATCAGCTTCTTCCACGTCACCACAGCTATTTCTAAGAGAGAAAACAAAAGAGTTTTTATTCCCATAAAGAGAAATATTTTCATTAAAGCTGAAATGTACTGAAAAGACCATCAAATATAACATCAATTTAATTGGTGACAAAACCTAACTCCAAATTTCTTTAATTTTACTTGTCTAATTTTAGTAATGAGCCCCAGTATAAACAACAGCACCAATTAATTTGTTTTCTTTTAAGAAATATCATGCTGTACCTAAAAGACTTTTGTTCTGTCTAGTTAAACACTCATGCATTAAAATGCTAATAATTAAACTGTTACGACTGACTAATGAACTCTGCCAACTATAAATGATGGTCTTGTTAGATTCACTGCACAGCAAGGCTTCCTTTGTACTGAAAAAGTTAAAGGTTAAAGAGCTCTTGAAAACAGCGAGTAGCATCTAGAAGCAATTACATTTTTTTTTTCCTGGAAACTAATAGTTGTAGAATAATGTTTCAATTCGCACTCTGAAAAAAAAAAATTACTATGAGCTCCATTCATCAGAGCAAATCTTCAGCTTTCTACACCGTGGCAGGTTGTTAATTTGGCTTCTGTGCCCAGCCTACTCAGCCTATAAACTGGCGTTTTGCAGAATGTTTTATTGGTCCTGCTCGTGGAAACTAAAAGGGCAAAGACTCAAGCCTGACTCATGATACCTGTTGGATAGTTTGCACTTACATCAGAAAAACACTATGAAATTGAATTTCAAAGGGCTTCCTTGGCAGATTTCCTTGGATGTAGTGTTCATTCACTAGTCACCCCTCTACACTGACTTCCAGACAACACAGTCTCTGGGAAATGAAGGAGACAGAGCTTAAACTTGAGCATTATGCCTGGAAGACAGCATCTCTGTTCATAGCTGTGTTTTTTTACATACAGTGCTCAACTGGGAAGATGTGGGATTCCAGCGTGATTGCTCAATGAAACTGAATTTCAGAATCAAGACTTTCTGTAAACCTCACATCTCTAGAAATTAAACAGAATCCCTAATTATTTCTCTCTTTCAAAATTTACTTGATCTTGGATTAATCATTAGAAATGAGTTCCTCTTAATCTTAGATGAAATACAACTAGTGGTCAATGAAGCTAATGAGATATAATTGAGCATCTACAGAAGTGCTGAAGCTCAGAAAAATAAAAGATATTTTCCTGTCTAAACTTGGGCTTGTTTTCATCTGCCAACATCATATCTATGCATTATTATTAATTTGTCCATGCACAAAGGAGAAGCTACTTCAGGCCAGTGGTAACTGCTTGCCTAGCCACATCACACAAGTTCTCTAGAAGTGAAGTTTTGTGCTGAAGAAAAGCAGCTAAGGGTTTCCCTTGACTCTTATTGAGAGCTCAGTACATTAGAGAAGTACTAAGACAACTCGACTGTTTCAAAATCTCTTTTATTTCAGCAGAAGATGGCATTTGCTTATGAGTCTCTTCAGTGGCTCTTACGGTGAATGTTCTGGTTGTCAGCAAATAATTTAGGAAGAGATTTTTGAAAATCTCCCAAATATGACAAAGTATCTTCAGTGTACCAGAAATTCTTTCCACTAGTTTCATAATTTCCGATGCATCTACTTTTCTATGTACAGTTGATTTTAAAATCAATGTGAAGTTCTGAATATGCAAATTTATAAAATATAAATACACACACACATATATATACGTAAATACACATATATATGTATACACATAAGTGTGTATACATAAATACATATATTACAGGTTGGAAAGGACCAGATTGATAGGTCATGAAAAGTGCAGCTAATTACACGGTGCCTAATTTATACTAAACATGGTCAGAGTTTTGCTTGGGGTGTTTATACTGTTTAAGGAATTAAGGTATACTCCCAGTGCCCATTTCACTTAGAAATAAAGTCTAGCAAAGCTATATGAGAGCATTTTGCTCAGTGTTAATAATTACCCTGTATATATCTCCGACATCGAAACAACATGACTTTTTAGTATCAGCGCTTCCTTATGGCTTAGTGGAAATAATAATATTAACAATAATCACAAGGAATAACTGCATTCTTTGGTTGATGTCTAATATTAAAAATACATGTGAATCATAGATATTACAGACCAAAAGAGATTTGCCATACCCAAAGGTATGGCAAAAGTATGGAAGAAAGCCACTCGCTGCATTCCTTTAAGGTAATTCTAGAATATATTAAACTTAAAGTGCTGGAGAAGAAGTTTTGTGTAGTTTTGAGACAAGAACTCTGGAAGACCAGCACTCAGCTGCTTAACCCTCCACAGTTAATAGAGGGCAAGAAAATATTCTCAGTTTTTCAGAAGAAATATATAGTACTGATACAAAACAGTCACACAAGATGTTTGTGAAACAGATACCAAAAGTTTTTTACAATAAGAGTTAGGAAGCACTGGAACAGGTTGCCCAGAGAAGGGGTGGATTCCCCTTTCCCTGGAGACATTTAAGGCCAGGATGGACCAGACTCTGAGCAACCTGATCAGAACTGTAGATATTTCCATTCACTGCAGGGAGTTGGAATAAATGACAATTAATTGGCCCTTCCAATGCAAACTACTCTATGATTCTATGATTCTGTGATTGGCTGTTCTGTTTTGGAAGAGAACCTCATGAATTTGACTCTTTACATGCAATACTAAATGTCGTTAAGGACACAGACACTGATCTAGTCATAGAATGACTTGGGTTGCAAGGGACCATAAAGGTCATCTAGCTCCAACTCCCCTGCCATGAGTAGGGTTGCCACCCACTAAATAAGGCACCAGATCAGGATGCTCCATGCCCCATCTAATATGGCCTTGAACACGTCCTGGGATGGGGTATCCATAGCCTCTCTGGGCAGCCTGTGCCAGTGCCTCTCCACATCTGAGTAAACAATTTCTCCCTAATATCTAACTTAAATCTCTCCTCTTTTAGTTACAATCATTCACCCTTGTCCTATCACTAAAATAGTCAGTTTCCCTCCTGTTTATAAGCTCTTTTTAGGTACTGGAAGGCAGCAGTAAGGTATCCCTGGAGCCATCTCTTCTCTGCACTGAACAAGCTTATCTTCCTCAGCATCACCCTTCTGACATTTACAGACAGCCTCATTCATACCATCCTCTTAATAAATTTGTGGTAGGGAACTGGGAAACTGGCTAGGAATATATCTCTCCTGTATTATCTCCTGCTTTCATATCTGCAGCTTTTCCAACACTGTGGTCTGGGACATGCAGTACTTTTGACAAACTACAGTAAATAAAAGGTCTTTCCTCAACTTGGTTGTAGCTGACAGGAAACACATAGAATCTACTTGGTCAGAATCTTATCACGAGATTTTCAGCACAATGTTGCAAAGTCCAGTGAACAGAGTAATTTGGATTTGTCTTATTGTACAATAGTAAGGCTAAGAAGAGGCTCTGAAAGGCAGCTCAGCAAACAATATCTTTTGAGCTCTTCCCGGATCTTTGCTGCTGGCAACTTAAAATGAACAGTAGTATAGTGAAGACCTTAGTGTAGATATTAAATTTAAAAAGATCCTATAAATGTCAAAGCCACTGAATAAAGGAAAAATATGTTAGCAATGTAGAAACTCACAGGAACACAATGGATTTGAAATTTACTTGATCAGTATCGGGCTGGACATTGCTTTGGAAAGAAAATGGGTTAAAAAAAGAGCAGAAAGAAAAAGAAGGTTGAGTGATTGAGAGAGGAGGTACTAAACACAAAGAGAACGCTTGCAGGGAAAATTGTGTCAGATATGGCTGTCTGAGACCTGGTGTTGGCATCATGGAGAAAATGTATCTAGATGCAGATAGCTACCGTATAAAATATATTTCACTCCTTTCCATTGTCCAGCTACCATTGCTTTCTCCTAGTTTTGATATCTACCATGAAAACAGATACATCATCTAGGATATAGTTCATAAAAACAACAGCAGTAAAAAGAACCAACTTATATCGAAAAAATAAAAAGAGCATGATAAGTACTAGGGAAAAGTTTTGTGAATTCAAGCTATCTTTTCAAACATTCAGACCACCCCTAAAATAGCAGCTATAGTTCACAGGGGCCAGAGCTACACAAATTCCAGCTCTCCCTATGTGGTAAGTCTAATACTTTCTTTTCTTATGCTTTAAGGACTTCAAATAGGGTTTGTGCATTTGACTCCTTTTATCTCTTTCATAGAGTTCTCTGCTTTTAAATCCCTAAGTATCTCTGTCCTCCCACTGCCATTCCTTAACAGATCCAGGACAGCACAAATAATGCCTCTTGGCTTTGAACACATCATGGCAAATTTCACTGACAGAGGAAAGATGTATGAGCAGTTATCTGGGATAGTTTTACACCAATCCATCTATTGTACGCTATGTTCACAATCTTGGGCTGGAATGAATTTCAGGCAAAGTGCGTCCCTCGCAGACCACTTAAAAACAGAATAGGGTCTGTCTGAGGGCCCAGTTCTATCTGATGCTAAGCACCTTACAGCAGCAGGACCTGGCTGAGAAATACTTTCCTTAAACTTCTCCAGTGCTGCACAGGCCTTTGTCTCTTGACAATGAAAAGATGACAGGAAGATGGTAGCAGTTTTGGTGTGGAAAATCCTGCACGGTTCCAGGAAAAAAAAAAAAATGACCCCATCTGCTTGAAAGGATACCAAGTCAATATACAGAAATGAAGAAGGAAATTTTTAAAAGGAAGGAGCAGGAAAAAAAAAAACACTTGGCACTCACAGCGTCTTGAATGATGAGCCCACAGGTTTCTCTGTTGCTCCTGCAGTCAGGATCTACATGCAGGTTGTTTTGGATGGCAACATGTGAAGGGACTCACCCGAATAATGCTGCAGAATTCCAAACTACATCTGCAGGACTGGAGTTGTGTAAGATATCAATGACAGAGTGTTATATTTCTTCTCCTGTACCACGCCTGTCATGCTTCTGAGCATAGTATAAAACAAGAGTGAATAATTACATTTCTGGCATGGAAATACCATAATTTGCATTTTCTAGGTATTTTTTTAATCAGTGCATTAAGAGGCAGGCCATCTGGCAGCTCCACAGTACTGTGCTTGCATACTTTGCCATAAATTTTAGCCTTTGGTGGGAAAAACAATGGTTATAGAAAAACAGAACCTGTGCTGTGATTGTATTGCAATTCCAAATGCAGGAATTCTGTGTTTCAGCTGAGGCATATTTGCATCACGTTAAAGATTGAACTGTAGAACATGTGAAATGCCTGCAGTTTGAACTGAGAAACATTTTAAAAGTAAAGCAGGTTTTTACAACCATTGTTGCACCAGTGTATTTTTAAACATTCAGTTCATTAGCAGAGAAAACGCAGCTTGTGTAATAAGGGATTGCTAGAAGTAGATTTAATATATTCAAGCATTTAACTATTCTTGTTGATTGTAAAAGACTAAATGCCCTTTGGTTTCAATTTTCTTGTTAAAAGCAGTAATTTTATTTTTCTCGAGTGCAGCAAATAAGTTTGAAGCAAAATGTAAATACTTAACAGACTGTGCAAGTGTGCACACATGCGTGTGATGAAGGGAAGGGGCATTTTCCCCAAAGCTTCAATTTCAACTTATTTGTTATCATTGTTCATTAACTGTCTGGTTGACCTGGGAGGAGTCCAAAGGATTACAGAATATTTATCTATTTAACAGAAGCTTATAAAATAATAGTATTCATTAAACACCTCAGGTTGGCCTCCCACCACACCATAATCCAAAAACATGAAAGGATGGATGAGATGAACGCGCGCACAACCACAGGTCAGATGTGAGAGATCAGCTTGGTTTTAATAGGTAACCTGGTCCCCAGTGTAACTACATTAGAGGAAGTTTTTGAGAAACCACTGTCAACTCTCTGATTTCATGCTGATTTGTTTCTGGATGGGAAACTGCTGTTTTTCATTGGGAGGTTGAGTAGCTGGGATAATCAAATTCATGTCACCTGCAGCAAGGGTGGACTGAAAGGCATGACTAAACGGGGAGGAAAGCCAAGATAGTGTTTCACTGTCACCTGTGTCTTTAAAATACTGCTTATGCTTGCCATTGCATTTGCTGTCTATGTAGTTTCTCATGGGAACACTAACAATTTCAGGATCACAAAAGCAAAGCTAGCAAAAGTTATTCTGAGAGCAGAGCCCTGAGGAATCATTACTGTATGCTTCAACAAGGGGCGTGTCATTCTTTCTCATGATCAGCAGCACAAATCCCAGAAATTATAGAGTGTATGGTCATCCTTTGGGAGGGTACGAATGGCCAGAGAATGGCCAAAGAGCATGGCTCAGAATTATGGCTCAGATGCTGAGTGATCTGCAGGAATATTCCCCTCCAGATATAGTAACAGATAGATTTTTTTTTTGTACTGAAAGAATATGCAAAATAAGCAAGAGTAAGCAGAAGAGAAGCAGCAAGTTCTGGATCTGAATTTCCCCAGCAGCTGTGACCTATTTGGACAGAAGCCCTGGTGCAGCCCCATCTCTGTCTATGAAGGGTTCTTTATCGGGGCTTCCTGCTGATTGCACTACTTGCAGCTGGTACGTGTTAAAGAAATAGGTAACCTGTTCTCTGCTATTTGATTGAGGAAAAAGTCTCAAATCTTAGAAGAAAAGAGAACTGCAAAATTTCAATACTGAAAGTCTGTTAGAATAGAAATGTGACATATGGAAATTATCTGTGTTACATGTTAGGATCTAGCGGATGTGCTGAAGTTAACAGCACTGTCTGCTCAGGCTCCTCTGCTTGCACTTTCCCTGTTCATTGGGCCAGAACACAAACTGCTTTTCCGTGCTCTGCTGCAAGATACTATTGCACCAGCCTGTAACGTGAATTTCCTGTTCCGGCAGATCTGCTGTTTTATTTCATATTTCATTTGAACTGGAAGCCCATGTGTCCTCACCCTTCTCCTCCAGGAGTTCAAACTGGATACTGACGTACTGGTGGGGTCTCCAAGGCAAAACAATCCTTCCGAGTGACTGCAAAAGCTGAGATCAAATTCACAGCGTATTTCCACATGAGCTTTCAAATACACTTTTCTGGATCTTGCCTGTGTTGGGATTCAACTTAAAATTTACCAACCCAGCTGACATGAGTGGACAGCGCAGGACATGGGCTTACCCAGAAATAGACCTTCAGACATTCTTCACTCTAATGCTTTGGTCATTGAGCATTCCTTACTAGTTAAAGAAGTACTTCCTTTCAAAGCCCCTTTATGAGTTTCCAAAAAAAAAAAAAAAAAAAAATCCTTTAGGCTGATACTTCTGTAGCTTTTGGAAAGTTTGGTAAAAATCCATATGTTTGGTTTTGGGCATGCTTAAAGAATTGTTTCAGATGTTTTACTTGTGCTTGGGTAACTGAAAACAGTTCGAACTTGGCATGGAGTCTCCAGTGAGAAATGTGGGCTTGCATAAGTTGGAAAAAAAATTGGTTCAGAAAGAAAGGAGTTATAAACAAGTGGAAATAGTATGCTTCAGTTACCCATATGTATGCCAGGCAAGCATAGACGTCTGGATATTCACATGCTGAAATAAATACATCTGTATTTATTTAAATGTGTGATGTAATGTTCATGTGCAAACATCTCAGTAAATGGTAGGCATGTTAATTTTTCCCATCTCACAAAATAAATATAGACAATACATGCGATACACATATATGTGCAGCTTAGAGGTGTCTGGCTGACCAAGGGAATGACCTGGAGCTCTTGGATGCCAATGAAAAGACTGTTCCTGAATGTAATGGAATATGGATCAGACTCCAATGCCCTAAAATCCTGTTCATGTATTAAAAAATAGAAAGGGTAAATACACATGTAAAATGTTAAAAACCTCATCAATCCTTGAAAGTTTCCATTACATTATCTCAGATAATGCTCAGTGCCAACTGTGATGAATTAAATGTTTCCACAGCCAGCAAAAGCTGTTCAAAACCCAGACTGTAATATATGATTTTCTTGATTCAGAATTTCAAAACACAACCTTTTAAACAGGAGTTCAATCATCAAATCCACAGGAGAAGTAGCTCTGGGTTTTCTTGATGAAAATCCAAATTACTCGGGTGCCAAATCTTCATATGCCTAAAACCGGTGTCGCTCCATTGACTTCAGTGGAGCTATGCTGATTTACACCAGCTGCATGGCTGGTCCATAAATATTTTCAGTTGATCTGGATTATTTTATATATTATATGAATTTTCTTTATGGATTACATGGCAAAACATTTGTTCTCAGCTTCTATTATGTCAAACTTTGTGAACTCGTTTTAATGTGGGACAATTTGTGTGGTTCAACTGCTGCACAACTGAATACATTTGTGCTTGTAACACGACTTTCACCGCACATCCTCCCATCTACACTCTCACGGACATCCTGGCAGAACAATTACTTTCACTCCATCCATCCATAGGAAGTAATATGTTGAAGTGAAAGGGTGGAGATGCAGCAGATGGGGGAAGCACAGCCCAGAGCATCAAGCTGTTGGTCATGTTTATATTTCCACCATAATTCTACTCCAAGTGTAGTTGCTTGCATGTTGTTATGTTAGTGGGGTTTTAAAGTTAATCATGCGTGTTATTATTCACCGGGAAGTTTATGCTGGACACTTCACTTAGCACTTTGACACAAAGGTAAATAAATTCCCCAGCAGTAGGATAATGAGATTTTATTAAACCTCCAAACTTCCACTCTTGTAATGGCACTGATTGCAGGTCCCCTCTTCCATGCAGCACTTTGTTTGCAATAGCTACGTCTCCTAAGCACAGTGCATGTGATTTAGGATGGTTGACGAATGCACTCAGACCATCCATCACTGAGCCCCACAGGTGCACAAGCAGTGGTGCAGACACCTCTGCAGAACCCATACAGGCAGGACAACAGCATGGTTAGGCATGGGGTGGCTGGAGATGGAGACAGGAACATATCCCTCCAGCAGCCCAGCAAAAAGCATTTCATCTTTCCAGTTTGTTGCACCATCCCATTTTTGGCGCAAGCAAGCATAACATATTTATATTCCATTTGTAGAGAGTGCATAAATAATTACTTCCTAATATACGTTCTAACAAATACAGAGTTATAGAAAACAACAGCTTGCTTAAAACTATCCTATCACTTTCTCCCACTTTTCCTACAATTATATACAGCCTGTAATACACAGGTCTGCAGAGTGTTTCACTTGTGTTGGTCTTTTATTAATTCTCAACAAACTATTTGTCAGTTAAATGTTAAAATACAGCACGATCAAAGGCAACATGACAAACGCTCACAAGAAAGAGACTCTCAGTCTGGCCCTGAAAACCCATACAACCATCCGATAACAGCCTCCTGAATCCAAATTCACGTAGTTACAGACTGAGATTGCAGGATATGGTCTGATAAATTGGCAGAGCCTGAGAGCAGTTACCAGCACCTGCCCAGATGGTACCTATCTTTGCTTTTATAAGCCCTACTTTCATTTACAGTTTTCTAGAAGAGAAAGTTCAAAGCAGCTACAACTATTTAATATGTGTAGACTTTCCTTTATATGCTAGAGAAATTAATACTGAAGAAATTTCCTCCATCATCTTGGCTTGCAAGTGCTGTTTAAAAATCCAGCCAAACAATCAGCCCCATTTCCTCTGTACCTGCAGGCTTCCTGGCATCGCACACATGCAACAGCCCATGCAACAGGAAGCACCATTACCTGCATGGTGAAGGGGGAAACTGAGGCACAAGGAGGCTGAAAATGCTGAGATCTGTTGTGCTTGCTGGGGATATGAGGGAAAAATTATTCTTGGAAAGAGTGTTAATGCATTGGCACAGGCTGCCCAAGGAAATGGGGGAGTCACCATCCCTGGAGGCATTCCAGAACTGTGATGTGGCACTGAGGGATGTGGGCAGTGGGCATGGTCGGGGTGGGCTGGGGTTGGGCTTGGAGATCTCTGTGGGCTTTCCAGCCTTAACAGTTCTATAAAGCAATGATACTAGGAGCCTTGATGAGGCTGGTGCCCAGGGCGGGTCAGTTTGCTGAACTTTCCTCCCCCAGGCTGCAGTATGTCCTGTAGCACAGACAGCACAGATGGGAGAATCTCAGCTTGCTCTTCTGCTGTGCATTAAAAAAAGGCAAAGCTCACTTTGGGTTAAAGGCTGCGAAACTCAACATTAAACAGTCCAGCAAGCCCAGCAGAGGTTAAGGCAAGGCTGTGACACCAGAGACACAATGGGACTCTCCTTCTGTGCTACATATGTACATGGGTATTGAGGACATGCATCTCTCCTCATCGAAAATCATGAATTTTTATGAAGTAAGCCTTGCTTTCCCATAATTCAGTAGGGTGCACTTTGCAGACCCTAAAGTGCTGTCACTACAGAACGTTTCATTGCTTGCACCTGCTAAAACATTTGAGGTATTTGAGAGGCAGTGAAACACATTTGCTTTTCATTTTATCTGACTTTGAAAATCTTTGAAGTGTTTAATAGTAGTCCAGAAAAGATTTCTGCCTCTTAATCATTTACTTGTAGGGCACATTCTCCACTGGTAGCCTGTCAGGCAGAAAACGAGTTTAGCCCAGTTTTATTAAGTGCCACATGCCGAGTCAGTGTTCATTAAAGGTGTTTTAAGGTTTGAATTATGTAATTTATGAGAAAAAGAAATACAAAATTCCATTGTTTTATTAATATGCAGCACAGGATATACTGCTAATAACATACTTTTTAAACAGAAGTTTTATTAAAAAAAATGCTTTTACGGGGGGCTACAGATAGGCTTTTAAAAATCTCTTTTTCCCTGTTCAATAAAATTCAAACGTTTTAATTCAATCAACATAGATTTGAAAAAAGGAACTATTCTTAACCTCTCCTTTCGGTCACTTTTCTTTACACATGCTGTAGACAAAGGGGGAAAAATAGGAATTCTTTTTTCCTTTTTAATAGAAGTGACTATATATGGCATTAAAAGCACCAGTGCTGAAGCCTGCAGTCAGATGTTAATTCATAAACAAAACAAAAAATAAATGAAATAGCTATAGAAAAAGAATAAAAAAAGAAAAATTCTCCCTTATAACCCCAGGAAACACTGTTTTCCAGAATGATTTTAAATTTCTCCCCACAGCTTCACAGCTAACGGGATATTTTTAATTAGACTAGGGCTTAGCTAAATCTTTTGGTAGCCCACTAAACCATTTTTATAGTCTATATTGTTTTAATATTGTAAATAGATTTTCCTAAGCATATGGGAAAGGTCCAGCCCATGAAATACAAGAAGGAGTACATTTTTTTTCCCAGCCTTTCAGGCTCGGGTTACCCCAGCCCAGTCCCACAGACTGGGGCAGGGCTGATCCTGCATGGGTTCCGTCCCTGAAATGGGACCACATCCATCCAAGCTCTCCATACCCTCTCGGCAGCAAAACTCCCACCCACATCTAGGGGTGTTGCTTGAAAGCAATTGTGTGAGGCCTGAGGAACCAAGGCCAGTTGAGTTTAATACGAATTTTTATTGCTATGGGAAAGTCTTCATTATCCAAACTTATATCAAACTGGAATTCATTAACCCCTTCAAGACAGACTGCAGCTGCCATTCCTGCGCAGTGCCTGATGGGGAGGGTTTGTTTTTCTCAGTTTCACTTATTTCATTAGTTTGCTATATGATGATGGCAGTCCTGGGAACAGAGAAAAGTTTAGAATTGGGCTGGACACACCATATTCCACGATGCTTCGCTGCTGGATAGCTTGTGTTGTGCAGAATGGAAAGTGGTGGTGTCCTCAATCAGTGCTGATGGAAAGGAAACACAAACATTGCAGATGGAATACAAGTGAATTACTTGGAGTTTCATATGCCTAATCCTGCTTACATTTTGTTGTGATGATCACACAGAATCTGACCTTTGATATTTGTCTACATGCACCATACAGAAAACCATGTAGCTGGATTATTAATTGACAAGAGGAGCTGGCATGTAGCTCATGAAATGTAATGATGTTCCGTGCAGAGGACATTGAGAGTTATATGTTGCCAACAGGCAGCAAAATATGAAGTTTCTGACACAAAATAATCAGTTATAATGAATTGTACACAGAATACAGATGTCTCAGAATAATGGTAGTAAAATGTCTTGAATAGGAATAGCAATTATACTTGAACACAACCATTAATTTTTAAATTTAAATTAAGAAGGGGGGACAACCCATAATTATATTAAAAGCTTGTTCATTTGATCCAGAGTAACATTTTTAATGAATTCTATATGGAGCCAAGAACTGTTAAAAAACCTTGCCCTGCAGAAAATGTACTTTTAAAATACCTATTTACTCTGAACGAAAAGTTATTTTTACAGTGAGTCCTCACTTTATGGCAGACACATGCTTGTAAAAATTGCCATTGTTTGTATGGAAAGTGGGAGAGGAAAAAAACAAGAGGAAAAATTTGCACATGCTTTACCCTACAGCATGTCAGCCATGTTTAAGATGGCTTCCCCAGCCCTGACCTTGCTCAGGAGTCACTAGCAGGAGCTGCAGTGCTGTTTGCACCGAGCATGTATCTAACCAGGACCTCAGGCTGCAGTTCTTGGGAAGCTTGGGAATCACAACAGGGCATCAGCCTTTAGTCCAGCTCTTAATTATGTCTTTTAGAAGACCTCTGATCTCTGGAACAAATTTGTCTGGTTAGGAGGGCAATGTGATGAGATTACTGCCTGCAACCTGCTGAGGCCATGGAGGTGGAAGGTGGTAGGACAAAGCGTGCTGCTTCATTTTCTGAGTCTTGCAGAACTTGCTATGTGCTGTGGCCATGCCCACATCTGCTGGGAAAGGATCCCTCCCTTGGGCGTATGCATAAGGAGTGGAAGACTTATTGGCTGGGCACTGTGTCCCCAGAAGATGGAAGCATACCTTACCTCTCTGAAGTGGAAGGGAGAGGTTGTTTTTCATTCAAGTGGAGGAACTAGCTGCTTCAGTTTTATTGCAGAATCATGCTAGTAATATATCCAGATTACTGAAGCTCAGAGTAAGGAAGTCAATTTATAATGACTTTACCATTGTCCTATTGCTAATGTGCCACATTTGATTCTCCTCAGCTGGCTTTGAAAGGTCTCTTTGAGGAAGGAGGAGATAGCACCCTTGCTTATGAAAAAGGCAAATTATACCCGGGGGCAACATCGCTGCACAACAGGAAAGGGCCAGCCTCCTCCCAGGAGACATGGCCCCAAATTAAATGCAAGTAATTTCCTGACTAACCTGTGATTTCTATCTGGTTGTGGCTTCTGGCATACAACTAAGTCTCCGGTTCTGCTGTTCTGTTCAGCAGGTCTCACATGTGCTTTCACTTTCATTTCCAAACTTTAATACAGAACAGCCCATCCACAACCTGCTGCTGAGGCGGTGGAGGCCAGGGCATCTGGATTGGGCAGGAGGAATGGCTGCCTGCTAGGGGAGAGGACCCACCATAGGGTTTCTTCTGCCACAGTGGTAATGTGGTGGCAGAGGAGGTGCAGAGAAACACACTCCTGCAGCTGGCTCCTTATGTATCCTATAAGCCATCCAAGTGGGTTTTTTGGAACTGGCTGCTGTCTTCGCTTATCACTAATTTGAAACCCATGGAACTATCATATGTGTTGAGCTGGAGTAATCCAATCAATAACTTTTCCCTCTACGGTGGGTAGATCTCCATCTAGAAAATCACTGATTTTAGGTCAAAGTGATTTTGTTATGGCCCCAACAAAGGATTCAGGAACAGATGGGAAGGGTAATCATGTGGCTGGCTAGGCATCAGCTCAGGGGGGAGAAATCCTGGGAAGGGGGCAAATGGAACAAGCAGAATTCCAAGGGGTGTAGAATGGGAGAGGAAAGCTTTACAGAACAACACTAATTACATTCACATTTTCTGTGGTTTCTTCAAGGAGAAAGTCGTTCCTTGAAGCTAGGAACAGGGTACTCAACAGTCCCCAAGCACCAATGGGCAAGTGATGACAGATTTGCTTTGCTAAAAGTATTTTATTATGATTGATCTCAAATACCATCCTTCCTCTTGAACTTCTACAACATTTTGGGAATATTTTCTATGGACAATGTAGCATTTCTGTATTGGCAAGTAGCTGTTGGATGGATCACCTGCATATGGACCACAGACAACTCTGAAATAATGTGCATAGAATTAGGGTGAGTCAAATGGCTGACCCTCTTTAAAGTAATCAGTGAGTGGTTGAAAAGTTCACACTAATAAATGCAGGGACATGCCAGAATTATCTCTGTAAACAATCAAAATTTTAAACTAATGTATTTGTATGTAGCGAAACAAAACAAAAGCTCCCTTACTGCTCCTTGAAATCAGTAAAGATGGTAAGTTATTGTGTGTTGAATCATTTTTTCTTAAGGAACTAAGACTTTAAAAAACTATACACTCAAAAAGCAGCAGAGTGGTTCTAATGCCTTACACAGATACGTACGGAGAAGGGAGTATCAGTCTTCTTCCATTTAAGTCCCAGAGTAAAATCATTTTTTATGCTGATATTACAGTTTTGTTTGGTACCATTCTTTTGACCTTGCTCATTTTTTTAACCTAAGTAGCTAATCTCTAGCGTGTATTCAGTTATACCATCAAAAATCTTGCTTCCACTGGTGTGAGTAATTTCATACTGGTCACCACGTAAAGAAGAGGCTGTGACATAAAGAAACTGTACCATTTTTATTATGTTGATATAATCAAAGTAATAAAACCTTTGCATGTAAATGATAAGAGATGTTAGTGCCATTTGCTGGGAAATTGGCACAGGAACAACAGTGAATGAAATACATCTGGGAATAAGAAGCTAATTCATATAGTAAATAATAGGTTGCACAAATTTAATCAGTTGGAGAACCATTACACGTGTAAGTGGATACCCTGTGGGGGAAAAAACTTAGATTTGATGCACTCAATGATCAGTCCACTCGGGATTTTGTTGCATACACATCTATTTCTTTCAATTCAAGGGAGTTTTCAGGTTGAGGAATTTATTTTAATTTCAGAAATAACATGTATGAAAAGGCACAGCTGTAGGTTTTGATATTGATGTACTGCTCTTCAAAGATCAGAAGGTTTCCTTCTAAACATCTCTACCTAAAACCTAAATGAAACCACAGTCCGTGTAGAAACAGAGGTGATCTTACCAATTTCATCCCCATTTCTAATTTAAACTCTGTGAGAAATGCTCAGTTTTGGCAAGGTGTCTTTGTAAAATTAAAAATAGATATCAGACTGTTAGGAAAGTTCAGAAACAAGTAAGCTCCCCAAGGCAGTGCTTGCTGCTTGTGAGAAAACCAAACAATAAACTGTGTTTTCCTAGGAAAACTTTGTAAAGGGCCAGAAAGAGCATTTTCCTATTAATTTCTGTGGGGAATGTGCCCAGGATTTTCACTGGTTGATAATGAAACTTCTTGTATGTTACAAGACATGTCTCTTGATAGAAAATCGAAAAGCGCTATAGATAAAACAAAATATTTTTCCTAGCCTTTTCTGATTCTTGTATTAAACCTTGGCTTGGCTGAACTTTGTTTTTTTTTCTTTTGTGAAATATCCCTGTTTACAACAGGAATATTATAAGTTTCATTTTTTCCCCTGAATATTGCTTCTGAGGAAATACCAAAGCATTGTTTTTACAAGATACCCCAAACTGTCAGTTTCCTCGAAACACAATGTATTTAATACAAAGCCATTAAGCCTTGTAAAACTGTCAAAAATGTAAATGACACTTGTAATAAAACCTTGTCGTGTGACCAGCTCTAGCTAATCAGGGTTGATGATATCACTGCAGCTGATCACGGCTGGTGCTATGTACATTTCGACAGCTTTATGACCTGCATGGATTTGTGTTATTAAAATTGTACAGTTTTGTAAGGAATTTGGGATTTAATAAAGCAGCAGAGAAACTACAAAAGGGACAACGTATCCCACTAAAAGCGAGCCAGGCTTTAAAAAAATAATATCAACGTATACAGTGCATGAGTGTGTGTGTGCATGTGTGTGTGGATGTGAATAGGAAAAGCAGGAGAGGTTCTCCTCTCATAGCTCTCTCAGGGTAAGGGCTGCTCATATAAACCACTTTTATGTATTTATAGCCCAGCAAATACCTTGCATCTGTGAGGCCATAAAACAAATTACAATGTATCCAATTGCTTCAAGGTGGCGAATTGTGCTTAAACTTAATGACTTGTACAGATTATAGGAGAAAGAGCATTACCTGTTTAATGTCCTTTTTAATAAGTAATTCCTGAACAAGTATAGTAAATGGGAGGTTGGGTCTTTGTTTCGGTTTGTTTCTTTTTCCTTTTCCCCCCTGAGATCCCACTAGGGTAGGCCTTTGTCCCTGTGGTCGTCAGGTAATGCACTGCTTTATTTATTTTGCAATACTTTGCACTGCTCCCCAGAGTACAAACATGTCAGATGAGTAGAGACGAGGACACATATTCTCCCAATAATCTATAAATTCAACCTAATGGGGCAGATATCAGAAAAATGTGTTGGATTGAAGGCGCATAAATCACACCTGGTTTCCTGGCATAAGCTGGCACTGTGTGCCTTATATTTCAGCCAAATTATTCCATTTGTTTCTGAAGATATTTTAATCCCTCGTGACCTCAAACTTCCCGTGAACCAGGCCCTGAACAAACGGCCGCCCACTGTCTTTGCAGTAAATCTGTTGTCTCCCTTCTAGGCCCGCAACCCGGGATCATAGATCACCCCTGCACCGCATCTTGCTTCAATTTACTCAATTAACTCGAGTAAAGCACTTGTAAGTTTGCAGATGTTGCTTTATTATCAAGGCCTAAAACGTACAAGAGAGTTCAGGAGCCCGAGGTTACGGGGAGGTTGTGCTGAGGGGGTGGGCAGCGATGGTGCAGACTTCCCTCCGTCTCCCCGGGATGGTGGGCTCAGGACGTGGCTCCCCAGCGCAGTTATTTGAACCATAAGATTGCCTCATGGATTGAGGACCATCTGATGTTATCTAGCAGAAACATAGGATATGAGAAATAGGTATTCCACCTCAAGATGAGATAACGCTGTGATTAACAGATGCTTAATTGGGCCATTCGTCAAGTGAAGAACCTGCCTAAAAGTCAGCAAGGCTGAGTAAATTATTTCCAACCCTGCAGGTGTTGGACTGGCAGCTCTATTACTCTTCCAGAAATGGGCTTTAGAAGATTTTTATATGAAAAGATAATTTATTTCTATGAGGTATTGCGTTGTGCTTTTTATTTATGTAATAAGCTCTAAGGTTTGGGTCTGGACCTCCTTCATCTTCACACTGGAGTGAACTGGGGAGAGACAGAAGGAGGAGGAGTCCCTCTGTGGAGTTACCATCCAGCAAAAGTCACGTGTCATGGCATTTGAAAACGTCCCAGCAGCCTATAGCTGTGGATAGTGGATAAGGCTGTGGGGAAACTTTGCAAAAAATAAATGGATTAGTCAAAAATAAACTCAAAAAAATCACCGGTGTTATAGGAGTCCAGTGGTGCAAAGCCCTGGCTTGAGCTGCTGGATATGAGGTACTGAAATTCAGGCGTGCCAGTTGTGGATCCATGAACTTCCTAAAACTTTATAGTGTTCTGCTTTGAGGTTATGAATCAGATTCTTACATGATTATACAGGGATTTTTATTTTCAGATCACGTGTTTTCCCTTCTTCCTTGCTTCTACTTTGATTCTCAGGTTCAAATTAGTCCTAAATCTGAAACAAAAATTTTCTGAAAAGCACAAAAGATTCCAGGTTAAAACCACATTGAAAAGAGTAAGTTTTCATTGGGATTCCTGCAGAATTAAAGATCTGTCAGACTTTGTTATGGTCAAGGTGCATATTCATTGAAAAGACCTGCAAGCTCATAGAATCTTTCAAAGAATATTCATCCTTATCATTAGCAGAGATGAGTTGCCAGAGGTCCATGTACTCTATGAAAAGTGTATCTGCATTAACTAGCAGTTTGACCCAGGATTTGAATCACAGTGTATTACAAAATCAGATATCAAGTGAGTTCCATGTTGTTGCAGATCTCACAGCAAGTTCCATTCAGTTGTGATTTTAATTTCCAACAATAACCATCTAACTTTCATTAATTATCCTTTTCACTGTCAAACTTAAGATGCTCTAGGGATGGTTATAAAATATATAAGTTTAATTTCCGTGGATTATTTTCTTGCAGCTGCAGATTTTTCCCACAGTAGTTATGACAGAGGTGAAATCTTTGAATCTGTTGCGATGACCATTTCTGCAGTGCTCAGGGAGAGTGAGGAAAATCCAGAGCAGCCTTTCCATCTTCTTCACTAATGTCCATGAAACAGCAACAAGCTAAAATAACCTTTCTCTTGGGGGAATTCCTTCTACAAGACATGGTTAAAATTTCTGGGGGTTCTTTCGCATATACACAAGAAAGTCTTAAGCCTATATTACATTAAACTGAGGAGCAGATGGCACTTCTTGTGTGTAGCAAATTGCTCCTATGAATGACAGAATCATAGAATCAATGAAAAAACAACAGGAGTAGCAACACCAACACCAGTAGCTATCAGGCCTTGCCTGTAGTCTAGCCCTATGATCACAAGATAGTTGATAGCATATTTCATGCAAGTGCTTTTTTGTCATCTTCGTGCTACATACAAGTATCTGAAATAAGACCAGATCTCTGGAATAGCAAGAGCATAAAAGAAAAATTAAGCTATATTCCTGGATATCTTTTTTCCTTTATGGCATTCAGCCTATGAACAAGATGCTAGTAGTTTAACTTTTTTTTTTTTTTTTTTTTTTTTAAGCTTTTGCAGGAATCTTTATTAGACCTTATTGGGCTTAAAGGATTTTGGCATGTGAAGTCTTCTCTAATGGTGACAGTAATTGAACGGACTGGAATGAGTTAAATGAGGTCCAATTCTATCGGTTTCTCCTGCATCATCTAAACTGAAGCTTGGGTTTGATAGCAAGCCAACTTTTTAGTCCTCTGTTTTCAGTGTCTGTAATGCTTTAAACTGAGAAGCCAAACTAAATCTCAGAGGGAGTCACATGGCTCACAAATGTGGATGCAAATGGATTCACATATACTTTTTGTACAATATTTGGTGTGTGAAAGTCTCTCAAACTCTTCTTGGCTTTTAACTTTCATAAGAGAGTCTTTAATTACTCTTTGAATATGCCATTACATTTCTTTTTTTACTCACCGCATTTTTTTAAATAGTGGTCTGTTTTGTTTCTATATATAATGGAAGTTAATAAAATATGTGCCAGAAGCCAAAAATATGATGAGCTACACGGCATACTCCAGACTGTAAGGAAAGAGAAGAAAGAGTAGGCCTTTAATTCCACAGCCTATCAGCATTTCTCATTGGAATCACTTTTGGTTTCTTTCCCCAATATGCCTGGCCCGAGTCTAAATAATTCTCCCCCTTTCTAACTTTGTAGCTCACCAATTTGTGCTCATTTAAACTCTGTCCACTGCGCCAAAAAGACAGCTATGGTTTAAGTCCAAAATCTAATTCTGAGCTAGAAGTTCCCCAAGTCTTTTTCGTAGACAGCATCTTTAGCATATCTACACTGGATCATATATATCTCTTGAATTATGACAGCTGAAAAAGGAATCTCAAATATCTTACACTAAACCACTAGCAATAATTTACTGGTGGTTCTGGCTGAGGAGATCTTAGTTGACTAGAGGTTAGTGAATGTGACTCCAACCTATAAAAAGGGTAAGAAGGAGGATCCAGGGAATTACATGCCCATCAGTCTGACCTCAGTACCAGGGTAAGTAACGGAGCAATTCTACTTGAGTGTCTCATTGTACCTGCACCTGGTTTAGTGATGAGATTCAGTAGGTCAGGTTGATGGTTGGGCTTCATGGTCTTGAAGGTCTTTTCTTATTTAGATGATTCTGTGACTCTCTGTTACAGGTCCATACATTTATTCTGTTCTGCTGCTACAGCAGGAAGGAGAGCAAGTTATCTGCTCTTTGGATCTTCACATGACAGATGGCACCCAGATTTGTTTCTTCTAGATTTAGACGTAAACTCAAGCACCCATGTTAGGAAACTGGTACCTGTAGGCAGTGCACAAAGGTAGAAATATAATCTGAGCTGTCTTTCTGTCTCCATTTCAAAGAGGGAGCTTGGTAATTGGTGCTGGAGTCTGCTTTATGAACATTGGCTGTTCAGTATAAGAAATAAATTTGTCCTTCAATCAATCCCTTGAGCTAAATGTCAGAGAAACAACTGAAGTTGTTGCTTGACTTTTACTCACTTCTGTACATCACTGCTTCTGCACAAGTGGTGTAACTGGATCGTGCGATCTGTGCTGAATGTTCTGTCTGATCATGGTCTGGAGATGGTTAACACACTCTCAGGAGCACAAGAGTTGCACACAGTAGCCATCATGGATACAAGTGTATTTTGTGACAAGTGTTGGCTCTTCATCTCCTTGCTAAACTCAGCAAAATATATACCAAATAATTGGACCAATTTTGCTGATTTTGGCAGGAACATACTGTTAGCAAGTGACATGCTAGGAGTGACCATTGGGTCCTTGCAGAAATGTGTGCATGGCACTGACGGTTCCTCATACAGAAATGAATTAGATGTCTGTGCTGTCACCTAGCAGATGGCAAATGAGAAATTATCTTCACTCTGCTCTTTTTTTATCAATACCCAGCTGTCAGCTATCGATAAGCTGCTATCAAAACCTAATTCAGTTAAGAACTCATTTGGATGTAACTACCTCAGTTCCAGCCACTGCTGTTTTAGGCAGTTTACAATCAGGAGACAGGCATTGACTTCAAAAGACATCATCAGCTCTCAGCTTGTAAAACACAGAACTCAATCTTAGAATTGTAGAATCACAGAATATCCCACAAGAGACCCACAGGGATCATCAAGTCCTACTTCTGGCTCCATACACAACCACCTAAAAATCAAACCATATGTCTAAAAGTGCGTCTTGAACTCCAGGAGGTGCTGTGCCCACCTCTCTCTGGTGCAGAGCCTTTCCCTAACCCCCACCTGACCCTCCTGATGCAACTCTGTGCCGTTCCCTCAGGCCCTGTTGCTGTTTCCAGAGAGCAGAGCTCAGCACTGACTCTCTGCTATCTATGAGGAGCTGTGGGCTGTCATAAGGCCTCCCCTCAGCTCCTCTGCTTGGGGACAAACAGACCCACGGACCCCAGCCATGCTGGGTCCTTCCTGCAACAGTGCTGCTGCTGGGGCCGGGGAACATTTTCTTCTGATTAGACCATCTAGTATTGTTGTATTCCTGTTCTTACCAGCATGCTTTCTTCACTTTGTTCCATGTGTTTGGGCTAACCCCAAATGTCTTCCAAGCTTCTTTTCCCTTACAAATCATTCCTCAGTGAACTATCTACTGGCATCTCTACCTGCATCTTTTTGTACACATCTGTACAGTCAACAAAGTACAGTTGGAAAGAGTACCATAGTGAGACAGCAAAGGAACAAACAGAGAAGGAATACTCACCCATATCCAAAGATATATGCTCACAATGCAAAGCTCCACAAAGGAGGGATCTCCAGAAAGAGAGCCATCCCCCGTGGCAGTCCTTAAATGGGGTCTAGGTTCCACCCCTTCTGGTCTCACAACTGAATTGCCTTCACCTGTGCTCCCACAGCTGACCCAGTCCTTGCCTCAGGTGATCAATCAGTGGTTCAGGACGAGACTCAACAGTTCCATGCAGCATCTCAGTCATAAATGTATGAAATCAGTGTACCTTAAAGAGAACTGCAAGCAGGTTAAACTTTGTTTTTCTAATGAAGAGTCTTAACAGTGTTGCTTTAGACTCTGCTGCAGTTCAGCCTCTCTCTTTCTTCTTTCTAAATATAATTTTTTTTTTTTGGTATCTTAAAAGCACATTCCAGGAACTTCCATCTGGTCTTGTTGTGAACCACAAGCCTACTGTGTCTCTTCTGGAAATACTGGCTTGGCTTTGTGCAAATTTACATGGAAAATGATCAGAAGGAAAGCTTGCATTGATTTCACTGGAAGAAGTTGAAATTTTTTGTTTGTTTGTTGTCGGTGTGAAAATTACATGCAAATATTTTGTTAAAATAAAAATAAAAAAGTTTGGAAAACATAAGTAAATTGAAATGGCAATTAAAATCATGAGCTTTTTTTCAACGGAATTGAGAGTTTGATTCCAGAGTTTGATTCCAGCTCCCATATTTTACATCACTTCTTTTCTTTTTTAAAGAAAGTATCCAAAGATCATCACTCAAGGGTGGCTTTAACCTGGGGAATGGCTGTGTTCTTTTTCAAACTCTGAACCTAACTCTCCATTTAAAGGAACTGTTGAACAAAACAACAGAAAATCACAAAAATTTCTGGTATTTAATCTTTACTTTTTCTCCAGAGAAGTAAGAAGAAGGTTTGTGCAAAAAAAACCAAGAGCAATGTAAATGCTATGTGGTGCTCTTGGGAAGTTGGACTGTGCTTGAATACTCAGCAGTTTTGAAATAAATAATTATCTTTTTCTTTATTTGCAGTGTCAGTAACACCGTGCCCATCAGACACACAGGCCAGGACTGTCTTGCTTAAAGGCATTCTGGGTGCTGGCTTTTTTCACCATTCTCAGTTATGAGACCCTGTCAGTTACAGTGAGAGCTGTTTTGTTGGCAGCACTTGTTTTTTTTTTGTTTGTTTTTTGTTTTTTTTCACTTTCTTTTTTCATGAGAAAATTTGAATAATATGCAGCAAATTGAATGACAGATACAATTTTGAAGGCTACAAACCTAAAACCTTTAAGCAGTGATTTAAAAGCTAATTATTATGGATATAACCATTCAACGTTCGTTTCTTAATACTGTTCCCTCAAGAAATAGTGATTTAGTCAACCAATTATTTTATCTCTTTTAGGGATACTTCCTTAATTGCAAAACAATCTAAAAATATAATCAGCATGCTAAATACATGTGGTATCTTGTTTAGAATGCTATGTTGGAGGAAGAATGCAATTAAACTGTCAAAATGTAATTGTTTCTCATATTTAATTTAAAGAGGCTGATTCACATTTGCTTTTCATGTTTAGGAGTTAAAAAAACAAAGCAAGTTAGTAGTACAGCTACTAGTTTTTAATAAAGACAACATAAGCTTGGAGCACTGACGAAAGCTGCCTCTGTCATGAGATACTGCTATCAGAAGATAAGAAAAGATTCACTTTTTTTTTCACTCCTTTCCCAATCACAGTTCAGGATTCAGTGCTGCAGCACATAAGATGATCTTTGTAATTTCAGGCGCAGTTCAAACATGATATGATTCGTAAAACACAAGGTCTCCATCTACTCACTGCCTTCAGAGCCTGTGCTCAGAGATGTCTCCCCTCGTGGCTATATCTTCCATGCTACTGGAGGAAGAAGGGAGGAAGGGGACCTTGAGCTGGCATTTGACCAACTCATCTCCTGTCCCCATCACTTCTGCTCTGGAGGAAGGGACATATACAGACACAGACCTGCAGTAGTTTCACCCGTGAATATCTGTGTTGAAAACCACCTGCCCGGTGAGAACTAGTCCAGATTTACCTTTATCTATTCCAAACCAAGTGACAATGTAAGCAGAGGAGCTTTCATAGTACATAACCGGATTGCTATTTCATAGGATGTAACCACGAGTGCACTGGATGGAAATTTAGACCTGTTTAGCCAAGTGCATGATCCTCAAAAGCAATTTTGAGCATTCTCCTAATTTTGTAGATAGATACAAATACTTTCACCATGATGCCAGAAAAAAGCTGGCTTTTGATTCCAAGTTAGAAAGAAAAGGATTTTCTCCTTTTATATTATGTCACATAAGTTCAGTAATTTGGACACTTCTTTTGGTAGGAAAAAATGTATTAAGAGTTATGTAATAGCCAGCTAAGATAAATTTTTGAGATTAATTAATTCAAGTTTATTAGGCCCATGTAAACTACTTGGCTCTTCAGCAAAGATCAGCAGCCATATGGGTTCAGTAGCAGTGGTATTTAACCTAAGATCTTAGATGGGGTAGGAGTCTTTTAGCATGTACAGCACCGTGATGAACTTCATTTTGTGATAAGAAGTAAACACAATATCAGATATTATTCCAGCCAACACACCTGAACACTTTATAGGCTTCTATGCTCAGTGGGCTGAATTTTCTGTACAGTCAAGGTGCAATTTGAAGCCTCTATAGCTAGTGCTCCCTTAAGGGGTACATGTGCTGGTGAGTAGGCATACAAATACAAAGACAAAAAATAGACATAGCCTGTACAGATAACTGCAGAAGTGAATTTCTGCTTTGCTTTAGATATTGTTACCCAACAGTATATTAGGGGATTTTATTGCCATTAGAATGTTCCCATTTAACTGTGCTTAAATGAATATATGTATTACTGGTTAGATTTTTTTTATTGTTGGTTGGGGTTTTTGCATTTGTATTTTCTTGTACGCTATTTGTATGCTATATATGATTGCTGCTATACAATGGCAGTGGATTTGCTTTTACTTTGTTTTGTCACTTCTGTAACTAGGACAACAAATAGCACTGGTAGGTTGTTATTCCATCAATGGCACATTGGCTTAGCAGGTGGGCTTCCCACCTATTTGTTCCCAGCAGTGTATTTGTGCAGGCTTATTCCTACCTACAAATGCACTGGAAAGAGGGACAAATGCATGATATCACCACATTTTCAGTATGTTTCTGACAGGATGCCATATTTGTGTCTGCTACCTCCCAGTAGAAGAAGAGTCCTACGTCTGCAGCTCAGAGCATGTAGGGGGCTGCATTTTAACAGCTCCATCCTGCAAATCCTCAAAGCCCAACCCAACTCTTGGGAGTTCTACCCAGGTTCTGGCAGACATACAGAGCCAGATGAAAAATTCCCCTGTGTTCCTGCATCCATCCTCACGTGAAAAAATGGAATCGTGTGTGCCAGGCCAGGCCTTGACTCGGCTCTGCAAATTTCATACCGGATTTGTGTCCCGTAAGAACAAGCATTAGGGTTGCCACTTTGAAATATGACAAAACCCAGCCGCTTCAGACAAATGGCTGCTACCCACGCTCAGCTTCATCCGCACATGTGCGGTGCTCAGGATAACAACTGCCAAGTCTATAGTAAAAGAGGCCAGGCAGGAAGCCAGCCACATGGCAACTCTAAATGATATTAATAAGACTTTATAAAAAAGTTAAAAGCACAATGTAGCTTTTCAAAGTGTTTCTTAGAGATCTCTACATATGTATAGGTGTTTCATGTCTATGAGATAGAGGCTTGGAGTAAATTTAATGCAGTGTGCTTTTCTGGCTAAGAATATATATATATTTTTTCTTTCTCCTAAAAGCTGTTGATACAAACTGGGACTCATTAAAAACACCTTGTGTTTTGTTTTTAGAACTCTTGACTTTATGTCATTTGCTGGATCATTAGAACGTGATGTAGCATCAGCAACTGTTCCCGAGGAGCCCTGTCTTGAAAGAAACAGAATATTCTTGTCTCAGTCAATGGCAATAAAAGGGTGCTTAGCACCTTTCAGGAGATGCTGAGTGTCTCTCCCAGGCCCAAGGCCAGAGATAGCATTCCCAAAGGACAGATACAAGGATATTAAAAAGGACTTTGATCAAAGAAATATTGCTTCTTTCCTCCTTTCACTAAGCAGATGTGCAACGTGTCTTGGGAAAGAAATAGAAAAATTCCTGAGTGATTTATTTGATGAACCTAGTTTTAACCCAGGTTATTGCATGCCTGATATGGTGATGCTGGTTATTAGTTTTCAGTTGAAAATGACCAGATAGAGGACATATTCACTTCATCAATATAATACATTTATTGGTTGTCAAGAGAGTCACATCACACAGATATGTAAATCTGTCACTTTGTCTTAAAAGTGTATTTCTCTATTACAATGTTGCTTGATGTATGTTTTAAGGCAGTAAGGCCTTTTAAATATAAAAAAAAAAAAGACAAGGGGGAAGATTTGTCTTTTCAATCACAGGATTTAAGACATTAAAAGCAGATGCATCATTTATAAAAGTAGGATTTTATCAAATGCCATTGTAAATGAAAGAATCATATCTACCATATGTAGATATGTGAATTAAAGAAACCTTCTTTCCCAGGAAAATTAACAAACTGTTTTGCTAGCATTAAGATGGATTAGTCTTTGAAGCCAGTAACCAGTTGACCACAAATCTCAATTTGCTATGTCAAAACTAAAATAGAATAGACCCTTTGTTTACATTATATAAAAAATAAATGTTTTTATTTCTGTTTATATGCCCACATATAAGTAATCCTACCTTGAAAAAAATGCACTGAAAATTGGAACAAAGAAGTTTAGTTGTAGTTTAACTCATTCTTTACCATTACAAGAAAGAAATATCAATAAGTATTGAAAATAACAAGAAACTCACTGATCTCTCCTCAAAATGAGCAAAACTGGCTTTCTGAAATATAACAGCATATATACTTCAAAACAAAAAATAGCACCTCGTGCTATAGGGTATCATGATGCTAGTCATGGCACTAATGCTGCAATGATGACCTGTTCCTAGCAACACTCCCTGCTCTTGATTAAGACTGTGTTGCCTGGTCTGAAATACCAAAATACCAAAGAGTATTTTTTTCTGTTGTCCATATTTTTTGTGTAATGGGGAGGACAAATATGGTGCACCACTTCATTTGGCATGAAGTCTTACTTGGCTTACAGGAAAATTTGCATCAAGCTCTTAAGGAAGTACCTTAAGACAATGGTATTGCTGTTACTAGGAATGGCATTTAATGAAAACAAATATGAATTATTTTGATAATGCAATAATAAGTGAGTTACTGTGTAACTACCTTGGTACAAACCCAAAGGAACTGCAGGATTAAATATGAGAAATCTATCTGTCAACAAATTCAGCATATACTCCATATATAAATCTTACACTGAATTTAGTAGTTCTATGTTAGCAGTGCCTCTTGAGCTGGGTGCTGTATCATCATGATTAAAACTCATGGTAATTTACCAGTTGGGTGTTATTTCTGAAGAGGGTGTTGCTAGTACAGAGGAGAACATTATAATTAATTCATATGCAATCAATTTAAAATAAAGTAAGGTAAAGCATGAGAGGTGGAATTACAAAGCATGTCACAAAGAAAACAAAAAGAAGGACGTGGCAAACGACATAATTAATGTAGAAATTTTTAGCCTCATTTGTTGGGTGATAGAAACAGGACTGGAAGGGGGAGATCTGTTAGCCTAGTCTAAGGTGTTGTTACCTAAAATTTTAATGTAGTCTGTGACAGTGATTTGAACCAGATTAAAAATGTGGGATTCTAACCTCTCACAGTAAAATATGTTGATATCTGTTGATATTCAAATCCAGATACTCAGATCCAATGAGTACTCACCCCAGCCTAACATAAAAAAAACCCTTCAGTTCATCACGTCACACCAAAGAGTGCGTGTCGTAACAGACCACCACTTTGTAAACCGTGATTCATTGCCATGGAAAAAGAATGCTAAGACTGAAAAGATCAAGCAAAGTTGATCTCAGCCTGAGCAGTTTCACTGTTTCCAAGGTGCTTAGCTGGCTGCCAGGGCTCCCTATCGCTTCAGTGAACAGAATGTCAACTTTGGGAAGGAGAAGATGCAATCATAAAATTGATTTGCCGATTTGGTATGCTAGGAGAAGTTGCTGTACAGTGAAAGATAACTGATGACTAATGCTTCTTAAGTTCTCCTCAGAGAACTGTAAGACTGTGTGTAAAAGCACAGAGTGCATTGAGATAGGGCTTCCAGGTGGCACGAATTTGGGATGGTGATGCATTCAGATGCATTGAAGTCAACAGTGAATCTAGATGTAATGATGCTGAGGACGCCATAGGGCACTGGAGTTCTTCATGGTGCCTGTGCTTCATTCATTGCAAAGAATATTATCGATTTCCTTTTAGGATTTAAAAGACCCCACATTGTTGAGAGTGTTTCTATGTCCGTTTTCCTGTTCTCATCCTTCAGTTGCAAAGATAGAGTTTTCTGGGCTCAGGACCCATTAAGATGGTCAAAAGGAGTTATTAAAGATCTTCAAAACTGGGGTGAAAGAATGGAAGTGTTTTGGAATTGTTTGAAAAAATGTTAACAGAGGTTTCTGCATTGGAATAAAAATAGCTACTGATACCCCATTTTTTTTCCCCACGCAGCTGAACTGCCGTTTTCCATCCAAAACTACCTACGGCTCTGCATGTTTTAGGTATAGCTTTAGGTATGGACAGCTTTACCCTGGATCTTTCCACCCTGTAGAGATTTCTGAAGATTCCAGTGCTGTTTGGCTGCAGCATCCTGGCAGCTGCCACACAATCTCTCCCCCTTCCCTCTTCTGGGAATTCATCTGGTTAGTGCAGTAACCCCTCTGCTGGCCCCAGACTGTGCCATTCCCTGCAGGGCTGCGTGGATGGAGTGGGAGATGGGGCTCTGCTGGGACCAGGGAGCTCATGGGTTACTCATGTGGCTCACAGCAGGTTCTGTCCCCCTGGCACCTCTCCCTTTCCACCTTGTCTACCACTGCCCCCCCACCACTGGCACATTACCTCCTGCCTTAGACCTCGGTCCTTTCCCTCCTCCTTCTGCCTCGGTTTTCCCCTGGCTCCCACACCTATGTACATACGTCTGCCTGCACATACTGCGCAGAGTAGTAGTAGTAGTAGCTTTTATTACTCTCAGTTCTTTATTAATGCCACATGTGCTGTTGTAAGGTTAAGTTATTAAGTGATATCCAATAATTGTCTCTGCTCTAAAGTGGACGTTTCATTTAACTATGCTCATGCGGGACTGTTTCAGTGCCATTTATCACGACCACATTTTAAGAAACATTTCAATAGGCCATTTCTCCTTTTCCTTTTTTTAACGCAAATAGACTTAAAAGGTCCTGGTCAAAAATTAAATACAATTTCCTTTGGAACAGCATAAGGGAGTGTGAGGTTTGTATGTGCTTTGGAAGTTAAATTTATATTTTACAGGGCTATCATCTTGGCTGCAGAGTTAATTTTACTGTATTTGTGCACTTGCTGGAAACGCTTACACGAAGGCATACAATGACCTGTTTAGTTTGCAGGAGAAAATTATGTCATTTGCAAGCAAGCTTTCAGCTGTGATATTTTATAATTGTTTAGATGAAAACCTGATAATCCTCTACTCCTTCACATAAACTGCAATCCATCTTTAAAACTGTGATAATTCATAAAACCTGCAGCTTAATAAACTAACAAACCCCAGGCCTATGTTATTTTAAGGGAAGTCAATCTTTGATCAGTCAAGCTGAAATGGGTCTGATAAGTGGCGGCCTTCCTCACAGGGAGCAGCACTCCAGTTTGTTATTGCTATTTGCTCATCATCCTCGAGTGCAAAATAAGCAGAAGTCTTTCCGAGCTCCTTATCTCTTTTCACTTTCTTCTCTAGATCTCTGTCGCTTTAATCCAGCATGTCTGCTGCTGGTTAACAAGGAAATCCTGTGTCAATTATCGCCAACAACTTCCTGCTGTGAAGCTGTGGGGAATCAAAGCTTTTGAGAGCCTTTTTCACACCAGAGAGTAGTGCAGGGCCTAATTAAATGGCCCTCATATCCTGCAGCCTACTGGTGGCCAAATGATAGAGAGCTAATGAACGCTAACCTAATTTTTCCAGGAATTGTTTTGATTCTTCCGGTCAGCGGTGCTTATTGACCAAACCTGGGGCTGAGTGGGGTGGCAAAAGGTGAAACGTGGCAAAGATGGGGATGTGTGGGGCTCTTTGTGTGCAAGCCTTTGGTTATATACATGGATACGTTGCATATCGAGAGCGATATTTATTAAAAATTGCTTTGCTGAAATGCATTGTCCTCTTTCCTTGATATGAATTGCTTTGGTGACTCTTATACACATGTGGGATGCAAAATTGTCCTATAAATCCTCCTCATATTGCTACAATATTATTTTTACAGAATTGCAGAATAAGGTATCTGCCATTGCTCATGCAGAGCTGCCCCGCTCTCCCCTCTTTCTTCTCCTGTATTTTTTTCTACCAAGAACCTGATCTCCTATCTGAACAAACCTGCAGCTCTTGTGTGGCTGCTGCCTGAGGTTAACTGGCCTTATGCAGAAGTTACACACAAAAGAAATGCAAATCTATGCTTCCCCTCTGCTAGAAGCTCAGATGAGCACCTCACATACCCAGCTGGTGGGATGCTGTCTGAGCCCACTTGTTCCTTTCTGAGGGCCCTAACGCAGTGCATGTGCATGAGGTGACAGACTTAAAGGTACCACGGGAGCCCTAACTCTGAATTTCCTGACTTTTACGGTTTTCCATTACAACTTTAATGTTCCATTAGCATAATTTTTTTTTTTTTTAGTTAATTTCCTTGGGGAATTTGAGAGAGTTCAGTTTGTTTTGTTTTGTTTTAATTTTCTTTTCTTTTTTAAACAGGAGTGGGGGGGGAGGTTGGAGAGAGATGGTCAAACCTGCCCAGCTGCTTTGAAATATTTAAAAGGATTTCATAGGATTTTTTTTATTTTTTTTTTTTACTGAGGAAGGAATCCAAAATGCCAAACAGAATTATGCACACCTGCTTTCAAATACGGAAAAGCTCAGGCTCTATATCCTGCTTCATTCTATATCCAGAGCTCTGGCTGGGGCTGGCTGTCATAAGATCCTCTGTTAGAGGTTATTTTTTTAAGATTTCTTTTCCCCCAAATGCACAGGCAACATGCATGTGCCTTTGGCAACAAATCTTATAAGCTGGAAAAAGCTCACCTTACCATCATACTATTGTAATACCGGAGCAATATTAAATAAGCTTTCTTCCCTTCAGCACATTTAATATTAACTTACAGTGCCAGTCGTGCACGCTGCTCGGTGCAGACCAAGATGAAGAGGGAAAGGATGGGGAAGAGAACCCCCAGGTGCCTTACAGACATTGTGATGCCCGTTGGGTTGCCTGATGGAAAGCAGTGGTTTGTCTAGAAATATGAAAGTTTGCTGAGATATTGTGAGGCTGAGGAGCAAGGCACCAGTTTGGGATAACTGCATTTTACTGTGGTCATCCTAAGTGAACCAACTACCCTTCTTGCTCCATATCTCTGCCCTTCAGGATGAATAAACCCAGCCACACAGCCCTTGTGGAAAGGAGACAGGAGTGCAGGTGAGCACAGAAGTTATGCCATAGGTGGGCTGCACACTTTGTAGCTGGTATTTGCTGGCTTCCACAGCTCACACTCTCACACTCTTGGGCTTTCACTGTGCTCTTATAAGGCTAGTGAGGATGAATCCAGCATGCATTTAACAAGTGTCTCCTCCTTTGGTTCATGAACAAAATGAATCTTATCCTTGATTGTTTTTCTAATAGCAAGTTCTGAAAACTTGAGACTTTTAATGTTCAAAATTCTAGCTCTGCTGCTTGCATAGAAAGTTAAGCTTCAATAAAATGGGGAAATCTCACATAACCACATGACTCCAGGGGCTGTGAATTCAAGAGAAACACCTGTGAAACACCATGATTAAAGTTAGCAAGAGCCAAGTAACGATCCTCTCCCTTGGATAACAAGTGCTGAGGATGCCCTGCTTATATGGATGTCTTTCTCCTTCCATCCTGTCTCTCTCAGCCCTGTGACCCAACCCTGGCTGCTGCTCCTACCAAGGCAGGGCAGGCTGCTGACCATATTTCCCACTATAAATTATTCCTCTCACCCAACCTCCAGCAGGATTCTGCCTGTGCCTAAAAAACGTTGTTTTTTTTTTTTTTTTTTCATCAAGCAGCATTAAAAACTTAGTACCACTATTCAATTACTTAAAGGTTTTATGAGCTCCAAAATCACTGCTTTTGTGGATTTGTGACCCCCCCCCCCCCCCCAAACCAAAATCTTGCAACATCTATTTCCATTTGCTATTAATAGTGCTGGTGGATGTTCACTAAGAGATGACACGTAGCAATGTGGCCTAAAGGAAATAGATTTTAAACAGTCATCCTGAAATTCCTCCCAAAGTGCCAAAAACATTTTAGGGTTTACAAACCACGGACTATATTTTACTTCATGCTCCAGTGGCATAAATTTAATACTCTGCATAAAACAGATTTGATCCATACTTTTAAAACCTCCAAATGTATTTCTTAATAACAGAATAAGTAAATACTCTTTCAAATCTCGCAGGAAACTTCACCTGACAAAGTATTGGCTTAAACATCTTCGAGTCTTTAATTGTAATTCAGAACATCTCAGCTGGCTATTTTTTTTTTTTTTTTTTTTTTTTCTTCACAGGCTTAACCTGATTCTTTTATTAAAAGTGATAAAGATTTGATCGTGCTTCCATTTTAAGCATCACTACACTGGGTCTGATATTATTATTGTATTTTTTTTTATCCTGGTCTGCTTCTCAGATGGAAACGGAGTATTTGCTTCTCTTCACACCATACGGCAAACTATGAATATTATTTCAGTTATGATTTCCTATGTGTCTGTACTAAGGAAAGAGTGGAAATAAAGGACAAAACCAATAAAGATTCAAAACCAAAAGCACATGTACGGGAGAGTAATACACAAAACAAAACAGGGGCTGTTAAACAGATGACTCCACTGAAATGTAAAATATTCCACAAGTTTTGGCAACTGTGAAATGCTACACTTTCTACATTTCATCTATTAATCGTTCCAAGGGATTTTTTTCGGTTAGCCAAAAGGCAAAGTGTTCCCTAACTGTGTTAGTGACTGTGCTAGTGCATCTCCAGACATAACTACGTCAACAAATAGGATGAAAAAATGAGGAAGTGGCAATAAATTAGCAGTGATCAGCAACCAAGCACCAGAAGAAATGACAGATTCTTAGGCAAATGGCAATAAACCAGGCTATAAAAATCAGAAAACAGGCTAGCTAAGGGTCTAGAAAATGTTAGGAATGAAAAAGAGGCAATTCTGGATTGAAAGTTTTCAGACAAAAATTATTCACCACTGAAATGAGTCAAATAATGGGAAATAACACCACCACTGCCAACAAACCTCCCCACAAAACAAGCCCATGGCAGGAGGTCCCTGTAGGTCACAAGCAAACAAAATTTCCAACACCAAATAAAAAGCTTTTCCCACTTTGGTTTCACATTATCGCCTCACTTTGGGGGTTTCAATAATTGATAGAACAAGTTACTCCAATTAAAAATATAATAATAAGGAAAAGAATCTTCATAGTAGATAGCCCTATTGTAGAGTAAACATAAAAGTCAGTAAAAGAACAGTAAAAATACCTTTGCTCATAGCAATATGCTATTCATTTAGTTGCCTGGAGATATCACTCCTGAGTCCTTTAAGTACTGCCACAACAAATCATTGGAAACTGATGAATACACAATCCAGGATCCCAAAAAACAAACTATTACAAACTATCTACGTGTGAAAAGACTGCTGGAAGTTCCACTAAGCCTCTGTAAACTGCTTGGAGTTGGGCTGGTTGAGGGCCAGGCGACCACCAGAGGTTGTCTGACTCCTGCCTTCAGTGTAGCTCTGTGCTTTGTACCCAGTGAGGATTATTCCCTTTTGAAAATGTGGGATCTTAGATGTTCTCTCTCTGGTTAGGAGACTAAGACAGTAATGCCTCTAGGTCCAAACTGCACATGTATAGGACTAATAATCCTGCAAATAAGTGAATTTTTGTGAAGTGGATAAGATTTAGTAGTTCTTCCTAGACAGCTCTTATGGAAGCAGAGCATGGAAATGAAAAGATAATCTAGATTGGCTTGGGCAATCTGATATCACCAGAAAGTTTACATTTAAACTTTATGTTCCTCTACAGAGGCTTATATTTGATGCAGAATGTCTCCAAGCACACCACAATAGCAGCAGAAGAGCCAACAGTTATATGTGTATTACAAACACATGGCATTTGCCTGGCCTTCTCCAGCTGGAGACACATCCTGGGGTGTATGGAGAGAAAAAGAAAGATATTTGGAATCTTAAAAAGATAAGTTTATGTAGGCATTTCAGAATGCGCTCCATTTGTCCTGCACCAAAATACCTCATCTGTAAACTGCCCACTTTTAAAGTTATTTAATTTGCACACACTTGTTAATTAAAGTAATGAGAGGAAGGGATCTTTAGATTAAGAACAAACAAACAAACCCAGTCTTTAAGTATTCTGTTATTTCAAGCACTTCTGGAAAGCTGATGCTTAGCACAGTAACGTGCCTGGACCACTGCAGTCAAAATAAATTAGCATTAAGTTGCTGCAGAGCAGTGAATGGAAGGCTGGCTGAGCATTACAGATGTGTCTGATCCTGTGAAACACATTCGTGCTTCTGATCCAGGAAAATAGGAAAAGAGGTGGCTTTCATGGTGAAGTTGTGACTGAACGCTGATAACCTGACTGTCGCAATGGAAAGAACTTAGCAGAATTTCTTATTTAAGTAATTTAAGCAAAATGTGTCCCTTTAAAAGAATTTTCCATTTATAGCAAAGAAATTGTTGTGTTTGGGGGCCGTGGGGCAGGGTGACTCAACGCAGTGTGCTAGGAAGTTGGAGGACAGCTGATTATTTTGTTGTTAATGATGTATTTCCTAATTAGAAGTTGGCTTTTGTCCCCCCAACAGATCAGAATAAATCACAGCTTCCCAGAAGAGCTTGACTCCCTTCACATGATGCGGACTGTATGATTATAATGAAATCCTTTTATTTCTTTCCCCACCTCTCTTCTTTTTACCTAAAAAAAACAGAAATATAAACACGAGGATATTTTTAGGGAAATCTCAGGATTTTGAAAATATGCAGAGCATTTGAGCTTACAGAGCAGGAGAGTATCACAGACCGAGGATCTCCATGATTCCCCTTTCTCTTGCTTCTCTCTTTTCTTTCCTTTCCAGCTAAAGCAAACTGATTATCAAGGCTGGGTCAATGAGCCTAGTGCTTTACAGCATGTGAGAGACACTAAACTCGATAGACACACTGCTTAGTTAACTGTGAACATCAAACCTTTCTTTCCAGGAATGGCTGTTCCAAATGTCAATAGCTGTTTGAGCCATGTTTGATAGGAAAAGTAATGTCTGAGATGGTGCTTCTCGGTCCCAAGTTATAAATGAGGATTACTAACAATTTTTATGCATTTTGTTATAAACTGAGACCAACTGTGAAGTGACACTGACATGTACTAGCAAAAAAAATGACAAAAATCAAATACTTTTCTATGCCAATTGTGCACAAAGAGTTGGATCTAAGCATTATTACAGCAGAGCCTTTCATGTTGCTATAGCCGTGCTCATGTTTGCATTTCCATAATAAAACCTATTTTCAGGGGGTTTATAACTCGGCTGTAAGAAATTTTCTCTGTGCTCCAACTTGGCATAACACAGCATCAGACAGAGAACTGCAGCCCTCGAGCCTTAAAATTCCATCTCCGTTGCAGGAAGAAGGTTTTGTTTGCTTGCTTGTGGGTGAAATTCATTCTGCAAAGCCAATGTGGGCGTGCATAGGGGATCTGATGATCCCAGATATGTTGGGCCATATTTTATTTCTAAATCTGTTTCTATCTGCAAATGAAATGTAATGAGGGAGTGGAGCATGGAGTTGGGTATCCGGAGATGCGTGTGTTAGGTCTCTTTGCAAAAGTCATCTCCAAATACAGTGTTTGGTGACATGAGAGTCCTAACGCAAAAGCACACATTTTGCAGGGCAGTGTGTTCGAGATAAAGTGGGTGAAATCAATCAGGAAACACTGAAGAAATCTGTTTTACACAGAGCTGACAGAGGGTAGAGCATCCTGGTTTCTCATGAAACCAAGTTTCAGACCATCGCTCTGGTTCTGCCATGATGCTCATGGTCATGATGAGCCCACCGTGTATTTTGGAAGACAGTAAATTGATTTCATGTCTTCTTCTGAGACACGTGGAACATGAGAAGCTGTAAAATGGGTGTGTTAAAGTGGAGCTGTGCAGCATAGAGGCTGGTACAGCAGTACTGGGTGGTGGGACTGGCCGCTGAGCAGCTGCACTGCGTTTCCCACTGGAGCCCTTCCAATCTGCATGGCTTTGTTCCTGGAGGACTGTCAGCAAGAGTAGGAGCCAGGAAGTTGTAAAACCTCATGATTACTCTTTATTATTAGTAAACATTTATGCAGTGATAATGTCTCGTGGTTCAGGACAGGTACTGGCTGTTTCTGCAGCACTCTGCACCTCAGCTCAGACCTTCAATGACTGAACATTTGGAATATGGGACTTTCTGGAAGCTGAGCTTCTCTATGTATTAGTATGGTTTAGTGGGCAGGGTGCTGATGGGTTGATGGTTGGTCTAGATGATCTCAGTGGTCTTTTCCAACCTTAATGATTGTGTGATTCTATGGCCCTAGTTGCTAGAGCTCACTAGGAAGGAGGATGGGGACTGGTCCTCACTCTTGCTGTACTGCCTGGTGTGCTGAAGCTTGGTTACCAGCTGTGCTTCCCAACATCTCCAACACCAGTGTGCTTCCCTCAGCCACTGATGTAATGAGTGAGCTGGGGAAGAGGGGGCAGAGCAGACAAATACAATCTACAAAGTCACCATATCTACAGCACACAGATAGAGCCAGAACCGTGGGGAACGCAGGCTGGAAACAATTTGCCTGCAGCTATGCTGCTTTCAGAAAGAGCAATACTGTGAGCAACTCAGGGGGGGACAGGCTCTTCTACATCTGTGCACTGGTATCCCCACCTTGCTGTTAGGGTATGGCCTCTGCTCTGAGCAGGGTGAACATCACGGAAATTAGAAGGGGGAAGAAGATATCCCCTGTCCTTCCTGTCCACAAGGAGCTTTGGAGCATCTTCAGACTGTGAGCAACCAGCAGTGCCTCTGTCCCTTCCTCTTCCTCAGCACAGTGGTCCTCCTCGCACTGGGGATAAGTAAGGCTGCTCTCAAAGGGAGAGGGCTAATTCAAGTCTTAATATCCTGCATTACTGTCAAATGCTGTTCAAAACGGTTGTAATTGCCTTTAAACTTGCATTCCTTAGTTTTATTTTTAAGTGACAAACTCATTTGGTGTTTGTATATTTTGCAAGTGTAATTTGAAAATCTCCCACATAAGATAAATTTCCCTAACAAGATGTGATAGGGAATCCATGTCAGGCATAATAGGCTATCAAAGAAAATGCTGCATTTGAATCTTTTGTGCACAATATATGAAATGTACAAAGTAATTATAAAACCCACGGTATGAAAATTGTTCATTTGTGAGATGAATATTTCTAAAAAAAGACTTGTGATATTCTGATTGCGTAAAGAACATCTTAAAACTTGCTGCACCAAATTCAGCCTTAGAATAACTCAGGTTAAACTGAGTAAAATGTATCATCCACGTTATAATATTTTCTATACTATGAATAATAGCTACAGCAGCTGTGGATGCCCCATCCTTGGAGGTGCTCAAGGCCAGGTTGGATGGGCCCTGGGCAGCTGATCTGCTGGAGCACCCAGCTCATGGCAGGGGTTGGAACTGGATGGGCTTTCAGGTCCCTTCCAACCTAAGCCATCCTGTGATTCTATCATTCTATGGTAACTTTATAACCAGTAAACACTCCCCAAGGAATCTTAAAAAAATTAACTAAATATATAATTTGGTTCCAAACCAAATTTTAGATGTTACTATGGCTAAAATTGATTTAACTTTTAACAAAAGTTGGAATTCATGTCAAGACGAGATTTAATGTGAATTCATTTTAAAAGCAAGAAATTAATAGTCTTGTTCCCCAAGGATCAAATTAATTAAGCTACAACCATTCACTGCAACAAGCTTGGAGCAAGCACATCTACTCTATTTTTATAACTGTTGCTTTTATAGGATTTTGTGTTGTTGGTTAGTTTGTTGATTTTCAATGAATACTTCTTGGTATATTAATGATGCTTCAGGAACTCTGAATGTGACCTTTGACTCTTCTTGGGCTTTATTCACAGTGAGAAATATATCACGTTAGGCAGTGAGTTAGTAGTATTATTTCCTGTACACTAAATACAGATTTCTTAGTGAATAGGAGTGCTAGGAGACATAAAAAGTATTTTTAAACCATGTCCATGGCTACATTAAGAGCCAAAACAGGCATGGCATTACACAGATTAGAAGTATCTCCTCCTCATCTTCCCATTCTGACAACTAACCTTTTCTTTCTATTATTCCACTGAGTTCCAGCTACAGCTGGCTGCTGTAAGGGAAGACTCACTGTGCTTCCTTCCGTGTTTTTCTTTTCCCTCCCAAATAAGCAGCATGGTTGAGGCTGGATTCTGCCTTCCTGCTTTGCTAATATATGGACATCTCTTTTCTTGGAAGATAGGTTTCACAGTATGCATAACCTTTTGCCAAACTGTCATAGCAACAACCATAAAATGGCTACATCTGCGTTTAAATGGTTTTGCTATGACTTACGGTTTTGGGATTTTTTTTTTTTTGCTCTATGTGAAAATGTACTTCCCAGGAATAAGAAATGAAAACCTGCAAGTGAAGGCAATGTGAGTTAACACTTACCAGCTGGAAAAGGGAGAGAGCGAGAGCAAATAGCAGCAAGTTCATTCAAAAGCTGTATCAGCTTGGCTCTGTGAAATATAAAGGATCAGTCTCAAGAAGACATGCTGGGGAAAAATCTGTTAGAGGACAACTTTTTCCAGGGAGAGTTAATAGAGACCAGACAAAGAGGAAGGCACTTTCTGACCTCAGACACTTGGCTGCAGAATGAAAATGCAGTACCAGCTGTACAAAGGCAGATAGCATCGGACCAAGCTGAAAGAGTCCTGCCATATTTTATTTCTGCAGCGATTCAAGAATGATTCAAGAACTCCAAGTAGTTATCAGCCTGCTTCATAACAATCTTAAAATATAAATGAATGCAGGAAACAGCAACACTGGCAACAGCATTTCGTGCATTCATAGTGGTGAAAGTGAACCCTTTAATGTGGTATGGTAGCATGGTCACATCCCCCCTCTCACCCTGGTTTTCCATCACACAGGGCACACAGACATCCCAACACACGTCCTGCTCCTTCATCCCTATGCCCATCTCACTCCATGGGGTTGCATTCTGCAGCTTCCAGTGCTGAAGCTGTTTCAGCTGGTGCCAGCTACATCTGGTACTAATTACTGCACCTACAGGATGCCCAAAAGGACAGCAGAGTCACCCTCAGCAGATGCACAATGCTGGAAATGGTTTTAATCCTTCAGCAGTAATAGACTGATTTATTTAGTTTTCCATTTGATTGTAAAGCCCTGGTGGGTGGGTGTTGCTGAACAATTGCGACAGGCAACAGAAACAACAGAAAAAAATACACATAGGTTCCAAAATTAAAATACAGAAAGGGAACGATGACCTGGGAGAATGGGTTCCTCATGCTGGATGGGGGTAGTGGGCTGCATACTCCTGCAAAAGTCCCTTCCTTCAGCTCTGTGCAGGGCAGCCCTGCATCCACGGGCAGGTAAAGCCCTCCCAATAGCCCCCCGTTGTCCATGTATCTGGAGAGAGCTGGGCATGAATGCCAGCAAGTGTCAGCACAGTTCAGCAACACTTATCCAGCAGCAATATCAGACGTAACTCTTTGTTTCTGCTGTTCCTGGAGATTAAGGATGCAAAGTTTGGATAGGTTTTCATGTCAGATCTAAAGTATAAGGAAACGTCAATCTCCCGTGTTAACTTGTAATAAGCTCTCTCAGAAAACAAAGGCTGTGGGTGAAGACAGAGACACCGTTCCAAGTAATTCCCCTAATTTGAAGGAAAAACCTGTCAGGTCAGGTTTTTTGCTACTAATGTTTTGAAAGCTTCTGTGTAAATAGATCATTGGGCATTGTTAGAAATTTGGAATTCAAACTAGTCTGTGCTGAAAGACATATGCTGATTTGCAGCGCAGGAATGTGCTTCTTTTGTATGCACAGTTTAGCAAGTTTGGAGCAATGTTTCCTTGCTGTAGGTCAAATGTGCCTTTCAGACACTCTTGGAAGGTCACGTTATCATTAATCTTCCCATTATCCAGCAAAAGGCAGGAAAACACCTTCACCTGAAGTGGCTGTGTTACACATCATGATTTCTCCCTCTATCACCCACATAATATATGGTTTAGATTCTGGGTATTTAAGGACAGCTTCTCCATCATCCTGGATCTTGGTCTGAATTTTGCCAGCCGTAAGATTCCCTTTAAGCTGCACTATTTGACAACAGAAGAACGTTTGAATAAATAAAAACCTTACATCTTTAAATAACTAAACCACTGGTTTTGAATATACATTTCCTAACACATACAAACACTCGCACATGAGGAAAATAGCTAGAGCAAAGAATTAATCACATAACCAGTTAAGTTAACCGTGGCCTTATTTACCTTATTTAACTTATTCACCCGCCTTGTGCTACTCATTAAACATACTCAATGGAAGACTGAAATGAGAAGTGAAGGAACAAATCAATCCTAATGGCATTTTTTTTTTTTTTTAATTTAAATGTGCCCATTAAAATGGCTAATTCTTCTTCATGGTAGCTGGATTCTGGGGAAGATATTTTACCATGACCTCTATTCCTTTCCATACCGAGCTTTTCTGGCAGATACATTGTTTAAAATGTTTGATAATATGGGAAAAGAGGATGCTTAGAAAGGTACTGACAATGCATTTGTGGTAAAAATTAGTAGCAAAATGAAGCAAAGCCTTATACATTGGTGGAGATCAGCCACCAACCTTCTAACACTTTGGACTGCAATAAGCAGCCAAGTTTCTTTCATCTCAACAATACTTCCTTAACATTAACAGATCTGAGGTGAAGCCCCCCCAACAAAAGCCCAAAGAAAACAACAAGTCCATTTCCTTGGCCATCAGCTGCCACTTATAATAGAGTTCACATTATTAATAAGTTTGTGCGATAGGAACAAACAACTCCAAATGCAAAATTCCTGATGCCAAGTTTCATGGAAAATGTGCAGCACAGCATTAAGGAAGGGCAAATTAAGGAAGCACACTATTAAGATGAAGAAAACAAGTGCAAAGATGTGGTTGCTCCTAAATGCACAATCAGTTGGTGACAAGGGTAATGAGGTCTTCATCTAGTGGCCACTCTTACGGAAACAACTCTGGCAGCAGTGGAACAGCACGTGGATCAGAGTGTGGAGCATCCACATGGCCCTGAGCACTGTGCCTGAAATTCTGAGTGCAGTTGTTTTCAGGAAATGGATGTTCGGTGGCTCCTAAAGATCAGCTGCCAAAAATGTAGAGGAAACTTGGCACCAAAACTCCAAAGTATTAGGAAAACAGGGTCAGATTTCCCACCTGTCCTTGAAGGGTCCCGGTGGCAGCATTCTCCTTAGACCTACCTGTACATTTCTCCATTTCTCTTCTTGATGTCAACGGGAGTTCCCTGCATGTGGGGAAGAGCTGAATAGTACTGTCAAGATCTGCCGTGCAGATCTGAGGGAAGAATTTTTGTCCTTAAGTGTTGAAAATGTAATGATCTATTTGATAGTGAGAAAAAAAAGACAGAAACAGTATGAAGATTTTTAAAAGAAAACACACACGCACACACAATCCAAGCAGCCTTTGAAGTCAACGGCTTTGAAATAAAAAGCAGCCACTTTACCAGCCACGTGAAACATATTCTGTTAATATTCTAGGTGTTGTATTTGGCCAAATTTTGCCATCAGAGACTTGAATATAACTGGAAGCAGAGATCATATCAGTGAGTCTCAGGATGCTATCAGTTGTTCTAAATGAAAGTAATGTGTAATAGCATGCCAAGAGATCTCACGAGGCTGTTTCAGAAGGAAAATATTTGGGAAGTCATCAGAGAATGACTTTATTCTCATTTGATTCTTTAGCATAAATCAATGTTGGGTTTTCCAAAAGGATTTAAGAATGATGAGGGACCAAACACAACTGTTCCTTACTGGAATTTGGCGGCCTTTCTATTCAGTCTCCTCTAAAAACTTCAGTCTGCACACAGTTTCCCACTGGTTATGTTGAGTTCTGCAGGTAAGGGCCACTAACACTGATTGCCTGCAAAAAGAAAATTACATCCCAGGAAAGAGGCAAGGCTTCAGTAGAATCACTAATCCCAAAATGGTGTAGAGACCACCTCATTTTAACCAATGTATTGAAATGTGGACACTAGTCTCCCTTTGTGGTAGATAAATTGCATTAACATGATTAAAAAAGCCCCCAAAAACTAAACTGAATCTCCTCTTGTAGTTAATATAGGGTCAAACTTCGTTAGTTTTTCACCTATTCATTTAGGGAGGTGGAAACTTTTCATCCTCTAAAATGGCAGATATCTATGTGTGCAAATTGAATCTCATATTTTGGCTCATCCTTATGGACAAGTGGGTAGGATTATTTTTTTTTTAAAATTGAGGGTTTCAGAAGAATGCTGTGGAAACGAGGTACACTTGCTAAAAATATGTCTACTTTGATGCTTTTGTTAATTATATCCCTCTGCCTGTGGGAGAGGTCTGGCTCACAGCAAGGAAAGGAAATAGAAATATTTCACAAAACTGTTAAGTACTTACACACAGACTATTTGTTAGGAAAACAGATACTTCCACATACACACATGTATCTTCCATTTGCAGAAATGGAGAGAGGCTGGGGAGAATGTAGAGAGAGGATCGATTCCTTTCTTGGTGATGTTTTCTTAAGTGCAACAATAACAGTTTATGGTGACAATTTTGGAGTAACACCTTTGCTGGCTGCTGTTGTGCCCCTTGGGAATTGGTTGTGGGGTGGAGTTCATGCTTCACAGTATTGGGAATTGAGTATACATTTTTTTTTTTTTTTTTTTTATTCTCCAGAATTCACATATCCTATATATACATATGAGGAGAATAGAGCTTATCAGCACCATTTTGTTTTGCTGAAAATGATGAATGTCATTCCATGGAGAGGACATGCTAGGATACTAATTCTTACTTTTTTTTTCTTTCTTTCTTTTCTCTCTCTTTTTTTTTTTTTTTTTCCTTTTTAAGCCAAAGCAAGATTTACGAGTGAACAGATTCACTTCCAAGATGAAACAGAAAAACATCTGCAAGATGAAAATTTACTTGCGTTATTAGTGCTATTCTTTCTGTGCTGATGAGTAGTAGAGATAATCCCATCCATTACAGACGTCCATAACTTTGCTAGCAGACATTCTAATTCCTTGAAGATGCCAGCACAGATCCTGCACCACTGCAACAATTTAAAATAAAAAGCAATAGAATAAAAATAGACAATGTACTTCAGGACAGCATTGAGCATAGTTCATAGATCATTACTGCCAGGGATTTGTTTTGATCTCATTTATGCTACCTTTACACAGACGTAATTAAAGGGATATAAGATTCCTTGAATTGAATGGATTCCAGTAGTGAGTATGGTTATATAAGAAAAAAAAGAAATTCTTTGTAGTGTGTAAACGTTTTTCAGCCTGGTGAAACCAATGATCCAATAACTCTTACTGATTTTTTTTCAGAGGGACTTTCCAATCATAAAATGCTTTTCCATCAATACTGAGATTTTTAAAAAATTTAGTTTGATAAAAAGAGGCTCAAATTTCACTAAGCACTCTGGTTTTACTTTGCTTCAATTCAATTTCTTCAGACCATTTCATCTTTAACTGTACAATTTGAAATATGTCTGTACAATTTAAAATATGTCTGCTTTCCTTATAACATTCTGACATGATCAAAGTGGAATGTTTTAAAGTGGCCATTTTGCAGTCTTAAAAACAAAACATTTTAAAAATGAAATTCCAATGTCACAGCTTTGGCCTTCGTCCCCATTCAAAGCAAAAACCACTCCTGTGCATCAGGGCTCCCTGCAGGACTGGGTGACTGTGTCTGTACTGCAAGCAAAGCCCCATCTGTGATTCTCAACAACTAAACTCCTGGTTGCTTTGAAAACAGGACTGGTATACTTTCAGGAGGAGGATTAAACAAAGTTAAAGCCATCAATAATATACAAGTTGTTTATAGACCAGAAACACCTTATATGTGTTTATTAACATCTCTTGGGAAAACGATCTACCATGCAATAGAATTACGGAATCATTAGGTTAGACAAGACCTTTATGCTCATGAAGTCCAACCACCATCCCATGCCCACCATGCCCACTGACCACATCCCTCATCTCCACAGCTCTTGAACACTTCCAGGGATGGTGACTCCACCACTGGTCAGCCTGTGCCAATACTGGCACTTGGCAAAGTACCATATTCTGCAGCAGCAGAAGAGTGCACTGAGCCTGCTGGCTAGTAAAAATGGAGAACACTGACTTCCAAGGGTAGGTCTACAAATGTACGAGAGGGGGATTTTGAAAAAGGCTGAAACAACAAAACCAAGCAGCATTGTTTCAGATCGGTGCAGTGAACTGTTGCTTAATGCTCAGCTATGTTTCCTTTACAGATGTTCTGATGAGGTCAGGGTAACATGTACATGTGAGTCATCTCCACATCATGCCTAAGAATATTTATTAGCATTGTGTATGTACCTAGGGACTTCATAAACAAAATGTCAGGTCATTTTTTTTGTAGAGATGGATACAAATATTATCATTTTAAGAAGTGTAAGAATGATATATACTTGGAAGCATTTTTCAGCCTCAAAACCAAGCTGACTTGGGACCTAAAAGAGAAATTTCATCATTTGTCCACAAGCAGACTCCATCATGGCACTGCAGTAGTCATCTATCATCAGAAATAAATGTTTTTTCCATTCCGTATAGCAAGAGGCCTTTTCAGTGTTCTCTAATCATTAATTGCCAAGCCTGGATGGAATGCATTTGGGCTCTCTACACCTCACAGTGTCCCACAGAGCCCTGGGCTAGCTGGGGAAGACTTCTTCCCACCTGCCTGGGCTGTGCCACTGCTGGTGGTGAGGCTGAGGAGACATCCACTTGGCTTTACTCTTGGGCAAAAGGACTCGAGATTTTCAAAGAGGTTAAGTGGATGTCTGGGCCCAACTCCAGCTGAAATTTGGGTGTCTGCCTCTCTGTGGCTTGTCTGAAAATCCCAGGCTAATACGTTTAGTGTTGTAGAAATATTCTGACTTCAAAAGAGCCCGATATGCAACCATAACCACTCAGGGGTTCTGATGCTGATAATGCAGTACTTAGAGGGGACTGTTCATGCTATCCAGGATGATAATACCAGAATTCACAAGAAAGAGCTGTGAGCCTCTAGCACTTACCAGCTGTAATACCGAACAGATTACACAGAAAAATCAGGCAAAAAAAAGTAATATGCTTTCACCTCACAGCAAGAAACGCTGAAGTTCAGGAAGAGGAAATGTGTATTAAGAGAGCAGGTTAAAAATCTACATTATCCCAGACTTTCATGAAATCAAAATGATAGGCACGATGCTAAGTTATTATAATGTATTTATTACCGGAATTGCTTTCATATTTAACTGATTTGGTCCATCTTGAGACCTGTTTTAAAATGCACCACCTTGTCCACCTTTCCATTTTCATATGAAAAACAGGAAAGCAAAAACTAATTTACTCAGGGAGACACACCGACTGTTTGCCCGTTTATCTCTTACAGACCACCCCTCAGTCCAATGTTGACAGTACATGATATTCCATTAATCTGCCTAATGAAAATTTAACCAGTGTTATAAACAAATAATTGGCTATTATCCTCTCAAAGATCCCGAATAAATTACTTCTGCTTATTTTTTTTTCCTCTTCTCTCTCTCTATCTTTCCCCCCCCCTCCTGCCCCCATGAAAAATCTGTCTCCTGATTGATGTTGAAAAAACCCCCTATGGCTGCCAGTGCTACCACTGAAATCTGGGATGGGCTTAAGCAGATGCTTGAGGAGTGGTCCTGCCTGCAGTTCCTCATGCATGATGCTTTTCGAATGGGACTTGGGCAGGGCAGGCTGGGGCTCTTCTCCCAGTCCATTTCCCTGTGGTTCTGCAGTGCCTCCAATTACATCCCCATTCCCTCTCTGAAGCCACACAGTCACATCTATTTCCTCACCTCTTGTGCTGGTCTCTCATTTTTCCTCTGGTGCGCACGCATCGTGGCAGGGTAGGGTGTTTTCCCTTTAACATCCAAACACTGTGAACTGTATCTTCGTTTAGAACAATTGAAGTGGAGAGGGATTTTAATGTAATGAATCATCCAAGCAGTTATTCAGTAAATGCTACAATGATCTGTCACTGGGCACGTGGTGCTGCCCGGAAAAGCGCTGGCTGCATTCCTCCTCCTTACAGGTAACAGCAGGATCCCAGCACCAGCATTGCCACAGCTTGGCATTGCCACGAGGCCCGGCGTCCTGTACAGCATCCCAGCATCCATGGACACATCACAGCATCTCCTCCATCCTCACTGAGCAGTTGGGCAGTGCAAAACCTCTGTACAAGCCAAGGGGGTGCGCTGAGCTTCTGTTCTTCTGTTTACCATCAGGGAGATGTGAATTATAAACAGTTTTCACAGTAACATGTAAAAGCTTTTTTTTTTTTTTGCCAAATAGTTCTTTGCAGGTTGCAAGGCACCCCTTCACAAAAAAGAAAGGAGCTGTTCTTTAACCATTTGTGAGAGCTAAAGCAGAGCTGAGTGAGAAAAACACATCCTGTGTTTTTCAGGATGTATCCAAAACACTTTGCACAGATCCTTGCCTCTCTTTTGGGCTGTTCTTCCTTGCTAAACCACCTCAGCATTCACAGACACTTTAGTACAGAGCTGAATAATTAATTTTTTTTTAATTTTCCACCCGATAGGTGTACAGGCAGGAAAAAAAAAAAAAAGTCTAAATAAAAACGTTCCCAATATTTGGCAAACCTAAATAATTAATTTCAGTTTGGAGATTCTTTTGTTTCTTTACTTTTAATAAAAAAAAAGACGTTGGCTTCCTAGGAGAACTTGGTGCCATTCATAAATCCAGCAAGGAGGAGGAGGAGAAGTGGTTACACAGACCCTCTGCAGCAGGCCAAGTGTTGGAGCCCAGCTTTCTGGAAGTTATTGCCACCATGGTAAGAAGAGCAGCAACTCTCTAAGCAAGAAGGCGCTCCTTCTCAACCTACTTTGGTTTACAGCCTCTTCTGCTGTCTTTTCATATAGCCAGGCCTTAAAGTCTGTGCGTGTTTCATCAACCCTGTTGTGGAACTTTGTTGTCAGCTTGCCAGCTGTGAAAATGCATTCACCAGAACTGGTGTGGAAAGAGGAATTGCTTCTTTCTAAACCTTGAGGAAAACTCGTTGGAGGAGGAGAGCTGTTCTTACTGCTTATTTGTTTGTTGATTTGGGTTTTCCATCTGTGTCTTTCCACAGCCACGTTGGGCTGTCCCCAGAATGGGCAGGAAAACTGGGACCCAGCCTGGGACCCCAGCATTCCCATTTCGAGCAGGAAAATGAGAGGAACCTAGCCCTGCATTTATCTGAAAGTGCTCAAATTAAGAGTAGAAATAAGTTTTCTACCATAATGACAAATTAATTCTTCCTTTCATAATTTTATTAAAATAAGCATCTTCTATCTTTTAACTAGACCTGACATATGCTTACATAGATACAACACACCATGTAACCTAATCTGCGAGCAATCTTGAAGCAATTAACTCCTTCTAATCTTTAGCTAACAAAGCCCACCGTGCAAAAGGTCCCCAGAGAATGGCACTCCAAAGGCCGCCCTAAGCTCCCTCCACTATTCCTCTATTATTCGGTGTGCAGGAGCTCATTGGAGTGCTCGGAGAGCAGGGATTCGTTTGAAACAACAAAGATGAATCATCACAGATCATAAGATCTTCATTAACTCCTTATTTCTCTACTAATTAACACAAAAGGAATGACTTGAATGGTTGACAGGCAGCGAATGACCCACAGCTCAGTGGTTAATAGGATGCAAATGATGCCTAATGAGGGTCTCTAGCTGCTGTCTGGGCATCTGGCCTACTATTTTTGTTGGGGATTCAGAATGGGCTTGAGATGAAAACAGTTCACCCAATAACATCAGCTGCAGCTGAGTTCTTACTGAAGTTTATGGATTTATGAGTCCAACGTGCATGAGAATTAGCTTAAACCACTCATCAACAGGTTTGCATCCACACAATGCAACTCCCAAATGAGAAGTCTGTCCACAAGGCACAGCAGCCACAATTCAGTATCTTAAAGGTTGGGTTTTTTTTCTTGCATACTGAAAGTAGTTACCCTATAAATTTTTAAGAAAAGGTACACAAAGCAAAAAAACACCGATGCAGGCCTTTACAACAATTCTTTCAACTCTGTGTCCCCTTTTGGATACAAAACAAACCTGGGTGCTCTATCTGTTCTCCAGAAGCTGTTTCCAGCTGAGGCTTTAAACCCATCACGGTTAATTAGCAGGCTGCCATGATGAGACAGTGTGTCGGCACCTCTAGGAGCCCCTCACCCACTCCTGGAATCTTTCTGAGCAGTTTCAAGTTGAACTTTGGATTCAGCCCCTTCCTATTCCCAGCCCCTCACCCTGCTCCTGGCAGCACCCCCACACCACCAGCACTGCTCCACTGATGCTGCAGGGCTGGGAAATGGCGACAGAACAAGGGAGTGCTCCTATCTCTGAAGATTCTTGTACAAATTTGGTTTATCTTTTCTTCTTTCTGCAGTAAAACCAAGAAACAGGCTTGCTATTGAGTTGCTATTATTTGAAATTCTGCCTTTCATTCTCCTAGCCAAGCGCTGAGCATGACTGGGAAGTGAAATAGATCTGAAGGACTTGAAATGAGAAGTGAAATCTATTTTCATTATGTAGGTGGATTAATACGTAAAAAATAAATGGAGTTCCTTATTGAAAAATATAGAATTGGAATGCAGTGATTTTCTCCCCAAACTACAAGTTGTTGTACTCAAAGGCAAACATTGAGTATGTTCTTGGGTCCCGGTTTTGAAACATAATAGTTTCCACTTTGTTTTGTTCAAAGACATTTGAACAGAAAATGCCTTTTCTTTGCTGTAAGCTGTATGGAATAAAGAGGAAAAATCCTATACACACTCCCTGCTTTACCTACAAGCTGTCACTGCACATCGCTTACGTTTCCTATTACTGTCACCGAGCATCCAGGAAGTGTCAGCCTAAGACCATTCAGCCATACATCATCCCACCCCACTGGATGCCTTCCATGTGGAGCTGAGAAGCAGAGTGTGCAAGTACTGCTGTGCTATAGGCATGCAGAAGCATCACCTTTGCTGGACATGGGCTGCTCATCCCGAGGCACTTAAAGGATTAACGAAATGAAATTGTTTTTGGACTTGCTGCACTCTTGCTTATCTTTTAAATCCATAATGTCCCACAGAAGGCAAAATGTAGTAATTTTAGTCAGCAGCCTCTCATTAATTTTCTACCTTTGGGGGAACATACATTTACAGAAAGAGGGGCTGTGTGGAAGCTGAGCTCATCACATCGCTTTGCACTTGAAGAGCTGAGCATGGCACAGAGGAGACAGAGGTGTAACATGTCTCAAATGAAAGCTTTCTCATGTGTGTCTGCAGACATACCTACCTTCATACATATATATTTTATATATATATATATGTATTTATACACACATATATACAAACCTATAGAGTCATCAGTTTTGAAGATAATCTTTTAGGTTAAGTATTTTCCCACATTAAACTGATAATTATCCCCTCCTTTTCTTTCTCTGTCCCCAGACACCAAACAAGCTGGATTTTTGCTTCATGTATTATTTATGGCGTGGAATTAATATGCAGATTCACAAAAACTTAAAAACTCATAATTATTCATAAAGGGCTTTAAGGTTATTTAGTACATATTTATGAAACTTTATGTTTGCTAGGAACTGTGTTTGAAAGTGCTATGGAAGGGTGTTGACTGAGGTTAATTACTAGCATGGAGAGTAATCTGAAAATGATCAAACTCTTTGAATGAAAATATTTGTCAGTATTTCTGATCTATATTTAAGTGAAGTAATGGACATCAATAGCCTCGCAAATATATTCAGAAATGGCTCTGCAAGAAAGGAGATTTGCATATCTAATGCAAACAACCAATGAGGAAAAATGTCTAGTTAGACACCTTTGATCGCTCAGCAAATGTAATAAATGATAGAGATTTATCCTGCGTGTTGTCCATCCATGTTATGTTGAGTTCTGTTCTTATACAAACACGCTCTCATCTAGAAAATATTAGCACTGATTTAAGGTAGCCAGAATCCTCCCCTCTTTTCTGGAATAGGGCTCAGAAATTAGGTGTGAGCTGTTTGTGATAGCCCAGGTTTCTGCAGAAGTTACTTAGGGTAAGTACAGGCTGTATGTAAATAATACATTATATTGGTTTTATATTTACATAAATCTTTCAATCTTATGCATAATTGACTTTCTTTCTAATCCATTGTGTGCAAAGGTTGAAAACCTATAAAATATGCCATGGGTTACGCTGTGGCAAACAAGCAGCACTGGCAGCAATTGAGGAAGGCAGAAAGCACACAAAATATAATTACAGCTCTGTTCTTACCAAGAGGCATAAATATGCTTAAGTTTGTGACCTTGACAGGTCCTGTGACACGTGCATGTGAGCAGTGGTCAGCAGTAGTAGTCGTATCTCAGCACAGGACACCTCTGGAGTGGCTCTAGAGACCGTTCATGTTCATCCTTTGGTGTTTGAAGGCATAGGCTGTGTCACCAATTGCTGATGCTGTGTCCCTTCGGTGGTCTTTGGCAAGACTCTGCTTGGCATTCGGAGCTTCACTTTCCCTTCCCTCCTCTACAGGTGGGTTTGACTGGTTCATTCTCTGCAGCACAGTGGATCTAAATACCATGAGGCAAATGTGTGACATCTGCCACCGCTGGCGTGAAAGATTCACCTTGTTTCTCAACAGTTAAACTGGAAAGATCAAATATTAGCATGACAAGAGTTGTATTTCTGCTGTTAAGGGAGATTGTTAAAAAAAAAGTGGCACTGCTGCAGGGACCAGTTTGGGCATCCTTGGATTCCTCAGCTGCATCTCTAGGGGCACGTGGGAGCCTTGAGTCCATTGGTATCTTTGCAGCTTCTCCCTGGCTCTGCCTCCTGGGGGCCAGCTCTGTATCTCGGTTCCATTCTGGGCTAAAATCACATAGTACAAGTCAAATAACGAAGCCTGGGTCTCGCTGTTCTGTCCCAGCCCTATTCTCATCTCTGGAGCACAGCTATCGGGATGGGTCCAGGAGGGCAGGGGGACAGCTGAGCCCTCAGCAACACAGGGACCATCAGACAGTCTCTTTCTCACGCTCGTCATGGAGGAGCAGTCCTTGCCAAAGATATTTCGAAATAAATGGAACAATAATATAGCCATAATAGTTGCCCTAAGTGCAATGACTATAGCCTGGATAGATTTGTAATCTCTTTTAATAAATACATTAAATTATTTGAAATAATGTCCTATTTGCCAACAGCTTATTCCATAAATATATATGGAATATAAAATAGGAGAGATTCCCTGACATAATTAAAATTGTACAGCCAAGTAGGAGGCAGGGAATAGTGTTATCTTTTCAGCTGCAAACTATTTTACAGAAATATTTCTCGCACACAAACCCTCTATTTACCTTTAGGGACAGAATAATTGCATATTGAAAGCAGTGCAGCTCCGAGGCGGGGGGGCTGCTGTCTCCACCTCCCACCCCTTCCCACAGCCAGAGCCTACTCTGTCAGACCATGGCCCCCTCTGCAGTGCCACCAACGTGGAGAAAATCGCACGTGCTACAGTAGGATTGATTTACCTTGGAGCAAATAAATTGTTCCTTTGCCATGATGGAGAGTTGGCATTGGGTGCACACAATTCTGAGGTGCTGAGTGCCAATGCTGAAGGTTTACAGGATGGAGCTGGGGATGGGTTGCTTGTGTTTATCGTCTCCAGAAGTTCCAGTGCTGAGCAGGAATGTCTCTTTCCCCGGAGGAAGAGGATGGAGGTTACAGCAGTGGGTTTTATCCTCTGTGCAGACTGGTGTTAGGCAGGATGATGTACGTTTTGTTCAAATGTCCTAATGTCATTGTCCCAAAGGATTAACTCTGCATCACTGAACCCATGAATAATGCAGTAGGTTATTGATTGGATTCATCCTTAACTTTTAATGCATTGGTTTTTGGAGCATTGGAGATTTATACATGGGACAGCACACCAAAGAATGTAAATGACAAGTTATAGTGCCTTATACTGAATGTTACATCATCCTGTATATAGAAGCCTATTTATAACAGAGACTTTTTACTGTCCCATAGCAAATTCATTTGAAGTAATGATCTCCTTGCACTATAAACCGATATGTCAGGCAGTTCTGATCCAGCTGCCCAGCTGCAGACCTTTGAGTACCCACTGACATACAAGGCACCATACCAATCTACTGCCTATGTGCACTAATGGGAAATTAGCACAAAGCAGCCAATGTGCTGTAAGCTCACATCACTGCTGCGTGCTGACTTCCTTGCAGAAGCCTTTGCAGGATGAAAACAGGAGGTTAGGAGGGAGGTACAATGGCACAGGCAGGAGGAACAACAGTGTGCATATAGTGTAAGTGATAGCCGGGGAGAAGAGAAGCCAATGCAAATCTTTGTTCACTTTGCTAAAGAGGTCACTTGTGGGGCTTTCTCCGAAGAGGCTCGGTTTTGTTTTCAGCTGGTGTTCATGGCTGTGCGGTAGCTGCAAGGCAACGTGATTCCTTAGGGCTTGTGGGCATCTGAAAAAGGAAAACAAACAAGGCAGTGGCATCTTGTTGTGCCCCCTCCCTGTGTGACTCAGCTGGTCCCAGCTGGCATCGCCTATCCCCTTCCCTCAACAGAGCACTGAGGACCTAATGCCAAACTGATAACTTCATTCTCTGCAGCAGAACTTGTAGCAAATGGGCTCTAAACGCCTCTTATTTACAGTTCGTAGAATAGGGAAAGTAAGTTGAAAGGAACCCTCAAAAGTCATCTCATCCAACTGCCAGGTCACTTCAGGACTAACGTCTATGCATAAAATACGCTGTACTAGATTCTCTCATTACCTTCAGTGTGCTTTGGATCTGGTCCGTCTTGCAAATATATTGCAATGTATTTCACCTTAATAAATATATAAATCTATTAATCACATGATGTACAGTTTCACAGAATCACAGAATGGCCAGGGTTGGAAGGGACCTCAAGGATCACGAATCTCCAACCCCCCTGCCACATGCAAGGCCACCAATCTCCACATTTAATACTAGACCAGGCTGCCCAGGGCTCCATCCAACCTGGCCTTGAACACTTCCAGGGATGGGGCATCCACAACCCCTCCGGGCAGCCTGTTCCAGCAAATATTTACAGTTTGGGGAACTGTAAATATATAATCCCAGTCATACAACTCTTCAGAGCAAACACCATGCCATAACTTGCCAGCAGACAGAAAAAAAATCTGTGGGTACCTACAGCATACAGGACAACAATGTTAATTACAGAACTGCATAACATAAAAACACTTCAGTCTTTACAGGAAATAGTTATTGTATTTCATGTATTACACTATAGTTTAAAAAACATTGCCTGAAGTCACATTAGAGAGAGACAGAAATGAAATCACATTTAAATATTGAATTTGAAGACATGGCTAAATAACCAAAATGGCTATTTGTCATCCAGTACAAAGTCTTGAATCTCAATTGCAAAGCTCATTATTATTTGCTAGGAAGAACTTTTGAGATACAGCAAGTCCTTGATGTTTCTTATTCCCAGATTTAATGGGGGGTGGAGCTGGTCCTGTTTCCCTCCACCTCAGTTAGGTATCATTTTACATCCTGTTGTGCCTATTAGTTGGGCTTCTGCTGTAAGTATGAGCGTCCTCAACCTCTGCTGTCTTCCACCATTGTGGTCAGAGAAGCAAGATCAGTGCCTTATTATGGAGCTGATCCAGCAATCAGCTGATGTCAGTGGAGAGGCACCCACTGATTTCAGCAGAGTTCGGATTCCCCCCACATTACAGGCACGTTGGGTTGCATTCTGCACACATGTGAATCTCAAGCCTGTATGTTATTAGATAAGGTCTGCTTTCAGTGCACTGCCAGATGCACTGCTCTCTTCTCCCCTCCGTGTACTCAGCAGATAAAAGATCCAACTGCAAAGAGCTGCTCACTTCAGAACTCAAGTCTGAACTTCATCAAACGCAACAGTTCACTGTGGGGGCTGAGTTTGGGATCCTGCTGCATATAGGAAGCAGCTGGGAAGTTTGGATTTGTGTCTCAAATTCATCAGAACACAATGGGTCCTGACATGAAGGCCATTTGCAGCATGGGCTGCTTAGTAGCAAAATCTGCCATTTCTTCAAAGCAGAATAATTTGTAGGTGCTCTGCTATTCTCACACCTATTATGCTCATAGCTAATCTGAGAAGCGGAGAATTCAGCTGAAGATCTCTTTGTGGCTTCAGAGCAAAATCAAAGCTCTGTGTCAGTTCCCCAGGAGCTGAGCCCTATCCCACAGCCCCCAGCTTTTATTCCTCATTCAGCCTGTGACACGTGAAGCAAAACACAGGCAAAAGCAGCATGAGGCACACCGGGCAGAGCATCACTCTGCCTGACCTGAGTTGTCTGATGAGACAGTCACAAAGGCACTTTAACCTTTGGTCCCTTTAAGGAAGTACATTTTTGCTATTCTGACACAGAAGCAAGCATAAGCTCTGAAATTAATCATATATACACCAAATGTGACACTGTCCACGTGAGAAGTGTGGTCAGTCTTTGAACTCATAACAGAGAACGGAGTGTTAAAACAACAGAGGCACTCATAGCAGCTTGGGAACTCCAGCATAATTTAGTCTGAAGTTATTCACAAACATTATCAATATTTCTGAGTTTACACTCGCACCTTTGACTGTTGACATAAAGCATCTAGTCTGGTTCATGCTACTGGTAATGTTTACACTTTGGAATCTATTATGCATAGAAAAATTAGGGATTATCTTTGACCTCGGTCCTACATATTTTTATGCAAAACTAAATAATAGGGTTATTTATTCATTTAATCAATTCCACATATTTGCCATAAGCAGGCCTGCTTTCTTCTGAGGTCAGGATCAACATTGTACCGTACTTCTGGGAGGACGTATGGCTTGAGTATTAACACAGCCATCCCATGCTCTCATATCTTTTCTCAGGTTAGGAGCAGTGTATGGGTTAATCATCCCATGGCCACATCAAAAGGAAAGTCATTTCTGGGGTAGTCTAGACATGTTTAACTTTTAAATGGGGAGGACTGCATATTTGTTAGGAAGGAAAAAGGAAAACCACAACATGTTCTACACTTGAACATAAAGAAAGGATTTTAGGCACAAACGTGCCTGCAGGACCTCTTGCAGACAGCTGTAGGCTCCCTCTGACCACCAGTGCTCTGTGGCAAAAGCTACATAGAAGGTAACTATCACGTTGTAACTGCCAGGAGTGCAGGAGCAAGATGCAAGAGATCATCCTGACATATTTCAGAGCCCACAGTTTTAACCCTCATGCCCTCTGTTGTGCCATATGGTAGCATACCTACCCAGTACTGTCTCAGTTTACATTAAAGATCTTTGCAGAGCTAAAATTCTGCTTTTCCATGCACTTACATCTTCCCAAGCTGCACCCTACTACCACATTAATAGACCTGTTTATTTCAATGATATCTGCTTCAGAGGATGTCACCAGTAGCTTTAAAAATTAATGATTGCTAATGACCTGCAGTCCAAGAATCAGAAGCCTAGAGAACTTCATGAATATCCCAGGATAATGAATTAATTCTCTTTTTCACAATCTGTTTGGCACTGCTGGCAAAAGAGAAATGGAAAGGCAAAGACTGTTGAATACATTTATCCACTTAAATCTATCAGTAAGTGGCTTTAAGGAAAGGGAAAGCGTATTATTTCCTCTTAGATGAATAAGAGTAGGTTTGGTTTGACAAGAAGAGATGTCCTTTCTAATGAGGGATAGTGATCCTAGAAGTTAGTGCACTTACAACTTTGAATATCATACTAGGAGAAAAAAAAAATATCATTCATTCAATTCAGGCAAGTGAAGACTAACCAATGTAATTTACTGCACCTAAAAGTCATGCTGATGTTAGCATCTTAATCAAAAAAGCCATAATTTTGCTGTTAGCAAACGCATGAGTGAAAAAGCATTATGGCAGAGTGTGGGGGGAGGGACAGTTAACATAATGGATACCTGCCACAAGCAACTGGGACCCTGTGAGGATCATCAACATTTAATGGCTGCAGTAACTGTACCCTCTGTCAGCTGATGGAGACTATAGGAGCAGATGGAGCAAATGCTAACAAACACTGCGTACCGAGCGTAACAGGAGACCTGAGAGTTCATCGGGATTACGCTGTGGTTACACTAATTGCCAGGGTACCTGGAAGCTTTAACAAGCATGTTTTTTGCCCCTTTTCTCTTTTGACTAGCAGTTATACTATTTGTTTGGGTTTGAACACCTCCTCTTTTGATATGGAGGTAAGAGCACTCTTGCGGCCAACATCTGCACAACAGAAGGTCCCTTCATTCCTCCTTGGTGGGAGCTACATGTCAGCTCTGAGGCTCCTCTGCAGAGGTTGTAGAGCAGAAGTGAAAGGTAAGGTGTAAAAAAAGTCTTCAAATATGCATTTAGCAATGAACACGCTAGACTGGAGATTGTCTGAAGGAACTGGGAAACGTGGCTCGTCCAGAAAGAGAGAAGCCATAACCCTTAACAGAACCATTGTGCAAGTTTCCTGGTCATTGAGCTTCATTTAAAACAAAATGTCTCTTTTGATGGGGAAATCTTAGATTAAATTAAATTAAAGCTGTTCTACATTTTCTACCAATACGTTGCAGGTGGATACCGATTCCTACATACTGGAGATGCTCCCCTGAGGTCTGCAGGACAGTCACAGGCTGTTGTGTAGCAGAACAAATGCTGACAGCAAAATTACAGGAGGTGATGGAATAGCACAGAGGGGAGGGAGGGGAGAGCTCTGCTCCTTGCCATTTGTCCCCTGTGGCTACTCCAGAAACAAAGCAAAGAGCAGGTGCAAGAACCACGTCACAGTCCAAAGGCATTGTCCATAGTTACACACTTCTCAACCATCAGAAGAGGAAGTCTGAAAATCAGAATGGACTCAAGGGAAAAATAAAATAGAAATTTCAAGGAAAATATATCTCTCCTAGGCTGGGTAACTGATGCAGATGGATAGTCACCAATAAAATCTATCGCTATGTAATAGGGAAGTTTCAACTTATAGCTTCGAAGACTGAATGTTGTATTTCTTCTTCTCCTGGTCTCTGCTAGAAGATTCAGTTTTTCACCCTGCAAAGACTGGATTGTGTTTATCAGAAGAGAAAGGCTCTAGGTCTCAATGTGAGCAGTCAAACTTCTAAATGTAACTTTGTTTTTAACTAAGGAGAAAATAAAGCTGGGCTGGTAATGAAGTGAAAATAAAACCCAACATTTAGTTTAGAGAGTCACCATCTGTAAAAACAGGTAATTCCATGATGTTAAGTCCTTGGAGGGTTATTCAAAATAATGGAGTCTCAATCCATTTTTCAGATTAGGAATTTAGGAACAGGTTCCACTTTTTCTGTCTGCTCACACAGTCCACGAAATGATTTGTGCGTGCATGATTCATCAAACAAATATTCCAGTGCTTTTACAATAACAAGTAGACTACAGCAATGGATGTACCTCTACCAGTCAGACCAGCACATGACACTCGTGTTTACTAGAGCATGCTGTATGAGACAAATTCTGTCTTTTACAAAAAACAGCAAACCTAAGTGGCATTTTTGGAGTTACCTTTCCATGCTAAATTAGCCAAAGTTAATGAATGTATTTCCATTGATGCACAGTAAGATTTTTTAAAACACCCAGGAGTCTTCAGACTGATATGATATTATGCTTGTTCTGGTTTTAATATTATTGTTTCTGTCTCATTCTAGGTTACTCTCCAGTGTTTATTATTAATTCAAATTCTCACTATTAAAGAGAAGATATTATCCATATGGTTGACGTGCTGCTCTGTATGTTCATAAGTTCTCCAACGTTTTGATTAACACTGACAGAAAACCCTTTGAAAACATATGGCCCTATATACATCCTGTCATTTCAAATAATAGGATACATTCTTCAGTGCATTTTCTTAAGAGGATGAATTCAGTCATATTTTAGAAACATGCTAATACTTTGCTAATTAGTGCTTTGAGGTCAGGGGAAAAGAAAAGACTGAAGGAAAATAAACTTTTCCTTGAGCAGACACCATGAGCACTGTAGATAATTTGTGCAATAGAAAAACGTGATATCTATGAGTAATGGTCTCTATATACAGCCAGATTTCTTAAACCAATTAGCTTCTGGCATATTCCTGAAGATATTCTTGCTCTATTTGATATGCCAGACCCTTCCAGCTTTAGCATGAAGACTGATTTCGATGCTCGTTTCACTGATTAGGTCAGTATTTTGTTTCTGGTCTTGAATTCCTGTATTTATACAAATTCTTTCCCTTTTCTAACACCTTTGGGAAATGCCAGGATCCCAGCACTCTTCTCCCTCACACAGGCTGATCTGACACCAAACCTAGTGGAGCTATTTCTGCCCTAAATTCACATTGGCTTATGTAGTAATCTGCCACTTTTACAAGTTAGAATTTGTCACCAAAGATCATTTCCACCTTTTCTGCTCTGTTGGGCACTCAGTCCATTGTTTGCACTACAACTGTGGAAGCTCTCACCTCCATGCTTTCTTTTAACCACCTCTTTCCTCACATAGCTGCTTTTGCTACCATTATCACTCTAGCTCCTCATTAGTTCACAGAGAAGCTGCTCAGACACAGATTCTTTAGTACAAAAATTGAGAATGTGACTGTGGAAGTATAAGTCACTCAATCTAAATGCATAATAACCAGAATATTTTTAAGAGGCTACATCAATATGGACCTTTGTAGAGCTGAACATTTTCATATAACATACATGTTCAAAATACACTCAAGTTCTTTCTCCTGAAAGACATTCTTAATGCTGATAGATGCATAATGTTGAAATTGCAAAATTGCTCTCATAATGATTTCAGGTAGCACCATTTTCTGTTTTTTACTTTCTCCCTCTCTTCTATGAAGAAAACCCAAAGATGTACAACCTGATTCTGAAAGAAATTCAAAAAGAACTAGATATATATATTTTTTTCTTTTTCATCTTCTCCCCCTCCATTTGCTCCTGTTCTTTTTCCCTTGAGAAAAGTCCTGTCTGGACTACATCAGTGAAATATTTCTAGGCAAAAAGCCATTAGTCCTTACAAAACTCCATATCTGAATATTATTATAGATAAGTTTCTCCAAGTCCATCAAATTTCTCTTTTCTTAACTCCTCTCAAAGAGAGTATCAAGTAAAATTCTTGGTCTGTAGGGAGGCAGGAGAAGCCCAGTGCATCTGAGAGGCATGGAAAGTTGCAGGATGAGGTTATTGACACTCCCACTCCATGCAGAGCTTGTCTCTGGAAGGACCATCAAGACAAAGGGAATAATAATAAGATAATAATAATAAGAAGAAGATAATAATAATAACATAATAATAAATAAGATTCAAAATATGCATACATTCCATTGCAGTTGTAAAGCATGTTTTTTTTTTTTACTTTTCCTTATTCTATAATGCACGTGAATAACATCTGTGTGAACAAAGACACCCAACCAAGCACCTTTCAGAAACTGGAACATCATCTTGCATATGTAGTATTCTTTTGGGAAGGTAATGGGAAAATGAATGAAACATTTCTAATAGAGGTTAGCAGTGTGCTTCAGAGCTCATCTGAAACAAACAGGAAGGCAACATCACAACAAGATTAGTACAAGAACAAGGTCAGAATGCCCCAGCACTGATGGAAAATCACAATTCAAACAATCAGAAGCATATTGATGCTCATGTTGCCAAAATTCTGTGTGCCTTATGGTGGAAAACTTTCGCCCTCCTCAGCTGATACATTGAAAAGCATAACAAATTTTGTTTCCTTGTGGTCAAGTCAGATAAAATACGATCTTTTACACTTTGCTTTACGACAATACTTTGTGCTCACCTTTTCAGAACTGCCCAAGATCCCTGCCTTGCTTTCTCTGAACCTGAGAGACTGAGTGCCGTCACACCAGCGACGTACAACAGCCTTCCACGTTGCTACTCACTGCTAACAAAACTGTGCCTGTGCTATGCTGTTTATCTCATGATACTCCTTAAATTACAATACTGTGATTTTACTTTTTAGCTTTGGTTTTACATTATTTAAACTCCTGCACATGATACTGAAAACTTGAAGACTGTTATCAGTTTAGGAAAAGGGTATTAAATGGAAGAGATTAAGCTTTTGGCCTGAGTCCAGCAAGCACTTAAATGCTTGAGTAACTTTACTCCCATGAGTAGTGTCTTTGAAGCCAATGGGACCAGTCATGCACGGAGGAGCAATGCTTGTACAGACATTGGTGGGAGCTGGCAGTGCTGCACGAGGTTCAGAATGGGGGCCTGTGCTTAGTTACGTGTGCATGCCCAAATTCATAACTCAGGAACGTACTACACATGCTCACTACACTTTTTCTAACTATCACAACTTTATTGCTACATTTTCTCTTCCAAGTCTAGGAGACGTTCCTGTTTTTTTGTTTTTTTTTTTTCTTTCTTACCTGTATGCCAGATTTAGAGAATCAGGATGCAGTTTTTTGGCGTTAAATAAATAAATAATAAAAAATAATGTTTCAAAAACACAAGAATACTTATTTCATTATAAGAAGTGGGTCCTGGAAATGCCTAGCCCAGTTTTCTTCAGACTATCAGAAAAAGGGAAATGATCCTAAAAAGTGAGCTGAAACGACTGTCCTTCCCCCACAGAAGCATCACCAGCTTTTCTACACCCTCGTCTTTCCTGTCACAGAATTAGCTAATGTTTCCACCATTTACATCTAATGTGAAAGACACTATTAATCTCTGCACAAACTTATCAGAGGAAAATAAGACCACGAGATATCTGAACTAAAACGTCTGAGGCCTGATCTAATTCAGCGTAACGTACTGTAAGCAGAAAAAACCCTACTACCAATGCACATGGTAGCAATGATGAGAAAGGTCACGCAGACATCTAAAATCTTACTGTTCTCCCCCTGGGGACTCGTGGAAAACTTCCTGCTTAGAACTTATCATCTTATGCAATAGGGCATCATCTACAGCTCACGCCGTTGGGGCTTTGCAGAGTTAAACAGGAAAAAGTGGTAGGTTGGCCCTATCGTAGTGTCTCTCTCGCAGTGCAGTAATACATTGCAGTGCAGTTTATTTGTTTTGTTTCTTGTTTTTAAATCCGCTTGTAAAGTTGCCTAGTTAATTCCTATAGAAACTTGCTAAAAAGGAAACTCTATTTGCACAGACCGCTAAGCAGATTTTCCTTTGCCAATATATATTTGCAAGATGGAGTGGTCTTATATCTAGCTGGCTAGAATAAGGAGAAGAAAAAACAAAATGCCTACAAAACTTATTTCTGAGGATGATCAAGCTCCCTGCTATGGATCGCAGAGCCTAATTGGCCAGATATTTGTTTCCTAGCTATTAATGCCTGCTGAATGTTTTAAGCCCATAGTAATTCAATATTCAGGCCAAGTCTAAAATAAACCTTTTACTTTTTTTTTCCCCTTCTGATTATTTTCATTAAAGATATTTTTGTCTTCAATCTTTCATTTCAATCTTGGCCTTTCAAAAGGCCATCTTCAACTTTAAAAGCAGTCTTAATTACTAGACAGTTTGTCTCCTACTTGGCAACATAATACAAGATGTGGAAACTGAATGCAGGGTCCAATAAACTCATAGCACTGTCCTGGAGAGGCAATAGGGTGCTGTATGCAGTTAGAAGGAGGAAACAATTAGTATTATGGCCCATTAACAGATTATCACTCCCAGTCCTTCAGGTGTAAAAGTGCTAGCACAAATTGTCAAACTGGTGACTAAGGACAGAAATGTACTGACTAGTTTTCAAACAGAAACCAACAGATTTAGTGCTTCACTCTGATAAAGTTCATAGGATTTTGAAGGATTTTGGTTTTGTTTGAATAACTCTGGGGTGAATGAGCTGCATACCTCTATCTGCATCTTTAGAGCAACTCTGCCTTTAGGAGGGGAGCGGGGAGGGATCCTTTTCATTAGCTCTTGTGATAAAACGAAGGAATGTAAAACAATGTAATTCTGTCATTGGGGAATAACATAAAACCATTACCACAATTTGAGTCCTACGGTAAGCTTTAAAAAGATCCGTGGAACAGCAGTTTTAGGTGTTATGGACCAGGTCCTATTTGTAGAATGATTACACGATTTCATCATCAAGGAAAAAAAATCCTGAAGATGAATCATTTCAAGGAAAACGGAGGATGGGGGATTTAAAAAAACAAAACAAAGCAATATAGATGGAAAGAAAACCTATAAGCGAGGAAGAACTGAAAGCAGCGGATGTAAAAGCAGTAACATCTTCCTTCCCTCCTGAAATGCACTGATATTATAAATGGGATGGGGATGTAGCTCTGCTGTGTCACTGGCTTTTGTTCTCAGGTTGGATAATAGGAAGAGTGGCAATGCATTGGCAAGGGCTGCCCAGAGAAGTGGGGAAGTCACCATCCCTGGAGGTGCTCCAGAACTGCAGGGATCTGGCACTGTGGGCAGTGGGCTTGGTGGGGGTGGGCTGGGGTTGGACATGGTAATCTTAGTCATCTTTTCCAACCTTTCTATGTTTCTATATGTTTCTATGCCTTACTCTAGGAAGAAAAAGGCAGCTATCAGCAACCCAAGTAGAATTCCTTCTTTAACACAACTATTGAGCACATACCTCATTTGAGGGATGCCAGAACCCCATTGTGGCACAGACTTCTCAAAAGCACAAGGTCTTCCATGCCTGTAACACTCCTGGCTGTGAAACACCCCTAAAAATGTCACTGAAAACTTCTTCACTCCTCTTCCTGGTCCAGCTGGACAGTAGACTTTTTTTCTGTATCCACCTCCCTACGTAGGAAGAAGAAAATAAGGCATCAAATAATCAGCAAAGTCATCAGGTTGGATGTGCTATAGAGCAGAGGACAATGATTATACATATGCAGCTTTGCAGGAGAACTTTGCCTTGCTTCACAGTCTTAAGATATTTATTTTCTCAGCCTACAGGATGATGGAGAAGTACATACATTGCAATGTGAAGCCTAATCTGGGTGAGAAAAGCTCTCATCATTTCCCAAAAATATAGTGGAAATTGAAATGTATTGTCTTATTTCATTCTCTGAGTTTAGCTGGCTTTGGGGATTTCGTGGTGGATTTAAACAAAGCTTTTATACTGGATGTTCTGTTCTTTAGAACATTAAGGTGTGACGGCAGCCATAAGCTACCAGGGTTCATACCTTTATTTCCAAGGAACAACATAAGACATCAGCGCAGCGATGCAAAAAGAGCATTTATGTGCCAGGTTTTGTCAAGGACCTCATGTGCATGTCCTGTTTATGTACTGCTCATGGATTTTTTTCTGTATTCTTCATGACACTGCTCATGTAGCCAGGGAGGAGGCAGGGAGAAGGGTGAAGATCTGTCTACATGCTCTGCTCCAAGCATCTAATTTACTTTCTGCTTGGCAGTCGTGCTCTTTATCTGCTCACTGAGGAGCTGTGCTGCTCCAAAGGGCAGCTCAGAGCAGCTGTACCATGTCTCTGATGTCAACTGCCCTCTGACTGACAGCTGTCAAGTGGTTTGTCACTAACACCAGCATGTCAGAAACACGCCCCACATCATTCGTGGAACAGAAAGCGTTCTGGGAGAGCAGTTTTAATGATGGAGCAAAGATTTGATTTGGCTTCTATGTTATGACCATGATAGTGTTAATCCTATAAAAATATAAAACATCCAGAATTTCTCTCTAATAATTGTAAACATTGCTTCCTTTGTCAACTTTTTGATTTATTGGAACTTATTATAGAGCTAGACTTTATTGTATTTGCTTATGATACCACAGTAATCTTTTCCCAGGCTTTCACTTTATTTTGTTACATTTATCTAGCAAGCCAGATTCACACTCCCACAGTAACCATATGGAGAAAAGCCACAAAAGCTGTTAAGTACATTTAATTACTGTTTTGATGAGCTCATATTTTAATTATGTTTATTGATTCTGTGTGTGTTGAAATAGTTTTAGCATTTCAAGAAAAAAAAAAAACTCGAATCAATATACTATAATTACTGGGCATTTTGTAATTTTTCTGTGTAATTAAAACTTTCGTATAATATTTTTAACACTTTTTACTAATCCTTCAGCTGTGGTTGGCTGCATTTCTTTCTGTGTTTAGGTGAGCTTTAGTTTTCATTCTACCACAATGCAAAGCGAAGTTCGGGGCTAAACATCATTTCTATCAAATGCTTTCTTTCTTTAGACCTTCCTAGGAAACCCAACATGTGTATGGTCTTTACTAATATGGTGCTGCTGATGGCACAGTGACTGTGGAGCAGTTATGACAACATCCATTGGTTAGCACTGCAGCAATAGATGGGTGGTTAAGACAGCTAAGAAAGATGTCTTCTGGCATAACTACATTTCCCTGCCCTGTTTATTTACAGAAGCAGATATTCTATCTAAAATACTAAAACATATTTTTTGACTTCAAAAACATCCATTGGCTTGTATTCAGGTAGAAAAACATTTAAAACTGCTTTGCATCGTTGTATCTAATTTACGTTTGGATGGATTTGAGCTTTTTGATGATTGAAAATGCTAATGAAGATAGGAAGGCAGAGGGACATGATTCCCTAGTGTCATAAATATCAAGCCCTTTTTATTAGGAAACAGGACAACTTTTACGTCATGGTGAAAGAAAATGACTTTGGACACAAATTCTGCCTGAAAACAGATGCAACCACACATTTGGTAGCAGAGTGGTGGGAAGCCAAGTAGACTGCCAAACTGCAGTATATCATGATGAAGAAAAGCATTTTCCTCCATGGGTTATCCCTCATGAGAGAAATAAAAAGGATATCTGCATGTAAGTAAATTAGATGTAACTGATTTGTAAATCCCAGGCTGCTCTTGGTCTTACACACTGCATGCCAGCTGACCTAGATGGAAGAGCCTGGTATGCAGGTCCTGTGGATAGGAAGAGAAGTTAGCAATGACAGCAGCAGCACTTCTGCCAGAGGGACCTGAACAGAGATACCGACATCTCAAAGTTGTGACTGAGTTTTGAAATTTCACATTTTTTTATGCGATGAAAATTCCATCTCCAAAATTAACCTTGAAGTTAATAAACATAAAATTGTGAGCTTCAGACCTTTCCTTTTTTTTTTTTTTTCCCCCCTGCATTTTTCAGTAGCACTAAAATCAAGAAGTAGTGTCAAATCATTTGACCAACAACTCAGTTTTCATTTATTTGTACCCATGCAAAAAAAAAAAGGCTGGGGGGGGGGGGGAGAGAGAGAATGACAAAACAAAATGAAAAAATCCAGTCAAATGTTTGTGTTTAAACATGCAGAAGCATCATTTTCACTCTTTTCAGTATACTTTTGAGTCTCTGACAAAATACTCTGTGCTCCTGGCAGTCAAACTGCATTTGTTACACGGAGAGCTATTCTTAAAGCGTTGCACTCTTGGTTCTCAGTCCCAATCTTAAATTACCAATGAGAAAGTAATATCTTTTCTGTGGAACTCATCTTAACTTGACCTCAGGCATACAATGTTAGGAGGGCTGGAAACTAGGTGCTGGCTGAGAAAAGAGAAAGGACTTCATCTATTTTAGTACTGTATATTACCTGAGGGTCACGAGATTACTGTGAGAAGGGGCAGAATGCACGACTCTGACAACAAAAAGAGATATCATGAGCTGAAAGAGAATATTTATGGGAAAAAAAAACATGATAGCAACAAGTAGAACTACCTGAAAGAAAAGTAGGAGGAATAGATAGGAAGAACACAAAAACAACACGTAACTGTTTGGAATGAGATAGGATTAGAGGAGGTTTGAGTGTCATCTTGACCCCTAGAGAACAGGCAGTGGAAGAAGAGACAGCAGTGAAATAGTGTGGAGGCACAGAGAAGCAGAAGGCCCATTTGTTTCTTTTCAGAGCACTTACCATGAGGGTGAACCTTGGCTTTGGGCAGCTGTCCTTGCTATGGACCCACAGGAGTTACCAGGAGCCAGAGCTGCCAAATTTGCAGTGGTTTCCATTAGCACCATGAAAGAGGAGGTCTGTCCTGAGCATCTTGGTGTTTGTAAAGGGACATCAGATTCAGCATTCCCAAAAGTTGATGGGAACCATCTCCTCTGATATCAGCAATATTTACATCAACCTCTAATGTATTTTTAGACAGCCTCATTTGTGACATTCATGATTCGTTATTCATTAAGAGAAAAATATCAAGGATAATAGAAATGGCTGCTCTGCTCTTTGGTCACATACATAATAGTTATTTGAGCAGTGTGCTACTTACCCATTGGGCTGGTAGAACTCCTTCAAAATGCTTTCTGTCTAAGGAGCAAAGACTCACTTACAAACTCTGTAACAGCACATAATGTAACTGACAGATCAAAGTGGTTCCTGCAGATACGCTGCAACTCCAGGCTACCATGTAAATAATTTTCAAGAGAGCAGCCACGTATCAGAAAATCTTTAGAACACTGGTAAATGTGTAAGTACAGCACATGTGTTTCTCAGTTCAGTAACTCAGCTGTTTCATCCATCTCTTCTGCTCAACATTCAGACCCTTGAGATTTTCTGCCCTGGCTCCAATTTGGCAGTTTCACACACTTAAAACTCATGTTCACGTAGGCTTTGTAAGCCAACAGTCAAAAATAAGATATTCATTTTTGCCTTTTTTTTTTTTTTTTTTTTTTAAATTGCATCTCTAATCAGAAAAAGAATTATATTTTTAAGAGAAACAGAATCAGGCCCTTTTCATTTTAATTAGTAGAATGGTTGCATCGAGGGGAAGTTATGAGATTCTGCCTATGGTCCCTGTCATTAGACCAAAATGAGATAAATAATACTGGTGAACCAATCATCTATGAGGACCATGAGATGACTGACCCACAGTTACATCAGAGAGGGCAATAAAAATTTTATTTGTCCTCTGATAACCCCCTCCTGATGTCAGTTACACCTATGCAATTAGGTAAGTGACAAACTGAACAGCTGCCAGAAGAGGAGTGGACTGGAAGATCCCCCTCACACCTGAGCTCCCCCTGGAGAACTGCACCCCGGGTACTTCTGCTGTCATCAAACAAATTTGCTGATTTAAACTTGGTGCTGCTGCAGATCATTTTTCTTCTTGCCTCTGAGCGAAGACTACAAATTTTGCTTTGTAAAAGATGGAGTCACAGGCAGGTTGAGTCTCATTATTTTAGCAAACGAGAGGTTAAGAATATTAACAAGATGTCAGCTTGGTTCTTTAGCAGGAGAACCTGTTGATTTGCTTGCTGAGTGCCTGCCAGTTGAGGGTCACTACTGGATCCTTTTTCCCTCCACTTGACTTATCCACTGAAAGCAGTCATGAGATGTTTAAAAAAAAGAAAGATGGGGAGAGAGAGAAAACAGCAAAGCCAAGTCTAATTATTGGAGATGATAGCAACAGGGAGTGAAAGATACTTCTTTAAGGTCTCACATATGGATGAATCCGTAAACCACAGACAGAAGAGAACATTTTGCCAAAGCTGCTGAATTCTTTTTGACGCTGGATTCTGTCCAAAACAGATTCTCTTGTTCATATTGATGCCTCTAAACACAGACAAAACAACACCGACCAAAAACACCCCAACATTAAAATTACAGGGCACAACCTCTGCTCCATCAAATTCCATCCAAACTTAGGAGGACAAGAATGGTGAAAGAGCAGCGTTAGGATTTCAGTCTCCTCCGTGGGAGATTTATCTTCCCTGATATATGCAATGCCTTGAAAAACTCACATGCAGAAGTGTAAAGGCTTTTACCTTCACAAGAATTGTGTAAAAGTAAGGAGAATTTGAAACAGAACAAGAGCTAGGGGTGATGTGGTTGGATGTGTTTGCTACCTGCAAACACCTTGCAAGCAGACAGGCTGGCACAAATAGCTGCTGCCTTTACCTGGAGGTCGTTTTGCTGCGTACCTCTCCTCCATCTCCCAGCCACTCAGACTGGGTCGTGGGGGAAGGGGAAATCAGAGTGTTCTTGATTATAGGGAGAAATCAGAGAGGTTACAAAGTTTCACTTAGCTTTAGATTAGTCTAAATTAAACAGAATGGCCTGGTGAGGGGTCTCAGCCTGTGGGGCAACCTGATAGTGAAGCTAGAATCACAGTCTATCTATGTTCTAAATTGATGGCAATGAAAATAATACTCCCCAGACACAAAAGTACACTTGTTTTCAGATTAATGCATCCTGAATGTGAGCTTTTCATCTCCTTTCTGAATGAGTTAACGTGTGCTCGTTCACCTTGGCCAGAAAGTGAACTGCAGTTTCATTATTTGAAAACGCATTTGTGCTGAAGTCCATCAGGCCAGAAGCTCGGGAAGATGAAAACAGCTTTCCACAGGCTCTCATTTTGGGAAAAGCCATCCAGCCTGGGATGCCAAATGCATGCCCAATGCGCTCCTCCATCTGCATGGTGTATTTGAGCTGTAATTGAAACAGCCAATAGCTAGCTGTGCTCAGGCCTGGTCTGAGGATCTCCAGTGGCTCTCTGCAAGGACAGATGATGCGTTTGAAAAACAATTCGTAGCACAACTTGAGGAGCTGTGAGTGCAGCCACCTCATGCGAGCATTGCAATTTCCCCCCTAGAGAAGAGCGTTGCTGCCACTGTGCCATAGTGCCAGGTCCTGCCCTTATATCAGTTAATTCCTGCAGAGCACTGTTAATCAACTTGTGTAGTGGAAAATGCTTTTAGAAATGTTCTAGCTTCATTTTCATGCTTTCTAAATTGCTGCTAGTACAGAACTAAATTACTTCTGGAATAACGCAGCAACAAACTGTTGAGTAGTTTCAGATATTGTCTTTTCAATAGCACAACGCTATTGAATTTTTTCTCACCTCTTTCTGGATTGAAGGCATAAGATAAAAGATAGTTATAAAATACATCTGTCAAGATAAACTAGAAACTATTCTGCTTTCTGCAACTAGGAGAAAAATTAATCTAATTTACGCACGTTCTGCCGCAGTTAGCTTCAGTTCCACTTATTCTTTCAATAAAAAGCTGAAAGAAAAAAAAAAAAAGTTGGATTGAAAGACAGAACATCATTATCAGTTCATTCCAAAAGATACATTTTGATACTGTCAAAACATTTTCAGATGTTCTGGCTGGCAATGCTTGACTTGTAAAGTACTTCAGTTCTGACAGACGGTGTGTTCTTATGTCTCGGGCATGATTTCATCTAAGTTCCTCCAGTCTGCACTCATTTTATATTTCTTGTGAACAGCAGAATACCCAGACTTACAGGACTTACAACTGCTGTTGTAACTGTTTGCAAACTTCCTAAGCACAACTGATGCCAACACCATTCAATCAGAAGCTCCATGCTTGGCTGAGTTCATTCATATATATAGATCAAATCTGCTTTATCCAAGCAGTAGTTTGTTATCTCCCTGCTCTCTGTGTGCACTAAGAGCACTAATTTCATGTATTCAATATGAAAGAAAAGCACCAGGACTGCTTGTTGTAGAGTTCCTGACAAATTGCAGCGGGTTCATTGAATCCTGCCTTCCTGAAATGCTCTTCATTCTCTCATGCTGATGCTACAGATGCAGTTCCTGGACATGGGATATTGCTGTGCACTCATAACCATCATCTTCCTAGTTCCACAATTTGTTGTGGATACCTATGGATTTAAAAACAAATACTATGATTTTGTAAACTCAAAGACTTGCTTGGAAGAAAGTTGTTAGATGATCATGGCTTTTTTTTTTTTTCCATGACACATACTGAGAAAAAAAGCTCTATCTCAGCTATGGAATTCCCCCTCATAGGGTTGCATTGCTGTTCAATCCAGGAACACCAGTGTCTGAGTTTTCATCAGTGAAAGCCCTGGCTGGAAACAAGCACATTTTGCTACAGGACAGGAAAATAAAGGCACAATTCAAATTCCTTTGCTGGAAAATCATAGAATATCATAACTCAAGATCACAAACTCTTCACAAATATATGAGCGGAGGATGTTTTAAGAGGTTTCTGTGAACTATTAGTCTATTGTGGTCTGTTTAGTGATTGCTCACATCATAGGGTACATCTCATAGTTGTCTTGAAAAGCCTGGAAAACAGTCACGAATATTTTTAAGCGTCCATAAACAGAATGGATCCAAAATTATCTTAATAAAAGCAATTTATTCAAGGACTAAAATATCTAGAATGGGGTACTTGCAATGTAGCAGCCATGTAAAACATCAGATTCAAGGTCGCCTTGGCACAATTCTCATTTGGCAGGTCAGTTTTGACACTCACATACCGGTAATTTCTTTCTTCTTCTGTTTCATGTCACCAAAGCCCTCTGATCAGAGCATACAGTCATATCCAAAACCAAACAACCTCCCCCAGAAATCGAGATCGAAACAACAAGGCAGGTATCACTTCAGAAGTATTTTATGCTGTATCTTAGGAAGATGTATGCAGGTATATAAGAGTTTCCTTCTTTCCATGGGATTTTCTTCCCCTTTCCAACTTGTGACCTGGTGAACCACTGTTATCTAAATGTTCTTATCCAGTTAGATTTTTAATTTTTAAATTTTTAACTTTATCAATGCTTAAAAATAAAATTACAATCACAAATAAAAACGTTAAGGCATTTGAACTCACCAGAGCTTCGGAATGCTGGTTAAATTTTAAAATCTAACAGGTTAAACACAAATCACCATTCTACTTGCCAAGTACTTTAAAGAAGTTTTAGAATGTAGGAGCACTGTAGAATTACACATTCATTCCTTAAAGTGAGAATATAAATTTCCCAATCTAATAGCTATTTGGCTGAGCTAATATTGAAACGGTTAATAGCATTTAAACAAAAAACGTTCAGATTTCTTTAAAAGCAGTACTCTGATCATAAGATTTAAATTACCGTATTCATTAGAGAAAACCTGTGTTAGGAGTGAAACTCTAACATTGTAGTGAACCAAATTGACACACAGAAATATATTTGCCTTAATAAAAAGATAGATGCTAATGTGAGATTTATTAGCGCACTGAAATGTTCTGTGCAGGGCTATTGTATTTTTCCCCAGAGCTCGCTGTCATTTAACTTTCTACCTTTTCCTATTAAAAAGACAACCAGCATTTTGAAAGAACAAATTAAACCTTTGTTTCAAAACACGACGGGCAGAACGGCCGCGCATCTTCGTTTTCACTCTAAACATAAATGAAAACACAAATGTTTATTCTCAGGCCTGCAGACCAAAGCATCTAATTGATCCACTTGGGAGACGGGGGCCGAATAAAGGGCCATTATGCTGTGATGAGATACGCAATTGCCTTGAACTTGCCAGGAGTTCAGGTGCGGGGATATCTGTAGCCGAACGCTCGCAGGAATGCCGCTGTCTGCGCTGCCGCTCATGCATCTGCCTCGTGCAGCCCTTGTAGGCACCGGCTCCATTTCACCGGAATAACTTCGCTATTCATGAACAATGAGGTTCAAATTGTACTTTTCCTTAACACAACATTAACTCTCAAAGAGCTGGAAATTCAGTATTCTGTTCCCTGAGCTTAGATTCCCAATCAGTCACTGAGAACATTATATGAGCAGTAATCCCATTAAATATATCGTCTTGCAAATATCTAAATCCAGTTAATTAACTTGTATTGCAAAAGAACTCCAAGATATAGTTTTCAGCGAGCAAACTTACATTTTAGTTTTCTAATTATGTCAGGAGGAAGTTTAATATCTCCTTTTTATATAAAAATTAAAGTCAAATTACCTAAAAATCTACAAGCATCAGCAGAACAGGTGTTCTAGACATACAGAATTAAAAAAAACACTATAAAAAAAGAGTTATTTATTAAGCTCTTATCTTGCAGAGAGATTACACACAATACAGGCCCCCTAAATGTGGAAAAAGAGGAACATTATCTGAAGAAAGTCGTAGGATGTGTTCCACTCACTGACTAAACAGGAACAGACGACTGGACAGATAATAAGTGCTGTCATTTTGTAGCCCAGGAAGAAGGCAGTGTCACAGATTCTCCACCTGGAAATCAGTTTATAAAGGTGAGCAGTGGTGAGAAGGAGGGACAGACGGGGAAGGAGAAAAAATATCACAGAAATTACTTCGCAGCCCAAAACAATACAGAAAAAGTGGATTAAAGAGAGATTTCCAGGAGGTACGATCTGAGATTTTTACCCATTATTATACGTGATGTTAGCTGAAACATTTTTCCACCAAAGAATCTACCTAAACTGCAAAGTTATGTTTTCAGGTTATTTCACGTCACAAACGTATGAAAACCAAAGCCAACCAAAGACCTTCTCAGGGTGCTTATCCTAAAGTACTCACCTGGGATTTCCTCTCCACATCCAGAGGTGGGTGTGCACCAGGACAGCTCTTTCATGCTTGAATTCCCTCGGTGGGCAGTGAAGGGGAGGAGCAGAGCAGAGCAAAGTCCACGCACGTCTTCTGGGTGCATTGTGGAGGAGGGATCGTGTAGGGATATGCAAGTGTAAAATGGCCAGGGCTGCACGTAACCATTTGTTTTTCTTTCAAAAGGCATAAATAGTAGTCGGTTAGGTAAAACATTCAAAAATTCTTGAAGAATTGACACAACTCCAAGAAAAAAGCTGATTCTAAAAGGCTTTCACAAAGCACTATTTGCTACTATGCAAAAACGAGTAACGCGGCCTGAGCACTTTGTCTTCCAGAACTTTATATAGGTGCACACTGAATAACAAAGCTCAGCTGGAAACACACATCCCTGCAAGGATTTGGTGCAGTGGAAGAGAGGGGATCAGCCCATGTAGCTGATTCAGGAAGATGAATAGTCCCACATTTAGGGTTGAAATGGAAGCGCATCATGTGAGATCCCCAGGAGCAGGATTGGTGAGGTGAAACACAGGTCATCATGGGTCTGCAGGCTGATTTCTGAATAAATAATGACAAATCTACATACTTACGTTGCTAATGGGAAGTCACAGATGTAGAGTGTTTCTCATGTCATGTGCAAAGTTCTTTTTTTGCATGTGTCAGACAACCTTGTAACGTCACTTAAATGAGCACAGTTCTACAAACTGTGCTTTTGGGCAGAATTCCCACCTAGGAACAACCAGCTAGGCTGCTAGTTTTCAAAGTGTCAATAAAGCCAAAGATTAAAAAATGGGATGTAAGGGATAAACCCTGCTGTTTTTAGAATAATGACCACTACAGACAACACATTTGTCTATTAAATTACACAAGTGTATTTTAGAAACAAATCAGCCACAGTATGTGGTTTGGTGTTTTATTAATTGAATTCTGCCCATATTAGCAAGTGCTACTAGTTTTTTTCCTTCAAATTATGCCAATTATGATTGCTCTTATGAAAATAACGTTTCATGTTTTAGATTGAGTTGTCTGAACATGAAACAAAAGCAGTATGGAGGAAAACTGAAAAGAATTTTGAATTATTTCCTTCCAGTTTAATCAGTCTTTCAGGTCACAGTCCACTTGCCAATTACCCAAATGGTACTCAGTCTCAAAGAGCTAATAACTATTTAGTCATCAAAGAGGAGCTTCTGGAATTCACAACATCTTCATGCCACATCCCCACTTTGTACCACGCGGATTGTGCTGTGGCAGTGGCATTGCTCAGTGTCACAACTTGCTGAGTTTCACAAAAAGAAGAGCCACTCCTTTAGAACACAGGGATGTATTAATCATGTTATTGCTGCCTCCTCCCCCTTTAAAACTTCTCTCATGCCCTTTTTGTCCTTTTGCTTTGAACGTATTTGGTTGTTGTGGTACCTGCTACTCTGATCTACCTGCCCTGTGCAGTTTTGTCTAATGGAAAACTCATCCTTCACACTGTCTGCCTCAGGCATAATGCAGTACTCAAAATCCCCTTCCTCTAGGTATCTCTGGCAGTAAGCTTCTAGTCTGGGATCTCCTACGCACGCCCAAGCTTGGAGTAGCCCCTGCTTGGGAACATTCTACTGGGTTGGGATCCTGGGGAAGAGATGTGCCCATTTAACATTCTGTAAATCTGAACCTGTGGAACTCTCAAGGTTCAATTCCTCTGCTCCTGAAACACTGAAGATGATGTTATTTTGTTCCAGAATTGGGTTGTGGTTCAACTGTCTGGCTCCTGAAGAGCAAACCAGGAGCTAGACTCAATCCAGAGCAACAAAAACAGTGACAGCACTGCCCAAAGCCAGGAAACGTTGTCCCTTTCCAGGTCAGTCATAGACAACATCAACTTGGACCTGCAAGACAAATTCTAGAAGCACTGTAGCACTAAGTAGAAGGTTTTATCATAGCATTTAATAGCATAACATTTTTGACACGTTTGGTGGTATCTGCATGCATGATTGTTCTTTTGGAACCATTCAAGAGCCAAGATTTCAATGTAAATCCAGGCCACCTAAACAAAGAGAAAAGCCTAGAGGATACATCATAGCATCATCAGCAGTTTGAAAATTACACAAAAATATAAGTACTTTTCACTTCATAGATTGAACAGCTGCTTTAGGAGTTGAATGTGACTTTGAGCAATATTGTCTGCAGGCCTGTTTGTTATCTGCTTTTGGCTATTCTTCAAAGGTTTGGGCAACAACTCTGTGCCAGAAACTTCGCCTCCTGTTTTCCAGTCGGACAAAAATTAGATCTACAACAAAGTACATTATCTCTCCCTTTTTTGGTGCCTTGAGAAACGCATATCATCAGTTCTCCATCTGTGACCCCCGGCAAGAATGCGGAAGGATCAGGTGAATTACTCTTCAGTATTCTTTACTACTGCTAATTTTTCCAGAACTCTCAAAAATACTGTGACTTAACTTTAAAACAAATTGTGTTCTTTCAGCTTGCCTGGATACTCAACTCTACTTCCAGCAAAAGGGTTAATGCCTACATTTTACCCATTTTGAATCAAGATGCTGAAAAACTTCACGTGCCATAGGAACCTGCAGTAGTGCCCTAATGACGTTATAATTAGAAGTATCATCGTGGTAATGATTCCTCTCATCTGGCAAAAGTCTTTTACAGAAAACGTCTTACTTATTTTCACCTGCCCATGCTCCTACCTCTGCAACGCTGGGTCAATATCAAAAGTTAATACTGGGTATTTGACAAGGCCTCAGACTTTGTGCTCATCAAACTAATTAAAGAGAAACACACCCAAAGCCTGGTGAGTTATTTTACTTTTTAAAAATGATGCCCATTCATCTTGTTTAAAGATTTAGCTGGCTCAGTGGGTCTGATTATTGAAAAGGACAAAGGGACTCTTGTCAGTGCAACCTACAGTCACTTGGTTCAGGGTCAGCAGGTTGAGCGAGAGGCCTCCATGACTATATTTAGTCTCTCTCTACTTTAAAAATTCAAGGGATTGAAACATTACTGATTTTATCAGTATGCTGTACTTAGGAAGAAAAGACAAGAACTGTCTTGATCTCAGAACTTCACTCAAGTCTTTTTGGTTTGTTTAAGTTACATAGCACAAAGCAGATCCTCCATGGTGGTTCTGGACATAAATAGGCAGAAATTTATGTTAACACCAAACCTGACTGAATATTTTGGAAGCGGGGTCTGTACCTCAAGTAAGCTTAAAATATAGATTCCTATAAATTACTACTGGGAAAAAATGTATAGTAAGCCTTACAGTAAAATATACTTTTACATAAGCTCTAAAAAGACAAAAAAAAAGGGGGGGGGAGAAGGGGTGTAAACATAGTGCATATTAAATACCAATGAGCTTATAAAGTCATCATGAATATCCTGATTCTGCAAACATTCTTGCATAGAAGTGTAAGCATCTCAATTACTCTCATAATGCCTTAGCTGGAGTTCAGCTTTCTACGTTTCAATTGTGCCATAAATACAAAACAAATTGAAAAAAAAATAAAAAAAAAAATCACAGATGTGCAATTCCGGAAGGAGCAACCAACCAGATTATTACTCAAAGTCAGGGCAGTCGATGATTCTCCTTTGTTTCAACAAGGCAATGCGACTGCCATCAGAATTACTGGCCTCAGATCGCTTCTCTGTGCCCCCACCTGCCTGCAAGACACTGAGAGCTGTTGTCTCCTTGTGACACAGGCAGCGAGCAGGAAAGCACCCAGTGTGGATTATAATCTGCCCTCTAGTGAGTAATACAGTTAGCATTTGGCAGCGTCATTAATGTTATTTGTGCAACATATAATTAAATATGCATTATACAACTATTTCATTTTGCAATGGAGACACTGCTCGTGCTTTACAACTTTGTAAGTGGCTCTGTTGTATAATAAGTAGACCGAGCATCTAGGACAGATATGTGCTACAGTACCTTGATTTTCAGATGGCTCTCGAGGTCCTTTACCCACAGCTCATTGCATCATGGCAGAATCTCTCAACAGCATACCATGCCAGTGCTCCACTGTCCTGTGACAACCACTGAAGGAGGTTGGAAAGAGCTTCCATAGCTGCCCCAAACACCAGTCCTCCTCTAGGGCAGTCAACAACCTTGTTGCTGTCCTGCTAATTCAGCTGGGCAAAAAAAGGAAGGATGGTCCTGTATGGACAGCCTTGGTCCTGCATTTTGCCTATGATGTGCTTTCTTCCTACAGCAGAAAAGGGAGGGGTCGTGCAAGGGCTGGCCAAGTCAGCTGCTGTATGGGGCATGCTCTGGCCTTGCGTTTCATCCACCATCATCAGCATGGGCTTCAGCTTCTCCCCTAGGTCTGTGGGAACCTCCATCATCCAACAGCCACTTCATTCCAGCAAATCAAGCTTTGTCGTCTTCGTTAATTTATTTATCTATCTATCAATCCTATCACCTAGAAAATGCATTTTGATAGAGATAGGTATGGAACAATCTGTTCTTAAACAAGTATTTCCACCAAAGAAAGATTTCTAGGATTCAACTCTATTTAAAATGCAAATTCAAAGAAGCTTTTATTGCCACACTTTCACTTCTCAATAATTATGCCTTAATTGTTCTACAAGTCCGCATTATAATTTGTCATATATTCAAGGGATTAGGACAGAGGAAAATCCATCTTCCTTTTGCTGAGTAAGTCAAGAACTTCTATTTTTAATGCTGCTTTTTAAATGCAGCTGTGCAGCAGCGTTCTCCACAGATTTGTAAATAGGTAAATACTACCAGGGGATGTGTGAAAGGAAAGAAAAAAGGAAAGAATAAGATTAAAGAGAGATGAGATCACTGGGGCGAAGAAAAGTGCCATAGCAAGCTCCACACAGCAAGTTAGACAGCAAATGTAGTCAGGTAAAAAAAAAAAAAAAAAAAGATCAGGCACCAAACTCAATTTTTATTGTGTTAAATTTGAAACACCGCATCTCTTTGCTCCCATGAGAAAAGTTTATACGATCTCTAAGTTCTTTCACATTGTACTTCTGTAAGATCCATTTGCAGACGTGCTCCCTATGGTTCACAAGGCCTGAAACAGAGGCAAATTCTTCCAGCATGCCATCAGTCACAGTGCACTCACCCACTGACGGTCTGAATGCTTCCTGCAGCAGCTTCGGAGATGACGGCTGATATTTGCAACCCCTGTGAGAAGCCTTGTTTACAAATGAGAAATTCTGATGCCTGATATTCCAGGCAGCACTTAAGTGTTAGATCTTCTTTCTCGACATCATTACTCATTTGCAGGTGTTAGGTATTTCATTATTTAAAAGCAGGGAGAAAAAGCAGACAATAAGTATTCATAAAACGTTAGATGTTCTCCAAAGGGCTGTTTGAGTTAATACAGCCCATAAAGCTCTCACTTTTACTGGGCTTGAAAATGATAGTTATTCAAAGGAAATTATGTCACTACTTAAAATATTTTACCAGAAGAAACTGCTTAGCACCAAAATCTTCAACCACTAAGAAAGAAACTGTAGTTTCCACTACATTACAGCCTTCTGACAGAAAAAATAATCTCCCCATCCTGGGTCAAGAATGTGAACGCTATTTTTGGCTGGGACCTGACCGCAGTGGTGCGCCCTGCTTGGCAACTATCCATGCTATTAACTCTCCAAAATCTAGTCTGATTCACCTGAACATGCACTGACATAGGGTCAGTGCCATTTAAATCGTTCCTGCTCAGGTGAGGATACAAAAACAGAATCAAAATAGCTGGGTTTGGTTGTAGAATGGGTTGCAGCTCCTGCTAGACTGTTGGGTCTGTAACAAATGCTTGCATAGCGCATTTGGTTGAAGTCTGCTGATCAAAGTCAGTGCACAAAGCACGCTGTTGCTTGTTCCTTTGGGAAGCTCCCAAGACACCGAGAACAGCCTAACAGCCAATGCAGGAGGAAGAGTAACTCTCCGAGACATCTGAAAACAATGGATGTACTTTAGGATTTTGCAGTGACATAAATGCAACATATTTTACCTGTATAGCTTTGCAGTATTAGCAAGAGCTGATCACCTCCGGGTGAAAGATCCTTGCTATTTGTATACATATATTTTAAAGTAAGATGAACAAATTAAAAGAACCAAAGTATCCCATTGCTGTCTATGTTTCTAACCTTCCAGAATAAGGTCAGAAGTAAACCATGACGCATAGCATATTAGCTAATTAGAAAAGGGTGAAAAATATCATTTGCACTGTGTAGTTCATTTTTTTTTCCTAGGAGAACGAGTGGGGACAATCCAACAGACTTCCTTTATCATCTGCAATTATAAAACGCTTCTGAACTAGCAAATAAATTCTACAGCAGAGAGTATTTTTGGCATGCTTGTTCAAGTATGCAGTCACAATTGCTGGTGACCAACTGGTAGTGATACAGCTGCCAGTTTGCCTTTGTGACTTTCACAGGATCCATCAATGCAGCCATTCTGGAGGTCCCAGATGTTTGGTCTAACAGCTCACAAGCCTTGCGTGTTGCAAGCCCTCACCCCTCAGAAAGTCTGTGCTTGTTCCTGTAAAGACAAAGTAGGTATTTCTTTCAATAACATTCACTTGTCATTAGAAAAATATCCTAATTATGAATTCAAAAGTGACAGATTGTGAGATTCAGTTTGCCAAGATGATGTCACTGGTGGGGAATTGGTGGGTAACCTGCAATTACCTCTTTGAATAGACATCAGTGTTGTATCTCGAGAAATAATGGCTAATGATATGTCTTCCAAAAGGAAATAGCGTTATTAATTACCTTACTGTGAACACACCACTTATTGACAGCTTTGAAGGCCATTCATCCAATTAAGTATAATGACTAAAAGCTTCATTTGGCCTTCATAGTTATACAGATGGGCTAAGAACAGAGAGCAAGATCCTGATTTCATTTATAACCTTCATAAATATTCAGAGAAAGTCACAAACACCCACGGAGCTACCCCAGTTTCTATTGCTGTGATTAGAGTCAGACTGTGGCAGGTAATGATGGTACAGAAAGGGCTGTAAACTGATACCTCTAATACCTTGAAGACTGATTGTTGTGCAATAATACAATCTGTCATCTCTTCTGATTGTTACTAAGCACTTTGCTTCCAAGCACTTTCCTATCAGCGTTTAGGGGGGTTTTCTTTCCCAAACTATCATCCAGTCCCGCATGCATTTCAGAGACAGATGATTTAGTTGCAACCACAGTTCTGAGTCACTTCTAACTTAAAAAAAAAAGACAAAAACCAAAGCAATCTTTGGAAATATTTCAGGATTTTCACAAGCGTTTTTTCCCCCTCTCAGACAAATCAAACAATCATCTAGAAACTGTTCATTCATATTACACTTTGCCTCAGTTTCAAGGATCTGCTTCTGATTTTATTCAAACGCTGATGTAACTGGAATAACGCACAGAGCTGCTTTGGATTCTCTTTCTTGCAAAGAAGAACAGAGGAAAAAACACCCTCAGACATAGAGGATCATTTCTATGAGCCCATTTAGGCACAGTCCTCATTAACATGCCATTTTGCTGATTAATTATTTTAATGGCTGGCAAGACAAATCTTAGTGCACAGCACAGCTAACATGCCTCTAAGATAACAGTGCAGATATGAATGTCACTTTTGCTATCACAGCTTTTTATCTTTGAACAGCAACAGGCTGCTAATGACACGTGGTTATCTTTTCAACATTTTGGAACATCAAAAATGCTGACAGACTGAGGTGGCAACAGTTTGTAAGCAGTCAGGTAGAACATCAAAGGCCTCGCTAACGGTTTAGTACACACCAAGAGGAGCAAAAGTTTTAAATCTAACCTGTAGCACCAATCTAATGGCTCCAAAATCCGTTGGTGATGCTCATATGACACCTAAGAAATGCTTTTCTTGTTTGATGGAAAGCGACAGCCAAATAGCAAAGCAACTGCAAGTACTTCGTTTCTACGCAGAACTGAAAAGCCACGGGGCTCACAACCTTGTAACAGCTGACATTGGAGAATAACTTAATGCTGCCACCAGGTCTTGGGAGAATGCAGAATTATATGTAAATATATCAAGTAAATGTTTTTAAGAGATAGGTCCTCACCTTGTGCAAACAGATTGCAACAGCAGTATTTATCAAAAGGGCACCTGATGCGAGGAAGTCAGATCCACTGTTGATGCAGAGGCAGTCAGTCTGCATTGCAATGAGCACAGCACAGACAATAAGAACCACCTCCTTCAAGGCAATGACTGTGAACAGGCCAGAAATGGCTGCTTTATAGGGTGAGCCTCACATATGAGGATACCAAACTGTGGAAATACATACTTCTGTCTGAGGAAAGGCATGTTCCCCAGGACAAGGTGATTTTTTGAACTTGAACCCACAGAATATTGAGCTTTTCTTTCTGTATTACCATATTTCTATCAGTATAATTAAGGCCTGATACCCTGGCAGGTCCTACCTCCCTGCAAGATGGACAGAGATCCCAGGGATAAGTCTCCTTCACTTTTTTCAGCTGCTCTTCAAAATTTACTTCTGGCTTCTGCATTCCCCAAGGTAGAGCAGCCATTTCTGCTACCAGGAAAGTTGGATATAGTGATGGTCAACGTGCAGATAAAACACAAACGGAGCAGATGGCTCTGAAGTGAGATCCTGAGATTGGTGCAGAATTACCTGGCACGTGCTTCAGAGCCACGCAGTGCCGTAGGGACTGATCCCACAGCAAGGCTTCATCCCCCTGGTCAGACTGGGTGAAAATTCAGGTTCAGCTGTAGAGCTGGAATTCAGCTTTCTGTTGTATTTTCTTAGCGTTACAGTTGGTTGAGAGCTGAAAAACTCAGCAGGAGTGGGTCCCAAAGCAAACAAACATCTGCAAATATCCAGAAATTGTAGATGGTCCATCCCTCAAGTGCTCAAGACCAGGTTGGAAGGGGCTTTGGGCAGCTTGGTCTGGTTGGAGGACTCCCTGCCCACAGCCCACGGGCAGGGAGTTGGGGTTGGATGGACTTCAAGGTTGGGCTTCCAACCCAAGCCATTCCCCAGTTCTGTGAGTTACTCTTCTATCCTCAGCTTTTTTCATTCAAGAAATTTGGCAAAGTTCACACCAGAACTAGCATGAGTTGGCAGATACAATTCCCAAGCATTTTGGCAAAAAAATCCAAAAAGAAAAGGTCACCTTGCTTCATAACATGTATGACAAGCAAAACTGCCTTTTGATTTTGCACTCAGTTGCAACTGATAACCACACATAATGAGGAAAAAGGTTCAAAAATGTGTAAAACCATTAAGAGAGTACTCTAATAATAGGAATTTGGTAAGGAAGTTCAAGCAAAGGTCATACAACACAAACAATAAACAATGCCTTTTCCCAGAAAGTAAACAAAAAATCTTTTCTAATTAAAGTATTTAATTATGTCAACTATCAAAATGAATAAAAAATACCTATAAAGACCTGATTTCTCTATAGCATCCTAATTCAGGACCTCGTTTTTTAAACATTTTACTCAGAGAGCAGGGACAGCAGCACTGATTGATTTCACATGCCCTTTTCTGTTATTAAGGATAATTGTGAATACAAGCATTTTCAAGAGCATGACACCAAGTTTGTGGACACATGATAAAATTTAGAACGCTTCCTACAGTACAAAAAGAAAAGAGTATAGTAACTTTTTACCTTCCACAGACTACAGTATTAAGGCAAGATTTACGTTGACTTTCAGTTTCTCAAAGTCACACCCTACCAATGTCCCTCTGTAGCAAAAAAGGATGAATACTTGACGTTAACAGAAAATATCACAAGTATCAACGTGCACAAAAAATAACCATTGACAACAGTGACCCTACCATGAAAAAAATGACTCAACCCAGTGCCTAAGTGCAAAAGCTTCTACCATGAATAAAGTCAGATGCAAAGCATAGGAGGAAGAATCCCGTTTCATGATACACACCCATGGTGTGAAGACCTGCCCCACTTTCAGTCGCACGTTCCTTACAGACCACAGTAACTCTTAGTGTCCTGCTAACCCCAGGTACCATTAAGTAATTTGGAGCTGGCAATATTTTAGAAAGGATAATGCAATACTTATGCTCCTGTAATTTACACCAGTTGCCAGCCTATCCATTTATCATTCATGACAGGTATTAAAGTGGAATTGGAACAAGAGCGCATAAACTGTATCTCAATAAATTATGGCTACGGTCTCATTGAGACAGAAATGAAAATTAAAGAAGAGATAGAAAATAAAATTAAGATTAAAAAAGGATATTCTGTTTAATATTCTTCCTATTAATGTTCTTGCTGTAAGAAAATCTGCCAGTGGAGTCAATGAGAGATTATCTTGAGCAGGGCCTCAGCACATTAAAAGATAAATCATATATAGCTGTCGCAAGTCATGGGGGCGGGGGAGATGTGATGGCTTTCTCCACTCTTTAGGCCACACTGACTGAGGTGAGAGGCAAAAGCAAGCAATACCCCTTTATCCAAACAAGGACAAAAGAGGAAAAGCCTTTGTGTGTGTAATGAAAGAATTAATTATATATAAAAAAGCAGTATAAGGCTATGTGTTATTTCAGCCCAATCAAAATGCCACCTCAAATACCCCACTACTGTCCTCACGCTCACTTGCATTATGAATAATCTGCAGTAGTTGCAAAAAAAAACAAAACAAAACAAAACTTCTCAGCTGAATCTAAGACTCTATAGCTGTACACAAAGTGTGTGGTGCCAATCAACTATTTCTAAAGGGAATCTAGAGAAACAGAAGTGGTGTAATTTAAATGCAACAGGGAGCATATATGTTACTTGATTATCAGAACTTCTACTCCAGAGCTGGCTGGTACTCCTGGGACCGCCATTTACAAGCCTCATTCAGAGACATATCAACAGTTAGAGCCGATTAGGTACGGGAGAACATTGTAGAACATTCACAGTTCATATAACCTGCTATAACAACTGCCAAACTCGATACTACCTTGCTTTCAGAAGAACAATTCACCCCTTTATACACCAAACAGCAATTTTCTTAACTGCAGCAATTTTGCATGTGATGATAAATTCGGGTGGAAATTAGCTCGATAGTTTCTCAGAAAAAGTAATGCTAAGAAACTGCCTAAGCTTATTTGTGCTTTTTTTTTTTTTTCTCTTCAAAATTCATGTATGATTTAAATAGCTAAATAAACTTAAATTTACTTGGAAAAACTGGAAGTCTCGATACTTGCACTTCTCTGCCTGGATTAGTATCAGAGTGCAGGATTTACCATGATACTTATAACCACTGGTTGAACAACTGACAGGCAAGATATTTTTCCCAAGTAAAGCACACTGTAGGGCTTAAGAAATACATACATTGACAACCGAATGTAGAAAGTGAATGCACATACATGTAAAGAAAGGTCATTGTTAGCTGAAGTGTAACAGACCTAGTCCATATTAATCTAAACTGACTTGATGAAAATCCATGACTTCACCAAATTTTGGAGTGACTCCTAACAATTGCAGATCCCAGCCAAATATAACAAACTCTCACTATGGTGATTTTCAGATTGGCCCATTTGGGATAATATGCTTTAAAAAACGTAGGCTGTAAAACTCATGAGTTCTTTCTAGCTTAAATAGCTCCAAGGAACTAGATCAACTGCAATTTGAACTCTGGTTTACATAAGCTTTAATGATATTTTGAAGTATCATAATAAATCCTCAATTTTTTAATTATTGTACATTAAGTACCCTAAGTCTCCCTGAGAAAAAAATGTAAGTCCAGAAAAACCAAATAATGAAGTCTATTGCAAAAGGAGATTTGTTCTTCTCTTTTTGTTTTGCTTTCCTTGTGTGAAAATACTGTGTCTTTTTGAACCACGAGTTTTGCTGCAGTTCAGCGACTTGGGATTTTAAACATAAGTTACAAGTTACAGCCTAAGCCTGTATCAGTTTACTTTATGGGAGTTCAGAGTGGTTAAATAATGATAGATTCATGATAACGCATAAGGATTAAAAATATTTAATGACCACTGATACTGGGGCCAAACTTTGCTGTTTTAAACCAATATAAAATACTTCTTAATTATTTTCATTCAATATCATGAAAAACAAGATTTTGCTTATATGGAAATCAGAGCACAGTTGGTGTCCTTCTCAAGCTTTGTTCACATCTTCCTTCAACCAGCTTTTGTTGTGCACAGTCTTTTAGATTCTGCTTCAGCAAGCTTTGCACTGGACTCCACAACTAGTTGGGAACTTCACAGAATCACAGAATGGTCTGGGTTGAAAAGGACCTCAAAGAGCATCCAGTTCCAACCCCCTGCTATGTGCAGGTCACCAACCAGCAGAGCAGGCTGCCCAGAGCCACATCCAGCCTGGCCTTGAATGCCTCCAGGGATGGGGCATCCACAGCCTCCTTGGGCAACCTGTTCCAGTGCGTCACCACCCTCTGAGTGAAAAACTACCTCGTATCTAACCTAAACCTCCCCTGTCTCAGTTTAAAACCATTCCCCCTTGTCCTATCACTATCAACTCTTGTAAACAGCCCTTCACTGTTGATATGCTCCCTTTAAGTATTGGAAGGCCACAATGAGGTCTCCTTGAAGTTCCCTAGTTTCAGTCTGGTATTGGAGTTCTTACATTGAATACCATCTGTTTTTAGTATAATCAATGAATATACAGATGTTATAATTAAGAAATATACAAGAGAGTTTGGCTAAGCAGGTTATTACACCAAAAAAGAATAAATAGAGGGCTCACCCTTGTCCTCGGCTCGCTGGAAAACTCCAAAAGAAGGCATCTCCTTCAGAAGAGATCCTTCCCCACTGGTAGTCAGCTCTTAAATGGGGTCTAGAAGAGGTGGAGCCAAGCTCCAAACCTTCCTGCAGCACAGGTGAATTGCCTTCATCTGTGCTCCCAGGGCTGACTCATTGCTCACCTCAGGTGATCAATCAGAGGTTCAGGCCGTGATTCAGCAGTTCCCATACATTTTGTTTTCCATTTGCCCACAGTAAATGTATGCGTCTCAAGCCAGGTTCTGACAATGGTATCTTTTTTATATTGCAAAACAATATAGTCAGTCAGTATATAGATAATCTCACCCAACAAGGGCACTGACCACTAAGAGGCAGAGCAGAATGCTTTTCAAATGGGAGATGCTACTGATGGAAGGGAGAGCTTGCAGCAGCAGTTCACCTGCAAGTGGTGGGACACCAAGCAGATATCTTGGGAGCTAAACATCATCAAAAGATGAGAGCTGATCTTGGAGAGGGATGGAACTTAGGGTTTAGAATTCAGTTCCTTCATCAGTGATTCAATGAAATTTGAATAGTATTTACAAGTAGAAATACAGGAGTAATATTAGGCTGTTTGAGAGTTAGTTTGACAGTGAATTCCCTTGTACTCTGCTAATTACACAAGGAAACATCACAAAAACCACACACAAGTGCCTTAGTTCTGCCTGTAGGAAGTGTCACTCTTTGAAAACATTTGAACAACTGTGGTAAATTTGTCAGCTTTGAAACAGAAATTCTGGGCTGCTTGAAAGAGAAATGTTTTGCAAAAGACAGCATATGTTCTCTTCCTCATAGTACAAGAATATATTTGCCACAACCTAATATTTTGTTCAAATGATGAAATTCCCATTTCATTACAGAAATGTTAAAGCTACAATAGTTTTATTAGAAGAGATTGAAGTTTCTAAGAAGATCCAGCCACAACTTGCCCCAAGTGTTGAAGAAATTCTTTAGCAACTGCTGATGACTTTCTGTGTCTGTGTGAGTGTAGAAAATTCTCAGTAGTTTTGTTAATCAATTCCAAAACTTGTTTGAACATACTCAGAACTAGATTTCTATGTTCCTGCCTTTATGGAACAGAATGTTCATTTATCTTATTTAGAATGCTTTAACATAAATAAATGATCAGGGTTATGAAACTGTACGCCTCAGATTCACTCAGAAGTTGAGAACTTACATTGGCAGTAAGTTCTGATGTGCTCTGAAATGAGGAAGACTACAAAATATCAGTGCTTTGGCTCGAGGATAAAGACATTAACAGCACAGAATCACATCTTCTTCCTTCACCCAGAAAAGTCAAGGAGGTTTCTTGGCAAATCTATTACTTGACTTCCTTGCCAAGTAAACACAACCTGCCCTCAAACGCACTAGCTATTCTGGGAACCACTGTTTGGCATCAACTCATGCTTTCTAGTACTTTCCAATTATCTGAAGGAAAAGATAAAAAAATAAAAATAAAAAATAAAGATAAGTGAGGATTTTGGAAAAAAAAAACCAAACAGCAACAAACAAAAAAACCACCTTAACTGTCATGGCACCTGGTTTAAATACACAAAATCAGTAAAATCTGCTTTGCCTTAGTGGGTCACCTCTTGTCTCTCAATGGGAATTCTTTCTGCATTTGGAGGTACTGCCTAAATGCTCTACCTGTAAAACCAATACAATGCTGCAAGGCGTCAAAAGCCTCCAAAGCCCCGTGTTGAGTCTCCTGCTTTCACCAAAGTGATATGTTCCTGGAAGGGGGGTTTTCCTTTTGAATTACTGATGTAAAAATGAGCACTTCTACCAGCACTGCATCCTCCACTGTATTGACTAAGGGAGAAATCAAAGACTTTCAGGATGGTTTTTCTCTTGTATTTCTACTTGCACAACCTCACAGAGCCTAATGGAGACATGAGGCTGTAACTCAACACATGATTTCGCATAATTGGACCCATCTTAGGTTGCAGTCTTCTAGCATTGCTAGCCCTGGAGTCTGACCTTGCTTTTAAAAATTAAAAGTTTACTTTGCTAAAATGTCTCCTTCTCAGCTTCACTGATATGTTCAAAACAATGCCAGAGCAGCTGGAAATGACAAAAGTGTGCAAACAACAGAGTGCTAGTCAAACTCTTTCATATCCTGACACCATGTTAAACACAAGGGGATTTAGGAACAGTGTGTGATTTAAACTTGCTTTGACATAGGAGATGATGCTAGGGAAGATAAATGTTTTAAATCAAATTCTACTTAAGATAAGTGTGCCATACCAAGTAGCTACTTGACTCTTGAATTTAAGAAGCAGTTATCGAGACACACACTTACATATACACGAGTGTATCTGGAAAATATGCTCAGTGAGCTATGACATTAGTAAAGAAAATAAAATGGCGTATTGCACAAGCACATTTATTGTTGTTCTTCAATTTACAGCTTGCAAAAATGCCCATTCTATCCTAGTTTGAAGCCAAACTAGAAGTACAGGTGCAACACCACCTGAGAGTATTCCAATAGTTGAAGAGAAAGCTTATTCAGAACCGACGCTGTGCAAATCAATATATCCAGCTGCTTACCTGTGAGCCATGGGAGGGGTAGGGTTCCAAAAAAAGGCTGATGCTGCAGCCATCTCTCAAAGATCTTGGGTTACATGCACATTTTTTGGTGTAATTTTACCGTTAGGAAAACCAAAATATTTCCTTTCTATGGAACAAGATTTATACTCAGCCCTAAATTTTCCTTTGTCAACAAAGCTAATAGCTGCTTTGAAAACAGGTGTGGTAAGGGTCTGCTGCACTGGCTCTAAGATAGGCATTAAAACCAGCACAAAATGGGAATAACTCTTAATATCAGAGTTTAAAGGTCTTTTAAACTTAGTTCTTAGTCTGACCTAGTATAATTGTAAAGTCTGGCATTAATATCAAACTTTAGGGGGAAAAAAAAAAGAAAAAAAAAAAAAAGGTTATTGAGAATTCCATAACTTTCTGTTTAGTAAAAGCCTATAGACAAAACAAAAGCCCACATCACAAGTGCTCTGGAAACCAGAGATTTGGGGCTGTTGGCAGATACCCTGCCATCTTTCCTCACAGGCAGCAATAGACAGTGAAAACTCCAGAGCCACATCTAAAATAAAGAGATTTCATGCCAGAAGGAAGCATGGGGTTCAGTTTTCCTATGTTCTAAATAATTAATATCCAGCAGTTGAGAGATGGCCAGCTTGCTCCAAGGTGGTCAGACTCACTCAGCTCCCCCTGTACCACTCCTAGGTTAATGATGGGAAAAAAAGGTAAAATTGTGGAAATTTTATCAGTGATGCTCTTACCTCTCAGTGTTGAAAAGCATCTCTTTGCATTTGGGCTTGCAGCAAGTATTTCAGCTGGGCAGTAGTGTGCTCATATCTCTTCCCAGCAACCCTTTAAGGTGAAGAAAACAGGGGAAGGTATTTCCCACGACATCAACACATATTGCAACAAGTGCTCCTGCCTGCCATTTCCCAGAAAAAGGTTTTGATTGTAGAAAAAACTTTACCAGCCTAATGTGCCTCCTCCGGAGCTGTATCACTCCCCATTTCCGTGACAGTCCTCCAACAAAGCACTGACTCCATTGGCCAGTGGTCAGATTAAAATCCACAGCCCGTCTTTTGAAGCTGAGTCAAGGGAAGAATCAAGTAAAGCAGTGAAAGATTTATTAATTTACATATCTGTGAATTTTCCTTTGGGTAAATATGTATATATACATCTATATGTATAAAATCAAGGGCTTATAATTCAAGTAACTTGTCTGGAGGAAAGATTTGTGTACTCTTTTTCCAGGCACTTGAAAAATTTGAGAAATCTGTTCCCATTTGTGTTCACAGCACCTAACACACTCCTGAAGTGTGATGCTTAGCACAGGCAGCCATCTATTGCCTCCTGAATAAGTCACTGGTTATTGCTTCTCCTGCCTGCCACAGCAAAACAGCACACTCATTCCTCACCTTTTATGTACCAAGTGAGATGCTGTTCCTGTCTGCAGCTGCCCTGTATACTACTAGTATTTGATCTATGTAAAAACTATCCTATTTCCTCTCCTTCTAAAGTCAGCATCTCACTTTGTTACCTAAATGCGTAACTCCCAGTTGCTAAAGATCATCACTGCTGAACAGGTTTCTCCTACTTCATTGTTTCTGAACACCTTACAGCCCTGGGATTTTGAAAGGTGCTGTGTTTGTGAGAGGGGCTTTGGTTAGGCTTTTCACAGAGATATTCTTTTCTCCAACACAAGCACTAACTTTTATTCATTAATACACATGTACAAGTGCAAAGCACAGCTATCTACTCTGCTACCTCAAGTTGTGTTATGCATATACAAAATGAGGGTGGTGACACACTGGAACAGGTTGCCCAAGGAGGCTGTGGATGCCCCATCCCTGGAGGCATTCAAAACCAGGCCTGATGTGACTCTGAGCAGCCTGGTCTGGTGGTTGGCAACCCTGCACATAGCAGGGGGTTGAAACTAGACGGTCATTGTGGTTTTCTCCAACCCAGGCCATTCTATGCTATGCTTCTTAGAAGGGTACAGGGAAAGGAATGCACAATTTTTTATATTTTCATCTCCAAACCTAGGAACTTTTCAGACAAGGTAATGCCTCGCATGACATTATCAATAAGAACTACCAGTGTAATGCTCTTTAGCTAAAATGTTGAACAAATTGTGCATATTAAGCTCAAGCAGGAAATGCACAGCTTCAAGCACTTGCAGATGAAAAGCATCCTGCCTATTCCATCCTGATGGATGTGCATTTGAAAATCCATCTGTTTATTTGCTTCCCTTCCTCCAAGATCAGAGTGACAACGTAGTTCCAAACCCTCACCCACACTCACAAACTCTGTTCCCATCTTGACATTCCATCACTGCATTTGCTCTGTTCAGGCTTGTACTCATCCTCCCAAAGCTCAAGATAGTTTTCAAACGAGCCTTCAAAAACTTGCTGTGATCCCAGTTTTGGCAGACAGCTCTTGTCACATACTTTGTTACTTTGGTCAGAAGTCCCCATCCCAACCAGCCAAAAAGTGAAGAAGAGGAGCAGCCTCCAAATATGGAGAGTCACGCTGGTTTGTGGAGAAGTTCAGCACATTGGCATGCATAAGAATGAAGAGAACTGGAACAAGTGTTAAATAATGCTCCAAATAGAATGTGGTGAAATGCTCAGAACTTCCAACTACTACAGAAAATTGTGAAATGGATTTAAAAAAACCAAACAACTAACATTAGTAAATATAGTAATTAGTCTATTACTAATACTATGAGTAATTAGTATATTACTATATTTACTAATAGTAAATATACTAATAGTATTAGCTCATTAGTAAATATACCCCTATCATGTGTGGTTCTAGCAACAAAAGTATGCTTTAACTCTCTGAAATCATTTCCAATAAAACAAAGTTTAAGCATAAGACCTTACCATAACATTTAATTAAGAGATAGTGAATTTATGCCATCAAAAATGAACAGTGAGTTTTTCAATCACACTGGACACTGACTTGCAGGAAAAAACATTTTCAGTATCCATCAACTGAATCTTAAACCAAATCGCACAATTTTTTTGTTCATAGTGAAGACTTTCTACTTCTCCTGCTGTTTTCAGGTAGCCTCTCAAAATCCATGCTATTTCACAGTATTGTGTATAGTATAGATTATGAGGCCAATTAGCAGAAGGTCTCAAACTTCAGTAACATTCATCAACAATAATTGGGCCCTTAACAAATTAAGAAACAGTTATTTACGCAAGTCTTTAAATAGGAAAGTGTAAGAATTATCAAATTCTGGAAATACACAAAGCTGGCACTTACATGTCACAAGAGAAGTGAAGACCATATCTCTCATTGGGTCAGTATTTTCTTCCATATCCATAGCACACAGCACCTGTTAGACAACCATTCCCATTCTCTTGTCCTCCATGTTATAAAGAAATGAAAGTGAATTTGATGTTCACCTGTTTGATAAAGGAGTGCTTGAGGCTATACGCCCAAGTGTAGCTGTGTTGCTGTTCCATACAAAAGTTTGAGCTATTTTATTCATTCTTAGGGAACTCTCATTCCTGCCAGAACCCTTTTTTAATGTCTGCCATGAACAAAAGAGTATAAACTTTGACCTCGTGTACCTTGGAAAATAATTTGTGATCTCACCATGCTACCTGGCAAATTAAAATATCAAATTGTGGTAACTTTTGAATCCTAAAATATTGGAGCACTATTAAATATTGGAGTATCTAAAAGGAATCAAAACTATAAACTGCATAAATACTTTAAATTGCTTTCTGTTACACAAGTTTAATGACTTCCTTTACAACAACATGCAAACCCTCCTTAAAAACAGGGCACTGAAGAATGCTTATTGAAATGCAATTGCTATGCAGGAGACTTCCCTTTTAAAAAAAACAATTGCCTTTTTTATGTTGTGCTTCCGCGTTCTTTAAAAATAAACACCAAGTAATCCACAGTTAGCAAAATATAAGTATATTTAAGCTATGAATTGTAAGTTTATGTAATAAGCTGCTTTAATGGGAAAAAAACTTCTTATTAGGAAAAAGAAAACTCTCATAGCTGGAGAGCTGGGAGCAGTTCTCCAAGGATGCCACAAGGCTCCTGGCTTTTTAGACAAACCTTTGGCCTCAAAGAGGCAGATTTTCATAATGTGTTGTAGAAGCCCTTGGCAAATGACATAATATTCATTAAATTTAAATGGAGACGCTTGATGTTTTCTGTAAAGATGTCCCAGGGAGTCAATTTTCAAGGAATTCATAATGTAAGCAGCAAGTTATCGGAGAAGGAGACATTCATCACCTCGGAAGGCTCCAAATGAATCATTTAGAGAAAGAGGTGGCATGACACATTTCGGCACTTTCCTTGTGGTCTCCACGAGGCCCTGTGCCAGACACACACCCCAATAACAAGAGAGGCAACCTGGGCAGCCACGTGCTGCAGGCACTGCACTTCCTCAGGCACTTTCTACTTTCCAATAGAAGTGCTTAGTTTAATCCTTAAAGTTAATGCTACAACGTCAGAGGGACTGAAAGAGCAGAGGTGACAAGAGCCTGAAGCTCTTGGCTTCTGCCTGACATCTGCCTCACACCTAACGGTAGCTAATCCATCTGTTAAACTCCCATTTTCTTTTCTTTTTTTTTTTTCTGGGTTTCACCCTGACACTGATCCTGCTTGCAAAGGAGAAGTGAACAAAGCATCCTATTACAAAAAGAATCTGCCGCATGCTGGGCAAACAGATCCTTTAAAATCAGAATCCTGCCCTACCAACTTCAGCTTTCTGTTGTTGGGTTGTTCCTGTGTTGTGAGCTTTTTTTCTCCTTTTTTTTCTCTCTCTTTTTTCTTTCTTTCTATTTCAGCAGTGAAATCTACCCAACATTCCTTCTACATGGTTCCTCTTCACCACACAGCAGATGCATAGAATCACAGACTCATAGAATCATGAGTTGAAAGGGACATTTAAAGGCCATCTGGTCCAAGCCCCCATTCAGTGAACAGAGACACCCGTGGCTCCATCAGGTGCTCAGAGCCCCATCCAGCCTGACCTTGGGTGTTCCCAGGGGACAACCACATAGCACCCACCACACCTCCTGCTTCTAAGTCTGAAGCAAAGGACCATCCCAAGGAAGTTCTTTCCCTTTGAAATGTTGAGCTTTGTTTAAATATAATGTGCCCAAAAGACTTTTAAGAAGCTTACTTTTAAACTTGCCAGCATTTAGCTATGGAAATTACTTCTCTGTTGTGAGTATCAAAGCCTGATCTATGTTGCCACACGGGTTGCTGCCTGGGCTGCATTAGAAGCATGGTCAGCAGGTTGAAGGAGTGGTCTGGATGGGGCTCTGAGGACCTGATGGAGCTGCAGACATCCGTGTTCACTGCAGGGGAGTTGGATCTGTTGGCCTTTAAAGGTCTCTTCCAACTCAAACAATTATACGACTCTATGCTATAAATCCCATTGTAAACCCACTACAAAAATCTCCACAGACTAGACACTGGTACGCAGGATGGAATGTGCTGATACTTACATAAGCACTGCACAGACAATGTCCTCACTTGGTCTGTGCTGAGCGTGGTAGCCTTCCATCATCACTATTCAATATACAGAACAGACAAGAGAGTTATAGCTTCCTTTAAAAGATAGTCTTACTCCTCTCCCACAAAACGGCACTAATACAAAATAATCCAACGTTTAATTTATTAATGTGGAATGAGAGATGAGATTTGTTCTTCATCATGATTATTTATAGCTTTACTAACACATCCAGTGTTATACAAAAGGGCAATGTATCCCAAGTGAGCTTCAGCCAGACCTTGCGCAGCGCTCCCCTAACAACAGATTAAACAAAGTAAGAAAATGAAATCCTGACTTTTCATCTGTACATTTTCATAAAGAATTAACTAAATAAGTTTAATATGTATATATCTGAAGAGAGACAAATCGTTTTTAATGGTCCCTCTTTGTTTACGTCTAAGTATTTCAATTGCTTTTTAACTGCTAGTCTGTATTTAAAATACCCTTTAAAAACTGTTATCACGGATTAGAAATGTTCAATAGTGAAAACTTGAAAACCAAGTCCATGCTGGGAAAGTGGGAAGCTGCCTAATCAAGCTGGGATCTTACACCATCAATAGAAGTACAGTTGGTATCAACTAAGCAACATCATGCTTCTGAGGCACAGAAATTGCACTGGATCCATTTTCAAATGGGCAATGGACCTGAGAATGAAGTCACCATCTGCGAATTACAGATGGAAACTGGCTTTCAGTACACAGCATGATGCTTTCAGAAACCTCCCTTCCTCCTCCATCCTCATTCCTTGTCCACTCACCCATTAAGAAAGCTGCAGACAGAAAGACATAGGGTAACATAGGTGATGGAGATCTGCAGAACCAAGCACGTGTAAGTACACATACATCTCAAAATTTGACTCTCATTTTCAACAACCATCCTGTTTCATGATACCTGAAAGGGAAGAACCCATTCTAAGCCTCTTGTCAAGCCCATAGCAATATGACAAAGGACTCTGCCATGATGGCAGAGCAAGGAAAGGAACTGCATCCAACCAAAATTCAAGCCTCCTCAAGGGACTCACTGAATTACACCTAAAATTCTCCTCCCGAGCATCTGCTATCCTAACAACTACTGAAGAGATTAGAGGCTTCCTTTGTTGGCTGCCCTGTATTTAGAATTGCCCTTAAGGAAACAGCATTCTCGAAGGTTGAGACTCTCAAAAGCATGGTTCTCACAAACACATACAGAAGTGGAACTTAGAAGTTACATTTTTTGCAAACGCAGATTAAGATCGCAATTCAAACAGTACTGTGGTAGTGCATTGTGGTGCTTTATTAGTGTTAGACATGCAATATTGTTTTAATGGACAGAAATTAAAATACTGAGATAACATTGTAATCAAATTAAAGAGCTGAAGTTGCAATAATGAAACAAAAATAAAGTTTTTTCATGCATCCTAGGTTTATAGTTCTCACATGTGCATATAGTTGTGATTCTGTACCATTATTAAATGTAGACAAAGTACCATTGATTGCACAAGACAAAATTAACCCCTAAGGTAGAAGTAATGTTCAAATCTTTTACAGACTTCCTATATAACCTGGATCTTCAGCTTTTTACAGCGTATCATAATACGAGACACCTGGAAGCTTCTAAGATGAATAGGAATGGCTCTATCACTGGTAATATACAGTGGCTGATGAACAAATTGTGAAAGGCAAAGTAAATGCTCTCTATGCTATAGGAGATTGTGACTTCTTCCAACAGAAACAAATCTCAAAACCCTTCATAAACAGATTAAAGTGCTACCTATTGCATATTAAATACTTCCAGTGCCTGTATGCAGATTTAGAAGTTATAAATTCCTGAAAATAGTGTCTCAAACTGAAAGTGCTGACAGACCCTTACATCTAGCATCATGAATGCAGCAGCACTATTATCCTTCATCACGGACTTCAAAGAGAGGAAGTTAGGCAACATGCTTCACATATCACCATTTTAAAATCACAGAGCTAACACCTCTATCATATCAGCAACAGTAATGGATACATAAACAGCAAAAAAGCATACTTTACATACTTAATATAGGACAATATTTTTTCTTTAAAGCTGGAAGTGTAAATAAGCCTCCAGTGCAGCAGTAAACATATTAAGACAACAGTTGTTTTTAGATGCATCTAAGAAAGGGCATCCTCTAGAGAAAGAAATGCAGACTAGTACCTAATGAGCCTGAGTTTCATTAGGTCCCCACATCATAAAGCCTTTCTAAATGCAAGGCAACATTTTCACAGCTGGAAAGTTACAAATAGTTCTTGATACAGAGCCAACAGCAATAAATGTAGCTATGTATAATCTAGGGAGAATGCTACATTCATTAGTAGGTGGAAAACCAAGCTAAACATAAAATACAGCAGCACGAGGTAACGTATATAAATATTAAACATCTTTCTAGAACGGTAGAAAGTAAATGTTACTTACAAAACTAAAATACAGCCTTGATATTTGTTCTCTGAAGTAAGGAAAGTACACTGCTATGAGCAGAGATGTTTCAAAGGAGAATTTCCAAGTACAGGGTGGCATGGATGAACTTTCATTCTTATTTTTGACAGAAGAGACCAAAATATTGTGCCCCAAATTCTCATCCCTACATTTCACAGGGCAAGAAAGACTAATTGTAAGTGGCGAGTTATTATAATTTTTAAATGATCTGTCAGAGAATTTATAATTTCGTCCTACTGGAGAAACAGGACTGACTTTGTTTTCAGCATATAAATCACTCTGTATGAAGTGTTTTCATTTGAAAGCTGCATGCTCCATCAAATACAGGTGGGATGAAGGTGCATTTCAAAAACAGTCTCAAAAATATAGAAAAATGTTAAAATTTTCATTTTAAACAGAAAATGACAGGTGTGCAATTTTTCCAAAATTGCCCCAGAAGAGCTTGTATCTTTAGCCATAAGAACTCCATATAAAAATTCAGAGTTGAAATTCCTGTCTCTTCTGGTAACTTTACCTTTTCCTAAATTGCATTTGTCGTTCTCCTCTCTTTCTTGATATACTGCTGGAAACAAAAGGTGCATTTATTCACTCACAGATCAGATAAAGACGAGATAGCGCATTCAAAGCTTCACTAAATTTCTTCACTAATGCACAAAAATTGATCTTTTCGCTACCTTTAATCTGCTTATCATTCTTGGTATGCAAATATGTCAAATGATCTGCTTTTAGTCAATTATGCAGTTTGATATTCTACATTTACATTCTAAAAGGAGTGATTTCAGAGGTGCTAAATATAGTAGAGTTTCATTTTAATAATTATAAGTTGGCTTGCAAGTGAAAAGTCATTGGAGTGTATTTACTTGTTAAACCCCACTGGTGTGTATGGTTTAATCATTATGGATACTACACATTGTCTCATGTGTACCAGTTAGTTTGAAAATGACTGCTGAATTCAAAACAATTGCACAACTCTTCCCCATTAACAATATGAGAAAACCACTTGCCTTAGCCAAACATTGAAAAATGTTCAAGAACTTGCATGGAAATACTGAGTATCTGAAATACATCTTGGTGTAATTAGGAAATTAAAATGAGTGCAAAACCTAACTTCCAACAGTAAATGTACCATAACTTTGTATATAACCTTTGGCACTTTGAATATATTACAGCAAATTTACAGTCATACAGACCTTAAGTGGGTCAAAAAGACATTCACGTGGTTTACAAGGTACAGAACTGGATAAATCTTTTGGTTGTCAATAGAAAAATCACTTGATGAAGTGGGCCTTTGTCTCAAATGACTAAAGGGCTTGCTGGAATTGTTGAGGCTTCATCCAGGCAAAATGACCTACACTGGTGGATCCCAACACAGGGCTGAGAATGCTCAAACTGCATGAATTTTAACACTAGGGTGTTGGGAGATAGCTCCTAAAAATGGGAGGAAATAAAAAAGAATGAGCGTGAAAAGAAGGAGAAAAGAATAAAGAAAAAAAAGTAAGAAAATGAAATGTGGGATTGATTGTTCCAAATTATTTTTTGTCTAAGAAGCATATTCCTTTGCTGTCATATAAAACTAACATTGTCAAAAGTATTCAGACAGAAGATCCATTTCATCTCTTCCAGATAATAGTTATTTAAGATAATACTAATCTTTGTAGCTTTAAAAACAAAAATACAGATTTTTTGCAGCACGAAAGAAAAGGAATTTTAAGCTTTTTTCTTTCTCAACAACAGCTATTACTGTTGTTATGTAAGAAAACAGATCAGGTGTAGAAAGAAAAGAAGAGGTGGAAAAGACAGTCATTCTTTTAAAATCCAAATCTCAAATATTCTCTGTACCTTTTTTTTTTTAATACTTTCTTACTGTTTCACAGCAATAGACAATCCAACTGAGGCTCTTATGAAGAAATTAAAATCTACCTATGTTAATATTGTAAGGATTCTTCTCCTACAGTATTTTACCTTAATAATTTCATCACCGTAGCCATTTTATTGAATAACAGGTATCCTTTTCATCTGCCATCTTACAATTATTAAATGATCAGGAAGACATTTACAACATTCTTTCATTTGCCTCAATGAGAACTGACTTTCAAAGTACTTATAAAGAATACAGACCTTTTTAAAAAAATAAAATTAAATTAAATCTGTTAACCTAGACATGTTTCAGCAACACAGCCTATTTCTAAAGGCTTATATTTTGTTTTCATAAGTTTAAAAAAAACCTAGGAGATATATATCATGTTAAACTCAACCTTAAATTGAGTCAGTTCTATATTTTCAGAATTACCATGTCTTTTTAATTCAGTTCTGTTCATTTTACTGTAGCAGACCTTGGCTGAACAAAGTATTCTTACCTTGTTCCAACTTTTCTCCTATCCTACTTCTGACTTGATTAACACTGTTCAAAGTACTTTTAACGTATAAAAAAAGCATGCAATAACTTCATACAAAAAGATCTGCAAAATAATCCCATGTAATGAGCTTGCCACCAAAGTTCAATCATTGTACACAAAATATCTGCATTTAAGTGTAAATTCATTCCCACATGTGCCATTAGTGAAATGGCATGGTATTTTTCACATTGCCATACAAAAGCATACTGCATACAGTACAGCATTTACTCTGCAAAGATTGTGCATCACTGTTTTCCTCTACAATGTGTAAAACAAACTGTATTCCATTGCAAAAAGCCACATTTAGATTCGACACTGGCTTGAAAACAGTGGCCTTAATGGCATGCCATAATACCAGAATTGACATATTTGCATAATATTAATTATCAGTCAAGAAAACATTCAAAACAGCACAGGGGATCCCAGCTGACGCTGCATGGACAGTGTGGACACAGACACTGCATTCATGTGTGTTATTTACTCTACAGTAAATATGCTGCAGCGAAAGTTGTTTTCAAAAAGGAAAAATAAACAAACTTATTCAGCTAACCCAATGAAGTACCATTTTGGCAGTACCTGCTAGTGTCTGGAGTTAAAAACAAACAAAAAAATCAAATAACAACACAAAAAACTATGCCGCAGTCCCATCCTTCCAATGTCTGGAATTTTTTTTAGAACAAAAAGGAATGAAAAGAAGTCAAAATGTTGAAATGTTATTTCCTTCCACTACCGTATTCAGCAGGAAGTACCACCAAGTGTCTCCATCTTAGCTTTTGGAGAATTTGCCAGCTTTTCGAGAAGGTTCATATGGCACTCTGAGAATACTGGGTGTTTCTTCCATCACTCGTACAAGAAGATTATCAATGTAATCCTCAAGTTCACGAATATGGCTGTCCTTCTTCTTAAGCTGCTCTTTATGTTTCAGCAGCTCCTGTAAAACCTCTTCATAGGTGAGGTTCCGGTATCCTGCAGTGGCATCAAAAGGATTTCCATCCTACAGGCAGGTTTAAAGAAAACAAAACAAAAACCATCAGATTTCATTAAATAGTTTTCTGAACTGAACAGGTTGACAGGTTGCTTTTCGTATATTTCTCATGTACACCTCTGACATAGGACATTTTTCTTATTTTATATTCATCCTCTTTTCACTCTAGAGCTTTTCCCTCCAATATCCCTCCTGGAGCAAACAGCTGGCGATACGTTGCCCAATTTGAAATGTTTCCCACACTAACACATCAGAAAAAAAAAACACGCTGTTCTCAGAAAGATGTGCACACATTTTGTGAACATCTGAGCAGTAACCCCAACAAACTGTTAGCGAGTCCTTTTGGGAAACCCACTATAAGGTAACATTAATCACAACAGAAAAAGAGCCCTGAGAATTCCAGTCCTACCGTAACTTTCCTGAGTTCTCATCTTTAGAGAATATTATAGCAAAACATTTACTTAGCTTTAAATGACATCAGCCCTCATCTGTCTTTCATATTCTATTTTTAGTCGCCAGCAGCTTGCCAGGCCTTGGCCTCTGAAATATACATTACAACTTCCAATTTTACATTTCAGGTGAAGTTAAGAAGACCAGAGTACTTAAGGCAGAAATGTGTACTGCTAGAACACATTGCTGTGTTGCTGCCTTCAAAGCAGGAAGGGCACAGACCTAAGCAGCAGAGGAAACAGCAGTGTTTTGCTATCGATTTCTGATGACTCTGGATGCAGTTATCACCAAAGATGGGAAAATTGGTCCCTGTAAGAAAGGTCAGCATGCAAACCAAAACACTATAATGTCCTATTCTATGTCAAGAAGATACAGCTGAGGTCTTCACGAACCAGATAATGAAATATTTGGCAATTTATAATTTAGAAAAAGATAGTTTCTTCCCATACAGCTCCACACTGACACGTTGGCATGTCAAATCATTAACACATGCAGGTGCCCAGAGTTTTCAGTAAAGCCTTGTAAGAAAAGACAGAGCACTGCAAACGGGCTGAAGTACCACAGATGAATCAGTCACTCTCCCTCAATTAGATTTTAATAGCAGCTCTTCAAATTAGGTGCTTTTAAGGATTTCTCACTGCATTTGAGATGTTTTGTAGCACATTCATGTACGTGTATTTAGTATTTTGAACTTCTATTATCAAGTTACAGCATTTTACGCGATCAATAAGTCCCATTTTGTAAAAATGCCTACCTTGATGAAATCCATAAATTGGTTACTAATTGATTTCCAACAAGTAGAGAAGAGAGAATAACTTTACTTTGTGGTCATCCTATTTTTAGCACATTCTCTTCCATAAGAAGGAAGCTAAATTTTATCTTCAAAGAATTAGGGATTTAGGGGTTTTTTTACACACTGGAAAATAAATTAAGACTTCAATGTACAAAATACAGAGTTTGCTTAATTTTCTGATTTGGCAAAGGAAGAGGAAAGAATATGCAATGATGTTTTTAATCATTATATAAAGTTTACTGGAAAATCATGTATAATACATATGCTTTAAAGATGTTTTGCCACACATACGCTCTCTACAGATCTTCTGTGTGAATAACTTATCAAATTAAACACACAAGAAAATTCTACAATGCTTTTTGTATTTAGAAATAGATACTGCTAAAGGAAGGAGGATTTTAAATGTCCAGTTTGAGTAAAGGGTACTTAAATGCCTATATCCTTCCTGAAACAGATACTAAAAATGTAATATAATACATGAATCTTATGGTAAAGTATTAAAGAACACGTTGCAAATAGTGAGTTTGGAAAGAAGTATTGCCTCAGCTGTAAGATGTTATTGGGGCACAGACTGACAACCAGAGGAGATGGAGGAAGAGGAGTCAGACAAAGCGATGCCCTGGCAATCTCTGATCATCTCCATATTGTTCTAATGAGGAATTCTACTCTGGGAATATAATCTAAACTCCTTTCATATCTTTTGTCCTACTTACTTCATCCTCCTTTCAGTTCTTAATTAGGCCTTAAAGAGCTCGTGCTGCCCTTTCAACTGGCTACTGCTCCCATTTAAGCAGTGCTGTCAGAGACAGGTGTTGGCACCAGAGTAGGAGACACACAAACATAATTACTCAATGCGATGCGCAAGGAAGAAATGCAATGAATTGGTGAGGCCTATTATTGCAAAACCTAATCATAAATTACTTCAAACACCTCAGAAAGCAAACTGGAATATTTAAAAAAGAAAATCCAAATGGTTTCATTCGAAACTATGGTTGCAATATATTTTCTTCTCCTAATTTGTATTTTATATTAAATGAGCACCACCTCATAATCCTGCAGCTGACATTTAGAATAGCTGCTATTCCAAAAGAAAAATCATCAAGGATTTCTTTTATCACCTTTAAATCCTTTAAGTAAAACAATTCACATATTATTTCTTAAAAGAATTATAACGGCGCTTTTACCAGCAATAAATTACACCATTTCCAGTAGCACATTTGCAAGCACACAGAAACTGTAATTACGGTTACTTTACAGACAATAGCTGCAAAGTTAAATCAATTTTTTGATGTTGTGTTTTGTCAGAGATTAAGTAACCGCCTGGTAGAATTCAGTTTACTATCTGATCAAAGGCAGCATTCATACACGCTGACATCTCCCACCAGTTACTTGCATTAAAAAAACTTGGGTGTTTATAATAACATCAAATATTATTAAAAGGCATTTACATAAACCAGCAAAAGCAAACAGTACAAAGTCATATTTTCCTGTGAAACTTGTTTTCTATATATTGTAAAGATTGAAAACAAACCCACTTTTAAAGATTTGATCTACTCACAGAATAAATTTGAGTAAGACCACATTTTCTTCCAAACAAAGATGCTGCACAGTCCATCTGTGGAGCTCATTTTGTCTTTTCTTCCTAGTACACACTTTTAGGTACTCTTACAGTAAAAGAGTATTTTGAATAATAACTTTTAGTATTTATTTCTATTTTAAGTGTTTTCTGCAAGGCTGCTCATTTATTATTTTTATGATGAATCCTGCCATGTATCAGCTCGTTACTTCCATTTGGATTGGCCATCTAAAAATGCTCCTCCAGTCTCAGAGCCTGGCAATAGAAAACACCTGTGATGATGGCTAATGGGCAGCTGCCTAGTGCAGGGCTCTCACCTGACTGCATTCCCCTAGAGCTATCTGCTATACCTCAGTGTTTCTTGTTGCTCTCCCTATATAGATCTAATTTTCCCTTTGTTTTCTACATTGTAATACTAGAGGTTATCCAAATATTTTTCACATTGAGTATAGAACTCTTCTTTATTTCCAAGTTTATTTCAGTTTTCTTATTTTCCAATTAGATTTTCTGGACATATGAATAGAAGGCAAGACAAAATCACAGAATCATAGAATGGCTTGGGTTGGAAGGGACTTCCAGGATCATTACATTCCAACCACCATGCCACAGGCAGGTCTGCCAACCTCTATACCTAAAACTAGACTAGGGCCCCATCCAACCTGGCCTTGAACACCTCCAGAGACAAAACAAACAAGCAACAAGCATTTCCTTATAAGAAGTTAAAAAAGAATACTAGCTCATATTGTATTGGGCACCGGTTAGTTGGTATTTGCTGATAGCTTTCCATAACACTTCACAACTCACCATTGTTTTCCTGAGGTCCTCAGTGCCAGAAGGATTCATGTTAAAACTGTGGAGGAAAAACAAACAAACATCAACTGTGCACACATATTTGACCAAAACTTCTACTAGAAATTACTACTGAACTGAGGGTACTAGGTGCACAAGGTATTTATCATGATTTATTTTCCTGACTTGTCAAACTTTGAATAACTAGTACAATATTTGAAATCAGTGGGAACTTTCATATATTCTCCATCCACATTTTTTGATATCCTTCTGTCATAAAATCAGAGTAAGCAGTGTAAAGATATTACAGATTGGGCTTCTCCAGCAATTTGATTATTTCTAGATGTATTTTATACTTCTAAGTATAAAAGAAATACTTCATATGAATTATTCTGGGAATAGATTCTGGGATGAGGTAGTTAAAATAAAAACACAACAACAAAAAGGCTAACATTCATTGCCAACTTTCATGGAAGCTGCCAAAGGAAAAAGGTCCTTTGAGAAATTCCACTGAGGTCACCAGGTTCAGTTAGAACTAAAAAGTTACCTTGTATTAACAACATTTGCTTTATGCTTACAATTGAGTTAATAAGCTATTATTTTATAAACTTAGTGATTATCCCACATATTTGAAAAGCAAAGCTATTTCATGATTCTGTTGTGCGGAGATAATTTTCTTCCTCAACTGCAAAAATGGCAGTAGATATTGATAAAAGCAGCCATTGTCAAAGTGTCAGACCCAAGAAACAGACACTGTCCACGGAAGTTGATGTAATTATTTGCAAGTCTCCTCAAAAAACATTGCTGCCATGTCTCATGTACTTGCTAATAAGTTTTGAGAGAAAATTAAGTCTTAGAGAAAATGTGATCAGAATTTGGATATGATTCACCAATAATACTTCCTTGGTAGCACCACAGTAGGTATCATTCTTTCACATCACAAAACCTACCATTTACTCAAGTTGCATGTATTGGCTGTCAAAGACAATCTCTGTTGACAGAGCTTCAAGAAAACAGAGCTCTGTGCCTGGTTGCACCAAACTAGTAACAAGCTCCTACGAATGCTATGACAGGCATTCAGAAGTTCATTTCTTTCCTATTTTTCAGGCTAGAGAATCTCATCGGCCTAGAACTAATGATTAATTCTATAGTCAATAAGCTGATACATGAATAAAAAGAAATTAGTAAAAAAATACTGCAATCTATGGTTGAAAGAATAATCTGGAAAGCACAAATTGTACACTTTTTTTTTTTTTTTAATTTTAAAGTTGGCTTGAAGTAAAAAGCATGTGTCTTGTGTCCATCACTCTTTGATACCTGAAATTACAAGCCATCCATTTCATGGCGTAAAAACGGAAGAGACATAACATACAAACTGGTGCTTTACTATTATTATTTATGATGTCCTTTTATTTTGTTTCAAAAATAGTCTTTTGCTTATATACGGAAGTCCAGAGAACCCTCTGCTAGACCGAGGACATTAGAGGAAGATTGGATTACATGAACAGAAATAAAAAGGCGTCTGAAGACTCAAGGTCTGGCTAACTCCCATTGTACCTGTTTGTAACAGCGATCTGAAGCACTCTGCCTGGAGTTTGCTGGAGAATAGTTTTGAATGAGGGGCTGCATTCATCAGGTATTGTCTAAAAAGCAAAAGGCAGGAACTCTCCCTCACGGTCTGCATTTTAGTTTCACACTGATGTGTCAAACACATGATGAACTTGCTTCATTCATGGCTGCCTTTTGTGATCCGAGAAAAAAAAAATGAGTTAACTGAACTGGATCAAATTAGCTTGGTGAAAACCAAGAATGTCTCTATTTAACAAAGTGTGGCGTTAATTTGGGATATCTTTCTTTTGGGACTGTTTCCTCATGTTAGACAAGATATAGAATAATACGGCCTGACTGCTCAACTGAGTGAGCTTCTGAAAGGTTAAAAAAGCAAAATCTTTCATTGCGCTGAATGACTTTCTGTGCAATAAGTTCTCCCTTACACAACAGCTGCTTAAAAGAAAAGTTCTGACTATGAAAAGTTACATTTGAAAATTAGAAATATAAATCACTAGCAATACGGATTAATCTTTTTTTCATCTAAAAACTCAGCAGTCACTTCTGTAACATTGTAGACACACTGTAACTGCAATTACAAAAGAGCACATCTGCGTATTTCACATGAAGTAATCTGAATATCCTTGCAAAAAAACCCCCCCAAAAGCTATTAAACGAAATATTCACCAATAAAACCCCAACCCTACGAATACTCATATTTTAGAGAGATATGAAGAAATATACTGCTTCTCAGCGAGGCAGGAAGAAACAGGTGCTGGGACTGCATACAGCATGTTTAAGTCAGCCTGTCCAACCAACGTGGGAGCTCTGCAGCCCCGCCGAGCCTCGCAGGGTTTCCTGCCAGCTCCTCCAACCCGAGGTGAATGTGAGCCGTTGCAGACTCTCCCAGCTGCACCCATAACTCACTGTCCAATAGCCCTGTAATACCTTGAAAGAGCATACTGTAAAATTATAAATGCATGCAGTTGGGGGGAGTTGCAGATAATGAGTTGGGTTTGTTTTGTTTTTGTTTTTTTTTAATTTAAATTTCATCGCAACAATACATCCCTGATGTTATTGCTTGACTTGATCATTTCATTACTTACATAGATTACAGAAAACACACCTCCAGCACTACAGAACATGAATTGCACAAACATGGTGCTCAGGGACATCATTTAGCAGAGGGTTGTTAGAGTTAGGGTAATTTGGTTAGGCTGTGGATGGACTTGTGATGATCTTTAAGGTCTTTTTCAACCTGAGCAATTCTATGAGTCTGTGATTCTTCCAGGAGCCCTTTTCTTGACACTGTAAGAGCATTCTGAATTTATCAATCTAAGAAACTACATAAAATCATGTCATTTTTTAACTGTGTTACAATCCCAGCACATAGCCTAGTTATAGGCCTGTCTCTGTTTTTTCCCCAGGGCTTGATAAATTGGCAAGAAACTTTTGCTATGGAAGCATAAAAATATGTTCACAGCTTGAGAAAAAAATTTCTTTTTGTTTTTAGAGAGCAGTTCACTGTAAAAGTGACTGTAAAAATCTGGCATCGCGGGATTTTATAATTACTGTTTCACAATTATGCCCGAACTAAACTCGCTCAGTGTACAAGTGAAAAGATGTTTCTTTTCTAACAAACAGACATTCTGCCAACTGCCCCTGAGAACTGAAGTCCAACTGGGTCTCTCTGGCTCATGCATCCTCATTAACGCTGTGTAACTGCCAGGTGTTACATCTGACCCCAGTGCCTGCTCACTGACTGTATCAGCCAACCTACACAGACTGGCCTGTCCACTCCTCTTCCTGCTCACTGAGAAGAGTTTGTCTACCTTCCTACCCCCATTTCCTTAATCAACTCAAGGAATCTGGTGACCTTCTATCTGTTCTGCTAATCCAGACAGGTTGGGAAACCTTTCTCCCTCCCTACTGTTGTCCATTACCAGACTCATGTGCCTCTCGGTCACATCACAGGTCTCACATCAGAAGGTCTGTGGATCTTCCCTTACAGCTAATAAACTCATTCACTCTGAGCACCCTTAACAAATTCAGGAACTAACACAAGGAGGTGAATCACATCAGCAAGCCTGAGGTTGGAGAAACAAACTGCAGAGATCATAAGGTGGTTGACCAAGCGAGCCACTCAGCTCCTGCATCCCCTCTAAGCAACCAGAGGTAAAACAGACTTACCTGGTCTAGCACGGAAGTTAGTCATGCCCCCATTTCACTCATCTGGAATCCAATTATTTTCCTTAAGAGTTCCTTCATATCAGTTATTTTTACCAAGCTAAAACCTATCCTTTTTTTTATTATTATTACAATTGTTTCTTTACATTTTTCACTGAACAGTAAAAGCTCGTTAGAATTTCTGGGGTTTACTAGCTTGGATTTCAACTTTAGTACGTGAGATGAGAATGCTTCCCTGCTACCACGTTGCTGGGGGAAGAAAAACAATGAAAAATACATCTACTATAAAATTATATTGGGGACAGACATACTATAACTGATTCTGCACAGCGTTTTGGATGACTACTTCATTATTATAACTATATTGTTTTCTACTTTCTTGTTCTTTTCCTTAGTTAAATGCATTTCATTAGAACAACAAGAAGCTCTCACGCTTCTTTCCTAACACTGACTTTATGAGGCAGTTACATTCCTAGCTGATTATCTGCAGTTTGTGTAGAAACATCAGTGTAGTGGAAACACAGCAGAAATGGTGCGCAGGGAAGCAGCTCAGGTGCCAAGGTGAAGCACTACAGCACTGAGCACTGGGCTGGTAAATCACCATCTGAATTACCTTTTTTTAAGATTAAATGAAGCTCAAATATCACAAGCACCGGTTTACAACTGGAGTTTGTAATTTTGTCTCCTGAAGCCGACTGGTAGTTAAAAATTCAAACATTGGATCTTGTGGCTGCTTAAATATTTAGCTTCTAAATGCCTAAAAATTAAAACCATGTTTGAAAAAAAATCTTTCCTATAACTGATTTAAACATTTTTAGTGCCTGAACCATTTACTCTGACAACATAATGAATGGGAGTCAGATTCCACTATGCTGTATGGAAGTCATATATTCCTAAGGAGCAAAAGCTTTTTACTTATCTTTCATTCCTCACAGCAGTTATACGATCACTGTATTGGATGGTATTAGAAATTAAAGCTAGGAAATTTACCTTAACATTTAATATTCAAAATACTGAAATCTTCTTTGTTAACTTGACACCTTGAGAAAATATCCAGTGTACTAGCTGGCTCAGTATGAGGCTTTTCTTTTATAGAAATAATACCTGTGCAGGTAATTAGCAAAGCTGTACCATGATTCTTTCTCTTCCTAATTCTTGGTCTTTGCACTTACGATTCTTATTATATTGCTTATGATTTTTTCTTTGGATTATCACTACACACACCAGAAACCAGAAATATTAGGATACAGTTTAAGTTATTACCAATCTAACAGAAAAACAAAAGAAATGAATAAAATTGCATACGGTTAATGAAATTCAGAAATTTAGTTTTCTGTGGAATATTATTAGCCTGCTGTGTCTGGCAGTGCAGACATCACTTTATACTCTGAGAAGGAATGACTGTCATGTCTGGCAGCTGAGCAAGCATGGAGCAAGCACATTAACATTTATTTCCCAATCAGATTCTGGGGAACATCACTTAAGACACTTCACTACATAAATTGTCCTGCTGTCAAGATGTGTTCCAAGGCCTTCTGGAGTTTGTGTAACCCCACGAGGACACAAAAAGACTATCATTTTGTGTAGCTATCACTCCACTTTCTTAATATTACTATGACGTCCCATGCCAAGAGTTAAGTGCACTAAAAACCCCAAACTTTGAATGTAAGATACACTTTTACTGCAAGCCATTTGTTCCCAATCTATATGCATTCTTTACATGCACTCCCTGTTCATGAGCAGACTGCTGCTCTCTGGAGCCCTCCTGATAGCAGCAGGCTCTGTGAAGATGAGGAAGTCCCAGAAGTCCTGGACAATGTGCACTTCCAGGAAGCAGCCTTCTCTCCTGTGCTTCAGGTATATCTCAAATTTAGAGCAGTAAAAACACCACAGTGCAAGTATATAGAAGCACAGCAGCTATCAGATACAAAACTTGAATGATTTAACAAAAATAATATTAAAAAAAAAAGCCAGGAAGAGTTATACTAACTTTACGATGGCTAGCAATGGTAAAGAATCTCTGACAAGACCAACATCACACACAAAGCCAGGGCTTTCCATAACAAGAATAATTAAATCCATTAACATGCTTATCAATAAATAATCTATTTTTTTATATACTGGCTTTAATCTGTTCTATCATATTAAGCAGCAAGGCATTAAAAGTCAGTATTCTTCACACTCAAATGCATTATCACTCTGCCTCCTCGTGCACGAAAACAAAAGTGGACACTGAATGAGAGCTGGAGAAAGCAGAAGTGAAGCAAACCTGATATGTTGAACATTCCTCACTGTATGCACTTAAGAAACTGTTTCTAAGACTAACAGCAACACAAGATGACAATACTTAAACAATTCAGCCTTAGCACTTTGAAACTGCATTGTTTTGCAATTGAAATGACATGTTTTGAAAGAGCTTTTCTGTGTTTTTTTCTGATGCACTAAATCAATTAAAGATGATACAAGTGCACAACTAACACGATGCAGTCATTCACAGATCTGTGAGGAAACTGAGAAGCAGATACAAAAAGGTATGTTGGATGCCTAATCTGTGCATACATGTAAATAACTTCATTTTAAAAAATCATGAATTGAGACCCATACCAGGCTGGCAGCTGGTTCTAAGGTTACTGGACACAGACCAGGGACCTGGAAGTGTGCAGGGCTGCATGTGTGAGCTCTATCAGATGGCCAGCCCTCTGCTTCCAAATATTTAAGTATCCTTAAATAATGGAACTTGTACTTGCACGCTGCTGGACGCATTACTCATGTAAGTTCACTCATTATGAGGCATCTAGATCCAAAAGTGATCTGCACAGTGTGCTCAACTGAACGTTCATGTTCAACAATGTTCATAAACAAAAACAGTTTTATACAAAAGTTAGCATTGTAAAGCATTTGAATATTTCTGCTTTTATTAGGCAGCTGTGCTATGCCTAAAAAACTGATGAATTATTTATCCTCGGGAGACCACTAACAATCCTCTACACGAAAGGCTGTGCCAGCACCTCCACAAGAAGACTCTACTTACAGAGATGTGTGAGCCAACCAAAAAGAACGACCCTGAAGTACAACCTTGTATTGAAAATTAAGAAAATGACTTTGAATGCTTAAAGAAATAGCATTAATTCTTCGTTCTTAAAAAGAACGACAACAAAAAAAATCAGTTTTATATTGCTTCTGGATTTATTAATAAAGAATTTGGATATAACTATTCAGTATTGTTTTTAAAGCAAACAGAACCAGCAGCACATTCCCCACTGGGACAGATGATATGCCACAAAGTCATTTAAGAAAGATTTTACGCTTGATGTGCACCAACAGAAAATTAAAGGTTAAAAATGTTTCGTTATTCAGCAGGAAGAACTTCTAAAACAGCATTCCTAAAACAGACTTAGAATATAATAAGAAGTGATTGGTGGTGAAGTCAGCAGTAAAGTAACACTAAGCACTAATATTACTAATTGTAGAAATACTGAGTATTTCTGTGATCTCTCTCCAGGAATCAACTGCTCCAACCCGTCCTCGTAATGTAACAAATAACATGATCCTTGATTTGTAGCAGCTTTAGAAAAGACTTCTTTATTTTCTCACCACATGGAGTAGAGATCTTCCTAAATCAGATGCTAACAGTCTTAGCAGCACAGACCAAGAATCTTTGCACGACTTCTCTTTGTTTTGTAGATTCCTGTTTCCTCTCACATAGCAGTATTATATTTGCTTTAATGAATTAATAAATACTAATAGTCTACAGAATAATTAATAAACTGCCATACTCCATCAAAATTTTATCTAGCAATGGTCACATATGACTAGAAACACGGGAAGTCAAATTATAGTTGGTGAACGGAAAAAAATCCTTTTATTTCAAGATAAAAGAAAATTCTGAAAAGAGCACAGCTCACCTGATGTCATTTTTTGACTAACAGAGAAATATATGCCCAAGTGTCAGAACAGACTTCACTGCTCTAGCGGGGAGAGCAATGAACTTGTTAGAGATCAACTACACATGAATAATTCCTGAAAGTTAACGTCAGCTTTTCCTTAGGCTCAGCTAGCCAATAGTTGATGTTTATATGAGCATTATTCACATTGGCTACAGTGAATCCAGTAAGATATGCTTGTTTTCCCTCCACTATTCCATCTCCCATACTTCTTAGTAAGGATATAACACATTTATTACTTGAACTTGAGAAAAAGTGAAACCAGCATTCGGTAGGCAGCACAAGCTTTATTTTATTTCCTTTATATGATGGAAATGCTATTTTGTAAGTTATTTTTATTTAATGTATCTCTCTCCATATGTATACATATATCAATATATACACACACACTCATGTTCTATACATAGAAAACATGCCATACAGACACACACACATATACATAAGATACACATACACACACTACATATATTGTTTTGTAGAGAGCTCACACCTATCAATCCAGATTCCCAGATCTGGAATTTGATCAGACTAGTAACAACCTGTCAGCTTTAAATATTGGACTATTTGTTTCCCTGTGTCCAGTGCCTAAGATCTTGTTAATTATCTAAACTCCCTTTCTGTAGGTCTTGTTAATTACCCGTCTCCTGTCTCAGTGGACCTTGTTAATAACTTGTCCAATCTCTCTAAAAAGGTCCTAATAACACATTAAAATTAAAGATGCTTTTCTCTTAGCACTTGTCAAGTGGTGTAAATTGAGAAATTTTCACATCAGTTTATTAGCCTACCATAGTGTATTTTCCTAAACATAAACAATTTCTGAGAAATGATGCATAAGGTTTGGTCACTGCAAATAAAAAAATCTTTGTTTGCAAGGATTACTGTCAATTTCTGTAACTGTGTTCAATACAAAATCCACGTGGCTAATGACTGCAAATTAACCACTTGAAAGCCAAGACAACAAAACTAATTGTTAGTGAATGTGTTTAAAGATAATGTTAAGCTCTGCTGAGGAGCTCCCCCAGCCTGCAGTCAGTGATGTTATGAGCTGCAGCTCTGCACAAAACTGTTGCTTGGTCAAGATTATCCAACTAAATCAGTTCAGACTGACTTGAGGCAAGACCTAAAGCCCAACAAACTTGCTGAAAAGCTGCTTTACAATGTTATTCACTGTATAGAGCTATCACGATCAAGACATCCATGGCCATGCAGCTAGCAACAGAAGAAACTATATATTTTTCTTCCCATCTTGGAAAGAACTGGGTTTTCTCACCCACACATTAAAACACAACGTCATCCTTTTACCTGTTTACAACTATTTGACACTCTGCTTTATTCTACATTTGAGCACTGGAAGAATAATCTCCCACCAGAAAGCTGGGAGATTTGACTCCTAGCAAATCTAATTACAGTGATTAGAGATGCTGCTGCCCACTAAATGTCCAATCTGTCCTTCTGCCACAGCCATTTTGCAGAAAGGAATGCATGTCTACATCTTTGCTGTCTTAATGCTGTCCAGACTCATAACTTCTGCTATTGACAAAAGTGATGTGTGCCTTGATGGCAAATCTAGAACAATGCTAACACAGCAACAAAAACATTTAAACAAAAATGCATAACCACGAGTTCTGCTGGTAGTCTTTTGTACTTACACCGATTCCTAGCCTAAAATTCGTCACCTTGCTCTAAAGAGATTATTAGCCAGGCAAAGTCAAACGTCACATGTCCTAAAGCAGTTAACCAAACTGTCATTGATAAAAATAATAATTAAAAAAGAAAACAAATCTAGATATGATATAAGTAGCAGTAGGAGCCTCTAATGATGATGCTGACTATAAACATGATGATTAAAATAGATGACTGCTGAAATGTTTATTATTACAAAGACAGGTAAGGTCAGTACATAGATTATATGGTTTCAGCTATGCAGGGAGGCAAGAATGCAAAGAAAGGACAAAAGGATCCGGGAGAGAAGAAACTGAACTCTGAACACTGAAGCTAAATGAGAGCAAAAGAGAAAGAAAAGAGGTATAGAGGTGTCTCCAAACTGAGACCTCCTTCAATTTAAGGTAAACATATAGTGACTGTTCATAATGACTGCATTACACTCATGAAATTGGATAAACCCTGTGAGATCTTGTTAACTAGGTGACAGAGGAAAAAAAAAAAAAAAAAGTCTCCTGTGGCTGACTTGAGGTGTAAATATATATTAAAAGGCTTTTAATTAATCTATTTATACATATTACTGGTCTGGACTGGTTGGTTTAGTGGTTTGTGGGTTTGGGGATGAGGAGGTGTGTTAGGAGTGCGTGGAATTTTCTTGTTTTCTTCCTCCAGTTTGTACTACTAGCCCCAGCCTGGTCCCATGGCCTAACCACACATCTTCCTGTTCAGTTCCATCAGACAGGAATCCATGACCGTTCCATCATTCAAAGCAGGGCACAGCCACACAGGGACAAATGGGAGATGAACTGCAAAACAAACACCTCATCCACCCCAGAACACTGATTTTGGACACACCTTACTAAAACGTGCCGCCTGTTTTACTTGCAAGATGGTATCCATCAAAAAGCTTAACAGCATGCTGAGTAAATAAACAGCAACACAAAATCCAAATTCCCCATGTGTGCTTCCTGCATACTGGATTTGTTACTCACCCTCATTTATTTTGTGCTCACAGATTTATACAACTCTTTCCTCACAGTATTACTAATTCTAAAAATTAAAAATGGATTCTATTCAACAAATCCTCTGCAGATAAAAGGTAAACTTAAACTGTAAACTTATTAAATATGCACATTTTGAATTAAGTTTCTACTTCAAAAGAAAATCATTGTTCAAGATACATATGAAAGAAAGTGAACTTTTTTTTAAAAGATGCTCACAGACCATAATAGTGGAGGATACAAAAGCTTGTAACATAAATTACTGCATGATACATACTATTCCAGAGTAGCTGACTTATAAAAATAGTCACAATATTTTCTATTTTTTGGAAATAACAAAAACTTTTGATAAGACAAGTAGCCATGTTTACATAAAAGTCAAGAACTAGAAAAAGAGACTCACACAAAAAGAGGGAACGAAAGACCAGAGCCCTTCTGAATGGGCACTGTGATGAGCTTTTTAATTACAAAACAAAGAAAAGACAAGTCCATCGTGATTATTGTTTAAGATTTATATTTATCAAGATCTGTTGCATTCAAGAACTTCAAAAGATTTCACTACTGATATCTAGCATCTGCCCGAACACATTTTTTCATTTAAAAAAATATTAAATGCTATGTAATTTTAATTGTTATTTAAATTAGTTCTGCTTAAAGGAGATTATTTAAATGAAAGTTTAACTTCTGACAAACCAAGATACATCCTAACCTCGCTTTAATCTAGAGAAATCCTTTATTAAATAAATAATATTCTAAGACTCTGGCTGTAAATACGTTATTTAAGACAGTAGAACTGGCTTGACTTGTAGGAGGCACTAAGAAGATGAGTCACTGAAGTCTGTATGAGCTTGTAGACAGCTAATCTTTCCTACAGTTGGCCCATTTCAGTTTATCTAATTCACAACAGTTAGTTTTGTTAAGAAAATGATTTGAAGTTTAAAAGAGAAGTGCATATATTGTAACCTATGAATTAAAAGTTGGGAAACAGTAAGACTGATCCGTTAATTAATTTCTGACATTAATGTACAAAAAAATTTCGGAATGTAAATGAATAAAAATAATTACCTGATTAATCACAAACACTGGCTATAGAATATGTAGTTTGTGCATATACATCTGTGTATATAGTCTATCTAGTAAACAAAAGCCAAAAGTGAAGTGAAATGTTGTATATATATATTTTTTTTAATTTAAGGAAAACAAGTAAACTGTTGATAAGCAAACAAAGATTAAAATAGATTATTTAAATCAAAGTTTCTTATCAACCCCTATAACTCAAGTCATTTTGTTTAGCATATAAAGTGCTGCCTGGTGTAAGGCCTTGAATACACATGAACTCAGGAAAGCTACAGTGAGCCAAATGATTCCAGGCATGATAAAGGCCCAGGCAGATGCTCTCATTTCGAAATTTAGATAGTCTCCAGTTCTTGTGGTTTAACATAGAGAATCTAAACCCATTTTTTCCAAAGCATTTGTGTTCATTACTCAAATCTTTTATTTATTCTGTTCCATCTTACCCTTACAATTAAAACTTTTCCCTTTAAAACCTTGCCTTAGACTGAAGGTAGTGCAATAGCTAGCAATGAGCAAGGTTTTCCGCATATGCAAACCCAAGAAGAGTTACAGTATTAGTACATTTACTAATATAAATGTAACTTCTAAATAAAATGTAGAATGAAAAGGTTAAATTACATTAAAGGTTCATAAATGTTACTTAGTAACGGATCAGCAATGATAAAAATAAATATGAAGCACGAAGACTGCATCCCTCAACACTTCACATTTTCATTTATATAGCATGTTCAAGATAGCAGAGCAAAATACAGCCAAAACCTACCTTGAAGATGGCAACATGCTTGTAGGCTTGAAGTTTGTCATGAACGGATTAGTCGACTCATAATCAAAACTCTCCTGATGAGTTTCACCAAACGCACTCGGTGATTTCAAGTCAGTGGAGCTCTCTGATCCCCCATTGCTAAGTTTATCTGACCTCCTGCTATCTTTTTTGCCAGTCACTCTTTCAAAAAGACTAACCTTCTCTTTTTTCTCTTTTCTAATTTCTTTTTTGATTTCAACAGGTTTGGAAAACAGATTTATGTTTTGATCCCACGTTGCTGGGCTTTCTTCAAATGGATTCTTCTGTCTTGGCAGTGTAGCAAATTTTTGGGGTAGTGAAGCACTCACATTGGTAAATGGGTCATTTTGTGCTTCCGGTGCAGTTTCATCAGCTGTGCTGTCCAGTTGGTTCATTTTAGAAGTATCAACACTTAATGTCCTCCTATGCGGAGATTTCAGACTCCCTGCAAACAATCTGGCATTAGTACATTATCAATGAGATACTACAGCACAGTTTATAACACACAGATAAACCATTTTAGCTTCAGTATAGAAGGCTTGAAACTGAGTTTCAGACTGAAACGCCCCTGAATAACGAATCTATTTTTAAAATATCAACAGCTCTGGCATTGTCTTTGCGGTATTGAAATGTTTAAGGAAGAAACTACAGCATTTTTTAATTTTCTGTATGAGAACTAGGTTCTATAAGGAATACAGCTGTAGCCAGAAAGTGACAATAATCTATTGTGTAATAACTTTGAGTGATGCAAAGTACTTTCACTTATTTGTATAAATCAGGTTTAAAACTTGTAAAAAGTTAAAAATTATCACCAAAAAGACTTATTCTTCACACCATATTACTTTGCCTAGAGTTCTCTCATGAATGCAGTGTTTCATTACAAGATACTCTCAAAATGAGGACATCAGAAAAATTAAAAATTATAATACATTATGACCAATGTAAGTTATTCCTTACGCTCTTAAAGGCATTTATAGGTTACTTCCAACTAATGGAAGAGAAAAAATAGGCCAGCAATAATTCATTATTTTTTGGCCTCATAATTGCTTCATAAACTAAAGAAACAGGCTTTTGCATGCTCTAGAAGCAAGGAATTATAATTGTAATGGTCATGATTGAGTAGTGTGAATTTTACTTACCTCCTTCATCAACTGAACCAAAAGATTCCAGCTGACGCTTGAAAAGATGAGAGTAGCCAACTGTGCTGGATTTTAATTTTTCTGAGGAGACATGTGATCCTGTTAAATCTGACATCGAATGAGCTGAAGATAGCCTCTGAGGTCCCAAAAGGAAAGGTTTTTTTGGTTTTGATTTCATTTGTACTTCACCACTACATAACTCTACGTTTGCATCAGGTATGTGAGTACTTGGAATGATTGCAGATGATGTATCTGAAAATGTCCCATCATTTTTTCGACCCTTCATTTTGTCTTTTAGTTTAGCAAAAGGGGATTTGGTTTTGTCCTTCATTGACAAATCGAACATACTTGCTGTCATGTTATTCCTCATAAACTGAATATTGACCTTTATTTCTCCTCTGTCTTTGGTTCTTTTCCCTTGTCTGGACTCTAGTTGAAACCACCTTAAATGAGAAAAAGAGCAAGTTAAGTTGCGTCCTCTGGAAGCTAGCAATTAAAATCTAGTTAGTTGATTAACATCTGGCTCTATAATTAAAAATACGAAAGTCAAATTCCATACTAAAAATATCAAAATATTTCCATATTGAAAAACTTTTTGGTCCATACTTGGTTTTGAAAGAGGATACATGCAGTAACTAGGAAGCACAAAGCTCTCTGCTCTGTTCACTTCAAGAATCCAAGTCAACTCAGTGGAAACTTACTAAACTTCACTGAAGCTAACGGGATCACATCTGCTTACAAAGAAGAATTTGTACCTAATATTTATTACAGAAACAAATAAGGAAATATCCAAGACCTTGGAATGATTTACACTTTACAGTCATTTTGGTTTGCAGCTGCAACCCCTGTCACAAACACCAGTGGCAGAACAGCATCAGTGTATCCAACACTGCCCTTTATTGCAGGTAACCAGTAGGATTAACTTCAGCAGGGTCTCCACAGGCTTTGGAAACACGATCCAAACCTCCAATTGAAGAGGTCACTTGTTTCAAAAATACATGTGGTTCTTACTTTCAACATTATCATTAACCAGACATATGACTACTTGTCCACCTTGTTCCTCTGTCTATTGGATGCACCAGTAGAATTAAGACTCAGTTCCCCCTCCACAGCCTTACCTAAGTGAATGACTGACCTTCTCCCCACTCATCATGAGTAGTTTCTTCCTATTTCAAAAGGGGCACAAGGGCACATTTCCAATTTTCCAGTTCCACAGAAGTGCTCTAAACACGTCTGCCTATGTGCTCATTGCTGTTCTTTCTTCTCACACATGAAAAATATTAAATTATTTCTTTGGTTGGCATCATTAAGGAAAAGAAATAAAACTACTTCTCAACCTTCCTGAAAAGGTTTGGGAAGGGGAAGACAAGTCATCCAAAGGACAAGTTCCTCCACCTGCCTCGAGGTGATGCTGAATTAGAAGCCCTGGAAAAATCTCTTGTAAATTTTATGAAATTATTAATTTTGAAACTATCTAACAGGCTCTAACTCATATTTCTAGCTCTCTGGTTACCTAGGTTAGATGAGTAAAAAGGCTCAGCTAAATATCAAGTAGCAACACCCTCCTGTTACTGCTTTACCACTCCTTCTGGGAACACACCGTCAGTAGAAATGCATGCATGCACATCAACACAAGAGTACATTATCATGATGAAGTAACTTTTGAACTGGAGACTAAGAAATGAAATTGCCTATCAACACAGATGCAAAATTGATTATGCAGTTATACATACATTATTCAATACTGTCAAATACACAAAACAAGGTCAGGGAAGGAGAAAAATAGCCCTCAATTTCCTTCCAGATTTCATAAATATATTTAAAGGTGACAGAAGAAATCAAGTTTTCAGGGAGATATACTGTTTTTTTTGAGTTGACAAAGGTGACCTTCCAAAGAAATAATGAAAGGATAAAGAGTATTGTGACTTTGTTAAGTAACGTTGTGATATCCAACAAGTTTTATATGCCACTCTAAAGCAGAGTAATTAAGAAATATCAGAAAGTCTCTGTCCTGACACTGACACCAGACCAAGAGATCAAGAAGTTCAAAAAGGTAGGACATCAATGAAGGACAATTCAACTTTTAGGAAGATAGTTTTCCTTCTGAGATAACTTCATTTATGTGTTTTATGTGAAATGCAAAAGCTGAATGTTAAGTGTCTGAAGAAGATGGAATCATTTTTCATTTTACTTACTAAGATTTCACTTCTCGGTAACTGATTCCAGAAACTCCTTAATTCATCTACAGAGTCTTTAAAGGAAACATAACAACAGAATCAAGAGTAAACCCTTTTTTACAATATAACAAAAAAAAAAAAAATAAAAAGAAAAAATGGAAAGACAACTTAGACTTTCTTTAAAAGAAAATATGCTCTTAAAAAAAAATAATAGCAATGAAATAAAAAAATCCCACAAACATAACAAGCAAGCCCTTGCTTATAACTTTCCAAAGGTCTGGTCTGTGTGAAAATAAACAAACAAACAAAAAAAAACCAACACCAAAAAATACTGAGCAAGTGCTGTGCAGGATGGCTTACACAGTCCCTCAATATAAATATATATAAGGCTTATGGGTGTTTTAGAAGGCTTAACAGGCAGAGAGGAGTTCATTTTTTGACATTCCAATTTATTAGCTCACCCTGCAATGTAAGGAAACATATTCCCTTTCCCTCCTCTCATATCTTTTAAACATTCATACTGTATCACTGATAAGGTTCATGAATTTTCATGTTTCTAGTTAGGAATTACTGAAACTTCAAACTGATGTTTGACACTGGTTAACTTGATTTAGAACAACATCAACAGCTTCTTAAGATTTTGCTACGTTGAAGAAAGCCTTTTCATTTAAAACTAAATTTAACCCAATTATTCGCATTCTAATCATGAATTAACAACCCTGTTACTATTAAAACTTCCTTGTAAATGACGTATCCACACATGCTATTTTGATATTTACCAGGTCTGTAGAACTTCCATACACAACCACTACACTGCCTTCTGCGGTTTGTACATCTATTTTCCAAGCAGACTCTGAAGGACTTCACACCAAGGTAAGTAGAGCTGGGAAAACAAAGTAACTCTCCTCACTTTAATAAGACAGGGGAGACGTGTAAGAGACCAGACCCCATATGTGGTGGTACCACGTTCTCTGCTACTTCTGATCCCAACAGAATTTAATCACAAACTCTTGAGCAAAATTCCTCTGGACTTCAGTGGAATTTCTATTTGAAGAATGATTGCTGGGTCAGGTCTTTGTATAAAACACATATATTTAATAGTTACAGACACGTAAAGGAGGTGGGGTTTTTTTGTTACACTGGAGATTTTATCTTGAATCATGAAAGGTCCATATGCTTCTGCTCATGCAAGACAACATGAGAAGCACTCTCAATGATTTTCTTCAAATTCAACGACAAATAATTATTACTTTTTATTTTTTTTTTAAACAGATGAGAACAAATGCAAGGAATGCATTTGTGTGAAGCTGCACATGAGTGAGTAACTGAGTCTGTAAATGTTTCTTATTAGAATCTGTTTCTACAACACATGGGCGTGAGCAACAAATAGAACAACAGTACAGAACATAATAGAAAAAGAATTGGAAAATGAAGTCCACTGTTTTCAGATAACATTTGGGTCCCAAAATACTAAATTCCACTATACCACTGCCAATTTAAAAAATTGTAATGTATTATAAAAGCCAATAAAACTTGCTATTTTGGTTTTGTTTACAGTACTTTTAGCCACAATAAATACTCCATTTGTCAGGCTGCCATAAGCTTATTCTATAGAAAGCCTGCACAAAGTAGGAAAATAGCCAATAACACATGAAAAAAAAAAAAAACCAGGGTGGCTTTTATGAGAGCAGATGCCCTTTTATTTAATAACCAAATATTACATCCAGTCTTGCAGACAGTCTTTATTTAAACAGACCTTGTACAAAGTCTGGCAAATTTTCCTAACTTCAAAGGGAGCCCTATTGCCTTCTGAATCACATTCGTACTGCTTGCTCTCACCTTCCAGTGTTCTGTAGGACAACGTCCATACACGCTCTATTTTCTACTTTTTCCCTATGGTTTCTATTAGAACAACCACTGCTTCTTTTTCTCATATGGCTTTGAGTGTGCTAATGGGCTTTCCCTCTCTTGCACAGGTTTCTGATCATTTTTATTTTGTAAGTATAATATAAACTCACTCTGCATGCTGGCAGGACCTTCTGATTCAGTTTCCTTGCCAATGCCGGAGAGGTGAACTAACAGAATATTCTCCCTCATTTCACAGCTTCTCAAATACATTCTTCTGCCTTCACTCCGTAAACACCTACCGAGTTGATTTAATTGCGTTTTGCTGCAATTTTTAGGTTACACTCAAAGATTTCTTGCAAAATCCTGATTTTAATTCCCAAGTCACCGAATGAACTCTGCAAAAAGCCAAGCAATCAGAGCACCCACAAGGTTGCTAACTTTGATGTTATAGCTAAAACCAGCAGCCTGATCTGCTAAGGAATTCTGCCACACCATTACAAGGAGGTCAGCAGGTACTTATAAAATCAGCCCTAAAACAATCACCAAAATCCTAATGAGTGAACACGACCATCAGCTGCCATGAGAAAGAACTGCTACTTTATGTTAAATTATGTATGTTCAAGTTAGGTACGCTGAAGACACTTCACAAAATCCCACTAACGCAAATGTTAGATTTATCCAGCTAATGGGTAAAAAAACAACATTCAAAGCCAAGAATCATCTAACATACTCATTAGCAGCAAATTAATATAAATAAAAAATTCAGAAACCGTTTTTTTCCCCAATAAGTCAATTAGATATCATATCAAGAGACTGGCCAAAGAGATGGAAAAGTAGGAAAATGGCATGCACAGCCTATGAAGGGAAATGAAGAAGAAAATGGATTACTTATTAAGATAAGTGATGACATTCACAAAGATGAATATTATTACTTTCTGGAAGCCAAATGAAATGAGATATACAAAGTTGAGTTTAAAAATAAATATTACAGACTGACATTTAACACCACAAAACATATGGGAACTGACACACATAACAATGCCCTTACTAAGGGGCTCACTAACATCAGCTGGAATCAAGGTAATTATGTGGCCTTCGTTTACACTAGTTGTTATTTTGCTTAAAAACTACATGTGAAAACTTCTATTTTAGAAAGTAACTGATGAGAATTAAGGCCAGTTAGTGCAGCTTTGTCTAAGCATGTGTGTGCACAGAAAATGGAGCGCAAGCATTTCAGTCCAGATGGCACTCAGCCTCTGAGTCAGAATTATGACTTACTCAGTGTATATGCTCACATTTGTTGCCGAAATGTAAATGCTGAGAATATTGCTACATCATTTTAGAACACTGCTATAATCTCATAAAGCTACAACCAGGCTCTACTTTTTGCTTTTCTCTTTAACCATCTTTCCTCTGTTCCCCACTACTAACTTTTCTTTCATTTCCTGAGCACTACCATGAAAGCAACACAGCAAATCTGTATGGACCAGTCAGGCTGTTCATTATTTCTGTGGATTATTTCTTGTGCATTGATTTTTAAAAAGCGCTGTTCATCAGCAAGCAGTGAGCCCATCCATGACAACCTGTTTATCAGCAGCTGTTTGCTTACTCATCACTCAAGTTGCATTTGAAGCCACCCACCCTCCTGCTTCTACTCCTGCGGATGCAGGCAGGGCAGAGGCGATCGAAGAGGAACCTTTCTGTGTAAAAGGGGGGGGCTTCCAAGAAGGAATTCATATTAATTTGGAGGAAGTCACAACGTTCTCATGCCTTTCAGGAAGCTCAGTGGTCATAAGGAAAAGTGCTTACAATAGAGTGGTATTGATCAGTTCACTCCTTAGGTTTTTTTACTCATTTCATGAGTTGCTTGTGATTATTTTATATGACCGATGTCAGCAGAGGAGAAACATCTTAGATAAGGCCAAGATTCCTTTACTGTATTATGCTCAAATAAACATTTTTGTCAGTACTGCTGCAATCTGGAGGTGAGAAGGGGAGGCTGTGGTATTACAGAAACCAGGGATAGGAGGAATTAAGTCACAAATCAAAAAAGTCTCCTCCAACAAAATTTCTGTAAGAAGTAATAACTACCACCGCCTGCCTCCCTCTGCATTCTGCATTCCAGAGCAGTGCTGCATCCTACATCAGCTGAACATGGAATAAAATTAGCTCTTCAAGAAAGCCAGCGAAGGAAATGGGCAATAAACAGGGTGGAGTTAGAGGGCAACAAGGACCAAATGAGTGCTGATGAAGTAAGTAACATTGTCGTAGAAGCTAGCAGAAAATATTTTTTCTATTGCTGGGCACATTAGCACGCAGGAGAAAAAAACCTGAGCACACTCATTAAAGAAAAGCTACTGAAAAATACTGCAGTGAATTAAAACACATCAATAAGTGGCTTTTTTTGCTCTATGGTAATTCAAAAACTTGCTTGGTGTTAAACATTGTTCAATCATCATCAGTATTAAGGCAATGATGAATAACAACTGAATTGAAATAATTACAAATACATGTTGTTTTACAAATATATGCTTTAAAACAACAGATTCATTTAACATCATTTAAATTTCAACTGCAAGAGCAGAAGAGGTGCATTTATTCTAGAATACCAGACAAAAAAAGATGTATTTAACAATTAAAATAAAAAAAGCCATAGGATTCTCCTGCAAACAATTAAAAGATGGCAGAAATCTAAGATCAGAAATGTATCTCCAATAAAGCTGTATCTCCCACGCTTTTCAAATAGTTAAAAACAGCTCAGTCAAAACTCTCAGCATCTGGACCTAGCTTTCAACTCAGGAGAAAAGAGCAAGTTGAAGAGCCTGCCCATTTCTGACTACAAGCGGGGTTGCCAGAGACACACTTACAAAGGTACCACAGGGTGATGGCACTTTTTCCACCAAGACAAAGAAAAAATATGCTGGGATCCTGCACATGCTTTGGCTGAGATCTCGGGAAGAAACCTAAAGAGTGACCATCTGAGCCACATCTGCATCTAACTGTTCCAGGAGTTTTCACTTTTAAGAAATTCCCAGTTTTGGGAAGAAAAAGGATGCACACAGAATTTTCATTATTGAATTATAGCAGATACTTTGCTTTGTTTCATTAAATCTTGTTCCAGAGCAAATCTCACCACAAGGCCTCTGCCTAAAAAGTTTGCTGTATGAAGTTGGTAACACAAGTAACACAACAAAAAAAAATGTTACAGAGAAAGAAGGATTATTTCTCTCCAATATGTTCTTCAAGTTGCGGTGAATTTGTAAATGTATTGCTTCCAAATTATAAAATATGAAATAAAATACAAAAAGCTGGATGTCACACACCCCGCACTCTTCAATTCTAGGAATTCAGAATCAGCTGGTAGCCTTCACTTCTCATACCTCCTTACTAAAAAAGCTCTGGGGAATTGCTGACAGGATTCAGCATTGTGCAGAATATTAAATATCTTTTTTGCAATACCCTGGTGACTCTCGAGTCTGTCTCTTACAGCACCATATGTACAGCTGTGTTGGAAAGAGGAAGCTATTAAATATATTAAAAAGTAGAAATATTACCAATAGACACTTCATCAAATAACTGGATCTCATTCATCCCCAAACAAAGCAAGAAATGTTAAGGTTACATCAACATAAGAAAATAACTCTGGATTTAATAACACCGCAAGCCTGTTGAACATATTTGAAAGTAAAAACATTGCTTAATAAAACAGATTAGTGTTTCTGAAACAATGAGTACAGCTTTCAACCATCAGAATGCTTCAGTAATAAAGACATTGGACTCAGTCTTAAAAGGCACTGGGTATCTCAGTTCCCACAGCACAGTCACGGCTAGATGCTCTTCAGCTCCAATATATTACCTTTTGTTTATTGCCAACTCAGGACCAGGCATATTTTGTATCAAAAAGGATTTAATAAAAGGGAAAAGAGAATTTTGTTTGGGATCACATTTGTGAACGTATTTTTGAAAGTCTGCCCTCCTAACGCACACAAACACTGCATCTACCTCTCCAACTAGTGCTTATGAGAAACAGCAACAACATCCACGTGCTGCACAAAGGCACTAGAAGTAGACAACCACGGTAACTTTTCAGAAATATCTGAATGCTCGAGGACTGAATTATTTTTTTCCAAAATAATTTCCCTTTTTTTTCAAGGCTTCTAAGCACATAAAGACCTTGATAGGAAAAGTGGATTTTCAATGGCTCTACTTGTAAGAATTTAAACTGGCAGTAAGAGAGCATGTGCTGTCCAAGCTGCCAGTAACCACCCAGCCACGCTTTTACACATATATAAGACTTTTACAAGTAGGGCTGTTAGGCTCTAGAAGCCTAACACCCATCAGCCTTTAATAAGATTTCCAATCTTAAATGCTCAAGTAACTTCTGAAAATAGGTCTTAGGCTGTTTGTAAACGTCTCCCAAGGGGCCCCAACCTCCTGCAGTACGGCTCACGGGCAGCTCAGAGAGCCCCAGCAGGTTCTGTGGCAGCCTGGGGAGGCATCGCTGCACATTCGTGCAGCATGAGCTCTTCTCTCACACTTCAGAGAAAAAAAGAATAAAGAACACATATGAAACCACACTAAACAAAAGTTCCTATAAAAGAATACTGACAGGCTCTGCGTATTTACTTCACTGCAACAAGCACTGGGTCTATTCTGCCAGTTACACCTCTTTTTGCAATGGTTTTGTAACACTCCATCAATTTTAGTAAAATTGAAGCTAAGTGTATGGTTCCCCAAAGGAAAACATTATTCATAGTAATACATGAATAATTTACATATTTTCCTCCAGCTTGTGAATACTTATTTTCATCCAGATTGACAAAGTTTTTACTTTTAGTAGCGTTTTTACATTATTCAGTCACCTTTTTCCTGTAGAGCAGCGAAGTGTTTAACCTAAAGCAGTTGTCTACTCACTTGCAAGATAATTACAACTGATGATTAAAGAGTACTTAAGATCCATGTCTAAAGAGCACTGAAACTTCTTGAACCCAATGTAAACAGAAATTAAGAGCCTAAAGCTACACGCCTTACCACATATTCCATAAAGATAACTGTACTGCTGTTGGTTTGTCCTTAAAAAGATAAGCAATTAAGAAGTATGTTACTTCACACCATAAACCCACAAGAGATTCTGTAAAGATGCTTTGCTCTCTAGCATATGTTTAGTGAACATATTTTGCTAAAAAATTAAAGGAAAGAAAAAAGAAAAGCAATCCAAAGACAACTTTGACCTGTCTTCAGAGCTCCTTCAACCTCAACCACCGCCACACATAAGCAGAGCCAGGTTTTGGGATGGCTTTCAGGCACTGATCAGCATGATCTAGCTAATACTGCTGCACTGACTGCCGTCTCCAACTGTCTGCTCTGACTCTGCTGGAGGTTGACGCCTCCACAGCACAGTCAGCAAAAGATAAATGATGCCAGAGTCTTAGTCACTTTGATGCAAAGTCCAGCATCTTACCGTAAACCCACCACAGTGAACACAAGAAATACCAGGCTTCAATTTTAACAGCTGAGGTTTGGGCACAGGGTCACTTCTACTCTACAGATGAGATATTGACTTCTAGAGGAGAGGAGGAAAGACACCTGGGCATTAACTTTGAACCAATGCAGAACATCTCTGCCTACACATAGCTAGTCTAGAAGTCTCCATGCTGCTCTTGTGCCACCTCCACGGGACACGTCTACCTACAACAAACAGTCCCAGGCATACAAACAGTACACTTACACCTATATAATTTACTCCCACAAACTTTGTAGGATAATTACACTGCTACCAAATATCTTTTGCAACCATATCCTCACCAGAGATGCTAACAATTTTACCAGATCAGTTGAGGAACGCTCACAAAAAAAACCCACAACAGTTTGACACATATACTTTTCAGCCTAATACACTGCTGTGATTCTTGTATTTTTTGTTTTCTTGCATTCTAGTGTTAGAATTTGCTGGCAAATGACTATTCTATTCAACAAATATTTCCGTATGCAATGATGGAGGCTACTATAATAGCAGCACTTTCTCTTCTGTCTTCTCCATAGAGGCCTGCTATAGCAAGGATCATGGCCTAGGACTAATCAGGATAAGAAAAGCACTGCACTACTGTGGCAAGCCTTCATAAGTCACAGTTCAGTGGCCACTAAAACATAAATAAAAAGTATTTAAAGACAATTGGTTGCAGGAGTTGATGGAAAGCATTTTTAGAAAGAATGACATCAGGCTTCAAGAAAGACTGAGTCTTATCCATGGTTCAAACTGGGGCACATGTTGAACAGGGATATTGCCTTGAGCGGGTGGTAGAAAAAAATCATTAGAAATACAGATTGCAATGAGTTCACGTTGTACACAATAATCTGTCAAAGAATGTTAATGTTATTGACAGCCCTGCCTCTGTGATTACAGAGGACTTCTCAGTCCCCAGTGACATAACTGTACATCCCTGGGGCTCTGAACACTGCAGAAGAAAGAAATGTCCCAATCTCATTTCCAAATACTTTGATAACGAGGCTTCTATTTCTACCCTCCTCCAAAGCCCAAGTACACGAAGCAAACAAGCCACAATGAAAACAAAGAAACAACTAGCACTTACTCTGTTTTCCTTCTTTGCTTATCCTCGAATACATCGTTCAGACTTATGGCCACCTGTCCCAGGAACTTGTCCAGCCCCACCAGCGACCTGTGCATGACAATCAGGTACAGGATGTACCTGTCCGGGTTCTCCTGCATCAGCAATCCGGGCAGCTCGAAGGAGGCCTCTTCCTTCCACACTGGATCCAGGGTCTTCTCAGCCACCGAGGTGGAATACTTCTCCTTGCCCAGCTGGATGATGGTGTACGCATCGTTGGTGCCACTTTTGCCTTTGGGCTTCAGACCTTTGGCTTGAAGAACCGTGACTTGCACGTGAGTTGGGAACCACTTCTGGGCTTGCTCTGCCAGCATCATTTTGAAGCTCTCGGCAGCAGCAATAACCAAAACAAAGTCTCTTAAGTCTCCAAGTTACTGCGTAAGGGCACTTACAGCGGAGGCACCTGCCACCGACGCGGGCCGCTGCTCTCCGAGCGCTTTCCTCAGGAGGCACGGACCACCGCTCGCGTCTCCCCCCCCCAGGGCAGCCCTGCGGGCGACTCCATCGCTACGGGGCTCCCGGTTCCTCGGCCGGCCCGTCCGCCCTTCCCGGCACAGCCCCGGCTCCCCGCACGCCCCGGGACTCCCGGCCCCGCCGCCCCCAGGGCATCCCCAGGCCCGCGGCCCCTCCGCCCGGCGCGCCGCAGCCCCCCGTCGCAGCGCGGGCCCCGCAGGCCTCCCGGCCCCTTACGCTCCCGGTGCCTCAGGGCGGCGGGCGGCGCGGGGGGGGGAGGACCGCGCTCGCCGCCGCCCCGCTCCGCTCCGCTCCGCTCCGCGCTGCCCTCCCGCCGCTTCAGCCTCTCGCCGCGCTCCCCCCGCGCCGCCCGGCCTGACGGGCCGGCTCCGCCGCTTCCGCCTTCCCCATGCTGCCGGCGGCGGCGGCGGCGGTCAGAGGGCAGAGGGCAGAGTTCGCCCCCTCCCCGAGGCCGCGGGCGGGCGGGCGGTGCTTCCCTTCCTTCCTTTCCCCTTCCCTTTCTCCCAGCGGCGGTGCCCGACAGGGGCGGAAGGGAACGGCCGGCTTGGGGCTGGGTTCCGCCTGAGCGCCGCAGCGCCCTTCGTTCAGCGCTTTGTGGAGCGGAGGGAGAGCTGTGCTGCACGCCGCCCCGTCCCCGTGAGCTCCGGGGGAAGGAGCTGCGAGGGAAGGAGCCCCTCGCACGCAGGCCGTGGCCGCTCCGTGCCGGCCCAGCTCGGGCCCTTGTCCTGGTGCGAACCGCCTGCGAACTTAGGAAACTCGTTTGATTTTTTACCCACCCCGCCCTGACCATTCTGCTTGATTTAAGCGAGGATGTGAAAACAACTCTCGTATGTTCTGAGGGTGCGCTTCTGTGGAGTCAGTGCACACATATATATGCACCAGTAAGCAGAGTGACAGACACAGCATCATTTCTACCCCAAACCCAGCGTGCAGCGAGGGTTGAAGGCTCTGTATCCCATCCACAGCAAGCAGAGAACCAAGCTTCATCCTCCTCCCCTCGCATGTCCCCAGCCCTGGCAGTGAGCAGCAAACGCTTGGGAAACCTTCTCCTGCTGCTCTGAGCTACAGGAAATTAAAAAGTTAAAATTGAAGGCCATTAGGGAGAGTAAAGTATGATGTTGCCCACACCACGTAACGCTGAGCGAGTTATTGTCCGAGGTCAGGAGAGGTTGGGGATCACTGCTCGGCACACAGTCATTAGTTTCCCTTTACAGGCTGAGTCCAAGTTCATGTTATCTTTAACAATTTAAATAACTACTTGGATGACCCTTAAGTTTTGACTGAGAGCTGGATATTTGTCTGCATGCTCCAATAGTTATTAATACGGCACTGGCATTCTTTCCTCTTCCACATTGTATCTGCTTTTTGTTGATGTTGGAAGACTGTCCAGTTGGTAATGACAACTTCAGAACATTTATTGGAGCCATATTTAGAAAAAGTATGTAAATGATTCATCTAGGGCCGGGGTTTCTTGAAGATTAATGCTGTGATTATCTCTGTCAGTTTGTTTGGTGAGATAACCAATGGCCAAATTATGGCTGCGCATCAGCATTTTGGTATAAATTGCCTTTGACCCTCACCTGGAAGTTGCTTGCTCTCTGCTACTGCTGCCAAAGTCCCACATCCTTCATTGGGTGTCTTTCCCAAAAGATTTGCAAGGAGTTGTTAAACAAGTTCCCAGGCTGAACTGCTGTGTTTGCGCACAACGTAGCAATGTCTCAGGAAAATGGCTGGAAGAGCAAGGAAGGATCACAATGAAAGCGTTCTGCAGGAGTCTGAGAGAAAGCCACTGGGTTCTTGTTGGGAAACAGTAAGACATATGTAAATCAGATTATTTCTCAAGTGAGTTTTACCCCATATAAATTCTGTTTTAATAGACTATTCTTCGCTGCTTAAAGTCTAGACTGAGCATGATGCACTCGTCAAATCAAAACAAGAAATGCATTTTAGGTAGGCAGAATGTATTTATTTAATCAGGAATTTAAGTCAAACATCATGTCTTGCATGCTGTGTCTTAGAAAAAGTTTTATGAGCTCTTACAGCAGGCAGGATTTGTGTTTTTTTCTTTGACATTTATTGGTATTTTATCATTTCTTCTTATTGTATATTTCTAAATCGGGACTGGCTCGAGCACATATGCTTGCAGCTGAACAGGGGAAGGTGGAGTAACTTCTGTACCTCAGAATATAGTACACCAGTAGCATACACAACCTGCCCTTCCTGCCTTCAAAGTCAGTGGTGGATTATTCGTCCTTGCACGCAGTGTGGCATGTGAGAGGAACAGGGGGGAGCCTTTCTCCCGTTCTCATTTCTCTCTCTGCTCATCTGGTGGAGCCAGCACTGGGGAAACATCCTCTCCTTTCCTCCACCCCTGTGCTCACAGTGAATTCTGCTCAAAGGTGCACCAGATGTATTTTATTCACTCTTATACCCCTCCAGGGTCAAATTGCAATCTGGCCTTTTGATTCTGTCCTCTTTGGAATAGGAACATTGTCCTCTTCTTGAATGTAATGTGCAATATAAATAACAAAACATCTTAGTTAAATAATGATATCTCCAGCAGCACAGTGTCCCCTGGCACTATGTTAGAGCATTAATCCAGAAACGACTTGGATTCCCATTTGCTAAACCACAGCCACTATGCAGTGGCAGCACACACTGTAGGTTTTGCTTATCGCTGTCCATGATTTAGTGAGCATCAAACAAGAAACATCCATTTTGGTTTTTGTGCACTATTTTGGTGATGAGACCATATTGTTCCTTCACTTTTGCTTTTCCTCCATGTCGAGACCAAGCATCTTGAATGCAGGACAAACAGCACAGGAATATCAGTGGTCATTAATATTAAATACTTTGCCTTAGCAGTACAGCAGGAATGCTAATAACGATGACTGATCTTTGAGAAACCCTTTTTTCTTCCTGAATTTGAAGTGGGCATTAACCAAACAACAGATCACATGGGAAAGGGTGCCACAAAGCTGAGAGGTGATGGATAAATTCTCTTTTCACTGTCTCTTTGCTGACTGGAATAAGCAGACAAACAAACAAACAACAAAAAATAGATAGAAGAAAAGTCCTGGGACTCTGAAAGAGATCATTAGAACTCAAATGACTATTGGGCAAAGGAAGGAATTTTTTCTAGCTTGTGGTTTTGGCAAGATCCATAATTCATGCTTTCAGTGTGAAAAGAACTTGGCTTTTTACTTATCAAGGTCATCACATTCCCTCATTGAGTTGGCTCACATCATCAAAATGCACCTTAATCATACAAGTTTTATTTTGGTTGGTTTCTTTAGGAAAGAATAGGAAATGGACTGGCAATGTGAGAGAAGGTGTGTTACCTGTCAGTAAAGGAGAGGAAGTATGGAGGCTGGGAGCACCAGCACTAGAGAACAAATAGTGTAAAAAAAAACTTTTCTGAGACGAGCAGTTCAGCTTTGTTGGCTCTTCTTCAGCATCAAGGGTTCTGGCCTTTTTTTTCCCGGAGGTGTTCTTCCAATCCTACACAGGTAGAGAGAGGCAAGGAAAAGGACAACATAGAAAATGACACAGGAGCTACAAGACTTCCTCATGGAGAAATGCTTTTTACTGTGATGTGGCTCTAAAGATACACTTTGGAATGCAAGCTCCAAACGTAATATTCTGAGCTCAAAAATCTTCTGAAAGAAACAAAATCACATTGTGGAAGAAAAACCATGATTGACTGTTCTCAGAATAAGTGGACTTGGACAGAAAACAAGATACACTGACAAGAGAAAGTTTAAAAAGTGATTGTTTAGAAAGTGATTGCTTAACACAGAACAACAGTGCATATCTATGGTGTATTTAATATGAATCCATAATCCTCATGTGTGCCATCTATCTCTATTACACATTCTTCCAAGCATTCCTGGTCCAAAAGGTCAGTATTTTATTTTTTTTCAAAAAAGAGAATTCTAAGAATTATGGTGGATTTTTGACAGTTTCAGTACTTTGAAATACCCTCTTCACTCTCATTCCTGAGCCAACAGTACATCTGATTAAACATTAGGCTTGATAGTCTGGCTGCCTTTGCAGAAGAAAATGCAAGAAAATCTTCCAGCCTACGCTGCTCTGAGGCTGTTCTATCCTCTGCTTTTCATTTCCAGTTGCATACTTGCTAAAGAGGATCAGAGCAGTTGTGCTTACAGTTGTGAACTGTAGCAGATAATTTTGTGATTTAATTTCTCCTTGACTTCTGTTTATGAAGTAAGATACGTTGTTTTCTGCTTTTTTTTTCTTTTTTTAAATGCTCTCTTTGAAATTATTTGCTGAATAATTCTTTGTTGGCAGATCTTGGGTGATGCATTTGTTTTGAACGTACTGCAGCTGTGAGACGCAGGCTCGTTTTGTCCAGACATGTAACAAGCTTCTGCTTTCAGCATAGCTGACTATAGCTTTCAGTAGCTGTTGCAACTGTCCAGATTACACATTTAATAGAGAAGCAATGCAGGTTTTGAGACTGAACACAGTTTTCTCTTAACTTTATCTTAACTTATGTTACTGTTCCTATTACTGACTTCTCCAGGAATTCACTAGAATTAATTGATTGCAGAAATCAAATTGCTGGGATCAAACCCACCACTGTGAATTGGAAAGTTTTCCTCAAGCTACTGTTTCTGTCTACTCTCTGGGTTGCAGAGGAAAAAAAAAAACAAAACACCGTAATTGTTGAGAGTATTTTGATTGCAAATATTAAAAGCTAGATGAATATTCATCCCATTTCTGTCCTGGACCCAAATTTTGCATTCTCAAGTATGGAGAATGCAAAATTTGTTTTCTGAGGCTGGATCAATCAGGCGATGCCCTGCTCTGCATGCTCTTATCTGTCTTTCACATTATAGGACATATCCTCAGATATATGATTTCATCTTCCAAATCCTTGGTCTCAATGCTACAGTTGAAATTCACTGTAGATCTCAACAGCTGTACACACTTTATTATGCTGGTACGAAGCTCTCATCTACTGCCCTGTCATTGCTAGTGTGCCATTATCCCCTCCCACCAGGTATGAGCTTAGCCTCCACTTAGGATGTAGCTTCCCTGCCTTCTTCTTCGCTGGTTTTATTAAGTAATGTCGGTAAACAGAATCATAGGATAAATAGCAAAGGAAAAGCGTGCATAAAGAGCGGGACAAGAAGTCAAAATAAGGCAAATGCTCGTGGAATTGTTCATTGTTTTGACAAGAGAAACCTGTCATTTTTCAACCAGAAATATGGAGTCATAGATGCATTAGGACGTGTAAAATAACAGACTTTAAATAAACACCAGGTAAGAGTGCTGGAAGAATCATCCTTTTTGTTCATTTTTCGTTGAACTTGTTTCGCAGCCTTTCAACACTGTCATCCATTGTTAAGTTAAAAGAGGCTTAAATGCTGTAAAACAGTCATCAAATGCTGTAATTAAACTTGCCAGTCATCCAGATTTGACCCAAACTGCCTGTGCCTCAAGATGTTAGCTGGGTGTCTGAGTTAGGTTTCAGTTCAGTGTCAGAAGACACTTTAAAAAAGCTCTCATCAGCTTTTCCATAAATCGTAAGAAAAAGCAAGTCATTTTAGTTATTGGTTTTTTTTATTTGGGGAGTGCAGGGGTCAAAATATCCCTGTCATGCAAACTCCTAAAACACGTCTAACCTAAAATACACATACGATACCTTAAGCACACTGAAAGGCCCTAGATCTGTGGCATTCAGATCATCTTCAAGAAGACACCAACAAGAGATGGCAGCAGAAACATGCAATCCCTGGGGTCTGGATCCAGGTTTACCTTTAGTTCTCTTAGAAATAAATAGAGATCGCCAAGCAGAATTTTAGAGAAGCATCCAGCCAAAAATTACAGAAGCTCATACTGGGATTCAATCTAAAGAGTTACACCAGAGGTATTGGCTGTATGACATCTATTTTCAGACCTAAATATGCACATTCTTTAGTTTTCAGTACATATGTAATGCTTGAAGGTTGCAAATATCTTTCATGCATTGGAATTGGACATAAATATAAGGAAAGTCAAGGATAATTTCACCATCGCTGTAGAGAATAATCTTTTTTGTACTTGACAAAAACAGACAAATGTTAGCAATAGAAACGAATGACTTGAAAATTATGACCTTTTTTTCTGTTGTCCTAATGAACTAGGGGAAAAAAAAGAGATTTTTATCATTGTCTGAATGAGGTTTCTTTAGAGGTATTTTTCCTATACTTAAATATATCATACATTTGTTCTCTCTTTATAGGTCTCTAAGGAACTCAGAAACCATTACCTCAGATATTATCCCAAAGTTACCAACTCTCTACTGGAAAAACTCAGCAAATACCATAAAAATGTGTCCTTACAACAAATTTTAATAACTGTAGTTCTGACCTTCTCTACTTCTTTCCCCTTGTTTATAAGACATAATCATTCAACATAAGTAGGCTGCCACCTGAAACCAGGTACTTATTTGCAGATACATTAAACTGTTATAGTCCCATTGTTTCCTTGCCTGCTAAGTTAGCAATTTCAGCAAGCTAGTGAAGTATCTACCCACCTTAAAGTAAAGCTGCTTGAAAAGGGTGAGACAACTTCCTTCTTGAAGTTGGATCATCTTAACTAAAACAACACACTCAAACTCATTCCCAAGACTTTTTTCCCAGGCCCCCAAAATTTCTTCCCAGAGATTTTCTCCTACCAGAGGACTATCCCATCCCTCTTCTGTTGTTGAAGGATCTAATGAAATCCACCTGCAGCTCCAAGTCAGCCGTGATTAATCTGCAGTTAACTATGGAGTCTCAACACCTCCTATGTGTTGGTAACAGGAGAACCCTTACTCTCTGATAATACGTGAGAAAAAAAAAATAAATAAAATAGGATAAGATATTTTAGGAAAAAAAGAAAGGAGGAGTTATTTATTTGTTAGGCTTAAGTTGAATACATGTTCTTCTCATGTCTTGGTAAATCAAGACACGGGTTGTTTAACTCTTTGCCCCATGCTGCAAAGCTGGTGTAGAGCTCAGAACAATATTTGCTGTTTAGGGAGAAATTTTCTTGCTGCATTGATGAATAATTCAGATTTTATATCATCTTTGCTTTCTAACAGTGTAAATTTCAGTTTGGCTTCAGGCAGATCTTAATATAAATATATGATTATAGAAGGAATTTAAATTAAATTGCTGCAGTAAAGTTTTATGTGCATTAAATGTACGTACTCCAAGCACTCTTCTCCAGTGTTGCTCACAACCCTCCTTTCATTGAGGCATGGTTTATTCTTAGAAAATTCAAGCTGCTTCTAAAGTTCTGCTCCCAGTAAGAGACAAATTAGATGAAAACAACTTATTGAGATGAGCGAGTGTGTAGAGCTCATGCAGATAGACATGGAGTGCATCTTGACAGCCTTCTGTGCCCTTCTTATTTATTTTTTGCAAGAATCATTCAAAACCTAGTCATATAACAGACAAAACTTCACTTTTCCAAAATATCTGTAGTGAATCTTCCCAACACCAAAAGTTGGAAAGATTGTGAGGGCTATGGGAATACTGCAAATTTGTTTTGGCACTGCCTAGTGCTTCAAGCATCCTGGAAGTCAGCACTGGATATGTTCTCATAGTCTGGATGTAAATTAGCCATATGTGCATTAGTGGCATTATTTACAGATTGAATTGTGCAACTATACTTAGGGTCTTATATAAATTATTTCTATATTGGGTCCAATTTTTGCTGTCATTTACGCTAATATAAATTATTACTGAAGTCAGTAGGGTAATTACTTTGAATTTTCTCCAGTGTGACTGAGAGCAGAACTTAGCCTCTGGTTAGTATGTGCAGCTCTGAAGCCCTTTCCCCTGCACTAGAGGTGCACCAAGTCTGCTCTGTCACTTTCATTCACCATCGCTTTAGAAATAAGCTGTGCCTGAAAGCAAAGCTTTGCAATCAGGTTTAATTCTTTCTGGAATCTGAGTAAATAAAAATGAAAAAAGGCACCTAATGTTACAGTCTCCTGTTGGGTATATACATTTGTCCATCGTGTTTCTTTCTTTGCTTCTAATAGAGGAACTTCCATGAAAGCTTTCCACTTTAACATTGTCTGAATGCACTTCTGAGCTTCTTCACTCACCTCTTTGAATGAATCTAATGAACAAGTGATGTGTTTTCCTACTTTACCTTATGCTTTTCAGTTCATAGCCTTACGCTAGTGGTACTCCCCTTTTTTGATTTACGTTTGACAGCATTGTCTATGAAAATACAGTGAATGAAAATAAAATCTCTTTTGAAATACCATCTGCTAGCAAAGTATGAAATAAAAGATGCAGTGTACCAGTCGCACTAGAAAAATAGGAACCATGCTGACATATCAGCAACTGTTCTCTAGAAACACTCTCACCGATGTTGGAGTAAATATGATTGTCCACATAAGAACACAGATGTCTCATCATCCAATAATATATGATGTTAAGGCATACCAGTGTTGGATGCAACTTTCTAACTCTGGTTCAAAGCCCATGTAAGAGGAACACACTGGGATACTGGTTATATCTTTCTCAACTCAGTATTTCTAATGAGAAGAAGATGTTCAAATGCATTTTATGTAAGTCGTGATCATTTGAAAAAAATGCATTAGCAGGCACAGGTCTCATAAGTGATTTTAAATCATCTCCATATTTTGTTTTCCTTTAGCTTCTCCTTTGTTTCTTTGCTGCTGCTCAATCTCATTTTTTCTCTCCCCCACATCACAGCATGGTTCACCTTCATTTTCTGTGGTAGAAAAGGCTGTATAATTAAATACTCCATTTTGACAACTGGATGTGCCAGCTTCATTTATCTCAAGATTGTTTGCAAAGTGTCCTACCACTACCTGGGTCCTTCCATCCCTAGGGACAATATCAAGAGGTCACAGAAATTTGTAGATGAGGCGTTACTAACTGCACCACAGCTGGGGTTGGATGGCATGACAATGCCTAGAGATTGCTGACTCAAAGAAGAGGCACGAGCCTAATGTCACTGTGAAAATAGCCTTTACGTAGCCTTTACTCAACAAAACTCAGAGGCAGTTGTAAGTGCTAATTTAAATATCATCCTGGCCAAGATACCACTTTACAGGTTCATCCCTGAAAATTACTCAAATCACAGAAATTCAGTTCAGCATTTAAGTACCCTGTATGCGTTCCCAAAAGGATATTTTCCAGAGTTTTCTACCCAGTGGCAAAAGATTTATGAGTCTTTGAGAGAGAAAAAAAAATGGGGTGGGAAGGTGGAAGAAGGATTAGAGCAGTTGGATTGGGCGTGACACAAATGAGATTGGATATAAGAGATTACCTGGCTACATTTAAATATTTTCACAGAGCTGAGAAAACGGATGATGGACACAAAAATATTTAGATAACACAAGTTCATGCATTAAAGGGCTTTTACCAGGTGTATGACTGTTATATAAACTTCAAAATACTTTCAAAAAGAGACTCCCTTTGAATTTTAGAGTATGGTTTGGGTAAAGTATGAAGAGAACAGAACAAAGCAATTACCATTTCCTTATTGCAAGCTGGATGGATCTGAAAGGAAGGATCTTCACAACTTAAACATTGTGAAAACTGAAAATAAAGGGTAGGGTGATAAACTTCAAGTAAATTAGCTTCCTGTTGGACAGTCCACCAGTTCTGGGGTTGGACTCAAGAGCTAAGGATGCCTACAGGATCTATTCCCCTCTGAGGGCAGGCACTCCTTAGTCCAGGTATCAGTGCAAGTGACAGAGCTTCTCAGATGTGCCAGACCTGAGGGACCATTTGGGATGTGGATTTTAATTATATATATATATATATATATACACATATATATATAACAGCTTCAGTTTTACCAGCTAATTCAACTGAGCAAGACTGAACTGCCCCATTCATGTGATTGGTCATGGAGATCATTGTGATTAACAACCTTATTCTGGCCAGAATGTATCACCTGGAAATCCTGCAGCCACCCTGCAGTTCATGGGTCGAGCACAATGTTTCTCCTTACAGCAAAGACCTATCCAGTCTTGACCAAAAAGCTGCTGGGGGAAAGACCCCACAATCTTTTTGTAGAAATGTTCATCATAACTCGTTCACTTTATTGTTAATCCTGTTTTCTTTATCCATAACCTGAATTTTGTCCATGTTCAGCTTCTAGGTCCCAGTGCTGTCCTACAGGCTAACTATCAGAGCCATTATAAATCTTCTCCACATGTAGGTATTAATATATTATCATCAAGTCTCCTAACCTTTCTTTTGAAAAAATAAACCGAGTAGGCTTGCATATATATCGATCCCTACAAGGCAGATATTACATATCTTGAAATCATTCTTTTCTGATCTATTTTCAATTTTCCATGCCTTCTTTGAAGTGTGAACGCCAAGACTAGTCATGATATGCCAGTAGTTTTCCCACCAGCTCACACACAGCTGTATGTCCTGTGCCAGAATCCCTGGCCCAGTAACTCTACTGCTAGCTTAGGTTTAGGAAATTCAATCTAGGGTATTAAAACACTTGCTATATATTTTCTCTTTATAATTGGAAAGCAGCAAGAGATCAAGAAAAGGATCAAATTAGGAAAAAAAGACGTTTCCAATTCTCAAGCTAATTGTCCTGAAAAGTTTGGAGAAGTTTACTAGAGAGATCCTCTCCCATAGAGCAATCAAGTGCTGAATGTAAGTCTGTTTATGCTTTGGACACATCTGTATGGCAGCAGCATAAAGACTGTGGCATGCTGTTTAATATCTGTCAGGCTTCTTTTTTAAACCACTTAATAAGCATGTATGTAAATTCTACGCAATAAAAAAGTTCTAACAACCAGAACAAGAATAACCTTTTATGTGGTGGCTCCCACCCTTAATCCCAACTTCTACATGCCAGTTCCTCCCCCCGCTTTCACATCCCTATTTCTTGACAGGTGCCAGAAGGTTTCAGAATTTTCCTGCGACTTCACCATGGGAACTGCCATTTCACCAGGAATGAATTTGACCCGCTGAGCAATAAAGTGGAGGCAAAACGCTCGTGCTCTAGGCAGACTGGGGGAATTGCTTCTCTTCCTGCTGGCACGTTCTCCTCTGGCATTTTTTTTAACCAACAAGAGCTACGCGTTCACTCGACCTTCCTCCAAATTCACCTTGAGAAAGAAACAGAGCTTTGAAAGTGTCATTTTCCCAGCAACAGTTGCTGCTTTTAGCTTCCAACAGTCTTTAAATCCATAGAAGGCTAGTTTATATGGACAGGGAAGCATTAAATGCTAGGAAATTAGGGTCTTTAGGTAACTATTCTGATCTGCTATATCTGCAGTTACAGCAATTGGTGGTGTAGGTGGTGTTCTTTTACTGGCTTTTAATGAGACACATTTATTACTGCCTTGTGATAAACCAAAGTAAAGCCATAAAAGTGACTTTCATTGAACATTTGTTTGAGTTTTGCCTAAGTCTTATAAAGCCCCGCTTGTTCAAGACTAGCTTTTGTTTTACATGCCCTCAGCCTTTTTTGCAACAGCTGTTATCTCCTTCAATACCTACACAAAATAAGCATATCTGTTGCCACGATGCAACAGAAATTTGTTTTGTGACTTGTATAAGACAGGGTTTGTGTCCTTGCTCATGGGGTGTCCAGTGTAATCTAGTAAATCCCTTGAGTAACCCAGCTACTTCGTACAACTGGGTAGATCACAGGTTTGAAACTGCTTATATTGACTTGTTCTAATCTCATAACAGTTGAAAAATGTAACCAAGCAGGTTGATATCTGCTGAAGTTTTAAGAATAGCGGTGACTAATCCAGCAGTTTTTGTCCCAGGGAGTGATGCCCCAATGGCTTCAAAAATATCCATGATAGCACAGAACCTTCAGCCAAAGTGTTGTGGTAGAAATAAACGTGCTTCTCTAGGACCTGCAGGGAATGCAAACTGTAAGGGCTGCTCTGAAAGTAACGCCTCCTATTTTATTATGTCGGCCTGTGATGTCAGGGATGGATGCTGGTGGTATGGCAGTAGAGATTGGACCCGTCCACCAATATCCTGTTACATTTTGTTGCTGTCTGACAGATGGCAGCAGAGGGGCAGTCTGACAAAATGGCAGCTGACGTGGAAGCGCATATGAAGCAAAGATGTGTCATTGAATTCCTCCATGCAGAAAAAAAAGTGGCACCCATTGACATTCACTGATGCTTGCTGAACATTAATAGAGACCAAACAGTGGATGTCAGCACACTGAAGTGCTCAGTGGTGCATTTCAGCAGTGGTGACAGAGACAGTCGGTCACTTCCGCTGGTACAGATTTTTACAAGCACGGCATGTAGGCTCTTGTTCATCTTTGGCAAATCATAGCTAATAGTGGTGACAGTGTTGAAAAATTGCATTTTGTAGCTGAAAATTTGCTCCATCAAATAGTGTTACTGTGCTCTTTGGATATTTTGTAGATTCTATGGAAATAAACAGAAGGCTTTACCTATATATTTAAGGTTTGTGCATTTTCTTCAACTACTGGACTACCATGTATTTCAGTAAATGTGATTTCCATATTGCAGCTAAACTCTCTGAGAATATTCCTCAAGAAATGTTCTTAACGATTCACCTTCGTAAGTTAATACCTATTAAAACCTAAAAATGAATTAGATTTGGAATTTCCTGGATTCTTGTGTTTGTCATGCAAATTTTCAGTGCTGTTCTTTTTATGATAATATGAAATAAAGTAGTTTCTTATAGTAACATTGTAAATCATTTGCTTTCTATTACACGCAGCTGGTTTTGTTACAGTAATGATTTTGTATGGGTGCACACTGCAGTGCATATTAAAGGCAATGAGACATTCTTTTTCAGGGCTCACATGCAATTGATGTTTGTGCAAATATAACCAGATAATGACAAAACAGTAATTTATTATGTTTGCGACGTTGTTTTTTTTTTTTCTTCCCCTCTCTTCTCCCAAATGCACCTTTGGATAAGCTGCCCTCCCCCAACAACAAATCCTTATTTCTGTTTACAGAAATGACTCCCCACCCCTGCAGATGTAGATTACAGTTTTTCAGCTCACTGGAGATCCAGAAACAAAATCAAAACCAGCTGCTGTTTTGAGGCGGGTGCCTTACTTTAGCTTACTCAAAAGAACACAAGATGAACGGTAAGAATTAAATAAACCACAAATTATTTTGGGGACTGTCTGGTTTATATTAGAAATAAACTTTTCACTGCTGGCTGTTGTTTCAAAAATATTGCCTCTATTTTTGATATTCATCCTTGGGATCTAACACAAACTATGTCTTACTAGTTTAATCCATTGTTAGGCCGTGTTTAAATATCTTTTATTGTAGTCATCTGCTATAAAATAGTTCTCACTGGAGTTTGCTGGCTTCGAGCCAAAGGGTAATGCTGCTTCAAGTGGCACAGCACAGTATTGAAAGAACTTTTTTTCCTTTGGTGTTGGTACTTACCAATTTCACACCTTGAAAAGAGCCAAACGACATCAAAATGCGATGCATCTACTTTGAGTGCTAGAAAAAATGCAGAGCAAAATGAGAGCAAAGAAAATACTTTAACTGTATCGACATGCTATTCATCTTTGTGTGCGATTAGTAAATTCTGTAATTCCTTGCTGCAGAGCCTATCATTTATATCCAAATATCTTTTCAAGCTGTTTTCAAAAGTACTTTGCTTTTCAATTGCTGCAACTGAACCACTTACAGGATGCTGATGACCACGACTTAGCTTGCAGTTAACATAAAATTAAGTCATTTTCATGCTGAAAAGCATTTAAATGAATGGTGTAACATCCCCACTTTAGCTTCTGCCAGCAGGTTTTTTTCTCGTGCATTGCCACAGTCACGCAAACACTGCCAAATAGCAATGATGATAGTGCTTAATAATGTGGACCTCCAATTCTGAGAGCATTTCATCAGGAGCAGATTCCTTCCCTGATGCACATCTCCAGCTATGAACAAGGCTCCATTGGGATGGCCAAAGCTGCAGACAAAAAATTGCCTCCGTGATTTCATCATTGTGCTTTACACCAGCACCTCCATTCTAGGATGTTATGATATTCAATTCTGTTGTTTTTATTATTCCTGGTGAAAACATGCCCAGAAAGGAAGGAAAGGGATTTTTAGGAGCAGTTGACCTCTGCAGCTTTCAAGGAGAGCGCTAACATTCAATATATGCCAAATGCAGACCCATTAGATTGAATAATGAGCAAGTCTATCTGAGACTTTGCACAAGACAAGATGAAAACAGATTGGACAGGCTTTTGTACCACACTTTATTACCTAGTGAAATGTAATTTGATCCCTTTGCAGGAGGAAGAACCAGAGATGCTTGTTTCAGAATTCAATTGTTTCAGAAAGATGTAAGTACCCCAGTGCTGTTATTCTTACATAGATTTTTATGAAACACGTGTAGTTACAATTTTACAAGGCAATAGGCTCTCTTAACAATGGCAGCAAGAGCAGCAGTGCAAATGTTGGGGGCCTGAGCACATTTGCCTGTCAAATGAGAGAGGCAGGGTTATACATTTGAACTTTGCAGAAAGAAAACCAGGAGCTGACACCAGCTCAGCCAGGATGTGGCTGCTTCAGTTCCCAAAGGCTCAATGGTGCCACTTCATTCCCCCAGACCCGGGGTGTTCAATAAGGTGCATCCACAGACAAAAGCCCGAGTTACATTCACCACTCAGTATCTTTAGTGCAGGAATCTCAGCTTTAGGTTTAAACTTGACTATTGATTTCAAGGTGTTGTATTCTCTACTGCGATTTAAATGTGCATTCTAGAGATTTTTACATAATTGTTTTATTTTGAGAGTGAGAATAATTTCAAATTTTGATCCTGTATGCTTGAAATTGCAATAGGCATGTTAGCGAAAGATTATGCTTGTATCTTTAAAAGGGAAGCACAGAATTCATTAGCATAACTTCCACTTTTTTTTTCCCCACTGAATCTCTCCAGTTGAAATAAACAAGAAAAAAAAAAAGACAAGGAGATACAGCCAGAAAAACTTAAAAAAAAAACAAAAACAAAAACAAAAAACAGAAAGAAAAGATAAACGGCCCTGAACTTAGCTTGGCTGTTATATAAATCCCAGCAAAATGCTGTTGAGTCACTATTGTATTTTCTAAAGTACCTATAACATGAGCTGTGTAGAATTGGACACAAAAATCAGTTTGCTGCATTTACCACCAGTATAAGAAGAAAATATCACTCTCTGCTATCAACAAATTGGAAATATTTAAAATGGAAAAAAAAAAACAACCTAAACACTATAAATAAACTGGGCTGTAACCCAGTCTTGCTCTATTAGGAAGCTGCATGGAAAAGCATACCTCTAATTTTATGGAGATCCATCCCATCATAGTTTCTTGTGCTTCTCTAAACTGGAAAATACCACTGACATTGGAGAGATGGAGGTTCTGTTTTCTTCCTCTTTATTTCTATTTTTCAGCATGAGTATCCTTCACTTTTTTTTTTCCTCCTGTGAACTCCTGGCACACCTAACATCACATCATATGAACTGACACACACCTTTTTTCTCCCTATCCTTGGAGGCATTCAAGGTCAGACCAGATGGGCTCTGGGCAGCCTGGTCTGGTGGTTGGTAACCCTGCACATAGCAGGGGGGTTGAAACTGGATGATCGTTGTGGTCCTTTTCCATCCAGGCCATTCTATGATTCTCTTATTCCTTATTCATCGTTATGGTACACGTACCACCTCTTAGGATGACTCTTTCCAACACTTATCTCAGTTCTTTTCCTGTTGCTTAAAAATGTTTGAAAATCCCAAGTGCAAAGTTATTGTAGTTCATTACATTTCATCACTTATATGCTTTCATATATTTCAGTTTGCTTTTAAGCATGGAAGCACCTGAAATCCATAAATTTCTTTATCCTCATTTAAACATTGCTGAAGATGCCATTAAAATATCCATACATCAGAAATCTCAAGAATAGAGCTACGTAATATGCATGTTTAAAGATTTATTGTGGTGGAATAATAGATATAAACAGAATAACCTGGAAGCCATATCACAGAAGCTTATATTTATAATGAAGTACAGTACTATTCCAGTTTTAATCTGCCTTATGCTAGCTAAATGTGTAAATTAAATACTGGGTTTAACTAGCAAATCTGTCTTAAGTTTTGAACTTTTTTTTTTAGAAGAAAGATGAGGGAAACAATTGACTTTTTTTTTCCATGAGAGTCATTTTGCAGAGAAATAATTGTTGGATCTCTATTTAATGGTCTGGTGTTGATAACAGCACAACTTGTTGTGCAAGTGATAAACAATATACAGGCACAGGGAAACATAACAAGCATTGGGAGGATCCATAACATATGAATCTGAAAAAATCAGATTTGTATCAAGAGTATTCGTGTGCATACAAAACGTAGGGATCTCTGCTGGGCTCAACCAACAGCTGATAGACATACAGACTGAAGGGTCTTCTGGAAGTTAGCTATACCCAGGGTGAGGATAAAAGCAGCTTCCAGATGAAATCACAAGTGTTCCATCAAATTCTTTTGAGAAACACCCTGAAATCTGAAAAACAGAGAGATCTTCAACCCTGTAAAACAAGGAGGAACATTCAGAGGTGTCACGACAGCAAAGCAAAGTAAGTCTAATTGTCTGGAGTGAAAAGTATCTCTCTTGACTGAAGCCACACTGAAGAGAAATGAAATGACAACAAGGCTTAATTGACATTTTCCAAGGTTGTGCTAGAGGCTGGCTAAAAAAAACACCTTCCAGAAACTTCCCTAGAAAGCTGCTATGTCACAGCAACTCTGACTGCAGATTGATTTTCACCTGAGCAAGAGCTGCGCCTGACAGTGCTGGTAGAAATCACCCTGCATGTTGGGTTTTAGTGGCAGAACCAAGCAGGGCACCCTCGGTCAGAAGAGTTTCCACAGAAATACAGATGAGACAGGTCTGCAACACAGTTAGCATGGTAGAGCTTCAAGTTTAGACAACCCATCAGCTGCTAGCTTGCATTTACATGCAGGAATGCAAATCTAACGGTTTACAACTCAGTGGTAGACAGGCTCTTCTCAGCTACTTCTGATGGGAGAAAAACAAACAAGTCTTAGCCATAACCATTCCTTTCCTGATTCCCATCCCATTCAACAACTCTGCCTCACCTACACTGTAATCTGGGGGAAGTGCTAGCAGTTTCAGAGGGGATTCAAGACCAGCAGGATCAGTTGTGGTATGACTCCCTTCCCGACTACTGTCAGTGGTTAACACTGGTCCTGCTGAGGACTGCATCATCCCATGGCTCTGCACCACCAGCAAAACCCCACTCACTCACTGACCCTGGGTCAAATCTTCACCATAGCTCAATAAGATTAATGGCACGAGTTGTTAGTTTCAAGACCCAGCTCTGCAAATAAAAGATATTTTTTAATTACTGTCCAACCCTATTAGGCACAGGGCTGGATAACATGTGTTTCCTCTTAGAGATGAGCTGCCCCAGCAGCAGTCCCAAAGCACTTTGGAATAACTCTTTCACCCTCCCCTTTTCTTCCCTGGGCCCTACCTTTGTGCTGATGTGGTAATGTGCAGACACTGTGCTAATAGCTTGAATACGTGTCATTTTGAATAGCAATTTTGACCTTGTTGTTTTTTCTTGTTTGCTGGATGTGTGATATATCCTTGATGCTTGCCACAAGCATGCCAGCAAGTGCTAAAGGGTTTTGGAGATCCCCCTCATTACTTGGGCTGACTTCTCCTCAAAGATAGATCTCCCTTACTCCAGCAAATACCATTCCTGCATTGACCCAAGGGTTTGGCTTCTCTTCGGTTGGATCCTTCCCAGTTTTATCCACGTTTTTGCCTTTTGATTGGGTTTAACCACCTAGGAAACCTTAATGGAGGGGGTTCATGGGCTTTGCCATAGGTGCATCAAGTTTCAGCATTTGTTCAAACACATTCTAGGAGAACTGCCTTTCCCACAGCGTGTTATTCCTTTAATTCAAACAACCATTTTCATGTGGTTGGAAGTATTTGAAAAGGTCTCACCCAAGAAGAGGCACAGTGCTTCACTCACCAGCTTTTGTCCATCCACTAACCTGGAGTGAATCCTACAGCCATTATATATCTGAGTAGTTCACATCCCTGTGAAGAGACTTAGGAAGATTATATGTGTAATTACAAGTTATTTAAATACAAGACAATTGCAGGATCAGGTCCATCATTTTCAGTACAACTCTGGAGCAGATGGGACATGCTGCAGTAGGGTTGCAGGATAAAAACCTCTATTTACACTTCTGAGATGATCCAGTTTTCTCTTTCCTTCCAATCTGCCCCCACTGCTGGTCAAACCAAAATGTTCCACTGTTCAAATACCTAGCAACAACTATTTAATTTGACAATTTGTAGATGGTATTCCTGTATTACCCTTTAGGACCTTAATAATAGGTTTTTCTTTAGTGAAGCATTAAAACATTAAAGGCCATAAATTCCACAGTCACCTGTATCCATTTATTGCTAATTTATTATGGAACATATCATAAAACTTCGCTTGACATATAGGCCTCTTCATAACTATAAATCTTTTTTCAACTGTTTAGATAACTTATGCTTAAGTTCAAGGAAAGACCTCTATGAACAAATATCTAAAACTTCTATTTATTATGCAATAGTAATACATGTGAGCTACACAGGAAATCCTGAGGAAAAAATGCTCTATATTCAGATTACTTATCACTTCACACTTTTGTAGGGATACAATGAACACAAAAACAAAAACTCCATGTCAAGTACCTGCTTTATTCAAAGCTTTAAGAGGTCTAACTGGATAACGCTGTTATTGCAGTTAACACCAAACGCAGAAATGCTTTGCATCAGATTAAATTTGTCACTTGTAGCCTGGATCCACTGGAAGGATTGAAAGTGTCCTTCATACAAGAGAGCTCAGAGGGAAAACAAACATTTTCAGACCTTATGATTTCAGATCAAAACAGTCTGTAATGCCACGCAACAGAGCCCAATCTCACACCCACAAAGTCACTCTTAAAATCCCAGTAATGCTGGATCCGACTCATAAACAGAAATCATACAGGCATTTCATTTATTTTATCTCAAAAGAATAGTTTGGGTTTTGATAATGTTTATCTTCGTTGCTTTTATATTACATGCTCTTGTTCCATATGAGAGCACTTTCAGTGCAAGAATTCAAAAGTTTCTTGTGTATCTATATATCTCAAAGCAGCCTTACACAAAATACTGCTTCTCTTTTTCCCCTTTTTTATTAAATATTTTTACCCTGGCTGAAATTTAGGAAGTGTTTGCATATATAATAAACCATTTGCTTTTAGCAGCAATGCATGCGCTTATGCCCAGCTCCATTTGAATGTTTCATTAAAAGACTCTTGTTTTGGATGACCTGTTATACATGGATTTTTTCCTGCCCACTAGAAATCAGTTTGCTCACACACTGAAGGCTGTTTTTATTCTCAAAACAAATTTCCATCTAAGTACCATCTTTATCACTCCAGTTCGGAAAGGGGTTTGTGTATGCTGTGTGGCTCAGGATTTTCTTGTGAACTGTTTGGCTGATAGCTGCAGCCATGCTGCAGGCCCAGAACTGTGCAGGAAGCACAGGACTTGGGTGTGATGCACAGAGGCACCCCCACATTTTTAGGGGTTCAGGTACCATAAAAACATCCATGGCTTGGGCCTCCCTGAAAGGGATTATGAACTGATACACGCCTGACCAAGAAATAATGCTGGCAGTCTGTAAGCCTAAGCAAACAAGTCATGTTTCTGTTAAATTATCTAAGAGCAGGCATTGTTTCAATATTACTTACAGATTCTGCAACAGGCTCCCAGCACATCTCTAAACTCTGCAGCACCACAATAAATAATTTTTTATATCGCTTCCTAAAAGCTGACCCTGATGGATTCTTTAATTATCTATATTGCTGATATCTGACAGAATAAGCAATTTTCCAAGTTATTTATGGTCTTACATTTCACCAAACTATGTAACACAATGTCTCTTTAAATGCTGTCAGGTGCTGTGAAAATTATCAGCCTCCAGCAGCGATGCCTGGAACAGGGCGAGGGTTAAAGCTGTACCGTGAGTAACTGATAGCATCTTACCAAAATAAGAGATTTATCTTTAATAAATATATTCCAGGACACTCTGCAATGGGACTCAACAAGCCAATTAACCGCTATATTCAAATGCCTTTTTATTTTTTTTTTTTTGTCTCTGCAGTGCAGCTCCTGGGCCAGGCTCCCTTCTGGCACGAGTCTGCTTAAGTCAACAAATGGAGTTACACCCGAGATGAATTTGCCATGCTATGTTTTTCTAAATAGATTAGGGGTCATTTGAAAAGCTGTAAATAAACCTTTCAAATTCTTTAAGGCAAAAAGAAACAAATCTCCGAGAGGAAGAGAACGAAAAAAAAAAAAAAGAAAGAAAAAGAAAAAAAGATTTATTCTGCTTTCCCAGAACTGCAAGTTTCCAGGTGTTCACCTTTTGATCTGGCTACAGGCAATGATTTTCTGAAGTGGTTTCTGATGGTGCCTGACATCATTTATGGCACTCTTGAACAATCTTGTAATGTGCTAAACTACACAAAATTAAGTGAGTTAGTGGCTAGCTAAGAGCAGAAAAAGAGCCATGGGTATCACAAGTGCTTTGCTACTTGCATCAGCATCTGTTAGTTGCTTCAAAGCAGCGTTATTTCTTTGATTTGGTAACAGGAATAAGTTAATGACTGCTCCTAATTATTGATAGGACAGTAGTGTGAGAGACCCTTGGATTGTTGCTGTGCTTGGTGCTGTAGAAACATGGATCAAAAATAACTCAGCTTTTCCTAATAACTTACAGCCCAACTGCAGGCAGAGTGCTGCAATGGAGGCAGCAGCCCATGAAGAGGACAAGGAAAAAATCAGGGCAAACCCCCATTATGTCAGCACAGCTGCGTGCGTGGTTGGACAGCCCACGTCACTCATGGTTGGTTGTTTTTTGGATAACTTTTTCATAGCTTGACATTAAAAGACAGGATGAGCTTTCCCGTATGCTGAAGGCACGGCAGAGCTGTGCTGAGCCAGTGGGAACATCGCTATTTGTTTGCGTGGGTAACAGTCCAGGCCCTTGTGGCACAAACAATGTTGTTTTGGGCCATGAGAGCAGAAGTTCCCTATGCAATACTGATGCAGGGTCACCACAGCTTTGTGACATCAACACCATGCCCACCAAACCACATCCCTAAGTGTCTCTGCCTTTCACCCAAACACAGGGACCCCACCTGGGCAGTCTGTTCCAGTGCATTACCACTCCTTCTGAGAAGAGATTTTCCCTAAAATCCAACCTGAAAAGTCATAGTTCTGTTAATTTACAAAACACCTAATCAGTAAATAATTCAGAGTCCTGCAGAATTTGTCATTGATTCGAGAGGTTGAATTTGTTAATGGCACTTTGTTTTCTCCTCTCCATAAAGAGTGAATGCTTAGCCAAATTAATAGAATCTCCATTGTCTGGAATCATTTCTCCCACAGAAGAAACTCTAAGAAGAGGAGGATATCTCTGAGATTCTAAAGTGATTTGGGGAAGTCTTTTCCAAGTGCTTATTCGGCAAATCACTAGATTAATACCACTTAGAAAGATCAGGCAAATGAAGCTGCAATTAAAAGAATTAGTTAAATCCATTATAGACTGCTGGCCTTACTCCCCAACTCAGGAGTGATTAAGCACCACACCCAAAGTCTGGTTGATCCTATCTTGGGGGCATTATTTATTAATTGAACTTAATTATTCATGGCAAACCCCAAATTGAAGCAGTTAAACATTAATCCAGCTGTTACCTTTCCCTCAATTCCAGGGCTACTTCGGCATGCTTTTCTCATCTTCTTGTCTCTCCTGCCCTTAGTTTTGCAGAAAAATGTGCCTGGAAGCCCCTTGCAGCAGAAGCAGCCTCATTTTCTGCAGTGTATTGGATCATTCTTTGTCACTCGTCAGAGCTAAATCCTCAGAAAGTACCTTACAAAACCAGCATCAAATGTTACAGAAACCAAATATCGATGCTGATTAACAGGCGTTGTGACCTGTGCTACTTGTTCTGGGTGTTGTTTCAGTGGATGGTTAGAATCCTAAAAAGAGGATTCTAAGTGGCCGAGCTACTTAAAATAACCAATCTGAAATACAACTGACAGGGAAGTTAATTCTGTATGTTTTATTTCTAACATTACTTTTATTTCAAAGAGCAAGTCTTCCCCTCTCTGCAGCATGGAACAGCATATTTAACTGGAACATGGGTAGATCGTGACTGAAATTCTCTGACTTGAAGCAGGGAATGAAAACAGACACCTCCAAGATTCAGATCTGAGGTGCTGTAGCTGAATTCTGCAACTAGAGTTATAACATATATTGAATTTACGTTGAGTTAGGGCTCAAATGCTATTCACTGCTTTAAGGCTGAGAGTTAGTTTCATATCTCTAACCACTGAGGTTTTGAGAGTTGTCAGGAGTGGTTTCGTGGTTGCTTTCTTCAACAAGAATCCTTCTGTACAAAGAATAGAAGTGATCAAAAAGTGATACAAGTTTGACTAAAAAAGTCACCAGAAAATGACTTAAAATTGCAGCGGTCTTTGATAACAAAACAGTATAGGGAAACACTACACACTTATTTACTCCCAATACCCATCAGAGGTTTTAAACTTGAGTTTGTTTCTTAAGTATGTTAAAGTTGCTTTTGTAGTGTGGAATGCCAACACAGAAGTGGTAGAAAGCACCCAAAATGCAGATCCTAACCCTCATGTACAACGGCAAGTCTCTCTTTTGAAACTGAGCTCTTCTGCAATCAGATTTAGAGCTGATTAAAAAAAAAGAATTTCCCACTACCTAAAACCATAATAATGTCTATTCCTGCTTATGGATTTGCTGATGCATGAAAGCTTTTAAGTATTTATCTTCTAGATATGAAGCTTCTTAGAACAGCATAATGCCTTACTACTATTAGCATTACAGCATGTATCACCACTGTCATAAGTGCAGTTGCCATTGGTTTTGTTACAGTCCCTTTTGCTACTTCCTTGCTTCTTGAGCTGCACCCTGCTGGGAACTGAGTCTTCCTTAATGCACATTTTCTTGATGATATTACAGATTTACACAGGAATAAGGCTTTTGGCCAATTTGTTCTTGTTTCTAGAATTGCAGTTCTAGCATAAATGAAAATAAGTTTCCATTCTCCATGCAAGTAAAACACTGATTCTTCTCTTGAAAATAAGAAATGGGAAGATTATCAACTTGCCAATATAACTCTTAATGGAGCTTAAATCCCCCTAACAGGATCTGAACTGAAAGGCAATCTTGTATGTTAAACTCCATGGACTACTAAGTGAAATGTGATGAATTTAAATCCTTATCCCTGTCTTCTTCTCTTGCTTGTGTCAACAAAGCCAAAACACCAACTGATAGCTGTGCACGCCAAAGCTTGGGACATCTGACTTTCTACTCTCACTTCTCTAGCTGGAAGACCTCCATTCTACTAACACCACATGCACTCAGTACATCCATTCCCCATTGTGCCAGAACATTTAAAGCAGGGAGTAGAGCACAGGCAACAGCATGCTCTATAGAAATCAGTTCTCTGGCCACAGCACTGAGGAGGAGAGCACTGAAGGGTGATGGGGTGAGGATGCTCCAGCTCAACATCTGCACAGAAGTCGCACAGCAGTACTGCTCCATCTGCAAGCAGCATGTGGGTGTGTGCATAACAGCATTCTGTTGTCGGATCTGCACTACACACCTACTCCAAAGGCCATGCAATGGAGCAGATTATGTGGGGGTGGATCAGAATATTGAGGGTATGGAGAATGCAGAGCCAGGATTTTAGGTTTGCTTGATGTTACAGCTCATCCTTTTCCAAAAAACCATTTAATGGAAGCTCAAAAGGACTCCACCCAGAAATCACTTCATCTAGGCTCTATGGATTTTAAATGTTGAAAGCCAGGCTCTGGGATGTAATTTTGTACTATTACACGACACATCAGGTGTCCTAAATCCTCCTGAATTACAGACACATCATCCAGGATGTGCCCCAGGTGCCCTGGGAAACAAAGACACATACAGCTGGAGAGCCCTTTGGTTTCAGTGATAATGGTGTGGGAAAACTGCCTGCAAGTGGGAGGAAACCAGACCTGAAGTTCCAAGGCTAAAGGAGCTATGTAAACCCAAACATTTATCTGCACAAGATGCAAACACGTTTGGCAGAGCTCACACACAGAACTTGTTCCCATGAAAACTTGTCCATTTTCTAGTAAAATTAGTTTCTCTCACACAAGGCCTACCTCTCCTTACAAGTCCTGTCCACTGCACTCCTCAGAGTGCAAATAGGTGAGCAGTCCTACATACCTCCAAGCCCACTGTAACATGATGGAAAGCACAGCAACAACAGTAGGGTAGCACAGTTAGAGGCTGCAGCAAATGAGAATACACTCAAATGCAACTGCCCTAGACACAAAAATAAACAGACTACTTACTATCAGAAGAACTCTGGTGCACAGGGATCTCCAGCAAGGTCCTCTTGCCTCCACGGCCAACCCTTAAATGAGGGCAGGGAAGGGGTGGATCCTGGCTCCAGCCCTTCCAGTCACTCAGCTGCATTGCATGCACCTGAGCTCCCCTGGGTTGGCCCTGCCTTCCACCAGGTGTTCAATCACTGCTTCAGGCTGTGAATAAGCATTTCTGCTACACCTATGATTTGGAAATACTCATGAGCTTTGGCTGGTTTGAGTCTGAATGGCCTTCGAACCTGCATACAATTATGGAAAAAAAGTGCTGGCTGAATGGGAAGAAATATGGTCCTAAAATGTATTTAAAACCTCTCCTCTCCAAACCTCAGCTGGCAAACTGAAAGGTGCTCCATCCTGAAGCACACCTGCTTAGTCTCTTTGATTTATAGCTCCCATCATATCTAAGTGTAGAAGAAGGCAGGAGGATGCTTTGGAGTGGACTTGCTTGCCATAAAGTAAAGCCATACTGCAGTGGTGGCAATGCTCTAAGAGTCAGGCACCTCTGCTGAACAAAATATTCATTTCTCTGTGCAGCTGCGGTACAGTTGGGTTACAGCAGATCACACAACTTGTATCTGTCCAATATTGTAATAAGCCCTATCTATCTGCAAAGTTATGGATTCTGCAACCTTTATTCAGGCTGTTACTTTTTTAATCCTAGTTCTCAAGGATTTGTCTCCGGAGTCTGTGAGAAGATGCAGAGCTTGGCCCACTGGTTCCTTGTGCTGTGTCCCAGCCAGGTGTGTTCATGGCCACTAATTTTCCCTCTGGAACTCTCTCATGGCAGTCTCCATTTTGCCGTGGCAGCTCGAGTCCCTTTAGATGATTCTCAATAGACAATTATGCACAATATCTGTTTCATAGAGAGCAACGCACTTCCATTGCAAAGGATAGCCTTTGGGAATCCAGAGACCTCAACCCACTGTAGCACAAGCTCATTTCTTTTTTCTTTCCTTCTTTTGTTGTTTTCTATTCTAGACCTTTCTGAACTGAGCTTCCCTGCCTAAAGGATGCTCTTCTTAAAAATGGAAAGATATTGCTTTATTTTTCAGTTTCTGCACTTTCCACCTCCAGGAGAAGAAAAGTTTGTGTTTTCACGTAGTCCCTTAGAGTTACCACTTACTGTTATTATGGCCTTTGTTCAGGGTAACACTAGTTTGACAGCTTCCAGTTTATTAATGTTGTTAAATATGTTAATAAGCATGCCATTTATTATTAACATAACATTCTTCAGTTACATTGGTACGGTCTTATCCAGCAAAAGCAAACCAATGCCAAATACACCTTTAAAATGTCTGCACACCTGCCAATGCCAGTCAAGGGTGTGATGTTTTTGGGTTCTTATTTTTACAGTTTTTAGAAACACTTCAGACTGGCAGAAGCTTTCGGGGAAACACAGCTTATACTGGCATCAAGTGCTTTTTGCTCATACAGCTTGCCTTGTTTGCAGAACTGTTTCAGGCAATAGCAGAAAGGCACTCTCTGGCCAGCACAAGCAGAGCCTGTGCCAGGGCTCACACAGCCCAGCCTGGCCAGGCAGCTGCAGCTGCGTCCTGCCATCAAAACAAGGACTTCATGGGCAGTGCTAATGGGGAGCCTCCAGCTGGCCCTTATTTACCCCCCAGTAAACACCTTCTTGCTTCTTGTTAGGAAGCTTCACTTTCGTAGTTAGGTGTTGACACGCATTGCCTGCCTTCAGGTTTTTAACATTTTCATAAAGCTCAGCTTCATAATGCTTAGCTCCCCAAAATATGGGACCAGCATGTGTTTTTCCCAACAGAGGAAATACACAAAACCCAAAAAAGTTGCTTATGCACCTGCTCAGCTTGCGTGATCCCATCCTAGTTTGACCAGTCAAGACATTCCTTGCTTTTCTCGGTTTCCCTTGATGCCATCTGGCCTGCAGAGTAGACGGGCAGCCTTTAGATTCAGAAGTGTCCCTGGGCTGAGAAGAGAACATGAGCACATAGATAAAGATTTACTGCATACACCCCTCTTTTTGGAGGTGTGGGAGACTTTGTGTGAAAATTCTACCGGTAGAGATGGAGGACTGTTGTGTTCTCAGTCTTGAAAAACGTTCAATTTTTCTCCTATTCTAACTATCCTAACTGCAACATAATCTAGCACTGAAGTATACACCTGAAACAACTTTTTAATCTCAGGATGTTGTTATAGGTTGTTGGGCAAGGAAGCTGAGGCGTCTTGCCAACAGTAAGAGCTGCATCTTTCTAAAAGCACATAAATCTGTGCCTCCCATCCTAGCAGAACCTGCTGCAATGCGGCCCATGCTTTCCCATGGGAAGGTGCCAACCCAATGAAATAGACTTGCACAAGCTTTCTGGTGTTTTACGTACACATTGCAGGATACTGAATCATGACATCAAAGGGTTAATGTGGATGAAAATGATTGCTCTCGTTCTACTTGAACTGATTACATTTTGAATTTTGATACTGCGAAGCTGCAGATTTATCTTGAGGTAAGCCAGCAGAAAGGCACCATTTTCCTGTAAGCATCAGCCACTCTGTGCCTTAAAAGAAATTTGGGACAGATGTGTGTGTCTTTTTATTACAATGAATGCAGGGAGAAAATGTATTTTATTTCTTATTTAATAAATTTGCCCGTTCATCTCAGTATGTGGGACTGTCAAAGTTTATAAATTTGGCAGTATTTTAACATGATCATTCTGTTTTTCTTTAAACCAAAGTTATTAAATTGATATATTTTTATAAAAAGCAGAGCCTGATGGAAACTTATTTTTTCATCTTTTGACATTTAGATGACTGTTAGGGGGTTTTAAGTAACTCTGTATCTTAAATCAGAGCGGCGGAAAGATAAAAGTGCTCCCAAAAGCTGCTGGAAGCCAACAGGGATGCACAGGGTCCTTTGCTGAAGCACCGGTATGCAGTGCCTGTTTGCTATTTTGTTGTTTCTTTGCGTGCTAACACAGCTCCATGCCTCCCTTGGATAAACAGGAACAGCAATTTTGCTTTGATTTTTACCAGCCTCACTCCCACTCCTCCTAAGGCTCCAAGCTTACAATCGCCCTAAAAACCCTTTACCTTGTTTCAGTAGCAATAATCTGCTGTCAGTGCGACTCAGGTGAAGGCCAGACCCTGCAGTCCTGCCTCAGGAATGCTCCCAACTCTTTCTTGAAGAAACTTGTCATCAAGTTGTATCATGAAAAGCTGTTGTGACTGCACAGTAGGTATTAAACCAAACCCTTAGTGTTTGTTGTTGGTTTTTTTCCGGTCTTTTAAATTAAGAGAAGAACCATTTAACTTTCTAATGAACAAAATTAGGCATTTTGATGTGGAATGAGGGGGAAAAAAAGTGAGAGAAAAGGATTTGTTTCATTTACAGAAAGATGCAGACACAGGAACAGTGGAATCAGTCCAGAGTGAGGAACTCGTCAACCAGGCTGGATGGGGCCCTGGGCAGCCTGGTCTACTATTAGATATGGAGGTTGGTGGCCCTGCATGCAGCAGGGGGGTTGGAGCTTGATGATCCTTGAGGTCCCTTCCAATCCAAGCCATTCTATGATTCTATGGTGATTCTGTGATTGTGAAGGCAGTGATTGCTGCTTACTTCTTTGTGTAGTGCTGAGCACAATTCCTGAAGGGGAAGAAGAGAGGGCATAGCATTCAGAAGCTGAAGTAGTACAAAAATGTATCAAGATGTGCATTTGTTCCATTCCTGGCTGACAAAGCTATTTAGTTATGCCCTCAACTATGTTGAGTTCTTTGCTCTCCTCTAGGCTATTACGGTCCCGCACGTAGGAAAGACAACTTACATGAGGGAATTACTTAATGTCTCTTTTTGCGTGACTGGACGCAGTCAGAGCCACAGTTTGAATATTTTAAAGTCACATGTTAGTAAGAATTTGCCAAAAAGAAGTTCTCTCTTCCCATTTCTTAAGGCTGAACGAGTTGGAGCTCGGATAAAAATTTGAAAGGAACTTCAATCTGATGGGCAAGTTCAGCGTTCCAGCATTTGCTGCGATTCCCAAACATGACATTGTTTGCAAACATGGAAACTTTTCATGGAACAAAACTTTTTCAGGATTGTTGATCCAGGGCCCTGGACATGTTTCTTTGGACATTTCTAATCCAAGAAGGGTATTTCATACAGAGGAGAAAGAAAGTTCTTGTGTGAGATGCTGTCTGGGCAGGCCCCTCACTTCCAGCTAGGCACAAAAGGGAAATGCAGTTCTGTTCCTGGCGAAGTAACTCAGGAAAATAAACATAAATTAATGTTAACTTGGTCCAAAACAAAGCTTCACAGCCAGATTCCAGTAGTTACTGTGAGGCTGAACACATTGCTTCCCATTCAAACTGCACTGCTGGTTGGCACTGTCCTCACCACTAAGAGGAGAGGGGCACTTGGATGGGCGCATCTCTGGTGGGGTGGGATGTGTCCCTTCCTGTGCCCACGGAGCATGGGCTGGGGGTCACGGTGGGAGGAGCTGCAGCAAGGCAGGGATGCCCTGCTTGCATTCATTTCGTGTCACACGTACCTACATGCCTTTGTTCAGCCAGCAGGAGCAGACAGCAATTCTGCGGAGAACAGACCCAACCACTCCAGATGCACTTCACTTCTAAGTGGCTGCCCATGCCATGCTGGCAAATTAAATGGAAAACAACGTTTATTCCACCTCTTATCTGCAGATAATGGTGGAACGTTGCAGGGTTTTTTTAGCCTCTTTCCAGCACCTGTGCTTATTTGTCGAACATTTTATAGCTCCATCGGAAGCATTATCCTGCTGACGGTAGGAGGTATTTGCAGTGCAGCACAACATAATCCTCCCCTTGGAGATTAAGACTATTACCTCATTGATGCTCCCGGTCTCTGCCAGCTTTGGCATACCAGAGTGCAGCATGAATGCAGGTCTGCAGCATAATAGCTCACTATGCTACCAGCTAAGCCACTGAATGCTTCTACAGTCATGCCTTTTATTGCCAGAGTGACATGACAGTAATAATGGATAATGAATTCTGTTAATGAGATGACTTATTTCAAAAGTAAATAAAGCTCAGGTGTCACATGGATGAAAAATCTGAAATACCTGCAAATGTGATTTAGACAAATGTTCTGAGAAGTAATAAGGAAATAATAAAAACAAAGACCAACCTTGTCACAAGGCAGCCAGAGTAAGACCCCAGGGATAAAAAGTGTGGTGGGGCAGGCAGCCCGGCCATACCCTGCTGCTGCTGTCACCGTGCTGGTCCCGAGGGCAGCCTGGCATCAGCTGGTGACAGTGCTCACTGCATTGGTGACAAGAAACTCTCAGCCTGCCTGAACCAACACCAAGGCGAACACAGCTACACACCAGCACCTCCACTAAATGATATTTATTCTTTAGCTATACTGTAGTGCTTTTCCCCTAGTCGCTTCCTGTGAACAAACAACTTCTTTTTGCTACACAGAAATGCCTTTTTTTTTGGTGACTTTTTCCTCTCCTCGCGCTCTCAGATGAGAGAATTGTGTTTTGCCTCATTTTTGCCAACCGGTTCACTGACACGCGCAGATCGAGCTTATAGCAGCTTGGTTCATCAGATGTAAGAATGTTATCAGCAGCATCAGCACCACGCAGAGATGCAAACAGGCATCGCCTCCGAGAAGCAGCTCTGGTGCAGATGCTAATATTAGAGCTGCCAGACAGCCTCTGCACAACTCAACATTCCTTTATTGGCCACAAAAGTGTTAAAGCATCAAAGAAAGAGACTACTTGGTGTCTATAGACATATATATCTTCCCTAAGACTTCTTGCCTCGATGTGGACCGTGACTACTGCACATCTTTAATATATTTATCCTCACAGTGTGCCTATGAGACACAGAAGAGCTACAATTTGCATTCTGCAAACAGCAAACTGAGACATGGGGGAGGAAACAGGCAAGCCTACATCCTGCAGACTTCTTAGCCAAAGCCCTGCTTCTTCTTAGCCTTCCTCCTGGCACGTGGTCCAGCATCAGAGCCATGGCATCCTCAAGGAGACTGACCATGAAACTAGACTTGATGAAGTAGAGAATATTACCCCAAAACAACCACAAAATCCAGGCCATCCTTCAACTCCTAGCACTGCTCCTTTGTAAACGAAAGGGAGAAGGGTCCCAAGGGGATAGCAAACGGGGGTGAGGGACCCCAAAAAGGCTGAACCATGCCACAGCCACGTGCAATTCTTTCCAGAGCACTCAGTGTGAGTTTGGGCTGCTGTGAAGCTGCCCCGCTGTTTGGTTGTTTAAGCTGCGGCAGAAGAAAAGAAAAGCAAAACCATAACCATGGCTTGATTTATATCTGGTGGTTACTGTAAGTCATTCCCAAAAGAAACAAACAAACAACCCCAACCATTTTTAAGCTTAACCATTTAAAAAGTGGCAAAGTGCTTCTATCATTTTCAGTAATTGAAGCGTGAGCAAAATTTAAAAACTCAGCTGGCTCTTTTCATTTGATGACTCTGAGCCTATTTTTTCCCCTCGCATACTCCTTGCACATTTCATTCCTCACAATCCCGTCCCCATTAGTGGTGATGACAAAGCTCCCATCGCTCCCCATGTGTGGGAGAATCACACTGTAAGTATGGATTTAATCATCAACCTTCAAAGTGACTAAGAAGGCAGATAGATGGGATTCCTGGGGAGAATTTCAAATGTGAAGTTTGACATCCTGGCTCTTTTGAAAACGTTGCTGTTCTTTCCTAACCATTGTGGAGAGCCTGCCCCGCTGGGGCTCACTGCAGGTGTGGGCATGGAGCTGGTCCCCATGGCCAGGCAGCACGGATGGGGTGGGCAGTGCTGCTGGCACTTCTGCTCCTCTTATTAATTGGAAAGGAAAGCTGTGAGCAACATCCACACATAAGAACAGAAAACAGCTCTCCTGCACTCATCAAAATCTGATTTTTATGTCACTTTGCATATTTAGGAAGGTTATCTCTGAATACCAAATGAACCCACCTACTTTAGTGTGCTCATTAACTATGATTTTATATGCATGAAATGGTATTATTGGGGTAATATTAATATAAGCAGTTTGGTTCCGGATCCATATCTATTCCTATTGAAGTCCATGGGAAAATGCTCATTTATTTCAGTGAAAGCAAGGTTGGAGCTCAGCGAATAGTTATCTGTCGGTGCATGGAAAAGAGCAGCGCATGCAAAAAGATGTACAGATAGCAAGCTGCTCACAAGTCTAGGCAACCTGAAGAAGCACAGTACATTTCCAAGCTCTGGGCCCAAAAGACCAAGTTAGGTTAGCTGCTTTTCATACCTCTTGTCCTCTAGATACCAAGGGGTCACAACTCATCCCTGAAGCAAGCTGGTAATGTCGCACTGCAAATCAGAGCAATTCAAGGACATTTCTGAGGCGATTCAGGAAGGGCAGGAGTGGATGTGGAAGACAAGAGCCAAGAGCTGCCACCATGGGGCTGTCCTCCTTCAGACACCAGGCATTGAGGCAGCTATGGATATGGACCTTCTTGTTGCACCTTTGCAGGAATATAAGAACACCTTTTACTGTATCAGATATCTTTCCAGAACAGTACAATAAAGGTATTAAGGTGTGAATGCATCTCCTTATTAAGCAAAATAGCGTTGCATGAAAACAATCATTGCATGTTGAGAGAGAAAACGTTATCATGCAGATCATAGAATCATTAAAGTTGAAAAAGACCTCTCAAATCATCGAGTCAACCACCAGCCCACCCCCACCATGCCCACTAACCACGACCCTCAGTGCCACATCTCCACAGCTCTGGAACACCCCAGGGGACAGTGACCCCACCACCTCCCTGGGCAGCCTGTGCCACTGCATTGCCACTCTTCCTGAGAAAAAAAAATTTCTCATATCCAGCCAGTGTGGCTTCTTGTGCTGTCAGGGCTGGGAAAAGCAGAGCTCACTGCTGTGGAGCTGTGTTGGCAGAAGTCCTGGCCGCTGGTGTGAGAGCAGTGGTCAGGCTGTACCTTTATCAGCATACCTTTTATTCCACTTGGTGGTAGTTTTACTCCGCTGGTCAAAGTAAACCATGGCTAAGACAGAAGGAAGTGTCAGAAAGTTAATGCACGAATACACAAGTGATTATGTGTTTCTTGTCCAGGTTCCAGTGCCCCGGTTCAGCCTGCACCAGTGGAAGCTGCCCACAGGCTGCAGCCTTCTTAGCAGAGCTCCAGCCAGCATCATCTGCAGCATCCACACTCCTTGAATTAGAGACAGCTGCACATTCCTCGGTTATTATGAATTATCTTCGTTCATTAGCTGCTTCCATGTGCCTGTATACGAGAATGAACCGAGCATGCTGTTGTGAAGAACTGCATGCAAACTATTTAAAAGTCTGTCCCCGCTCATTTATAGTGTATTTCATAAACAGTTTGGAAGTTGCTTCATACGGTTGTTTTTTTTGTTGTTTTTTTTTTTTATAACGGCTCAACGCTGATTGTATCAGCAAAGTTATTATGCTGAGTCCCTGCAGTAATTTGTCAAATAATCATCTCCTGGCACATATTTTTTCTACAAAGGCGCTAATGACTACAAGCATGATTAATAACTGAACTAAGCTGTTATTGCTGGGAAGTTCTCCGTCGATTCAAGGAATCGTGACCTGTGTAAAAAACAATGTAAGAACAACAGAGGATGATCGTGCCTTGCAGAAGGAATGCACGACCCGCAGTCCTGTTTCCTTTTCCCTTGCCATGCTTTTTTATTAGATCCCTGGATAGAAACCTTGCGTGGGTCATTCTGCGGTCAGTGCTCATCTCCTTGTTGTTCCGAGGAAGGACAGGAGGATTTCTTTAAGGAATGGCACTATTTATAAAATAAATATAAAACCAGGCCTCCATTTTGCACGAGTGACAAGTCATGAGAACTCCAGCGGCTGTATATTTGTTGAACACCCGCCTCCTGCGAGTATAAATTGCACCTTACCGAGGAGAAATAAAATATGGTCCACCAGAGACTTTGCTGCAAGGTGTAGCTGCCTGTCTGTGGGCAAGTAATGACTTGCGTTTTCAGCTGCTCCTTAGTAAGAGCCTTAGTAATTGGAATCAGTTATTCAAAACATCTCTAAATGTGATTTAAATGGCAAGGATTTAATAACATAGAAAGAAGTCATTACAGAGGTTCAAGCAGGGGAGAAGGGAATTCCGTTTTTCAGAGCAGAGGGAGAAAAATAAAGCAATTACTTGATGTAAAGGCCAGAAACAGGACTCCTGCTGTCACAGAGAAATCAAATCTGTCAGCAATTAGTGGGATCTTAGGAGGCAAAGAACCCTTCAGTGTTGAACAGTGAATAAGGGGTTAGCAATTATATGAACTGATAAAAGTGTTCTGGTTTTCAAACAGCAGGTTAACAAGGCTTACTTTTCTCATAACTTCATGCAGATGTGATGAGTCACACTTTGTGACATTTTTCAGGCGGGCTGTACGCAAAGGTAAGAGAATAACAAAGTGCATCGCGTTGCTGTTGTGTCTGAGTTGTTGCTGACTTGGTTACCCCACGGTGACACACAGCCTAACGATGGGAGCAGCTCTGATGGCTGTCACATCGCCCAGGCGATAGCTTCCTTAGCTCCATACAGGCTCTGTCTTTAGAAGCACTGTTTGTCCGCCATATGTGAGCACTTGTGTGGCCACAGTAAGTTTATAACTGGGTCTCGTTCTGTTTGATGCCAATGACTTCCATGTAGCATATCCCAAAATCCTGGTAGAAGGTATTTATAGCCTACAAGGTTGATTCTGGAATAGAGGAATTCATGCAGGGAAATGGGAACTGCTGTGATTCTGTCTTTCTAGTCTTGATTCTTGCTAATGCTGTACACACTGCATAGATGTTACATGATGCATTTACACAATAAAGAGAATACTTGCAGGAAACTGAAATGAAGGCACTTTGTCAGGGTGTCAGAGGCAGAACCAGAACTCAGGACCACATCTCATTATTCACTTTCATAGGGAACTTTGTAAGCAACAAGAAGCAGAACCAGTCTACAAACTCAAGGCCTCCAGCTGTCCCACAGCAGACTTGCAGGGTAATGGTGGGCTTTGAAGCCTTCACCTCCTTCCAAGCCTTTCCCAGCTTGTTCACAGGCACCAAAGCCCTTCATAGCAGGAAAACAAAGAAGCTCTAGTGGTTTCAAATGGCTTTTTCTCTCAAAACAGAGGGATGAAGTGTGTCTAGACGGAGATGCAAAATCCTCCTGGAATGTCTAAAGAAATTAGTGTTATTGAGATTAACAGAGAAGGTCTTTCAGTGGCATCAACCACAAAGAAGACTACCTTACAATAACTTTTCAGTTAGTGATAACTACATCCACTGAAGCAAAAACCCGTTGACTTTATGTTGTCTGCTAGGTTTATCCACCCACTCCAGGCAAGCACTGAGGGCTGCTGAGTTCCTCCAGCCTGGGCAGCCATGCTGAGCATCACATTTAGTAGTTGGGAGTAAGACATCAGCCCATTCTTTCATGATTTTTTTTTTTTTTTTAATACCCTAACATAGAGCAGTGGTTGCATTGCAGTGTGTGTTAACACAACACTGGGTCTTGTTGTGAAGGTAAATAAGATGCTAAGGAAAACTAACACGACCAGAACCACAATCCAGATTAAGATTTCTCTTCCTTAAAAATCTTACAAGACATCCTGGGCAGAGCAGGGAGAGGGAGATGATAGAAAATACAAAATTTCTGTTGAAAAACTGCTATTAATCTCCAAACGCCATGCGAATCATGGTGTGGGCAGTATTTGTAGGAAGCATCAGATCACCCCTGTCACCGACGTATCTTAGAAAGCCACATAAAGCAAGTTCAAATATATACATTGAGAATGACTAAAAATCCTTTCAAATTCATTCGTTTCCTAAATGATTTTTAATTTTTTTTTTCTTTAATATCTATTCTGATTCCCAGGAAGGCTTAGCAACCACCTAATTTTTAAAAATAATTCAGATTCTTGTAAAGAAAATAAAAGTTTTACAAGATCTTAATCTGAAAATAATTGTTGTTGGAACTGCACTATGTGAGCACATTTATTTATGTATAGGAACTTAGTAGGCGTACATGGGATAGAATATTATTTCCTAACTTTTATCCTATCACCCTCTTTTCCTGTCCTATGTACTATAAAGACCGTGTGAGCTGAATATCACACTGCCTGTGGGAATGGCACTGCTTTCCCCACGATGAAGGAAAGCTTCCAAGCGGGTTCACTTTCAAGTGAATCCCTCAGGTTGCTGTGACCTGAGTAAATCCTTTGGATATCATATCAAAATGCTTGAGATAACTTCCTATTTTAGCACCCTTTGAACCCAGCCCTGAGTTTCTGATCTAGTTTTTGGCTCACAATGGGTGTGTGAATACACAATTACTGCTGAGCTCAGTAGGTGTTCATTATCCTTCCAGATCAGTCCTTGTTTCAGGTATTTCACAATCTCACATTAAGGAAATGCCAAATAGTGAGTGCCTATTGAAAAACAGAAGTGTAACTCCTATGTATGTGGTTTTTACAGCAGCCCTTTTACTGGGAAAACAACTGGATGTGAAGATGGAGGCCTCCCACCTTATTTTGGGAAAGTTGTATCTACCCTTATCATAAAAATTAGATGCAAACTCCACTCTCAAGTTTGACATTCCCTGCTTCTGTCAGAGCAGCGACCTGTAGGATTTATTCAAGAAGGAGCTGCTGGGAGCTAGCAGTCTTGCTGGCAAACCAACTGTCTCTGCCTTCCTGTCTGGGGAAAATTCGTAGGTTTCAGGAAATCTTTGTTGGGAGAGAGCATCAATTCACATTTCTCTGAACTTCAGTTTGACTTCAGGAATGAGTGGCACAAAGACCACACTTGTACCATTGCTTCCTGATACATCCTTGTTCACGGACAGTTTCCAGGTTACAATGGCAGACTTTTCAGATACAACAGAAGCTGCTATGTAGGAGGAGTTGACTCCTCAGCAAGGATCCTGTTGTCCCCTCCACAGACCATGGATTGTTTGTGGACGTCTCCTGGCTCACCCCTCAAGTGCAGCTCACCCAAACGCCCTTCCCAAAGGTGCCCACTGCAACCCAGCTCATGGATGCAAAGGATCTTCCCAGCACAGTGTCCCAGGACCTGCAAGCACGGAGAATATCCTCAGGAGCTGTCACCCATGAGTGGCTGTGCTGAGATGGGCCACCCCAGTGATGAACAGCTTCCTGGAGGGGGTGGTGGTGCTGCCTCAGTTCCTCTCCTGAAGCTGCCCTGACATCCTCCATTCAGCCATTTCCTCAAACACTCTCAAGATTCCACTGATTAAGATCTTATCTTTGACACCTTTCCTCCAAAATACCCGCAAACACTTTGCAAAACTGCACATGAGACACACACAGCTATTTACCACTTGGTGAACTGATTGCATCAGGTTGGACGATGAAATTTATTTCCTCAAGAAGCACAATCTTGTGAAATCCCTCAGACAGCTGCCTCCATTGTGAACCTTACATTGCACTGCAGCCTACAACCTCTGCTCTGCTTCTGCCCCTGAATTTCCAGAATTACTGTTTCACCACTAATTGTACAGCATGCTTTGTTGCTAACACTGTCTGGAGTTTGCAGATTTGAAAGATATTTTTTGAATAATATCTCCATTTCCCACATCCAAAAACAAAAAAAAAGTGAATTGCTCAAATTTACTGTTTCTAATGAATCTCTTCTCAACTCACAGACAGCAAACAAATGCAAGTGCTCTGAGAGCAATGGAGTTGCAAGGGAGCCCAGGCAGGGCAGTGAAATTGAGAAAAGCAGAGCAGCGAAGGGATGGAGCTGCACCCTGCAGAGCAGGGGCAGAAAGGCTCTAAATAAGCAACCTTTATAACAAATACACTTCTTTAATGAGTGGATTATTCTAAATGAATACTCTGCCAGCTCATTTGTTTTCGTGCAGGAAGAAAATCCAGGGCTGTATTTGTGTAAATCACTTTTTTGATGAGCTCCTGATGCTACAGGGCCTGTGGCGGTGGGGAAGGATCCCCCTTGGCTTAAGTCTCAGGTTTTTTAGGTGCTCCAAAATTAAAAATCAGAACCTATCCATCATAATAAGACTTTGTTCTGAGGCTGAGGGTACCTACTGCAAACACATCAGGCACAGCAGTCGAGGTAATAGCTGAGCAGGTGGTAATTATCATGATTAACTTCTGTTACCTACCTTCACATTTCAGGCAATTGCTCTGCTTTAGCACCCCCCTTTGTTGGGGTGTCCGCCCTGGGCTTTCAGTGTGAACCTGTCTGCTTTGTGGGTTTTTACATGGTGTGAGCTCTTTCTGGGCACTGGACACAAAGACTTGCATATAGACACTAAAATAAAACTAGCAGCAGCACTTAAAGAAATCTGGTACTTTCTAAGCCAAACTTGCAGTTACATTTTTCAGCTGTTCAGTCACTTATTGCACAGGCAGAGAGAAAAACGAACAACAAGCACTGATCTTTCTCTCTCTTAACCTCAGGGCTTCCAGCTTTGCTCCTCCCTGCTCCTAAATCACGGCTTACTGCTATTTTTACAACAGAAGATTAATGGATGTGAACGAGCACAGGTAATTCTGCATTGTTCAAAGTCTCTCCAAACAGCACCTGCTGTAAATTCTTCAGCGCTCATTATCTCAACAACACATCTCAGACTCTAAATGGTTTATTGGGTGGAGGATGAGTGTGAAGGGTCATGATGCCCTACCAGCACTGTGCAACCATCCTGGAGGTTTGGGGGGCTGTTGATAGGGCTGATTTGGTGGGGTCCCAGCAGGATCAGACCCTGAGCATCTCCAGGCCTCTGGGAGGGATGCACGTGGCTGCATCAGGGCTTGCTGGTGAGAAGTGCCCACACCAATGTCCTCAGAGGTGAACTTTTGCTTTTGTAATTTCCTCTTGTTTGGTGCATTGAGCGCTCAGCTGAGCTTTGTTCCAATAGCTGGGGGGGATGTGACTTCACCAAGATATAAAACACACGCACACAAAAAGAAAATGCTTGAAAAATCGCAATGACATGGTTCTGTTGGTAGCTTGTGATTTTCTGAAATGAAATATGCCTAGACAATGAAAATTGAGCCAAGGTACCATATTTTGCAAGCAACCTCTCTAGCCTTCAAAGAGGCTCCTTGGCAGAGCTGCACACCAGCAAGCCACCTACTCAATGCAATCATTTTTGTTCAGTCCTGGAAGCAGAAATGCTCAGCAAAGTGGCCGATACATTAGATAGACTGGCTTACATCACAAGAGCACATGGAAATGGGTGGCACAAGAAGCCAAATGGGCAGGAGGCATCAGTGCATGAGTGCAGCATGGCACCACAGCATCCAGCTGGAGATCCATGCCCACGCAGGCACCAGGACCTCTGCAGAGCAGCTGGGTGTCAGGGATGCAAATGAGCTGTGCCAGCGCGGGAAATATGGGACTCGTGTGTCTAACTAGTTGCAGGTGGAAAACCACGGGCAATGGTTCAAGAAGTGGCTTTGAAAGTTGGCCCGTTGCGACCATAAACAAGAAACTAAAAAGCTTTACAGTATGTACTTGCAGCTTTTAATTTTCTCTCCCTGTTCACAGATATCCGAGTATCTCGCACACTCGCGGACAAGTATTTTGATTGTTCAGCCGTGGTTTTACATTTAATAGCCTTGCTACCTTCTCCCAGCAGCGACCGCGCTCCGCTCTCACATGTGGAACAATTTACATTTCCCTTTTGCACAGCAGTGGAAGGCTCTGCTCGTGCTGTGAGCAGAGCAGGATCATGAGCTCCTTCCAAAGCCCATCGGCAGCCCGCGTTCGCTGCCACAAATATTGCACAACAGGAGCTGCCTCATAGGAAAAGGACCAGGATCTGGTAGCACTGCCTGCAAACAGGATTTTCGCCTGTTCCACAGTTACCCTGCAGCCACGTGGCACCAAACATTCATTAACAACCAGTGCAATTTTTGAGCAACTTGTATTTACGCGCGAGGACAAGGACTCATTATCATTGTCATCTACATATTGTTGTTTTACATAACAGCTGCAGTAGAGCAAGTGCACTTTGGTCAATAGTTTCATTTATTATAAAGTAATAAATTAGGAATATTTTTCCCTCGACAATAAGTTTTATGCCAAGATTTTATGTAGCTTAAAGCAAGTTGTCAATTAGGCTACTTAAATTAATTTTTGGCAGCAGTTAATTGGAGCCTAGAGTCTTTTGTCTTTAAACAGCTAATCCTAAACAAGAAAATACAATGATTAAATGTTTCTTAAACAATATTATTCACAGAATTTAAAATATAGCATTTAATTAAGATTTGGACTTGTTAATCTGTCTCTTTTTTTTTTTTTTTTTTTTTTTGGGTCCTCCAAAGAGAGATTAATTTAAATTTTTTGAAATAAAGTTGCTGCCATAACTCTGATTATAATGGCTTGCAGCAGGACTATGGTCTGGGACCTTCCAATACTCCTACAGCTCTTACACCCAAAGGCAAATGATTTTGGATTCCTTTCTAAAGAAACATATTTTGTCCTTTCAAAGAAGCAGGACATTCACCTCTGGAGCTCTGGATGTTTGAGTTGTGTTCACAGGATAAAATTACTGCCCTCACGTTCTGGTAAATGCTCTAAACAAATACAAGACTGCAGTAAGCAATGCCAACATGGATGGCTTCCAGGCAGGAAACCAAGACTTCTTACAAAAAGAAATCACAATTCAAAAAGACCAGCTACCAATGATTTGGTCCAAGATTATGATTATTCTAATGTGTTTCTTATCAATGACAGTAGGGCAGCTAGAGAGTCTCCCAGCTCTGATTCAAAATTTTTCCAGTTCTGGAAGTCTGCTGTATTCCTTCTTAAATATAACATACAGTATCACGATTTGCACAGAAGTGAGTTCTGACAGAACAATATTCTTGTCTGAATATCTCATTCATACCCATCATCAGTTCTGGAAAGGAGAACAGATTAAGGCACTGTTCTTTGGTAAGCTACACAGGAGCGCAGGTTCATTCCTACAAATCTACATTTGTAGCTAATTTGTAATAATGATTTAATTAAAAAACAGCATTGTTAAGTATCTAGTCACCTTCTTTTTCGTGATTCTGGTTTCTCCTTTACCAACAGAGAACCTACATCAGGCCGACTACACACAGTGGAGACTTTCTGGAGCAAGAGCCTGTACATTTAAGTACTCTGCACATATGTAATCACAGAAAGGCAATCATAGAAAACTAGACATATAAAAGAGGATGGACATGTAGGCAGACATCTCCACAAATAAAATACATGTATTCAGAAAGTCCTCCTCATTTATGAGATTTTGAGAGAAACAATTCCTTAATTAACATCTCCCAATGTTTGAGCCTTCAAGCTTTGCATTCTTGACCACCTCATTTCAACCAAATGACCAGAAAATTATTCCCTTCTTTGCTTAAAAGAAAAGGAAAAAAAAAGAAAAAAAGAAAAAAAGAAATTCAAATGCATTCACAAGGCTCCAGCAACTGGGTCTTCTCAAAAACATCGAAATTCATGAGTCATCCTAAAACCACAAGGCAAGCTGAGAATGCTGCTCAAGGCCATATGCCCCACAAAGAAAGAGCATTGCTTTTTAACTGGAAGCTCTGTGCCTGGTTGCTGTTTGGAAACTAATAGGAGAACTTCACTGTTATGGCTGGGTTTTCTTATATCTCAATATTATCCAGCACAGGAGCACTGAATCAATCTACTAAGACAAAAAACAAAACAAAACAAACAAACAAAAACAAAACAAAAACAAAAACAAACCCACCCCCAACAAAAGCACAGCAAAAAATGAAGGTGAGAATGACTGAAACCCAATGTGAAGCGAGCGAGGCTGTTCTCATTGCTGGAGCTGATTGAATTACAGAACAGCCTTTTCAGTTATTTAAAATCAATTTCACTTCACTTGTGAAAAGCTGATTTTTGGTTTGAGACACAATGATTTAACTTCTAATGAAAACCCACACGTTGAAAAGATGGTCATCAAATATGAAATCAAAATATAGTATCAAGATCAAATGCTTACTCATGGGCAACCGCTGAAAAAACCTTGAACTATATAAATTAGAACCAGATGCTTTAAATTAAAACACATAAATTACTGATGCTGATATTACTATAAATTTCAGTGATGAAAATACATCACTGAAGACTTTAAGGGAGACTCTAAAGGTTATGTATAGGAGTATTTTGCATTATTAAACAAAGTGTCACCTGAAGAAGTTCCCTGCAGGAATGCAGGAGGTAAAGTATCTCAGATTATTGTGACATGATTCAACTACTAATGCTGTTTTTATTCTGAATAGAAGTTGTATATCTCGGGCATTTCTTTGTTCAGTTTCTGATGTGTATTTAGTGTTTGAACAGAGAAATCCATGTAACTCATTCTGTTTCCAGCTGGACTTATACTTTCTCCCTATCCCCTATGCAGAGAACGCAGCTGAAACCAGTAACATCTCTGTAAATGAACTGAACTTTTAAGTTCAACCATGGTATCATGCTTCAGGCTGCTTAGTGTCTTTCAAACCCTATGGTAATTCGGTCATATTTCCACTAAATAACGGCCAAATCTTGTGTATATGTATGGAAAGCTTCCATGTCCTCAGGACAGTGTGCAAGTTAAAAATACCATTTCTCCAGTGTAAACAATTTAAAAAAAGAAAGCTTTATTTATAGCTCATTATTTTAGAGGAGTGACATTTACCTCCAGCTGGAGCATTAGGATTTTGCATTAAGCAGTTTTGGTTTTGAACAGTTCGAAACATTGCAATAGCGTTGAAAACCGTATATCAGTATAATAAACAGATGTTACATAAAGTGTGTATGCATGTAAAGCTGAACTGTGTGAGGGCACAAATATATATTTTCTCACATTTATGTTTGTGAAAGACGTTTACCAAACTACACACACATGAAGTATATTTTACCAAGAACCAAAATTTTCATATTTCTTTTTCATGCGCAATCATACGCAGATTTTGTTGGTTTTTTTTTTAAACCATTTTCAGGCTTTTCAGCTGTGGCCACCCAGTATTTCTACTTAGTATTCTGTATCTAATAAATTATTTCTCAGCTGGGACCTCACTAGATAAAGATGAAGCATGTCTTAAAAAGAAGAAAAATCAACTTATAAAAAAATTCACCTTGTAAATACCACAAGGTATACGTTCACGAGTTCCTCTGAATTCTGTTTGTATTATTATTCGTAATTATGATACAGTCAACGGGAATGCAGTATCAACAACTGACACAACCAGAAGTTGAAGAAAGAAATATGATGGAGATTCCCTGATATTCCTCTGTGCTGCAATATTTGGAGAAGATCTGAGGTGGTCTCAGTCCTTGACTGAGGGATTGCACAAGCTTCTTCTAACTTCCCTGTCTCACACACACCCAATTTCTATTTCTGTATGAAGGAAAATATATATTTTACTGCAGACTGACTGTAGCTTCTTGGTGACTGAACTGCCTGAAGAGAAGTGGTTGGGTTTGGGCATTCAGCTACCACTCATTTATCAGGGGATTGGATATCAGACCCTTCAGGCATCTCAGATGTATTGGAAAAATCAAGTTACAGAAGCAGGAATTTATATACGTTTGTTTGGTTTTCTTTTAAAATTCTAACTGTAAACAGTGAAAATTATTCATTCACTATCTGACTCAATCACCTAATGGTCTCTGTCTCTACAGCCAGAACTATAAAGACCTACCATAGCTATAAAACCGAGATAATTGCCCGTGATGCTTTTCTTCTTATGTAAAAGTAGCTTTAAAAACAGATTCTTGTGTCGGGAAGCTCTACAAGATTATCTTCAATAACCCACTGGGAGGATTTCATCAAGCTACCATATATTACACCCAATGACTTTTTTTGTAATCAAATCATATCTTTCAGAGAATGACCAAGCTGGAGCATCCCCAGTTTCCCTTACAGGTTTTGACCATGAATAATCAGCAACACTGCATCCTACTTAGTATGTTCTATCTTTATACCGTTTGTCAAAGGATGCATAAAAACGCTCAAACAGTGGTTTCAAGCACTGTCCCCGTTGTGCCTGCACTTCACCCTCCTGGTGACCACCACCCTCCACCATTTCAGTCGAACAACCTTTTAGAAATAAGACCATGTATTTTCCTAATCCACATTTTGTCATTCTTCCTTTCAAGCTTATGCAGCAATTTTGAAGCTGCGTTAACCTTCCTATGACCTTGAAAAGGTAAGGGAAAACCCTATGTTAACAATTCTTCTCTCTCCTTATTTGGGTAAACTAGAAGCCATGAGAGCCTTTTATTGACTTTCACTACAGTTTTCACCCTTGGCAGTACAACTGAACCTGCCCTGACCTCTTTTGACCAAACGCCTTTGTCCAACAAACTGTTCAAAGCATCTTGCAGCCAGATGTGAGCCCCCACACCCTGAGTGCATAGGCTTGACTGTACAGATCTCCTGCTACCTCCCCTTGACTGCTTGCACCGCCAGCAATTGCCTTCAGCTTGCTGCCAGCTGGCCTGATTCTGAGATAAGACCCACTGGCCGGGTTAAGAAAATGACACCTGATCGTGGGGCTGGTCTTGTTCCCATGAGCTTCACCCTCTCAGAAGGCTCAAAAAAACCCACTCCATGCTGAAGGAAATAAAAGCAGCACCTTCAGCAGGCGGTGGGAGGAAGGCATGCAGCCCCCTCTCTTCTAGCAGGGTTTGTTCTGCCTGTTCCCCAGAGAAGTAGAAGACTTAATTTGCAACCACACCAGCTACAAAAGGGGAGCACTGAAGTGGGAAGAGAGTCCTGAAAGCTGCGTAATGCAATGTATCTGCTTCTCACAGAATAAAATAACACTGTCTTTTTTGAATGGACATTCACTCAGCCTGAATGGCAAAAGGTCGCAAAGACATCACGCGTCCTCCCCTTGTTTGTCTTTCTTAAAAGCTGTGCAGACTCCTAGTAGCTTATGACTGATGTAGAACTGGCATGCACAGAGCTTGGTTACCTGATTGTGCAGCTCACGGCTGTCAGGATGTAGACAAACCTTGAGTTAATAGAAATAATAGAGATAAATAGAAAGAGACAATGGCCTCTGAATGAATGCTTGGACAGAGCTTGTGTGATTTCTGTCAGCTTTGGAGTAGATGTAGGCTTCAGGTTTGTTATCAGCTCTTATAATACCTGAACTTGTTTGAGCCACACTCTATTTCTTGTACTCTTTGCATTATTTTATCCTAGATTTCTATGAGCAAGAATACAAGTGATTGTCTTCCCCCTTGTTCACCAGCCATTTTCACCACGTTCTAGTCTTTTGTGTTCTCATCGACAAGCAGAACAAAATATTTCTTTCAGTCCTATTTTGATCCTGTTTTGAGTCATTTCCCAATGCACTTTGACATTCCCGTGTCTCTCAGCAACAACTTTTTGTTTATCAGCTTTATCCCTAACTCACACAATATTGAAAACCTCAACACCACAAACAGCGCATATGACGTCTTTACTCTGATTCCCCTTATTCTTAGCTGCCATCTCTGTCTCACTACTCCACTTGAGTATATCCAACATCTGGAAAGCAGATCAATTCCTGAAGTCAATCTGACTCACATTATCTGGAAATAGCCTGGTTCCATTATAACAAGACCTTCACTGCCCCATTGCCTTCATGGCTGAAAGACATCTCAGCCAACGGGGGCACGGATTAATGTCCTGAAGGGAAAACCTGCAAACCTTCTAACAAGCTTTTTCTTCTCTGTATAAAGAACCATGAGCAACAAAGCTTCCTCATAGATCTTCAGTTAAGCGCTCAAAAATATATTTTCATGGGTCTCATTTTTAAAAGAAGAGTCTCCCATTCTAAAAATACCTGTTTAGTAACAAGTCTTCTGGAAGGAAATGCTCGCTACCAAGTCTGAGCTACAAGACAACCAAACTTCTGACAGTAAATACTGACATATCCCCACCTGGCAAAAATAATGGGTATTTGAAAGTTTAAATATTCACATACCTGTGAGACTTTCAGCCAGTCCTCCAGGATGTAATATTGCTGATAGTCCTTACCAAAAAGAAAAAAAAGAAAAAGAAAGGAAAAAAAGCAACCAAAATATGAAACCTTCTTTCTCACCCCTTCGACCCCCCGTCAACACTGCTCATTTGGATCAGGTGTTTTTGAAGTTTGCACATGGCAGTCTCATTTGCATTTAATGTCCTTCAGATTACTTCCTTTTTGTTGTGCTAAACACCTCTCTCAGTTGAGTCTAATTTGATGAGGTCATGCTGTGACTCCTGACCCCCTGGGTTCTAAATGAAACCATCTGACAAAAAAGTGAGTAGAGTAAGTCTTTTGCCTATTCGTGGACATTTGATATTTACAGATGTGCTGCAAGTTTTACAGACGACTCTTTTGCCAGGCTAACGTTTGACTGCAGAGGTGGAAAGAAGTGCATTCCATAAAGAGTAAAGTCAAGTCCAAGAATAAACAGGTCACAGTAATCCAGTCTCCACAACAACACTGTGATTCTGTGACTAGCTAAAAGAATAAGTCAGAAGTAAGTATGGCTCGTTATCTAAGTCCAGGGAATCCTACATCCTAGCAAAGCTTTTCCACTCCAATAACGACTTAATATCTTGGAGTTTTCTCCAAATGCCTGTGAATGGATGCACCTGTGTGGCTTGACACGAAGACCACAGGGCTGTCTGAAGGCTCATCATGCACAGAGAAAGCCTCCACCTGCTTTGTGCTGTTGTACCCATAAGGGAAGGCTGAAGAAGTGAGTTTTTATCTCCAGTTGCCTGCAGCTGTGTTATGCAGGAGGTCAGCCTGGATGGTCTTGCAGTCCTCATCTGGCCTTAAAAGTCTGGATTTGTTACTACAGCTTTGAAATGCTTTCAACTGCTGATCACTTCATTCCGGGCTAATTTTATGTAGAGTCACTGGAACACTAACACATATGGTCCAAAAAAATGCCAAAATGCTATTCTAGACTTCTCTGTCCCTGAAAAAGAGCCAAGTTTTACAAGAATATTATGGTATAAAACTGGAAAAGGAAATCAATAAGCTCAGAAATTTCTTCAGAATATTTTTTCAGTGTTCCTGTGCTCATCACCCATTACTTTGCAAGGCTGGAATTGAGATCATTCTTAAACAGTATTTGGGTTTCAGCCAGAATTCACTGAAACTGTCAGAGAGAACTCATCAGACGAGACCATATATCTCTTTTTGTTTGCAATACTTCCTGTGCCAACTCTTCCTCCTTCCACATACAAAGATAATTTTCCCTATGAATTGTACTGCTAATTGTTCAGCTGCCTGTGGTATTGCATGCCTTCCACAGCAACACTATTTCAGAATTATCTGACTGTAGTAAATCATCTTGAGATATACCGTAATTAAGTAGGAATATGCAAAGCTTCAGACAGATTATCTTTGAAATGCATCAAAGTACATTATATTATAAAAATATTAGGAAAATCTGTAGGTCATATATTCACTAAACTCCTCTACCTTATATGAAAATGAGTCATTTTCCATCATACCCTGAGGGTGAGGAAGCTGTCAGATGAAGAAAAAAAAGACACTGCTAGTTAAGAGGAGCAGACCATGCCAAATTACTAATTAAAATTTAGATATGTTTTTGTGTGGAGAGCAGGTGCATGTGCTAAGAGCTTTTCCAAAACTGGACCAACTTTTATCTCGCTTATTTTGAAATGATTTTTTACAGACCTGAGTAAGAGCCACAAAGACAACGTATTAGTGAAGGAGGTTCTTAGATGTACACATGTTAAAGATGAAACACTGAAAATTGTGTCTTAACTTACAGGAAGCATGTTTTCAATTAATCGAAAAGCATTTTTAAAGAGTTTCGTTGATCAAATCGGGCTTATATTATTCAGGAGCAAGATATGGATATGTAATTATATTTAGTTACATCCTTACACAGCTTTAATTCTTGTAGTTTCAAGACCCAGTATCTTTTCTGTTGTCCACTAAATTATCTGTACAGGCTATAATGGGACAGAGGAAAGTTGCCACTGCTGTTTTCAAGATTATGGTTCTAGCAAATTTTACGTACCTGAATCTGAGCTGTTTTTTAATGTATCAGTTGGATAGAGTAGTAGTTTAAATCCTTCTTCGTAAGTAAATGTATGAGATTTTGGAATGTTTTGATGCAACCATTTCTATTCATATATCTTCAAATCCACAGAATTATTTGGAAATGCATTACTCCCACTGCTTTCAACAGGAATCACAGGACCAAGCACAGGAGGAACTGTAGCAGGTCCTTGTCAGAGAGAACTGCCAAGACTCCAACTCTGCAGAAGGACAACAGGATCTGAAGGACTCACAGCCACACAGCCCAAACTGACAAATGGAGTTCAATGAGCATATTGGAAAGGTGAGATTTTACAAGAAAAAAAAAAAAAGAAAAAAGAAAAAGAAAAACATGCATACATATGGATACATATGGATGTGACATTTTAACTTCGTTGTTTCGACTTAAAGATGCAGGAATCTAAACTTGCATCTGGAATTACATATAAAATGCATATTCATCAGGATTATAGCAAATTTGGGCCTAAAGAAAGATTGGGATTTTCCTTGTATTTTGTCTGCTGCAAAAGAGGTGGGCCAGAAGCAATGTGTGCCTGCTAGCAAGTGAAAGCTTGCTGGTGCCTAAAACATCGGGGGCTTTTTCCAGAATGATTTATCCTTATATTGCTTGAAGATTACTCATGTAATCCTGTTTGTAAAGCTGAATGAAATTGAAACGTGCTTCCTACAAATATCCATCTGAATACTTAAATGATTTTATATATACATATATTTTTTACTATGTTCACATCTCTTTGGTGTTTACTTTTCCAAGAAATTCCTCCAAATGAATTGACAGGCCCAGAGATAACTCTTTCAGAAAAGATACTGGAATATGATTCTTTGTCTGAGTTTTTATAATTATTATTCATATTACAGAAGTATTCAGAAATGCCAATCAGGCTATGAGCCCTATCATGGCAGATCAAATTAAAATGACAAGAATTGTACCAGCAACCTGATCCCATGTATAACACTGTCAATTATAAGCGTGGCTCTTCCCCATGGAGGCAGAAATCAGCTGCTTCTGTAACACTCTCAGTTCATAAAACATAAGACAGTAACGATTTCAAGTGAAGGACAACATGCAATATTAATCTTCCGTTTACTTTTAAAGTTTAAATAATTGAATTAACTAGGAAGTAATGTCACTTAAAGTGATCTCAGTAGGTCTTCTGTGAGGATCCCCTTGAACTGAATGGAAATATCCAGGTTTTCAAGGCAACAGTGGATTTGAGAAATTATGTTGCCAGTGTACTATGTCACTGTGGAAAAAAAAAAGAAATTAGCCAGTGGAGAGCTGGGGAAATTAATACAGCCTGTGCAAATCAAGGTGCAAATTAAGTGGACAAGATCTGAGATCATTTTCTTGAAGTCAAGCTCTCCCACTTAAGTTGGAACAACTCTTGTGCAGGGCTCCATGAAAGAAAGCACTCTTCTCTGTACCTCCTGCCCTGGAAGGTGGCTGCCTGGCAAAGCAAATAAAACCAGCTCACATGACATGCATATTCCTTAATAAAAATTTTCAAATAAAGATAAAATATCAAACAGCAAAGTTGAAATTCTGAGAATAAATTTGGAAGCCATATCCATTTCAAAAATCCACCTTAAAATTCCATGCTAGGAGTAATAAAATAAGACCATATGGACTTGGATCGACCTATCATAGTATGCTATTCCAATGGGCTGAGTCTGGCTTCTCAGCTGTTATCTGCCTTTAGCGACCATTTGATTGCACTGAAGTCAAATTTACCAGGCTTGCTTTCTCACTTCTTTGACCTGGTAATCTTGGAGTGTCCCACATGCAATAATTTCATCTAGGATATTTACTAGGAAGCAACACCTGGCAGAGCAGGAGCCCTTCACCCCAGGGGCAGCCCCTGCTCCACCTTCCCTCCCTGCACCATGGGCCCAAGGCACTGCAGACACCTCTGAGACCTCATGGAGAGGCAAGAAGGCGGCTCCATAGCTCTCATGTCCCATGTCTGTGCCACCCAGACTTGGGTCAGGAATTGTCCCTCAGTGAAGGGCCCAAATGCCACCCGAGGCCACAGCAGGGCTTCCTGCTCAGGATCCATCCCCAACGCTGAGCTGAAACAGCCCAGTTTTGTCAACCCTCAGGACACGCTGCAATGCAGATCTGTTTTCCCAAACTGAAAAAAACTGGGAGAACTCTGGCAGGAGATCACAAAGACTGGAAATTTCTTTTCATCTGCTAGGTTATGATTTATGTTAATGATTGGGCAAAGGAAGGATGGGAACGGCAGAGCAGGCTGTGTGTACAGCAAGGAGGTCTCCCCAGACTGTGGGAAGGAGTGCTCGGTGTAGGAACGGAGCTTTCCTTGGATATAAAAAAGCCACAGGAAGGGGCAGGTGAGTGCATGGCAGATCCATCAGACAAAATCCTCTCTCTGCGCTAAGCACAGGAGAAGCAATCATCACTTCTCCATGTAAATAATAGCCAGAGCTGTTACAGAGCCTGCCAAGAGAATTGAGCCCTGCAGAGATCCCCTGTGCAAAATATGTTCCTTCCAGCTTTGCTCAGGGGACTAGGCTTTGGCTGCAAGACACAAGCAAAAGTTCCAATTCAGTGTCAATTACATATGAAAGGAAAGCACCTCTTTTCCTCTGTTTCGGTGTGTACTTCTTTCTGAAACTGTTGCTTGCTTCACTATATGCTGAGTTCACATGCACTGTAAATTTCAAGACTGAGAGACCAATAAGAGCCTCACAGATTCACACACGTACTTTTCATACTCACAGAGTCTACATGACTTCAGCAGCAGCTTCTTTTCTCACTCACTGATGTCTAGGAGATGGTGGAAGGAGTGGGAAGGAGAGGCAGGAGCAAATGGCAGGGAAAGACCCAAGCACTGAAACACCACAGCCCAAATCCTTCAGGGATCAGCAGCCCCATTCCCATTTACCAGCTAATGATGATTAGCACTTCAGCTATGTATGCTAGCACAGATTCAGGAGAAACTTGGAGTGAGAGTCCACAGATGACACAATCACACTTATCTTCCTAATGAATTGCCTGTGAGCAACCTGAACCAACCAAGGGAAAATGCTGCCTTCCAGGCATGCTGGAACATTGCAGACAGGTTAGACCTGGGCCACTTCACCTTAAACTTCAGTTTGTTTAGAAGTCTCTTCAGTTTGGTACTTTGCAGTAAAAACAAAGCTTCTGCATCATGTGTACTGAGCGTTTGTCTCTGCTTGGGCTAACAGTGCCTTCAGTCTAGATTTCCTGTTTGTGATCTTCAAACCTCCCACGAAGACCAAACTCACAGGATCAAACACAAACAGATGACCAAGGACATCCTCACCACTCCTACCCCTCTGTTTCTCTACTGTCACACCTTTCTCCAAAGGGACATCTCAGTTTCTGTGCAACTGTCTGCCCTGTGCTCCTACAGGTTCCTTCCACCAGCCCTAGTTCTGTGTCAGAGGCACAACAGCTCCAGACTGGAATACCACTGAGAAGGGGCTGGAAGGGTATAGAAGCTCAGTGGGAACTAAATGGTAGCTCCAAAGTGACTTACGAATAGGTGATGCTGCCCACTCCTGCCCCACACCAGCAGCAGATATTGTAGCAAAGATGACCTTCCACTTAGTAAACCCTAAGGGCTTTACGTTAGTTTGAATGCCCCTTTCTAAAAACACCACAAAAAACATCAAAAAGAAAACTTACATCCAACAATCTTAAGGACTTTCTGCACATTAATTAACCCTGCATCACCCAGAGCGAGGCAGGGAAGTGTGGTTAAACCAATTACATGGAAGATGAAGAAGAGGAACCGGAGGTTAAATGCCTTGCAGATGTGGGGAGCGCAACTCAGGCTTTCTGGCTCTCAGTCTCAGATTGGCTTCCCGGGAGAACTGGAAGTGAAACTTTCCCTGTAGAGCTGTTGCTGTATAAAATCAGCTTGGCAGCGTGTGACAGGCATAATCCTTTTCCCATATGTTTTATTTTCTATAAATAGAAAAACATCTCATTACCATTCGGTAACTTAGTAAGATAAGGAGAACGAACAAACAGACAAACAAATATCCAAATCATTTCCAGAGAATTGCTTAAAAATCCCACGCAGCCCAGGAGGGCAGAACTGGATTTAGCACTCTTGCTTCTGATTTTGCATCACCTGCATTTATCAGGAAAGTATTTCTCCAATCTGCAAGGAGTGGTTGAGCCCATCGCAGCACCCTGTTAGCGAAACAGGCCATACGATGCACCCACAGTATTTCAGTTGGGTTTTATCACAGCAACTGTGTAGTCCCAACCACAGTCTTTGGAAGCCCACAGCCACAAGGCCAGGAGATGAGATGCTTTTTGTGTTTGTGACATTCGTGCCCCATGCCAGAACCCTCCCTCTATCCCTATGAAACCACAGTGGATTCTTACCACCATTATGGCAGCATTACAGATTTGTAGGCATCTCCCATGGTTCTGAAGATGCAGTGCTGCTGGGATTGTTCTGAACAGTTTATCGTGGTATAGCCTTGCAAATTAGGGGATGAGATAGTCTGTCCTTGACATTAAACATGTAATGTGCACGCTCTCAATTATTTTAGTCCCAATTAAAATAATCTTTCATACAATTAGACTAGAAAGAAAGAGATTCTGTTTTGTATTTGATAATTGGCTGAAGGTTTCTTAAACACAATAAAGCATGCAAGAACTGCCACAATAAATTGGACATGAAACCATTTTGCCCAGAACCCTTCCATCAGTAGATAGAAAGAAACATTTTAAAGCATCACGAAGACGAGCCTGCACAGGAGGGAACAGGAAAACAGCAATTTAGTTTGATCCAGACATTTGAATTTTCAAAAAATAGTTGGTTTTTTTTTTTTTTCTAATTCATAATGAAAAAAAATCAGAATAAAGAAAGTAGAAAAGTTTTCTAATGAAATAGGCAAGTAAGGTGGGAGAGACTACTCAGGGTGAATGAATTGGGCACTACACCATTGTAGCTGCATGTTGCTGTCTTCCCATCTTTGGTTGAAAAAAATCTTCCCCAAAACATATGCAAAAAACATATGCATTTCAGGTACGACAGAATGGTATTTATTCCCCCCCCCAACCACCAATTCTTTTTTTTATGGCCGCTTTTGAAAATTCATGGAACGTTTTAAGACCTGTTCCTTCTTCCTCTAATTAACATCTTTATTTAAATGTGAGAGAAAATGTCATTGTTTGTTATGTTATACAGGCTGGTAAGAACACCACCAAATCTGCACCTCCCTTTAGAAAATATTGATTTTAGGTCATCTTTTTGGTGGTTTTTTTTTCCCTTCTCAAAAATAAACCACCTCATTCTGCATCACGCAGAAACTCACTATGACTCCAACAACTGGAGCTTCCAATCTCTAAAGCACTCCCACATCTGCTGCAGAACCAGTCTACCTCCAGACACAGGTTAGACAACAAGAACCATCAGGGCTTGAATGAAACCTGGGGGTGCATGCACACAGTGACACAGTCCTTTCCCATAAAAATTTCAGGGCATTTAAAGGATTTTCAAGAGTATGAGTTCCTAAAAATTCTCGTTTCCATTCTAATGCATTAGTGATTCATTTCATCAGTGCTTAAAAATAACAGGCTGGGGACAGGGGATAAATATGCCAAGGCTCTTCTTTTTCTTTTTTTTTTTTTTTTCTCAGTAAGAACTCTATCAAAATCATAGGGAAAGAAAAAAAAATTCTAGCACACTGTCATACCAAAATTATGTGAATGCCTAACTCCAGGAGGATAATTACAGTACAACACAACCTGAAATCTTTTTCATCTGTCTGTCAGGATCTTTTTCCCATAGCAATGTTTTGCCAGAGGCCAGCACACGGCTTTAAAAACAAGCACTTTTTCTTCAAAGAGGATATCCATGATTACTGTATGATCTCAAGAACAACTGTAGAAGCTCTAGGTAAGATTTATCTTTGTCACTTGCCACGAGCACACAGCCCTGGTTTTGCAGCATCCTGCTCTGTGCCTGCATGCCCATCACCCAGCTCCAGGTGCAGTTTTTGGGAGGGCTCTGACACTGGGTTGGGATTTGTGGCTGCAGCATTCATAGTCTCATCCACGGGCCCCTGGGGGCTCTCCCTCCCTCTATTCTTGTCCTTTCTCCATCCTTTAAGGTTTTAGAAATGATTTCTGTTACCAGTGCTTTCATCCCATGTTTATGGGTCTCTCTGGATAAGAGCTTTCGTAGGGGAATGGGCCATTAAGATCTTAGGAGCCTATTTCATAAGGCACAGCACAGCACATACAGCCATACAGGTATTATTCACCTCTGGTCTAGAGCTATGGTTAGTTTGAGCAGTGAATCACAGCATCTTAGAAGATAAGCAGAAAAAGAAAGGCAGGAAAGTATGTCAGAGAGGAAGGTATGAGCTGAAGCACGCACACAAGCATCTTAAAATATCACAATATTCTCCATGGAAGCCAATACACAAACTGTGCTCAGAACACCATCAGAATATTTTCCAGAAATGGTAAGATAATTAAGTATAAATGGAATCTCTTGGAAACAGCTAAGTATTCAATGGCTTGGTTTCAATCTCTCTATAGAGATGCACAATTATGATTTTTATTAATTGTTTCCACAACGGAAAATTCCACCATCATTTAAGCCCCCAGAAATTTAGTCTCACATAGAAATATTTCCATACTTGAAATGAGTTTTCTGAGGGAAAAAAAAAAAAATAAATCTTTATTTCAGGTAGCAAATAAATCACAATTAATCTTTTAAAAAAATTATTTTAAAACTGAAACAAAACAGGGGACTCTCAAGGCTTGTTCTTAACCAACTGTACGGCTGGTGAAACATCTTTCAACAGATCTCAAATTTTCTATTGCAACATTTTCAGAGTAAATCAGTTTTTCTCCTTCGCATAATGCCGTCCTTCCCTCTTTTGTTTTATCAAGTTCAATCCATCAGCAGTCTCTGAGAGTAGATTGTAACCGAGAGAGGGTTGTTTGTATGAAATTACAAACTCTGGCTCATATTATGTGCTTGACTCATGCCTAAACTTGCCCAAGATAAGCCTATTAAATAACATTCCAGACAGCAGCTCTGCCCAAGGGAGACACTTGTCACTCCCTTGGAGGACTACCAGTGGGATGCAGGTCTGCTGCCCTGTGCAACCCTCAGCTGCCTCCTGTGGAAAATGGTCTGTGAGTATCAGAAATGCTGAGCAGGTGAACGAGATCAGAGGCTGCTACCGGAGCAGGTGACAGGGAGTCAGCATGAGCTACAAGAAGTTGGCTTCACTCCATCTGCCCTTTCTGGAGTGCAGGTGGGGTAAACTCATTAATTTAGGTTTCTCAGGGTCTGCTCATGTAGGAAGCAGTGTCTACCAGGATGTTTCCATGTTTGCTAACATGATTGCTACCATATACTTGAGTTTAATACTTGAATGATTTCAATCCATCCTGTAGTTAGAAGGGTCATATGCTAAGCTTGCTATACACACACACACAGATATACACAGACACAATGTTAAATTAATTGTCTTACTGTCCTATCAAACCAAAATAAAGTAGAAGACCAGATCACAGGGGTGGATGTCCCATCCCTGGAAGTGTTTAAAGCCACGTTGGATGGAGCTCACAGCAACTAGATCTGGTAGGTAGCAACCAGCCCACAGCGACGGAGTTGAAACTAGATGATCTTTAATGTTCCTTTCAGCCCAAGCCATACAGTGATCATGCAGAGCCTTGGAAAAGCACACGTAAATGACTGATATGAGTTTGGCTGATCTTAGAGGTCACATCTTGTGTGGACCCAGTGTGCCTCAGACTTAAACCTAGAAATAGCCACTATAACGAAGCCAGAAATGGGAGCACCTGTCAGACTGAATGATGTATTTATGACATTTAATAGTAATTAACCTGCACTTAGGACAAGAGCAGTCCAAGGGTGAGTTCCCAGCGTGACACAGTCCCCACATGTGCCACAACATGTCCCTGCCCAGCAGAACATGCAGTAGAAGAGGCACTGGCTCTGCAGCATGCAGGGCTCAGGCAAGACTCAGCACTTCAAAGGGAACTTTGACTTTGATAGAGAGTGAGAAGGGGCTTCTGGAGAGGGACCTGTGCTACAGAACAAGCCAGCATGTGCTTCACATTTCAGAAATGATATGCAGAAAAAGACTTCACAGATGAAAAAGGGAGGGGGGAAAGAAAAAAAGAAAAAAAAGCAGCCTACAAAGATCCTGGGCATCTCAGCTCTTTTTAAGGTAGCATTTTGGAACCCCATAGACACTATGACATTGCAGCCTGAAAACTGCAGTGTTCACAATTAAATATATATGTACACACTTTTTTTTCCCTATTTGGACGTATTTTGCAACACATCTCCTGGGATGTGAAAGAATGCAATTATATGATCTTTAGCAAACGCAAATTTTATTAATCTGTCCTTTAGAGAGTAACCTTTAGAAATTACAAAATGTGCTCCCCTGGCTTTCTTACCTTTTTTTCCCCTCTTTCACTGTTTTCTTGGACTTTCGAAGCAGATTTTTGTCGAATAGATCATACAGGATTATATGGTTATAGCTTGCTTTCATATATATCAAAAAGAAAATCAAAAATATGACCTCATATGTTAATAAATCAATTTTGGAATGCTGTTTTACACATATGCTCAAAACATGACCTCTTCCAAGTTCTCTTAGAGCAGAAATTTGGAGTTTAGATTTCAGGCACTTTAGCTTTAAGGATGCTGGGAATAACTTTATCTGGTAAATATTAAGTAAAACAATTTTTCATTCAAGTTTCACTTTACCTTCAGTGCTTTATTAAAGCTCACTCAAGAACACCGTTTTAGCTACACATGAATAAGCCTTAACCTTACATTATTCTAAAACTGAAACCAGTTTCATAATCTGTACTTCACCGCTTTTGAGTCATGAAGGAGTAAAGCAGAAGCAGCTTGAGTTTTATATATGCTCTTTTGCACTCTCAGAGGCAATTCAGTGCTGAAGAATTTCCATTTCATAAAACAAAACAATGCCAGTGACTCATTTGTAATGAGGACTTGCATAATTGCTTTTTTGGGAGTTTGACAAGAAAAAATGCGCAGCAGCCAATCCACCACACAACTTTTAAAACTGTTTAATAAAAGATACAAAAGCACATTTAATTCTATTTTAGTTTTAATCCTCTACTAAATTTTCTCCTGGGTTTAATGTAAAAGTGCTAGCTTTGTTGCTGCATACCTGAAGGAGATGAAATAGCATCCGAAAACACTTGATATCAAAGTACAACACCAACAAAATATCATTCACCTTTTTTCTATAGCCCCTTCACAGCTTCCACGGCCACGAGGTCAGAGTGTGCCAGTATTTCTCCTTAGTCTTCCCCTCTTTGAGCCTGAGCTTTCCTGGTTGGGAGAATTGAGGCGGAGACTCAAAGCCAGATGCAGGATGGAGGCACAGGTTGCTGCTGGGCTTGGTCACACCAAGCCACTGAAGCTCAGTTTTGGATCCATTTGAGATGAAAGGAGTTCAGAATCTGAGATGCTCGTCCTAAAGCCTACAGATCACCGACGTTTCCAGAAGCACACTGCGTACACACTCGTGCTGAGACCTGCACCACTTATACAATCTACTGGTTGTACCTTCCCCACTCTGTGCCTGCACTCCTCAGAAAAGGATGAATCTGGCAGGAGGTGTCCCCACAGCTGGGGACACACCAGCACAGCCAGGTGACACCCTCTTGGGAAATCACTGAGTGGGTTAGGTTGGAAGGGACCCTAAAGATCAAAGGTCATCAGGAAGGGCTCAGCAAACAGGGAGCAGAAGTTTAACAAAACTGATCACTCTTAACCAAGTCAGTGTTTCTCTACCTTTCCTGCTTTAAAAGTAATCCCCAAGCAATCAACACAGCTGTTATAGTTAGCACTCAGCAGAATTATTCCTTCTGGTAGAGCCGCACCAGCTTGCATCAACTCAGAGTCCTGCTCCTCTATCTCATCACACCCAACATCAGCACGCAGCCCGAGCACATGGTGACAAAACACCTTCCTTGACATGAATTGCTCAGTACCTGGCAGGATATGTGTCTCGGCACCCACAAACCCTCCTGCCCTTAGAGCTGGCTGCCTGGAAAATTAAAATGAGCGTGAGCATATTGCCATCAGGACACTTGTGAGAAGTGAAGAGCCCGGGTCCTGTGTATTTCAGAGAAAACAGCACTATTAAGGACACAAATGTGATACTTGATTTGGATGTTTTCCCATGTGGATGAAAGGAATCACTCCTCATGCAACTCTGAAAGAAACTGATTAGATTTACACAGGCAAGTATCAGCTTGTGATTAGCATTTAGGTGAGGATGAAGCTATGTGCTACAGGAAATATTGGTGAGCGTGTTTGCTGTTTACTTTCATTACCTAATGTGCTCTGCATTAAGCCGGGGAAGACAGAATCAGTTATTTGGGAGATTTTTAAGCACATGCAAATGTATTAGTCCTTCTTGACTGAAGAACCAAACGTACTGCAAGTTCATAACACAATATTTGAGATGCACTGCTTTCAAATGCCTCCCAAGCAGTTCCAAGAAAAGGATCAAACTGTTGTTGTTCTGCTCCAGACAGGTAGGAAAAGCTTTGAAGAACCAGTTTTTCCAAGGAAAATTCCACCTCACAGTAACATTTGCTTTAAGTAGTAATATTGCCTTTGATGAAAAGTTCAATCACAGAAGTGCATGGGGGGTTATATATACATTCCTGCACAGGAATATGCACACACATGGATTTGTTTTATCCCAAATCAGTTGCAAAACATACGAGGTTTTATATTTTTCATTTATCAAGGAAACCTGTTACCAAAAAGCTTCACTTTTGGCAGCAGCCAAAAAGTCCCATAGGGATATTTACCTTCGTGTAACCTCAGTGTAATTCATGTCTTCATTACAGCTAATGGGGAAATAGACTCCCTAGTCTCTACCTCAAGAACAACAAATTTTAAAAAGCAGGGGGAAAAAAAAGCCAAAAAAAAAAAAAACAGAAACAGCCAAGATTGTTGTATAAAAGCTCAGAAATCCTTTCATGCACTGTCTAGGCTTGGAATATAGAAGGAAATCTCTGCCAAGAAGCAAAGGATGTTGAAACAGAATCATGCAATGTGTTAATGCCGCAGGGCATTGGAAGTAAGATGCCAGGGACTTCAATCAGAAATTGAATGATCTTTGTGATATAGCAAAGAGGATGGAATAACATCAGAGAACTGTGCACACAATGGAAAGAAACAGCATAATCATTTGTCATCACTCCAAGCAAACAAGTGCTGGCAATGACGTTTTCTGCACCAACCAATTCATGTCATAGTTTGAGGCTCAAATACCTTTCGGTAGCAGATCCCACCAGCAACATCCCCCAGTGGCAAGGAAATTTGCAGAAATATCCACCTCATCTGACACTTCAAAGGACTTGTGCTCTGGTCCTCAGACAGTTAAGTGCGGATACGCTAAGGTGGCTATGAAATCAGATTAACTTAAAGAGCTTGTATAATTCACAGCCTATTAAGTTAACCCAGTTTCAAAACTGGTTCCACTTTGCATGAGAATGGACATCTGTGGCCTTCAAAATCCTCTACTATTTTTCGTTCTTTATTAAGTATTCTTCCTTCCTTCATACTCGTGCTGATCTCTAGCTGTGTTTTATGAAGACTCAGCTGAGGCTGGTCAGATATTAAACCTGGCAGTGGCCCATTAGACGTGAATATATAATTACATTGAAATCTTACAGAAAGAAAAGGCGTCAAAATGTCTTGCAGATGGACAGAACTTAGATTGGAAACATTCACTTTAATGCAGGTGAACCATTCAGTTGCCAGTATTGATCGTTTTTTGTGCATATTTTAACAACAAAGTGAACCAGTTCCCCAGTATCTAAAGGCATCACATAACATCCAGCTCTTCTGTATAAGGCTATACATATATACACTCAAAAAACTAACTTTAGGCCCTCCCCATTTCTTAACATCTTGCATTTAACGTTCAGCCTTCATTTGTCTAAAAATAAAGGGATAAATGTCAGATACTACATAGTAGAAACCATACCTAGAAATACAGGGAGCATTAAGATCCAGGGATTTAGTCGGAGACGAACATTAAGCAAAGAGCAGCACTTCTGTGCTGAAATGCAGTCAATACATTCACTTAGATAGTGAAACCAACCTCTATTAGAAGATATCAGCTAGCCTATATAGCTTCATATTTCCACTTTCAGTACAGTATAACAGTCTAATTTATGTGTCTTATCATGGAAGTTTCCATAGGCACAGTAATTTAAAAGGAATTATATATAAGTCCCTCTAAAAGCAAATATTAAAAAAAAAAAGACACCCACTTTACACTCTTTCAGTGTTGAAATACTTCAAAAACAGTTCCCCACTTCTGCAATGGTGCGATTATCCAGAAAGTTTATGCCAAAACTGTTGAATCTGGGTGTTTTCTCTCTGGTCTTTATATTTTGTTTTCGAGGAAGGGGCATGAATTCACCTCTCCAAAAGGCTCTACACCTTAGCTCTAAGTAAATCAGTGGCATTCCACCACTTACAGTAGTAGCTGAAGACAATCCACTGGTTTTAGAGGAAAAGCTTGGTTTTGTTCTGCATTCATCCACGTTCCTAAAGCAGAGAGCATTCCTTCCCCACTACATTTTTTTTTTTTCATCTCTGTTTCTGGACATCACAATCTTGTCATTTCTTTCTCATGGATTTGCCAAATATGCCGTGCCCCTGATTTCCTTGCCGGAAGGCACATGCTGTGGATGTGTAGGAAAGTGGAATTGAGCTGTCTGCACCCAGTACAGCTAAAGGTCTACAGGCATTTTGGATGAGAATGAATGACATGAAGATTTTTCATGTAATATACATGCACAGATACAGCACTTCAGTGACCCACTATCCAGTTTCTCTTCACAGACATGTTTTACCCATTCTTCTAATAAGCACAGCTCATGGATGAATTCCAGTTGATTGCAGTGCCCTGAACAAAGCAAATGCAATGAAAATGCTGGCAAGCGCATTTTCACCAAGATTTGCATAAGTTTTCATTCAGGATTACAGGCTTCATCCTGCACAGATGAAGACATTTAACATTTTCTTTGACTTTATCAGCAGTTGGAACAGAAGTAGGATGTTTAAAAGATTGCTCTAGGAAGCCAAAGCTCCACTATTCTTAAAAAAGGGAAGTCACCCATTTGTTAAGTTGTTTCTTTATGAATGTTGTCTGCTGCTTATACAAGGAGGTAAATCCTACACGATCAAACTGAGATTTTTAGATGCTTTGTTATTGGGTACCAATGAGATGCTTCTGCCAAAGATACATTGCTTGAGGATCTGTGAATATAGATAGGCTAGAGACAACTCAGGTTGCAAAGAGGGTCTGAAGAGAGGTTGGAAGTACAGTTATTCTGTAGAATTATGCAGGCATAATGTGACTAGCTACTTCGAATGCTCTCAAGCACTGCATGGGAAGATGCTCATTTTGTTATGTGGATATCTGCCCATGCTTCCACAATGAAGGGAGGTGAACAGCTAAAATAACACTGATAAAGCATACCTAGTGTTTTCTTCAGTGTATTCATTATCACTGAAAACGCACCTTGGGATCAGTTGCCCTACTCCAAACTTCGGTTTTTGGAAAGGCATTAAAAGAAATCACTATGTATAATCACAAGATAAAAAGCTAGACACATCCACACAAACAACTTTGCTAGCAGATGTTACATTTGGGCAGCATTCAATATTTAACTATAGCTTTTAATACTTTCTCCAGGCAATTAATACTGCCTGTCTCAAGACTATCCCAATCTGCCTGATGCTTTTTACCTAGAAACAATCAAGCAATTTATATCAATTTATTGCAATTTATTTAATTGACCTTTACTGTGCACTGAACTGTTGTAACTGATAGTAATGTACCAACATGTCATGACATCAGCTTCATTGAGCTCCATGAATCCATCAATTTCATTGAATAGATTCCTTGTAAAATGAATGGAATGTTTGTTATTATGAGAAAACAAGTCAAAAGTACTCAATAACATTAATCACGTAAAAATAATGTGGAAATTTAGACTTTCAAAAAAGAACAGTGAATCATCCATGAACTTGGCACTGCATCAAGCATACACTATTCATCTTCACTCTAAGGGCCCTTCATGACCTGTCCACACTCCGCCTATCATTTTTTTCTGTTTTATCAACATGTCAACTCCCTCTGCTGATCAGGCAGCGATGCCTGCCATCATCACCCATTTGTTATGTTTACCAGGGAGCACCTTTGCCCTTTCTCCCATGCCAGCCTTCACGCATGGAAGAAGCTCCCATAAATATCAGCAAACCCAGATCATTGTTCTCTCTCAAATGCCTCCAAAAACACCTCCATTCCTCTGATAGCAATAGGAAAACACCTGATAGTAAGTGCAATGACTTTTTAAATTCTGATTACTCTTACCTAATTATTTCCTTGTGTTTTCCTGTCTATCTGGTAAGACTACTTGATATTTTTGTCTTAGACTACAAGCATCTAAGGGCAGAAACTGAACCTTTTTCTGTAGTTGCACAGTGCAGAGCATAATGGGTTTCTATCTATTACTAGGGCTTCTTTACCATCACTGCAGTATTAATGATAGCTTCTGAACACAGCCGTATGTTTTTATTTGATTTATATGAAACTTAGTGGCAACACCCAACCATATGGACCTAATCATTTTGCTATTTAAAGATGAATCACCTTAAAATTCTGATTGTTTTCTTATAAATGCTCTAATTAATAGGCAGCTTACCTACCAATCAGCCTAAAATTTGTCCAAATCTCTTTTGAGGGGAAAAACTTAACATGAGCAGAGGTAGCAAGGACTCCCATCCATCCTTCCATCCACATCTTTGTGACCTAATTTTGCAGAATGCATGGTTGGTGAGCTGGACTGTTTCAACAGCAGAAGACATTATTGCCCCATCATTCAAGGAAAGGTGTTTAAGTCTGGGGTTTGGTTTGCATTGTTTTACTTTCATTACATATGCCCATCATGGGAGGAAACTAATTTGTTACTAGTGTAGTAAAAAGTTTTCTTTGACCAGTATTAGTATTACTTGGTTTTCATTTAAATGCTTTTGGTTCTATCTAAACCATATTTTCAGACATTTTTTTCCCCCCACAGCCTTAATCTCAAGTAATAACTTAAGAAAAGCAGCAGAATTTAATATAAACCATTACTGGTAAGACAGGTAATAATAATAACAGTAAAAATTGATTTCCCCACCACCACCACAGTTATTCGTCATTCTCAAATGCCTGGGGGAAAAAAGGTGAACTTTCTGCATGTCTGAATGTCATGAAATTCAGGCAGTTTCAGATCAAGAGAGAATGAATTCCAAAGCTGTGAATCTGTTCTTTCCATTATGGTCCTAAAAGAAATACAAGACCTTCCACAGCATGTAGGGAAATAAAAATATCTCATGGATATAGAGTTAACTGTGGTTAAATCCAAGACACTTGATATTTCTACTGCATGGGTTACAGTATAGTGTGTGGCACGGCTGATGTCAGGTAAATATTTATTATTGTATATAATAAGAAAGACTCCAGAAGTAATCTGTGGCAACTTGTAAAAAAAAAAAAAGTAAAAGAAATCAAATGAAATCAAATGTAATTTGAAAAAAAAGATCATCCCTCATTCTGAAGTTACTTTTCATCGCTTCTCTCATGACCTTGTGAGCTGAGGCAGCTTATAGAGCACATACATACCTACACCCAGATGTATGCGATGGAAAAGGAATAGTGGTACCTCTCTTAACAAAGTCAATAACAAACACACCATTGACTAAATAGGCACATAAGGGTAGCCCCAGAATAAATGAAACAGCTGTATGCATTGTGTCAAGGAAGGGCACCGACAGTTTGACTGTTGGCTGATGTTTCTAATAAAGACCTCGAAGTGACACAGGCACACAGGTACCCCACAAAAATCACTTCTTGGAAAAAAAAAAAAAAGTAAAGCAAAAGCCAAGCAGGTAGATGAGAACTCTCTAAAGCACAGAGATACAAGTCTACTTGTTTATGGTTTTCGTTTTCTTGCTGCACTTGCTTGGTATAGACCTCCCAGATGGAAGTATCAGTTGGCAAAAAGAAATCCCACCACTCCAAACTCTCAGCTTTTCCTGGTACAAGAGCAGCCAAAGCCAAACCTGTAGCAGCCAATATCACCATGGCTCATGCCCAGAGACAAGCTCTCCTTGAAGGTTTCAACTCCATTCTCCTCAGGCTTTCAGCTTTATTTCATTATAAAACAAAATATATAAAACAAAGTCATCTCGTCAACCACAGTCTCTTTTATCCACTTGCTGAGGGTTTTGCAGACCCTCTAATGCAACATCTGGCACAAAACATCTCAACCACCCAAGCTTTCAGCATCACTCTCCTAGTAACTATACCCAGCCACCAACATGGCACCGTTTGTAGATTTTAAAGACTTGGCAACCTCCACAACCAAGTGAACATTGCTAGAAACCAAATAACCCACCTAGCTCCACCTGGGATGGAGCATCTAATTGCATCTGAGAACAGGGTCCGTCTCATCCTTCATGTGACACAACATCCAAAAAGATCTTGCCCAAACATCACATGCTTGCCAAAGGTGACCTAAGGAAAAAGGAAGCAATGCTGGACTACCATCAGGCTCTGAATTCCCAAAGAGCCCTGGGGGTGCAGAGCTTTGGTGCTGGGTGAATTTCACCTCCTAGCTGACTGATAGCAGCAAGGGGAGGGAGAAGTGAGAGAGCAGGAACACCTGGATTCACTTCTTTCTCCTGCCTGACTTATTCTTTCCATGCCTTTCCTCCCCACCTGCAAATTCGTTGTTTGAGAACCTTTTTCCCCGTCCTCATCTGGAGATAACAGTGCTTTCCCACTTCATTGAAATACTAAATATATAGGAGATGATGAGGTTCTCAGATGATGCTTGAGCACTGAGATATAGAAAACACCTAAGACAGACTGATTACATGTCTGTTACTACATCTATTTTTCACATAATCAGGCATGGAACTGCTTGAGTCCCTAACAGACCTCTCCTCTTGAATGCAGCCTGAAGTCACAGCACTCACCAAGGCTTCTTCTCCCCTTCTGTAAATCCCTGGACACTTCAGCCATCTTTTAAAATTAGCTGCACTTTTGGACAGCATGCTGGGAGATTTCAGTAGGTTACATAACCAATCAGGATTATGGGACACTAAACCAACAGCTTGGCAGCATGATTTAAATCAGCTAAGGGTTTGGGGTTTTTTTTTCTGCTTTGACAGGTTTAAAGGAAACACCACCATGCAGAAATTAGCGAAGACCTTTTTCAAGTTCTGCCAACGACACAGAATATTTTCATAAAATCACAGAATCACCTAGATTGAAAAAGACCTTCAAGACCACCAATTCCAACCATCACTAAGGAACAAACCGTACAATTAACAAATGTACAGTTAGAAGAGGGACGTGGTTAGGATGATATTTTACACGTTTATAGCTAGAAAGATAATCATGGCAGAAAGAGACAATAAAAAACGAAGTGCTCACCCACATCCTAGGCTCACAGTAGAAAACTCCAACAGGAGGAATCTCCAGAAAAAGAACCACCCCAGTGGCAGTCAGCCCTTAAATGTGGTCTAAGAGAGGTGCAGCCAGACTCCACCCCTTCTGGGTCACACAGCAGAATTGCCTTCACCTGTGCTCCCAGGGCTAATTCAGTCCTTGCCTCAGGTGATCAATCAGTAGTTCAGGCCGTGACTCAACAGTTCCCATAAACAGACTTTCATGAACTGTCTCATACAAAATTAAGCAGAGATATCAGTTTTGAGTATTTGCTCACCTATGAGAAATTCTGCAGATAGTGGATGGGGCTCCTCCTGTCCTTAAACACGCACCACGAATGACATGGAGTAGCTCAATCATTTCAAAAGAACATCAACATCTTGCAGAGTTATCCTTTCCAAAAGAGAGGGGTGAACTGAACACCTCCAAGCATGAGGCTCACACCAATCATGATTTTGCTGCAGGTGTCCATTCCTTGCAACACTGAGCCTAATCCTGCTCCACTAAATTTAATGGAAGAAATTTCCTGTCATCCGCTTCCTAACAGTAGCACAGTTGTCATTACCATGTTGAAATGATGTTTCAAAATACCTGATGTATTTCAAAAAGATTTCAAAAAGATTGTCTTTTTTTTTTTTTTTGTAATTGCCAGCAATTAAACACATTTATCAGATTGTAGCCTCTCTCCATCATTCAGGAGAGGTAATTAAAGGTTTAGTCATTGTGTGCTGGGCTGTTTTTATGTTTCATGTACTGTGGTGAATCTCTGAGAATCAGGCTGATTCTGCTCTTGCAGTGTTGCAACTCCAACTGTCTTCCAGTGGGGCACCATGTGCTCTGATGTCTCTTGTTCAAACCAATGGCAATCTCAAAACCAGTTTCACCAATGGCACCCACTGGGGCACAAACTTCCTGTATCGCAGCTCCTGCACCATCCCCTGTCCCCTGTGCAAGGTGGACATCCATAGGGTTGCAGTGCAGCTCTCCCAGGTGCTGGGAGGTCATCAACGACTCAAGTTCAAGGCACAAGCAAGAAGCTATAGGGAAAAACTGAAGGGAAGGGAAGGGAAGGGAAGGGAAGGGAAGGGAAGGGAAGGGAAGGGAAGGTGAAAAAATCAGATATTCCACCAGCACAGAAAATTCAGGTATTTATCCAAGTGTCACAGATTTTAGTGATTAAACCACAATGTTTGCATGAATTTAAACTCTGTGTCTGGGATTTTATTCTTTCCAATTCTGAAAGTAAAAACTGGGCTTTTTTTTTTTTTTTTTTTTTTTTTTTTTTTTTTTTTACATTAAATATAAGATCACCAAACAACTCCTTCATAAAACGGTGTCACATATCTGAGAGGCTATTGTCCCCATTAGGGCTCTGTGCCCAGAGAAGGCTGTCTCTGGTTGCTGCTCAGTCAGGGTTGTCAAACCAAAATTGCAGGGACTGGAAAAACCCAAAGCACTTTAGGTTTCACTGTTTACTTTCGATTCTGCACTGCACAAGCTGACTTCAAAGGCAAGGCACCCATTCACGTATCACAATTGCAATTGCTGATGCTGTTTACTCTGAAAAGTTTGTATTATAGTGGTGCTAGGGGTGATATATGAAAATAAAATATTTACTCAGTTGTGGGTTTCACTCCTCAGCTTGAGAAGCAGGTTTGCCTAAAAAGAGTCTGTGAGGTTTTACTGTCTGAATAGAGTGTCATTATAAGTAGGGAAAATATACACAGATCTGTTGCTTATATGAAATTATTCAGCCCTGCGTAAGAGATATCCCACTGACACTCCCCAAAGGTGATGTGGTCATGATGGAAGCAAGCAGAGAGATCATAAAATAATTGTATGGGACAGATGGGAGTCATTATAAATAATTTTATTTTGCCATTGTTTGGGATATCTATATTAAACTGACAACTGAGAAAACTGGGCCATGTGCTTGCAGTAAATGCATATGAATGTCAGTGATAAACTTGTTGCAAAGATTGGTGTCACAGAAAATAACAATGCATAACCTTAACGTGTGGGTTTAGTGCAGCCACAGCTTCACATCTACCCTGTTTTTCTGACCTGATTCTGTTTAAAGCATTCCTACAATGCTCGTATAGTATATTAAAGAGTCCATAGCTCAGGGCAGGTAAAAGAAAATAATTCTTATCTTATAAAAATGGTGAGCACATTTTAAAAAGAAATAAAATGATTTTGTGCATGTTATAATTTCATACTCTTGTACCCTTTAAAATCAGTTTACAAACAATAAAGAGTGATTGTACCCTTAACTGAAAAATAAAGATTAGGTCAGTAATACATCTAAGTGTAATTTTTATGTGAAGTAAATTGTTCATAGTGATTATTTTCTTCATTGCTTAAAAAGTCGCACATTCATTCTAGCACTAACTTCTCCAAGAACACCTTCAATGATATTGCACTTTTTCTGCTAATATATTGGCTTTCAAGAATAGGTATTAAACTGGGTAATATAGACTATATTTTCCAGACTACGCATCATCCAAGCAAGCGTATCCAGAGCACTTCCCTGTAACATTTTCTGCCTTGACTTACAGGTACAAATTCCAGACAGTTTTCCACTGTTATGTAAACAAACTAAAGGTTTCTCTGGATTCACATCAACCTGCAATTGTGTGTTCTTTGTTAAGCAGGTATGTTAATGTTGGTGTTTTTGAGATAGAAATGCCTAGTTGCTTAATTTTTACCTCGAAACTCCACAAACTCATAAGTGGATTTGGGTTTATTCCCTATGATCATCTTCCAAACACAGTTCAAAGCCTTCTCCATCTATCAAAAACATCATTGAAATAGAATCACATCTTTTCATTGCCCCAACGAGGAGGGAATGCATCTGCTGCCACCACAGGAACCATTTAGCAGCCACAATAAGGAGTATTTCTTCCTCAGTACAAATTTGGGTTAAACATTCTCTCAGTGGCCACTTCTGATAACATGTCTTTTCAGCATGACAAAGAACTTTCTCCATACTCAGATACAAAGAGGAGTTCTAAAGTCAGTCTCCACTATATTGCCAATACAGCATTTTTACAATTGATGAGGAAAATTGTTAGAACTCAATCTAATTCTAGCTACAGTAGCCACAGTATTTCTCCAGCAATACAGTTAGTTCTTATTGCTTATACCTAGTTCTTTAGCCATGTGCTAGGCAGTTACACCGGTCTTCTAACACAATCAGTACACCCTGTTAACAGCATTGTTATCTGTGTCTTCTTTCTCCAGCTTTCAATTTAATGGTCTCATCAATTAGGTGAGCCTCTACCCTGGAATTATCTGCACATACCTTCCAAAGACATAAACTGGCACAAAACTTTCCTCGAGAGACTGATATTTACCTCCTTTTTTTCCTTTTGTCTTTTCTTAAATATCTCTAACAGTTGCCTTATCTCACCTCAGCATTTTTCCAGTTCTAGGTTCCTTTCTTATCTTTCTTCCATCTTCCTTTCCTGTGACGCTGTTTCATTACTCTTTCTTCTCTTCATTTCTCTTACCTCTTCTTAGGAAAGAAATGCTGACCATCAAAACATCCTGTCATATCAATAGCCTCATCAATAGCTCCCTCATCAATAGCCAATTTTTTTTTTTTCATCTTAAATTTTGGCTTACATGTTTCCATGTATCTTCAGCCTTTTCACAGTTATCTGCAAATTTAATGCTGTTCAGAGACCTCTTTTTCTAAAACCTTCTTCACCATACCGTTGAATAGTCAATTGAATTCCATCACTGTATCTTGTGTCACCTCTGCTCCTGAGATCTATTTTCTTTAATTCTTCTTTGACCAGTCCCATCAAATGACACTTGACATAGAACTGGGTTGTCATAACCATAGCCACCCATAGGTACTATGTCACCCAGTTTGTGTATTTATTCACTCTTCAACCTGAATTCACCTTCATTCTGTTCTCCACAACCATCATATCAGTTCTTCTAGGATAGCTTTTAAGGTAAAGAACATTTCTCTCTCTCCTTCACAAGTTTCTCCAGATGTTTTCCTATTTCATTATTTAGTTCTTTGGGTTCCTTAGATACTAAACTGCTCAGCCTACCTACTCACTTAGCCTGAAAGGATAACTGGTGAAAACCTATCAGCTATCCCTCCTTCTCCAGCTAAGAATCATTCGCACACAACTGGTGCATCCCATCAAGACAGCAAACTTCACCCAAACCCCTTTCCCACAGTTTGACTTCTTTTTCCATACCAAACAACAAATGCACGTACTTACCTCTCTCTTCTATGCATGCAGTATTGTGAAATTTCCTTGTGAAATACCACAAGGAAAAATTCTAGCACAAAATCTCATTTCTTCTCCTTTCTTATCAATGCTGGGATAAGCAGGGCTGTAAGCAGCGACCTAATGCTGCTGAGAGGGAGAAAAAAATTGGGTACAGCAGAAAATAATGTAATAATATTTTTGCTCAGTCTTTAACAACTTCTGAAAAATGTCTAAAGGAATTGTAATTTTATTGCTAAATTAATTTTAGTGAAACGCTTCTGGACAGCATGCTTCAGGAATTTCTATAAGTTATATTTATCCTGCCAGTGAGGATTATCTGACTTTTTATAAGCTAATCCTCTTGAGTGTTATGTCTCAATCCTGTGAGAAAGCATGTAATATTTTACATTACAAGTGTTTTAATTTTATCTTCATTAATTTCTAGCACAACACTTTAGACACATGTGATTTCCACGCAAGGGCAGACAGCAATTCAGATGCAACATTCATAGGTTTTGATAATTATTTTCCATTATCATGAAATAGCATCTAGTATTTTTTGAGCAATTTCTTTGTTTTCACTCTTATTCCCATTGCCTCTTATTTCACAGGCCATCCCCATTTCTTCATGTCTTGGCAAGTATCAGCTGCAAGAGTGATTCACCTTTTGATGAATTTCTGTCTCAGCAGAACAACCAAGGGAAGAGAAAGAAGCGATTTCATATTTATATTGGATTGTGCTTATCCAGGGTGGTAGAATTCTGCCTTGACATGGATGTACAGCTTTGCCTGTGAACACTGGAGGCTCGGTTTCACGTGAAGGTATTTTGCCATTAATTTTTGTCTTCCACTAGGATGTGGGTATTTTATGGCTGCAGAAAGAGAAAAATGATAGCTATTAATTTCAGTGAAATCTCAATTACAGCAGCTAGAAATCTGCTTTACATACATAGCTGATACTGTTTCAAAAGCCATGACTGTGACCTGTCTCAATCCTGAATAATCATGCTGCCTTTATAAGGATACATGCAAATATTTGTGTGTTGATTTTTTCAATATACACATTTGCAAACAGGATATATTGCATTTTCTTTTTTAAAAACAGCCTGTGTGTAAACTAACTGTGCTGATTTAACCTGCTAATTTTTCTTGGATAAGCTGGACATATTTAGCAAATGGGTCACAAGTGTGAGTAAGAAATAAGGCTTGCTAACTTTCAGAAAGGATCACTGGATGTTTGCACAAAGGCAAGCACAGTCACAAACTGGCATCCTCCCAAAGTTATCTGTATGGAACCAATAGGAAGCTCAACAGGCCTGGATTACATGGGTGATAAATGAATGACACTTTGATGTCTCATGGGTTCTTCTGTGTAGAGCAGAAGAGGCATAGCCCTGTACTTGATGAACAGCCACCACTTCTGCTATTTCTTGTGTCTCTACCAGTTCTGCACCCATATCTTCCAGATCTCTTGAATCTTGCACCAAGCTCCCCCAAAAAGGACCGCTTTGTTACCTACTGTTCTCTTGGAAATGGTATTGCAGTTCTTGGAACGAAGAGGCAGCTTTGTGCAGCCAGCCACTGCATCGTTTTTACTCTCTGCTTAAATCTCACTAATACTGTCACAAGGCTTAAGGGACATTTCAATCACACAGACATCTGTCAGCTTTCCGCAGACATGTGGATTTCAAGAGAGAAAACATCTGTATTTGGAAAGACAGACATCTCACTATATGTCCTATCTAGTAATTACGTTCTGTTCTAGATCTTCTGTGGTTCCTGTGTATCCAGGTGCCAAACTCAGCAGTGAAAGCCAGCGTAGCCATGCCAAGACTCAGTTTGGGTTACAGATTTGAAAGCCACAGATGAGGACATTCCAAGACACAGACAAGGCTTCCATCACTGGCGCATGTAGAAACACTACACTGTTTTATAAACAGGTGTTTCTTTTTATACATAATACTGTAAAGGCCATTTTATCTGCCTAATAAAAGTTTACAAGACAATTCCATTATACGTTATATCATACAATAGCATCACGTATTTCTGCAGAATTCCTTTATCGTGAATGGAAACTCACATGTTTCCTATAGAAGCTTCTGAGCATATTTCTGTTTAGAGATACGTTCCTTCTTGTGAATTTGCAGATGCAGGTCCAGAAGGAGACCAATTTTCTCTTCCCCAGCTTGAGCAGTATTGGACTCTCCTCATCAGGAACTGAAAATGTTCCAGTTGCATCTGTATCTCTTGCTGCTCTCTGTACCACAATTCTTCAGGAACACAAATCCTCCTAGTGATCATGAGCAATACATTTTGCATTTGGACCTCGGACTTGGCTGACACTTTGTAAAAAATATTATATATATATTCAGTCAGACAACACCCTGGAGACTATTACACATCTGCAGATGCTGAAGGGCACAAATTATTCCTGCTAAGGTCAACATTACCTTACACTAAAAAATTGTCTTCCTGATCACGGCTTGCACACTGTGAACAAGTGATGAATTTTTATGATTTCACCACCAACACTTGGTCATAATATGTACCCCTTGGGGACGAGAAGTGAGGAGGTGGAAAGAGGTCCCAGACCACAGATAGACACCTAAAAATCTGTCCTTTTTTGTTTCATAAAATCCCATTGAGCCAGATGAGCCAAAATTTAACTTGGAAGCTGTTAGCAGACTTAATCACGGTCAATGTAAGTGAACCACAAAATGAAACTCATGAAAGGAATGGAAGGATGTATTCAGACAGTCCAGATTTCAGCTCGTGTTCAAAGTCTACTGTTTCCTACCAGCAAGCCAGTTTGGAAGGCACAGAGCCAAGAACAGATCCGACACCTAAGTGGAAGTTAGTTAGGCAATTTTAATATTGCCCAGAGCTGCTTAGCAGTAAGTGAAATTCCCCAAGCTGAACCTGTGAGAAGGATAGACCTTCTATTCCTTGAAGCAATATGCTGCCTTAAAATATGATTGAATTCAGATGTGGTATGAAAGACAGAAAATTTAGAAGTTCCCCATGACTTTTCTTTAAGCAACTGAAATATTATATTCACCTACACTGAAAAATTTCAGCTTGGTCATTGCAATACTTAAAGCAGCATAAATTTTAAAGAACTCTGCTTCAGAAATGAAAGCTTATGCGTTGCAAGCTTTGTAAGAGCCCCATTCTACTTTTTCCTTCTGATCTATATTCTCATTAAAAATGATACCATTGCATGAAATATTTTCATTTCAACTAAAGCGTATTTTGCAGCAAGAAAAATAGGTCCCTCAAAAATGTTCTTATTACCTTTACCCACTTACTAGTGCATTTCCTTTTTTCTCCAACAGAAGAGGGGTGAACAAAGGATTGGCTGTTGTTTAATACTGTATTACAAGCATTCAAATGCTGAAATACCAGAATGCAGGAGAATTAGAGAGGAGCAGGATTCAGAAGCTGCAGGCAAGAACTTTCTCCTGTTTTGTTAAGGCAGGCAGCATGTAGAGTCTGGCCCTAATCAGATTAGGTTGTGCATATTTATAAACATCTGAAGACCATAAAGAAAGGCTCCCAATTAAAAGATACTCTGGATTTACTTCTGCAAGAGTTGCAGAAAAACATGGTGATTAGCATTTCCATTAGAGACTGCTATTTAGCACAAAGCGGGCTTGTAGAAATGGGTTCTCTCTAAACATCTTTTATACCAGAGCATATCTCTCAATTCTGTTCTGATACATTGAAAAAATATGCCACATTTTATCTGCGTGGATGAAGTTACACCGTGCCATGTCACCACGTGGGATGTAACCCCATGTAATATAATGCACATTCAAACAAAACTCTCTTTTCCATTATGGGCAGGAGTAAATTACAGATAGAAGTTCACCATAATTAACCACAAGCTGGCAAGAAGGCCTGTTTTCTGTCTTTCTAGATTGCTATCACGTTAGCTAAGCTTTTCTCAAGCTTACTTTTAAAAATAGTTAAGGGTACAATAAAAGATATTTAATAGGAATCATTCTGTGGACAAACATGCTTTGCAAACCATCCCATATAATTGGAACAGAGAGTGAACCCCAGATCCTGGTTAGGTGCGTCCTGTTTGGTGAACAGACTATGCCTAGCTGTTGTTTCTCATAAAAAAGTTTAACTCTTTTTTTGTTTCGTAAAATCTTTGCTGTTGTTACCCCTTAACAATAACACTTCTGAACCCACAAGCAGCAGCTGTCTGCAATGTGTCTCCTGCAGCTGAAATCACTTCATCAGTTATTATTCCAAAAGACTAAATAAGGGCAGGCATTTTCCTAAAGAATTGATTTTTTAAGGGCTCAGTATCAATCAGTTCTTTTTGCCTTTGATCCTCTGTAATCAGAGAGCCCAATATTTATAGAATTCAATATGCAGCGCGTTTAAAGATGTTCTAGACTTTTTTTCTGCTCCCATCAACCACCTATTTGCTATGGACAATCTGCAACTTTTTATTAACAGAATGCTTTATCAGCACAGAAGGCGAGCTCAGGGCAGTGCCTCTGTGAGATTTAAGAGAGGCAGATCTAGAAAAGTAAGTGCTCCCACTGGGCCATTTGCATTTCAGTATTTGTGCAGCAACTCTGATTAGCACAGGCACTGAGCAGCCTCCTCTATCTCTTATGGGTCCCAGCCCCATCCCTGGTGTCACAGTGGTTGCTGTATGGTTGTCTGAGAGCATCCAGGCCTGCCCAACCCCAGAGCCACCCAGCTGACTGCTGCACTGCTCACCCATGTGTGTCCACAGCTTAGTTTTTGCCTGTGGAAAGCAGAACAGACACCTGATACATCTGCAGATCATACCCATTCATTTCTGGGTAAAAGCACTGGAGAAACTCCAATTAATACTTCTGTACTATTTTTGCTGAGCAAGTGAGCGATCGATCAATCAAATCCTTTAAAGCTGCTCCTTTCCAAACCCATTCACATCTTATTTTCTCTGTTGTAGATTGTACTTCTCAGCTTCTTTTACTCTTAGTGTCCTAGTGACAATTGATCCTTATCTTTCTTTAGCAAATGAGGTAATCTCCAGCCACTATAAAATATTGCATATATTAATCAAATGCAACCCATACCATGAGCCTGAAGCAGCATTACACAAAAGACACTGCATCTGCACCAATGTTTTACTCCCTAGGCTGTCCATGGATGTGTTCAAGTGGAGAAGGGAGGAATATGGGTGTAATTATTGTCAGAACAGAGAGAAGAATCCTACAAAGTCCTGCAGATTTATTATTATTTTTTTTTTTAGTTTTACTTGGAAAGAAAAAAAAAAAAAAAAAAAAGCTTTAAACTGTAGATTTTCCTATTATGGTTATTAGTGGAATTAGAGTAATACTACAGCGGGGCACACCTATAGGCAAGAAATGTGTGTGATCACATTCAATGCTTGCAGACTGTTGTTTTGAACAGGGTGGGAAGACTTTGTGACCATACATAGCAAAGCAAGACTCTGTAAGCGCCCCGGAGGGTCTGCCTTTCCATTGCCCAGTCCTGCTGTAACGCTGCTCCCCATGTAATTTGCAGTCAGGTTAATAAGATATGATTTCAAGTCATTTCCAGTCTGTAATGAAGTTGGAAAAAGAATCTGAAATGGTGCCATAAAGCTCCAGCAGTTTTGTGGACCTTAAACCCTCGCTCGCCGTGTGGTGGAACACAATTCAGAATGCAATACATGAATCAAACTGGTCATTCTTTGGGTCACTTTTGATACTGGAATTAAGCAGTCATGGGCATAAAAATTTCTTACCATTTTAATATTGACTTGGAAAAAGGTTTTTGAAGCATCCTCTAAATAGAAAATTTTGCTTACGTTACCCAAATATTTCTAAAAATCCTGCTTTATTATATTTTTTTTTAAGAAAAAACAAAATCCATTCACCTTCTAGAAACTTAGCAGAAAACCAGCAGAAAGCAGCTATCTGGGTAGACTCTACTCCAGCCTACTATTAGCAGAAGACCAAGAGCACAAGTCACTGTCCATAAATCTAATCCCTTTCCTAAGTTCAATTTGATCATCAACAAAAACAGCTTCTGCCAAAGCCTTCAGCCCCATGAATGTCCCTAGTATTGGTCAAAAACCCATGCATTCACAAACGTAACTCCCATTTCTCTCATATTAATTTGGAATATTAGGCCAAGGGAAGCCTTGTGACTTTTTTTGGGTTCTCAAGGCTGTGAGAAGCTGGGTTTGCCACATGGTGGTTGTTCTCTGCATTAGGTATGATTATATACTGGGCACATTTCATAAGCATCTAAGTACCTGAGAGTAAAAACACATCCATCTGATAATAAATCCTCCTAAAGAGGCTACTTTTGAGATTTAGAAGCAAATTCTTGTGACTGAATCATCGTCATTCAATTGTTCTCTTTTAAAAATAATTTCATTAAGAAAACAATTAAGTACGATTATACGGATTTAGAAAGCTTTTACTCCAACTCACTCTTGCAGTGACAAGTTATAGCATAAGCCTTAACACCACTTCTGACAAGATTGTGCCTAGACAAACAGCCCAAGCTGGTCATGGCCACGAGCCTTCAAGTCAGAGAGATCTTCATCCAGAAAGCTGAACGTTGCCCATTGTGATCAGTCTTGGTCAGGCAAGGATGAAAACAAACCAGTGGCATATGTGCTCATCTGGATGTTTTGTGACAGAACCACTGGGAGCAAATCAATGCATGCGTGCCCAGGAACCCACAGGTATCACATGTACTGCAGTCTACGAACCTGCTCCCAGTTGTCAGTTTGACTGCCATGCATTTCACCTTTCCCATTCAGAAGAAATTGCTAAAAATCAATGCAAAGGCTTCTGTGGCTGCATAAGTGCTTAAAGTGTTTTCATAAATGCTTCATAAGTGCTTCCAGACTGAAGGCTGCTTCTCTCCAACTTCAGCTGAAAGTTCTCTTTCCCAAACAAATACTCCACCTAACTTAATTTCTGTAGTTTGTTTCCAAAGAAAGAATGAAGAAGAATGGCACATCTGTGCAAGTCACTAATTTTGAGAGAAGTCCTCCAGTGAACAACCACTGCTTTCTCTCTCCTCTTTTTTTATTTTAATATCATTGTGTGTAATCTTAAAAGCTACATTTACTACAGATTCCATGCGAGTTTTGTGGTCATTCACTTTCTGAAAGCGTAACCCTGAAATGCACACTTAGGTTGTTAGTTCTCTCTGGCTTGACTCACTTGCCTTCTGGCTCCTTGAGTGATCAACATTTTCCATCATCCTACAAGCTAAAAAAAAAAAAAAAAAGAAAGCCTTAATAACACTAAAAATATTAGGAGTCAGCTATTTCATGGTACTGACTTGCTAAGGCATCATTATCACTAGTGCTACTGTTGTCCTTAAATGCTGCACTGCTGGTTAGCATGGAGGACTTCGGGAAAAAGAGAGTATGGTGCTGAGACTTATTGCATTAAGAGATCGGTTTAACAGATTGTTTAGTTTTGGTAATATAATTTGACATCTAAACATAAGCTGAGAGGGATCTCCCACAAAACCTTTGATAATATGATTCATTGTCAAATGTTTGTTTTGCCTATCTGGTACTCATTAATTAATTCTTTTTAATATATCTTGGATTTACTGATTTGGAAAAAGAGAATTATTCTTATTGATGTTGCTAAAATATCCAGGTGGCTTGAATTTCACCAACTAGATGGTATAATCTAGCACATTTGTGTAGACCTAATCAAATCTCTACTAACAGATGTGAAGAGCCCAGCATGGGAGCAAATGTTTGTGTCTATATGATAATTAAATTACCTCAATAAAGAGAATAAATGAACAATGATGACTATAGTTTTTTTAAACCTAGGTTATCTTCCCCGTGCACAGCCTCTTTTAACCCCTCTAGCGATTGTCAAAACTCAAAGTTTGTCTGAAGGAGCAAAGTTTTTCAGGAAGTGCCTTTGATTAACTCTAAGATTCAGGCAAACCAACCAACCGATTTAAGAATTCTTATGCATCTCCATTAGTGGAAATCAAACAAATAATAACCTCCGTGCCAAAGGCATGCTGTGTATATTGTACTTCATTTCACACAAACAGTTTGAAGACATCAGCCTATGTTTCAATTCCTTGTTTAGTTCTCTTGCTTTTGGAGATTCACTTTGATCGATAATGAGGCATCACTGAAGATCACTGTCCAGATATAGAACATGCTCAGATGTGAACCCTGCACACAGCAGGAGGGTTGAAACTAGATGATCATTATGGTCCTTTTCAACCCAGGCCATGCTATGACTCTGTGTTCAAGAGTCAGGCAGGCAGCTGTCCTTCAGATGGGCTCAGCATGGGTTTGCAGACATTTCAGAGAGCCCCAGTAAGCACTGGAGTGAACCACGTCCTGCTAAACATCTTCAAAACCTACCCCTTTAAATCCAGCCTGCCACACAGCCTGGTGACTTTATTCTGAGAACTGCAAAGTGTAACAGAGAGCTCTATTGTAACCCATCACCAAATAATCATTTTGCTATAGTCCACTTCAGGAAGACCTACAAAAACAAACTTTGGGAGATAAAAAGATTTTTTAAACGTATCTTTGTTTTAAAGGTGGCCTTGTGGAAGTGGGATGCTTCTACAAGAAAGGGAAGCCAGCCCTCAGCAGTGGGATTGCTTAGATATCATTAGGCAGACCAGGTTGCAGCTGGAGTTCAAATCACTTCTGACCATGTTTTTGCTACAAACAGGGGAACAGTTCTTCCTCTGTTCACTCTGCGGCGTGCTCTGACCTTGCTGGAGGCTAAGTAATGTCACCAGCTGCATGTGTAACGTGGTCATTGGTGATGAAAAGTGAACCAGTGTAGCTCGCCTAGGGATGCAACCCCTTTTAACATATCTAACATTCCTGCAGGTGTGGTGGCTTTATTTGTGTGTTTTACTGTGTTTGTTTATTTGCCTGACTAACTAACTCATGTCCCCTTGCCCACTGCAGATAGAGCCTTCTGATTTAACATTCCTGAAACTCTGACTGTTTAGGATATAGATTGTTTCCAGTCTCAGGATGTAAAAGACATGGGATAGAAGCTAGAGAGATTAGGGCTCTTTTCCTAAAAGTTAAACAACTGTATTGGTTTTCAGGCAGTGGGGCCCTGAAATAGCTAAATAAAAATAGTCTTGCACTTACAAGGAATTCACAGATTGTATTTCTAGAAGGTCTGACCGAGAAGCTGATATGACCGGCAGCACTTGGGAATAGCCAGGCACACAAAGCAGTTACCTGCTCCATCATAAAGAGATCTTTAGCCAGCCAAAGTGATGCAGCAGTGGGGCTGGAGTCATTTGGGAGGTTAATTACATCCTCTTGGTATTTAAACGAATCTTTCTACTAAGACCTCTGTACTGTGGGAGAGAAACAAAGTCAGGAAACAGGCCAATCGCTCCCAGCTCCGTGCGCTCCTGACTGCAGATTGTTTCTGAGCAGAGCCTCAGACAAAAAGAAGTTGATTTTTACTGGGCTCTTCTGCAGGGAGCTCAACGTTGCTGGTCCGTGCTGGTCACCGCAGATAAGGAAAAGAGCAAAAAGCAGTTAAAAATGCAGAAGCTGGAACAATCGAGTTCCATTTCAGGAACTGCTGTGGCGTGGTTGCTAAATCTTTAATTGCTCAACAGTTTTTATTTCCAAAGTCTTGCAGCTGTCAGCTAGCACCAATAGTTTGTCTTTTCTTTGCCTTCTGTCTAGCCTTGACTACAGGTCTGGCAGAATACAGACATCTCCACAGCTGTTACAAATTCATATTGTCACCAGGTATCCACAATGCAGAGTTGCTACTGTACCCTATTATAAATAACTGTATGCACCCGTTCAATGCCCATCTCCTCAAATAACATCTTCTTTGGCATTTGAGATTCATCTCTGTGGGTCGTTTCTGGTGGAATTAGTTTTCTCCTCTTCTATGATTTTAATGGATTGTGCACATCCCACCAATATATTATTGTGTAAATGCTTCTGGACACTCTTAGGAGCGTTAGCAATTGAACATCTGAGCTCACACCTACATTCCACAGAGCCAAGCATTGGATTGACTCCTGTTTTCACCTCTGCAAACACAAAAAAGAGCACTGAAACATTCAAACCTACTTTCTGTTCATTGCTGTTCACACAGACAGTCTCTTGTGTGTACTCATACAAACTCAAGCAACTTTGCCAGCAGTGGTTCCCTGCCTTTTCAGCCTCCACTGGTCTGACACAAGTATGTCAACAACTCCTTGTCTACCTATTCAAAGCAGGACCTGATAATTGAAATAATTTTAAATAGTTTGAAATATTCCCTTCGAGGAAGGACTGGGGGAAGTTTATCCTCATTAGATTTGGATGCCTGCCCACTGAAGACAAGTAGAGAGAACAGTCTTTTGCTACCCCATAAAATTCCTAGGCTACGTAGTAAGAAGCATAGCTAAGCATCACAATGAGCTGTGAAATTATAGCATGAAACAAATGTTCTCACAGAGTGCATCCCAACCAAAGCTCAAGGCAAGATCCGGGTCCAGATGAAAATCCAGACTGAGCTGGAAGGATGCTGGGATTAAGATATGCCTAAAGGTAAATATGGCCTTAAATCTTTTCCTGAGTGAGGAGAGTTAATACAAGAGGAAACATGGAAACATTAAGGCTTCTCTGAGGAAGTGTGAACAAATCATCTGATTATGATCTGTAACTCCAAAATCTTTTGCATTTTTACAGTCGTGGTGAACTACCCCTGACTCACACCTGTGCATGATCTTAGACTTCAAATGAGGTAGGAACCTGTCCCTGTTCACCTCTATGCTACCTTATTTTGACAGCTGGATCAACCTACTGACATCAAGAGAGTAAGGTGGCACAATTACCTAAAAGTCAGAAGGATCGTGAGGCCCCGCTTTCACGGTCTGTATTCGTACTGAAAATCAAGATCAAGCGAGCTTTTGCCCTTCTGCTCCACCTTAATTAAGCTCTCAGATGTTGACTTTACTGTTCCTCATAATTTGTGCATTTCTTTGAGTTAAAACACCTAAGAGTTTGAGATTGTCTAGCTCCTCTGAGTCTGAAAGGGTTCAAGTGAGGAGGTTCCGTTTGGGTCTGTCTCCCTTTCAAGAAGAGTTGGTGGGGGTGGGTTTATGGTTGGACTGGATGATCTTAGTAGCCTCTTCTGACCTTAACGATTCTATGATTCTACATCCTCTAACAAAATATCAAGTCTGAGAAGTGCATTATAGGGTACAATTAAAGCATGGATGCAATCGGATGCCTTCTGAGACCTTAACTCCTTTCTGCAGTCATTTTGGTGTCTTCCTTCTACTGATTGTATTTTCATCTCTTCACTTCCATGCCCCCTACTTTCATACAGGTTTTTGCTGCCATGAAAACTAAGAAATGTTCCAATGTGAAAAGGTTTGCTTTTTTATTTTGCCTTTATTCTAAGAGTTACCTACAAGGAGCCCTTATCATGCACACAGATTTTAACCCAGCTCTTCATAAGAAGGTCTGAGTTACACAAGTGTGATTTTAGATAAAGTGAAAACAGGCTCAGTAGTTTGTAAATACCCTTCGGTTGAAAAGGAGTTAAAACTACAGTCAAAGAGATTTGCTTCCCTGGTTTCTCCCCTGGTTCATGACCTTTGCTTTTTTCAACTTCCTCAATTTAGTTTCAGTAAATTGTCACAGAATGGCACAACACCTGCCTTGGGTACTTGAGAAATTGACTTTTCCTGCAAATTACCCTGATCAGTGACCTTGTCTGGCTACTAAAGGGGTTTGCAGAAGTAGCATAGCTTTATGTGTGGCCATCTTCCATTTTCTGATTTGTAGTTAGCCCTTTGAAGTCCACTTATCTCCTTAATGTGCAGCTACTTTTTTTGGGGGAAAAAAAAAGCCACAATACACTTGTCATCTATGAAACCAAAATATCAGCAAGACGACATCCTGTGCTCCATCTCTGAAGGCACACAAAGCAATGTGAGCTGAAAGCTTCCACTTCCCAGAAGAATGTATAGCATTTCTTTTTCTCTGTGGCTGTTAAATATTCAGACACTGGCTGCTGGCATTGCAGCAGTGGTGTTTTCCAGCACGGATGTAACAAGGCTGACCTTTCCAATCCTCTCTCTCTTTTTTTTATTTTTAAATATCTTTCATAAAAAGTCACTGCTCTTTGAGGGAAAAGCAGAAATCTATCCCTCCACCTCCCACACAAGTGCTGGGGCAGAGGTTACTCCTGGAAACCTAAAAGCTAAAATTCTATTTTTACGCTGAGGCTTTGATTTCACGGTGCTACATAAAGGGGGCTATTTGTTTAATTAATTATTAATTGCTCTGGCTGCTAACAGGTGCCGGGTCTCAAGCACAGTCTCTGGGGCAAGCAGCCCTAGGGGAAGTGTGATTCACTGCAACCTTGAGCAAATTGGTCCAGGAGAAAGTTCTGGAGCTACTTCCCACGTCCTTGTCAAATATCAAAGAAAAACAGTTAAAATGTAAACTTATATTAAGCATCGTACTTAATTCTGACAAGCTTTTAGGATCGAATTGCAGGCTTTGGTCAACACAGGGGAATTAGCCAGGGCTCTTCAATGGGGGCAGTGGGAGAGCGCTTGGGAGCTGTATGCATAGCTCTCATCTTATTTTTCACATCTGTTCTGTTTAATTTAGCTAAGCATGTTGAGTCGCAACTTGTGGCTGAAAACTAGAATCCTATTTTACCTGGGACTCCGGCTGATATTCTAGATCTTAAAAGGAAATTAAAAAATGCCTGAAAGATTACATTATCTAATAAATTTCCCCCGCCCCACTCTCTTTATTTTTGCAACTGGTGAAGATTTATTGCTTAATTGCAATTTAAGAAAAATTTTAATGCAGTAGAATGCAAATTCTGTTTGAACGTGTGGGAGGGTTTTTCTTCTTTTCCCCTTATCTCAAGAAAAGCCTGACAGAAAATCCCACAGATATGTTTCATGGAAGGGAAAAAAAAAAAAAAAACAGCAGAAAACTGTTTTCTTTCTTTATATCGCTGTCCTTACTCCATGCTGCCTGACCCTCTTCCAAGATTTGCAACTTTCACCTCCTAACACTGCTCTGAACTGCAGAGTCATTACTTTTGTGTTAGAGGGAAGTCAAGAGAGAGGGAGAGATGCCCCCAACAGTAGACAACATGCTTCTTTGGGTCTGAGATGCTCCTCAATCTACTCAGCCCCTAGAGGACAGGAGCAATTGTGCAAGCAGACCCTGTTCGCTTGTACACAATGCAGGAGTGTTCCTCAGAGCATCCCCTGGCACATGGTTCTTCAGGTGCCTCTTTCCAGGATTCCAGGACCACCAAGTCTCTTATCTGGGTCTCCCCTGTAGCTCTACGTGCCCTGAAGCTGAGGTGAGAGGCAATTCACCTTATCTTTGTGAGGGCTGGCCAGAGGCTCTGCCTGAACCACACGTGCCCTGATGTTATGAAACTAATGAGAATAACAAAGCACAGTGACATCCTGCTCCTCTGCTATCAGAGAGGGCAAGCAGATGAAAGAGCCTAAAGGTAAGCAGGTCCAAAAGCCTGGTGCATTCATATCTCAGGGTTTAGATGGGATCTCTCTTGCCTCAGGGTCAGTTACTGAGCATGAGCTGTGATCTCTGAGGCTGCAAATGGGATGGAAGGACACCTCCATGGAGCAAAGCAGCCCCATGGGTCCAGCTTGGAGCCCACATGACAGTGTGGAGATGCTGGGTCCACAACGCTTAGTCCACAGCCAGGTCTGGGCATCTTTAAGCTGTTTTCAACATTTGAATGAACTGTTCCTCTCACTGCATTGCTGGTTTGGCCAGGGTGAAAAGCAAACACATCCCAACACGAGCACAGCCCCAGCACAGTAAGTAGTTGAGCTTGATATAGAATCATTTGTAGTTTCTCATTTGCTTATGTTAGAGATCAGCTCGTTCAGAAAATCAGCACCCAACACCATGTTTTACCATAAATTAAAACAATTAGAACACAAATCACATCTCAAATCTGTTAACTTTCAGATAAGTATAATTAGACCCCAAAATGCTTTAAGTAGTGTTTACGCATTTATTTACCAAAAGACAATTATTTAAACAAAGAAACATTTCCAGTTAATTGATTGAAAGATATGAGAAAATGTAATTAGTTATCATTAGAGCGCAGGGCCCTTTATTGTTCAGTGGGACATAGCTGTGGGAAGTGCTGGCAGTGCTCCTGTCTCCAGGGCTTGCTCTGGAGGATGGGTGGGTGGCTCTGGTTGGACCCAGAAGCCAACAACACTGTAAGGGTCTTTTCCTCAGCCTCACATAGACAAGTGAGGGAGACTGAAATGATTCACTGCAGACAAATCTGGGTCTGAGTGGTGGAAATCAGACAGAATTATGCTTGACAATAGAATTACACGAGTGAGGGAAGAAGAAAGAAGTCCTATGTCCTTAAGCTATTCAGCTCTCCAAAGCACAATACAACAATATTACCTTTTGTACAATAAGAGAGCTTTTCATACCAATATGATGTGAAGTAGCTTTACTTGAAAGATTTCTTCTGTGTTTTCAAAAATCCTTCTGGTTTCCCAGAGGGAAAATGGGGATTACACCAGTAAACCCTGAGCAAGCATGCCCATTGCAGGAGCATTTGTTCAGCACAGAACCAACACTGATCATTTCCTTAATTGGCAGCAACTCGGACAATTACTTTTCTTTTGTCTGAATGACTTTGAGCTATATGAGCTGCCTCCTGTAAAACACAAGCCTTTATAAGTTCGGCTTTACATCTTCCCAACTACTTGTAAACAACTGCCTCAACTTCCTACATTGGCTGTTGGGAGATGTCTAGCAAGAAATCTTTAAATCAAAACTTCCAGATCTTCAACTCAAAACTACTCAAGTTTTGCTGTCATAAACCTACTGCTTTCAATTGACTGAAACTCCCAAAATAAAAAATCCAAAACCTTTACAAAGAACCACGAAATTTCAGCTGTGACACCTCAACCATAATCTCAGTTAGGAACGATGTCTAGTTCTTTATGCAGTTGTAGATAGGAGTCATGCAAGCCTGGCAAAATACACAAACTATCCAAACCAAGGCAACAAAATCTTGGTCTGAATGGAATTAAGCTCTTTCTAACCTAACATAAGATTAGAACAGGAGACATAATCAAGTTTAGGTAATTGTGGTCTCAGAGATACTCTTCTGTTCTTTGCAATGTTGAAGGCTATAGAAGTAGTGATTCTGGCAAAATCCTATCCCAAAAATGTACATCTGATTTACCTCATTTCTTCTTCCACCCCTGCCTCCAGTCTCACTCCTCTTTGCCACTTAATTATATCAGCACAACTACGTGGAATATTGATGCATGCAAGCAGTACTAACAGAGTAATGTATGCATTGCACAAGGGAACACTTATACAGTCCATTTATACAGTCCTTTGTAGTAGGAGACAAAAATTCACTACATTCTGATTGATAAACGGATAGTTTCCATTTCTGGAAATGAATGTCATGTCCTTATTCTATTTTTTCCTCTTTACCCCTTCTCAAGATCTAGCCTTATGTGCTATGTCCCATAACACACGAGTTAGCCACACATCTGCCCCAAGTGTCTCCTTACAGCTCCCCAGCAACAGCAAGAAACTATAGATGAAAACTTTGGCTTTTCCTCCACTTTAGTGGGCTCTAGGTAGGCTGGTAACAGGCAAAAAAAGGAGGAGAAATTGAAACGCATTAGTAGAACTCAAGGTGGAAAGTTTGATATAATGAAAATTTATGCTTCTAGTCATGCAAATGCAGCTTTACAAACAGCGTAAATAGGAAGCACATGCCTCAGATTTTCTTCTTCTGGTTTCAGATTATCTGCTTTTGCTTTCTATTAAACACAAAAGGTTATTCTCACAAGTACCAGCTATTTTCACACATAAGCCGTAAAGAAGAGGCAGTAAAATATGAACAACATTAATTATAAATACTGCTTCAAAATTATTTATGTTACATTGCCACAGAGTTCTCTGGGCTTACTTGAACATCTTAATCGCTAACTAATTGAGGACTTATGTCCTTCTTGTTTCTTCAGTTCTTTCATCTTCAAGAAGCAGGTTTCTGTAGCAGTGGATCAGTCAGGCCTGAGCTTTTATTAGGTACATCACTAGTGGAGCCTATATTTCATGAATATCTCACTCTCTTCTTTTTCCTTTTAAAGCCAGACCATCCTTACTCATTTCTCTACAGATCCATATATATGAAAGGACTCTTCACTAAGTCTGAAGTAGATACTGGATATCATGTGCCAGTTTCTTCTGTGTTCAGCTCGACTGACTCCAGAGCTGCTCTAGATAGGAGCCTGTATCAGAGAAAGGAGAACCAGCTTCCATTACATTTGCCTGGAAAACATGAGTTCTAAACCTAAGAAAAAGATACAGGGAGGACATGTCATCCTGGGGAGATAACTGTTTGGAGAGGGATTGTCAAAAAAGCAAGCTGAACACTTTCACCACCTCATCCCAAATAACACTTTCAGTCTTTCAGTTTGCAACATTCTATGCCATGCTTTTGTGTATGCTTATTTTATATACACACGTGTGTGTATATATATATATATATATGTGTGTGTGTGTGTAAATCCATGTTTCAAATCTCCCAACTGAAAACAGATTTCAGGGAGCGGGGGATGGAAAAGGTCGATTAGGCAACTCTATTTTTTCCATTACACACACATACTTTTCATTGATTAAAAACGTGGACCATTAAGATACATCACAATTTAAAAGAAGATTTCAGAGAACACATTTTTGTCAATTCAAGTCCTGTCTGGCTGTATAATCAGCAGCAAAACAAAGAATTTCTCTTTCTGTCTGAGACACAAAATAGAATGCAGATTCGAGGCATGTCTCTTACAAGACTGCGTTCAGAGTGATTCCCTTCAAGGACTGTGTAAATCAACACTCAGCTCGAGACCCTTAATTTATACCTGCCATCACATTCACTTACAGACCCAGCACCCAAATAGCTACTCGTTCTCCTCACATACCTTCCCCCAAAGATAACTAGTGGCTTGCATGATATATAATATCTGCTGCAACGTACCGGTGGAGACAAGAAACTATTTTGTTGATGAGCAGAGGCACAGACAGATCCTGTCTCCCTCCCAGGCACTCAACAAAACTCTTTTTTTCTTTCTCCTGTCTGGTTTCTCTGAGATTCCTTTATTATTTATTTATTTTTCCCTAGTAGAAATAAAAAGGTCTCCTCAAATTTCTGGACCTCCAGACCACCTGGTCAGAGCCGCAGTTGTGGCTGATCTGCAGGCACCCAGCCTGGCTGGATCCAGGGCTGTCGTACAGGCACAAGGCTGTTCCTTGCTAATGTCCAGCTCTCCTGGGAGCCATGCTCTGCGACTCTCCTGCTCCCAAATAATCTCACCATGCACCTATTATGAAAGCGCAATAAACCCTCTTACTGAGAACGTCTTGGGCAGCTTTTGGGCTGCATTTATTACCTTCGTTGTTGCCCAAGAAGCCTCAAACATAAGGTAGCACAAAGATACTGAGGGGCTGAAGAGTGAGAAGCATTTCAGACTCCATGTGCATCCTTGCAAGAACATTCAGCTAACATGTTTCTAGTTGTCTGCGCAACAACGCTGAGCAATATTGAAATACTCATCGTCTTGCATGGATTTCCACCACCTTCCACATGCTTCCAGCCTTCATTAGCAGGGCTGTATCACAGCTACGTCCCTGTGCACAGCAAACATGCTCTCCTGCAGGAAAATATATACCCAAACTGATGCATTACAAGCTAGCTTGGAAGTGAGATGAGAATGCAAATAAATAAAAAAGCAAATATAGAGCTAAACAAGGAGATGGAGACACATGAAAGGCCCCCACCAGACCAGGCAGCCCAAGGCCCCATGCAGCCTGGCTATCAGCACCTCTGCAGACAGAGCACCCATAGCTACTCTGGTGTTACCCAGAGTAACTGGGTACTCAAACTGTGCTGCAAAGGGATGGGGAAATTGGCCCGTATCTTGCAAAAATAAGCAAGAATAACACGCAGGGGCCCTTGAGATGAATTAAGGGACCTACTGTATTTTTATTATTGTTATTTTTGTTAATCATGACTTCATTTTTATATTCTTCCTAAAATTCTGTATCTCGGTTTCCAAGTTAGAAGCAACATAGAGTTAGCAAGCAACTGGAGGCCTTTAGGGCAGAATTTTTCTTCCTGCATTGTTGTTTTTTTTTTGTCACACATCATTTAAAAAAAAAAAAAAGAGCTCTTACCAGCCCGCTTTCATAAACACAACATGTTCTCATGCGTCACAACATACTCCTACTCCTTCCTCCCCTCTGTGACAGGTATTTAATTGAGCTAAAACTTTGTTTCTACTAAGATGCAAATTTGGAAAAACAAGATCATAGCTGCCACGGGCTATGTTAGCTGCAAGATAAAAAAGCAACACCTGTTTTAGGTATGGCCATGTTGAAAGGCAGGTATTCCTCAGGCAACATACCCATGGTAACCAGCAACAAAACTTGTCCTTCTTGTTTGCTTCCTGGAGACTAAGCACAGATATGGATTGAGAAGGCTGTGTGTAACATGGATTTCTCTTTTTTCTTGAATAATACTGCCTTGTGAAATGTTGCTCATTATCATTTTTAATGTGACATAGAAGACAGCTCTCCATTTAAGTTGCCCGTTAGTCTGATTAATAACTTATTTTTATTTTACATTTTGTGTTTTATGCTGCCTGCGAGGCAAATATTATCAGTGTTTTCCTACAAGGAGTAACACAATTCACAGAACACATTTTATGCCCCAAGATCAGAGAAATAAGTTTAGATTTATAATACCCAAGGACTCTGGCTTTTTATGAAGTGTATAAAGAGGGCATGTTTAATTATGTTTTGTTTATATCAGTGCTTTGTCTGCAGAAATAACATGAATTACCATACCTTCCTATCATTGGCAGTTATTTCTAATGATTGATTAAATTTCTTAAGCGCAGAATGGATTAAATCGCAATTTCCTGCCAATAATTTAGGGAAGAAAAGATACAACTAACCACCCAATTAAAGTAGGAAAGATCAGTCTGACTGCTCAAGGCAGATTGCTGTCCATCTTCTATAGCGACAACAACCAAGAAAAAAGAGCTTGAAAGGCTCATCTGAAACAGAGGTACGAAGAGCTGGATCCCAAAGGTTGTGGTTTGAGGTGTCTACATCCATTCCCAGAGGTGAGAATCATTTCTATTCCAGCAGCAGGGCTGGCCCTGCATGTGGAAGGGGAGTTGGAGATTCACGATCCTTGAGGTCCCTTCCAACCCTGGCAATTCTGAGATTCTGTAAATCCCCCCAACGTCCCCTCACTGGGCTGTGTTGTGCTGCTCAACAACACCAAGCTGTCCTCACATCCCTTTTTAAGGTCAATAGGGGAATGCTGAGAAGTGCTGGAAGCCCTGGGTGTGGTAGGACCTGCTTTTCTGTCTCGGACAGAGAAGGCCGAACCAAAACAATGTTGGAGGGAAAATACAGCATGGCATCCGCAATGCCAAAAGGAAGATGCTTTGTGCTTTTCAAGTGAGATCAACCACTGTCACATTTAACCTGCCCAAACCTTTTCCTTTCTTTCAGCTGCTTACCACAACAGCAGCTTTGCTCACCTGCGCGCTATAAAAATAATAAAAAAATAGAAACGATGGAAAGAGTTTTCTGCCTGGCAGCCGGGCGAAGCGACCGGGCTGGTTTGGGAGCCGGGCGCGGCTTTTGCAGCGGTTACCAAATACCATCTAGTGGCTGAGAAGCGCAGCGCAGGCGGCTCTCGACCCGGGAACGCGGAGCTCCGCTGCTGCCCAACGGGGCGGCCAGCGGTCCGTCCTGCGGTCCGTCCTGCGCGGTGCCCGGCAGCCGCGGACGCGAAACCGAACGCGGTCCCGGTGGCACGCAGGGAAAGGCGGTTCGTTAAAAGCAGATGCAAAAATGTGCTGCTTACACCCGTGTTTCTGCTTCAGAATCAAGGGTGTCGGTGACACGCCGCAAATGTCCCGCCGGCGTGCAGCAGGGAGGGCTTTGCTCCTGCGGGCAGCTGTAGCAACGTGCATTGGCACTGCCAGCGTGTGATGAGCAAGCCTGCACGCTGACTAACCCAACGCCTTGCTTTTGTTTCCGCTGCAAGTCTTTTATATTGGGAAAGGAGGGAGTGACTCGACAAACAATGCCAACCAGTTAGCTAAAATTGCTGTTGTGTCTAAGTTGGAGTCAGGCAATAATTTGACAAGGAGGTTCCCAAATTTTAGCTTACTCCAGATGCAAAGCAGCTCTCCTAGAGCCCAAACCCAGTGTGAAGGTGCATCCCTAGGTTGTGTGTGAAAGGGACAGCCAAAGAAAGGCAGGCTGGGTGCTCATGAACAGGTTTCCTTCTGGCAGCTGGACTCCCACACACTGCATCAGTGGGTGGGCTCCGTGACAAAGTCTGTGAAGCCACCAGAGAACAAGGCACAGAGAATTCAGTAGGCTACCAGGAGGCTGAAGGCTGGTCCTCAACTTCAGTAGGTGGGCAGTGCAGTGCTAGGAGATAGAAGGCTGAAATATCCCTGTGCAGGAGCTGCAGCTACACTCAGATCTGGCTTTACTGGGCGAGGGTACAGAGAAAGACGGCCAGGTCTGCCTTGTCTTGGGGCTGAGGAGTAGAGTTCTAGCTCTCTTAACCCTTCTCCTCTAGCAGTGAGCTTTGTATGCTCAGGAAGGGATTAACATCACCTCCTCGCCCTGTTATGCCTTCACAGGGACCAGCTTACATCTGACAATCGGTGGCAAATCTCAACACTAACGTGCCAGCTCAGAGGGCTGATTTGGTCCATGCAAACACAGTGAGTAGCCCAAGAGGCTCTCCTACCCACCAGGAACATGAGAAATTTTCATAATCACTCAGTGTATTTTTCAATCTGCTAGCGCTCTTTCCTAAACCAGTGCATCCTTTCCTGTTAGACCAAGACCTATCCAGCCAAGTACTCAGCTGAACTACTTGCCTGAAGCTATTCCCCATCACATTTAACCTCATTCATCTTTGTCCACTACTGACAAATATAGGACCTGATCTTGCAGCTAGCAAGACCCCTGTGGATAGACCCTCGGGCCTGTGCAGAGTTCCAGTGACATTAATGAGATCCTGTTGTGCAGACCGAGCAGCAGCATTACATCAATAATCCATAGTAAAGTCTAATCAACATGAAAGCCAAGCAGCCATCTGGCAGGAGCAAAGCACTCAGTCCTCCACCTGCACGACATGCTCCTGTGCCAAGAATGTAGAGGGGGAGAGCTTCTATCAGGAGACCTCACTGGTTGACGTGAGCAATACGAGCAGGGGTTCACAGGGGTGGATCACCAGGGTTGATGAGGAAAGATCAACAGAGCTGAGGTTGCAAAGATCTGAGATACCCACAAATCCTACGGAGCGACAGTGACTGTAGGGCTTCAGACATAACACTGACACTTTGTACTCCACTTTCAAATTGCCTCTTGCCCCAGGGGCAATAGTTTCCTGGGTTTGTGCCAAAATTACTCATTTTGGTTTTTAAATTGTTTTTACCATCATCACTTCCATCTATGGATTCACACACCTATTCAAAACAAATTAGATAAAACAATTTGGGACAGAGCATCCTTGCTTAACAGATTTTCTTTTGCCTTTTAAATGCTCCCCCTGGACTTTGTTATTTCCACATATTTGAGAAGTACAAAAGGAATGCAGGAGTCTGTTTATCCAAACTTGAAACACTGATGTGATCACAGACCTTTGCAGAAGCTCAGATACCACGATGACAGGTGCAATATAAGAACCACCTGTGCAGATTACTTTAGACTTACTCATTACAAATGCTGGATTCCTTGTGTTTTGCATTCATGAGGAATTCTTGGACTGTAATCCTGTATTCAATTGCAAAGTTGATAATTATGGCATAGTTGGGGAAAGGAATTATTCAACACGAGTGCAAGGTCACTGCTGCTGAACAGGCTATCTTCAGCTCCAATGCAGAAAGATAAGTGGCCATAGCAATAAGACCAAACAGTGCACCTGCTACCAGGGGCTCGTGACCAGGCTTGTGCATGAGAGCAGACCTAAAGATTTTCAGCAAGTTTTTAAGAAGTATTTTGTACTGCCTCTTCCACAAAGAAACTGAGATCCCCGCTGTAGGATCACCTTTGTATGAGGGACAGCTGGCAGGGAAGAAACTTACAAACAAAAAACACGTGTGAGAAAACTTAGAATTGCTCATCTGTGTTCGGTTCCTCTCAGTACTTTGGTTGGGAATCTCTAACAGGCACATTAAACCATACCTTACAGGCTGCATACACGTGAAGTGCTAATTAAAACTGCATTAACCCTAATGGATTGGAAAGAAGAAATCTAATTGAGAAAACTTCTGTTTACCTAAGGCTTGCTGGAAAAACAAATGATCCCATATTTCTTTCCACAGTCTTTTTGTTTTCACCTTTCAGCACTCACACCCAGGATTGCTTCCTCTCCCTCTATAATTTACTAAAACAACCTCTTGGGGAAAACTTCAGGCACACTAAAGCTCTCTCACAGCACTTTGCAACAAGCCTTGCACTACCTGCAACTCCAGGATCTGTGCTGCCATTCTCAAAGCAATGGGCTTATGCCACTGTCACAGGTGTTTATTGCTCTCTACTTAATTATTTCATCATCTTCTTCCACTCCAAGGACCAGCCTGTTTTCCAGTAAAGGATGTACCTATTGCTGCCACTTTCTGGGATCAGCCCAGCCATTCTGTGAATTCTCTCTAGGTTTGGGCAAGTCTTGTTTTCCTTGATTTCCCACACGGATGGGACAAAAGCATCAGTAGGGAGTTCCTTAATGAAAAGGGCTTCTGGTAACGCTACTCATCAATGATCTGTTTCCTGAGGAAGGCAGAACAAACCTTATTTCTGCTGCTTTTATTTCTTTTACTTTTTGCTATAGGCACTCATGCCCACCTTGCCCCACACCCATGTGTTGGGAACATATCTGAACCTCCCATTTCTAAAGCTGAGCACCCCTCCTCCTAACAGCAAAATCTGGGCTGCTGGGGGGGAAGATAAGCAGTAAATAGGCCCCTGAGGCTTGTTGTCCTAATGAATACCAGGCTACAAATTAACGAAGGTTTTAGGAAAACACGGTGATTTTTAGCCCTTCAAGTATCAGCCAGCAGGTCTGCTGGAAGTTAAGACAGCTGTTTATAGCTTGTTAAGAAGTTGATTGTTTACAAATTAGATTTCCCCTTTGAAAAATCCCACACATCAGCCTGCTATTGTCACTCATCGATACTGAGGGTATCAGTGCTAAAGAAGAAAGGCTGACATTAGGTGGTCTCGCCTGTAGGTGAGCTTGTTTTTACTGCCTGTCATCAAAAATATTCAATATTTTCCTAACCTCCTCATTTCAGATGTTTTTAACCTTGGCTTTCTTCGACACTCAGGAACAATTACAAACAAATGGATTCACAGCTAAGACCATATTAATACAGCATATATATTGACTCTGTGTTTTGGATATTTAAAGAGTCCGGGGCTTATTTCTTCCCCCTTCCACCCCCCAGAAACAAAGGTGGAAAGGAAGAAGTATAATATGAGAGGAGTTTCTGTATAAGATTTGTTTTCTCACCGACAGCTGTGCAGCCCCACAGACAGCACAAATTGGCTAGGTGGTAAAGTCAAGGCCAGTGCCTATAGCACTCAGTAGCTTCCTGTGTCCTTAATCTTTCTGTTTGGGGAACAAACTGCAATATGTTTTCATTGACCCATAGCTTCAGTTGCAGAGTGTAGGATTACCTTAATGGACTAAAACTTGAGAGACATCAACTTTCTTTATAGTCCTTCCAGTGTTATGCCCTTTCTTACACCATTTGATTCCCCAGTCACAGCAGAGCAGTTCAGAGGGGAGCAGGGATGCTCTGGAGCTACCTCCATAACCCCAGGTAGGGCTGGTCCCAGGTCCCCTAGAGTTCCCAGCACTGTATTCCTGTGCCTCCTGCTGCTCTTCCACCCCCAGATTATCTCAGGAGCCTGACTCAGCTAAGGGCCCATAAATCAAACTGCCTAGAATGCCCAGGCAATTCAGAAGGTAAATTCACAAAAGCCTTTGCATATCTGCAGGCACTCAGAGGTTGTTTAGAAAAATACACTACAGAGTTGTAAGAGAATCTGAAGTGTTCCAAACCCTTTCCAAAAAATATATGAAACTCCAAGAAGTGAGCAAGCACAGGCTCAGAGGAAGCTGCTGTGGCAACACCAAAACAAAGCCTTAAGCTTTTTTTTTTTTTTTAAGGCACACATGAGTCACTAGAAGATTTACTTCCTACTCACTACAAAAGAGGAAAGTTATTAAACAAGGAAATCTAAACCCAGACATTTTAAATCACTCCTAAACTGGAGTCTCCAGTAACTTTGCCTGCCAGGTGTTTGGGGCTTTTCAAACAAACACGAAAACACTCGCTGATTTCTAAATCCATGGCCTATCTGCCTTTCAAATCTTACAACATTGATCCAACAGGCGGTAGGAATTTGATTTATTCCAGAAATTTATGAGTCCATAATATTTTTTTTAATTTTTTTTCCTGGGACTTTATCATCTCTTCTCACCTGAAGAGTATTCTCCATCTTTCATGGAGAAGTTCCTCTGGCAGGAGAAGGAACCATATGATCTTCAAGATCTCTTTCAACCTGAGTCTTCTTACAATTTTGTTATATTAGAGTTACAACCAAAAATAAAACATTTTATCAACATAATTAGTGTATCAAAATGCAAATCCTTATTGAAAAAGTCCCTATTGACAAAACAGCTAGAAGGAATCTCATCATAATTCATAAGATGGAAAAAAAACAAGAAAACCAGAACCCAACAGCTTGTATCTAAACAGTCACTGTGTTGGAGAGAGGCCATAGAGACCAAGATCCACAGGGTTTTTGACAATCCTCAGTTGTGCTTGCAAAACAAAAACCAAGGGTGATAGGAACATCATCATATTGGATGTAAATAATAATATTAGTTCCTAATTTTTGTTTGTTCTTTAACATGGTCATATTTCATGCCACATTCATGCAGCACTCTTATCTTAAGCCAGCCACAAAGATTTAAAGAAAGCTTAAGAAATTACGGCAGTGAGCAATAACTTCAAAATTAAAGGACTTCATTTTCTGCTGCCTGTCTCCTAAACTAGGAACATTCATTCCACTTTTCCTTTTGCTGTGCGGGCCAATACAAGAACCGACATTGCACAGTCAAATAAGTGACTCACATCAGCATCTGGAAGACAAACTCAGAGACTGTAGGACTTGTCAACAAGCAAGAAAAGTCAATTTGAGATCCACAGGCTATTATTCACAATGGGAGAACTGGTTGTCCTTTTGCTTGTCAGATACCATGAAAAGAAAACATCCAGTATTTACAGTTGGGCCCAATAGATTATTCCCATACAATCAGTACAATGGGTGAAAAAACTTCTTGGAGCAAAGCCTCACCAGGAGCAGGTGGCTCAGGAATGCCAAATGCTCTGGGACCTGTTTTAGCCAGCACAGAGGAAGGTGTGCCCTTCCCTCTCCAGTTTTCCTCCATGCACTGCTCCTTCTCTCCCCCCATAGCTCTATTCATTTTTATCAGTTGGAATCAGAGTCAGGAAGAAAAGGAGTTTCCCTTTTGCCCCTTCACTTTCAGTGCTATAGGAAACTTCAAGTGAAACATATAAAACCCTAGCACAAGTAAAAATCCAGATCTCCCAGAGTGCCCAGTGATTGAGGAGCAATTGAAGATATCCTAGAACTCCTAGCTATTTCTGAAACTATATTCTGAAACTAGCTATTTCAAGTCAAGCTGAAATACTCGAGTCCACCAGCAGGACTCACAATATTCAAAATATTTTAATATACCTTCAGGGAAAGAAAGAATTAATGGAATTACCTTGCATTTAGCACTCATCTTTTTTCAGCCTTGTCAGGTAGCGAACCACAAGACTAGACTTGACTTGGAGCACCAGCTCTGTACTAACACAGTCATTAATAGAATTGACATCTCTGTTGAGAAGAGTTACAAATATAGGATTGAAGTTATTCAACAGTTTGTGCAACTGTAGTTGAATTTTCATCATAAAAACACAACTGGGTTAACAGGGCCAGAGGCAGAGCCAGAGTCACATAGAGCAGAAAGGATTTGGGACTCGTGTTTATGTAGTATGATCTATACAGCAGAGAATACAGACTATTCCCATATATTGCTCTAGAATAGGTATTGTCTTATAACAATAAACACGTTATGTAGTCAGCATTTCATCTTAAACTGACCCTTGCTTGACTTTCTAGAAGGCCAAAAGCCATGAAGAGAAGAGAGAGGAAAGAAACATCTCAGAATATCCTCTACCAGCTGACTCATTTTTGCCTCCCTCCCCAGAATGAAACCTGGACAAACACAGGCATCTACATTCTCTTATATCTTAACCAAAAATTTGAGAACCCCTACCTGGGTTATGCTAATATCTCTGCTCCTACACCTTGGTTTCTGGAAGAGATTACACTTTCAACTAAAGACCAGTTTTTCTGATGTAATGCCATAACACAATGGAAAACACAGCAATGATAGGAGTAAAATCACAGGCTGCAGCAAATGAAGATCTGATCAAATACAACAGCCAGGGACACAGAAATAAAGGAAAAAACTGCTTACCTTCAGAAAGCTTCAAGTGTACACGGGTCTCTAGCAAGATATCTTGCTTCCACTGCCAACCCTTAAATGAGGTCTGGGAAGGGGTGGATCCTGGCTCCAGCCCTTCTGGTCACTCAGCTGCATTACATGCACCTGAGCTCCCCTGGGTTGGTCCTGCCTTCCCACCAGGTGCTCAATCACTGGTTCAGGCAGTGACTTAGCATTTCTGCTACACCAGGAATGCTTGCAAAACCATGAAAATAAAATGGCAATAGGAGCATACTCTGCTTGGGTACCCATCCTGCTACTGGGAAGGCCAGTTCCACTCCCTGTGTGCAAGCTTAGTCACAGAGAGTAAACTTACTCACCTGAGAATTGTTTTGCTTACTTAGCTCTCTAGGTAAAAATGTCTCATGGGGAAAAAGAATGGATAAAAAATCAGGCAGCTGAGACTGAGGAGACTCTGCTGGCTAAATCCTTATGATAGATATAGATAAGGCATTTGCAGGAAGTGGTGGCTCTTACCGAAGTCTCAGAGCTGCCTCTAATACTACTGGATATTCCAGTGCTGGCTCCAGGAGCCAGAGAAACTCAGCTTCTGTGAACATCGTGGTGGTTGGCAGGTAAATCACTGGCAAGGTGCTGTGGCAGATGTTGCTGTCATCACGTCTGCAATGAGGAAATAATATGAGTGAACACTTAGTTTTTGTACCACTCAACATACTTAGGACATAGAGGAAAGCAGAGCAAACATTTATTTAGAAAGCATGAAAATATTTGGGGGAAAGGAAGCCTATGGTGCAGGGAGTCCTGAAGGCCAGAGTATTTATGAAGTAAAATGCTTTTGTGAGAAAGAGAATGGAACTGAAGCAGGTGGTTGGGCCAGGCAGGACTGCAATGCTTTGTTTCTAGCCATTTGTTTTGGACTGAGCTGTAACAATCCATTTCAGTCAGGTGGCTGTAGCCATCCTGGGTACATGCATAAGGGAAGCCAAGCAGGAGACAGAGAGAAGGGCTACTTTCCATCTTATCACACAGAAGACTGAGGAAGGAACTGCACTTTTTGTCATGCCCCCCTCCAATGAAAGCTGCCCCATTCTTCTTGCATAGGTGCTTCTTCTGCTCACCCCCCACCCCCAGAGGTCTGAGGCCCTGCCAGCCTCCCCAGGGAGCTATTATCTAGATGGTTTTCAGCTTTGGAATTGTAATCATCTAAACTGTCATCTACTGCAGAAATCTGTAACGTTTTACAAAGAGATGTGACAGGAATATCCAAGGTTTTGAGGCTAAGACAAAAGGCAAAGTATTTATTACATTTTCAACACAAAGTGACTTGCAGCTGCTGCCAGACCTGGAAGCAGCGAGCAATATTTTTGGCCAGTTGGATTTCTGTGAAAATACACCTCATACTACAGCTGCATAATAGCTGTACTTTTGTTATCACAGTACTTGATAGTAAAACCTTTAAGGTCGACCTGAAAACATCTTCAATATTATTTTGAGATCCCTTTTCTTCTACAGATATAGTCAAACAAAAATTTTTTTGTTCATTCTACAGATGTAACATCTTCACCTAGGTGTGTGTTGTATTTGCATGCGCTCTAGCCCTGTGATAATCTCTTGCTGCCCATAGAGAAAATGAAGATTTTCTAACAGCTAATTTATCTCCATGCCCATATAAGCTAGTCTAGCTCCACTGACTCATACGGACTGACAATCATTCTCATGAGGCAAAAACATCAAGCAGTAACTTCCTAAACTGAAAGGAGTTACGTCTGGATTGCACCCATGGTGATGTAAAGCACCAGGCTTCTTTTACCCAATCTGCCCACTAGAACCCTGCCCCGAGGATCTTCTGATAAGCAAACCTAGCTTAAGACAACAAACTAAATCACAGTTATCCCCAAATATCCCAACTATACCAGAAATATTGTATATCATCCTTTATCTGACTGACCGCTATCTTTTGGGCATTATTAACAGCTCAGCTGAAGTGGGGGTATCTTTGTCAGGGGTCACTGGGGTTACAGACAAATGAGGGAGTGTAGGTACCACTGTAAGTGCCAGTGTAAACCTTAACTTTTACAAAAGGCCATTGCATGAGCAATGTTAAAGAAAAAGTCAGCAAGTGAAGGCAAGTTCATTTTTCTACTTCAGTGTGGACGATGCTTATTCTTTCATATGACCCAGATGAAAATCACACTCAATTCTCACTGTATCTCCTTTTCTAATGCTCATAAACAGAGCTCTTCCAGTGCTTTAAATTAGATCTGTGATTTGTGAGCGACATGTATAATAATTAGAGTGTGAAGATGTACAGTTAATCCATTTAAAGGTGTAAAGAAGTCCATTTAATGAACATTATAGTCACATTAGACTTGGAAACATCTAACTCTTTTGTTGAATAAAAAGAAGTTCAATGAGATTAACTTCTCTTAGTTGGTTTTAAAGAATACTCAAACATGTCCTACTCTGATAGTGTACTATTCCTTAGTGCATGGTTTCTGCATACCAATGTCTTCAGTGTAGAAGAGTAAGAATAAGACTGGGAGACATTCTATTTCAGTTAAATAATTACAAATTAAAGAGGATCACTTCTACTTTCTATACTTACTGTAGCATGATAAGACGCTGAACTCCTTGAACTTGTAATTATATAACAGAAATGTTAATCTCCTGGTTTGGTATTCAGTTCTACTGCACTAAATGTATTCTTAAAATTATCAAGTTTACTACATGGCACATAGACATTTCTATTGGGAAACCTATTATTTGATCATATCAGATTTTGACCATAAATACTGTAATGGAATTCTGTTTTCAAATCTCTCACTGCCACAAAATGACTAATGAGGGTTAATACACCTATGTAACTTGAGAACCTGAAAAAAACATTGGTATAATTTCTGATTTTCAATTTGTAATGCTAACTGAGCTTCTGATTATTTTCCACAGCTTTGTGCAATTAAAAAAAAAAAAAATTAAGCTAGAGAACATATAAGTCCAAAATACGCTAAGTAACTTGTAATAAAGAAATTTAATTTTAAATATATGTACTTTAAGCAGCTGTTCTCCTCTTAGGAGAAACTCATTTAGGCTTAAGAGTTACTGGCCGAAGCTATCTTCTTTTCACAGCATATTATAATGTGTGCTATTGGTTTTAATAGTTTGGAAGTACAATTTACATCCTCGACCATTTAAGTATATAAAACTATTTCAAGGGGTAGCATAACCTGTTAGAAAAAAAAAAAAAAAGAAAAAAAGAAAAAAAAAAAAGATTATTCTCTGACTGCTGCTTTCACATTTTTAGTGAAAAGAAGTTATCTTTCCAACAAAAAGCTGGCTTTCAATGTGTTAATGAAGCTGTACTTTTAAAAAAAAAAAAAAGAAGAAGATAAATTCCATAGATAGAGTTAGTCACTTCACACTTTAGCCACTGAAGCCCTTCTTTCAGCAGAGATACCTGGCTTGTTGCATACATCAGACAGGATTAGTTTGTAATTAGCAGGGCAAAATCTGATAAAATGGAGAAACAACGTAATCTTGACTAATACAGAATGACTTTTTCTATGCTGTATGTGATGCAGTTGAACATCAAGAAGACAATCCTGACAGCTGAGGAGGCTTGGGCTGGAGAAACGTCCTCTATGCTGCTAACCCTGCCCTTAAATGACATTCTTGGGTTTTGCCCACTGTCATGTTGAGCCTTGCAAGTCATTGCCTAAAAGGAAGGAGGCATTTTACACACATCTCAGGGAGCTGCATACTGGAATCATACAACTCTCACCATTATCCACTCAGCAGAAACTGTCACAGCACCATGTGCAAAGCACAGTCACAAGTACATTCAAAACAATGTTATTTTTGAGTGAGTTTTGTTAGTCAGACATTTAGGCAAAGGCTTCTACGGACCAGAAGGACAAAAGGAAAGAGAAGCACAGAAGAGCAGTCTGTTCAAGACATTGCTGAGGATCTCTGAAGCTAATGTCAACTCCTGGATGTAGGCAGACTGTGGAGATGTCTGCAGGCATTTAGGATAGAGATAACTGGGTTCTTACTCTAAAGGTCAGCCTCATGTTTCAAGCCCAGATTCCTTGCCTTATTGAGGAAGCAGCACCCCCAGCCCCAGGGCAGTGCCTGTCTGTCATGGGGCTGCTTTCTGCTACCATGGAACCAGCCCTGTGTCTCCTTTAGACTTCAGCTTTCCCAGCAGCCTCCTCAAGTATCAAATCAGGCGTTTGATGCTCACTGGAGCAAGCAACTGAGATAAGGATAAAATCAACTTTGATTGCTCTGCATAGAAAGTATACTTCCCTTTAAATTTCCTGCCTGCTTGAGTTATTGGATACACACACAATACCTGGTCTAATGACTCAATCATGCAAGCCGAGCTACCCAGGCTGACCCACCAAGCCTCTCTGACCTGGCTTCTCACAGAGCATGGTTTGCAATGGTACAGCTAACTCCAGCCTTTCAAAGAAAATAACCATTTTCTGAAATATCACGTGAGATTCTAAAACACCAGAATTCTCTAAGTTGCTCTTATTCTTTGTCTTCTTATCTCTTGGTATATTCATCCATTACTTCATTATCTTCCTGTTAGCAAGTTCCAGCTACTATCAGCACTGACTTTTCCCTGTTTCAGCTGAACATCTGTGATGCACATGGCAGGAAGGAGTGGGTTTCAAGAGAAATCCACTGCTTGTCTGAGACACCACGGACACAAGTGGTAAGTTACTACCTGTCTCCTTACACACTCCCCTCTGCTTTGTACATGCATGCTCACATAAGCACTACCTCACCTCTCTTCCTACACACAAACCAGAACCTTTTTTTCTTTCTCTTCAGCATTGCCTCCTTAATCACTTTTTCTGAGCTTCTACTCATTCTTGCTTCCTTTCTCCATTTTTAGAAGTGTGTTGCCTCTGAACACGGTGCTTCAGCCGAGCCTTTATCAACCTTGTACAAACATGAAGTGTTACTTCTCATGTACAGCTGGCTCTTTTTTTCTGACTAGAAAGCCATTAGAAAAGCCATGGTGTTTGGCTTTGTCGCATGGCATTTTTGATTCACCCTCAACACATAAGCTGAGGAAACTCCAGGTCCTTTTCTGAAAGATGATAAATAGCTTTAATAATTAGTTAATATCAGAATCCAGTATTTTAAGCCCTAAGTCTCAGTTTCTTTTCCCAGTCTACTCTTACCTGCTAGCACCCTCTCTAGTTCTGAATTGATCTGAAAAACTCACTGACTCATTCCAGGAAAGGCTTTTTCTGTATGGCAGCTTGCTTGAGTCGTGTTGCTGAACCACCTTGGGAAACCTGCCCTCTGGCTGCCAGGTCTGCTGCTCTGCAAACAGCATGCTTTGTTTTATGCAGTCAAGTGAATTTGCAGGCTTAGGTAAGCCACTGAAAGTCAATGACCACAACGACAGGAACATGCTGAGGTAGTGAGACACTGTTGTAGGAGTAAGAGGAATAAAGGTGAGCAAGAATGATTCAGCTTCAGTGTGAAGTAGCAGGGATTCCTACTAAGATCCCAGGGTCCAGCCAGGCCCTGTCCCTGCCCTCCATCACAACAAATCACTCTCAACCCTATAAGCAGGGACACATCAGCAAAGATACAGAAAATGTCATTGCTGCAGGTGAGCAGAGTCTTGTAAGGCCATAATGCCACAATACTGTGCATCCTAGACTACAGCAGTGTCCCACACATGGAACAGAGAGCAGCAGCAAGGAAGCAGCTTTTGTTTGTGTTTAAAGTACAACTGACAAGTACCTGAAGAATGCATTCTCATTTTCTTGTAAGAAATGTCACACTTCCTTCATATATACTGTCTTACTGCAACTCAGTATCTCAGTTAGGTTGCAAAGCTGTTCAGATAATTAAGCAGCATGCATAAATATGAACTGACACATCAGGAAATATACTGCTCTGCTGCCGAGGTATGGGAGATAAAGATGTGGCAAGGAGGCAACAGAACGCAGTGCTGTAAGATTAGAGAGATATAAATTCATGTACTTTGTTGTAGTGACACTGGGATATGGGGAGAAAGTTATTAGAAACAAAATGAATTCAGTAGCGCCTTGAACTCACTATCATAGTCTGGGGCACGTTAATCACTTCATCCTCATCCACTAACACATTTATCCACCTACTAATTCTCCACCTAATTAGAGAGAAATTCAGAGCTCTACTGGTCAGGGAGGCAGGGATTAGGGTTAAGAAAACACTTGTATTTGAAACCCCCTACCTCTGCTGGTTAGTGTGAAAGATCCTATAAGAAACTCCCACCCTAGCTAATCCATGACCCTCAGCAGGGAGGAGTGTTAACAATTTGGTTTAAAACTCACACTCTCAGACAAATGCATCAAAAACGGCTTTTCTTCTTTGATTTATAGGTATTACTTGTTTTTCCAAGCTCCATTAAGGACTCTTCATCATGTACTGCAAGGGGCATTAAGCACTGAAAGTTGTTCCCAGCTCTGTATTATTCAAAGGCAATTTACACTAATTATTGGAGTCCATGGTGTTACCCATACTCATAGAATGATCCATCTCAGCAGGCTAAAGTACTTTTGAAATGTTAATTTATTACTGAGGTATAAAAACGTCCTTACATTAAAGCACAATTCTTTCTTAAATGCCAAGGGTTTTCTATTACTGATATATTGCATACTTACTATTTATTTTAGATATAAGAATAAAGATATAATTTAATTTACTATATAATAGTGCCTATAAAAGCCTCCATTAATACAAATTGCACTGCATTTAAACTCAGTCACAACACTGATCTTATTCCTGTTTTTCTTGTTCAGCAGTTTTCTGAACACTGATGCAAACAGAACCTGCAGAGCTGCTTCATGGAGGCAAACAGCTGAATGAAGTGAAGAAAGTGGTTCACTGGAGAAGTGTTTCACTGATTCCAAAACAATTTCATTCATATGGGAGTACCAGCATTAGTGTGATATCACTCCAAGGACAGGCAGAGCAAATGTCTTCATTAACTAACAAGAGAGAGCATTGGTGTGCTGAACTGCCAGCAAAATAAATTTCACTAAGATTACACAAGCATTCAGTTAAATTCTGGTGCAAAAGGCACTTATTTTAGCAAGAATAGTTCAGTCAGTGCTGAGCACAGTCAAAGACCTCACCTCATACAGGTTTTGTTTTTCTTGGTCACAGTGTGTAAAACAACATCCGTGCCAACCAAAGTTTATATGACTTGGTGTTGACAAAAGCCCTTGAACAATCGAGGATATTCTTTTTTAACCAGCTCAGTCGAAACTTTTAGTTCACTCTAGATGTCACTGCATTGCATTCAGTGCTAATAGAAACATTGCCTTGGAATATCCAGAGCCTTGGGATATGTAAGGAGTTTGTGGTAAATGCAAAAAAAGGCCCCACTGCTTCCCTAGTTCCTCCCCATAATAGTCCTCACCCCAAAAATGGACCTTTTAGTGAATTGAGTCCATGTGCTTTACATCTGAAATACCCAGATAACATCACATAAGCAAAACTTGCCATGATAGGCTCAAATCCTTTCTATCCAAAAATTACTGGCAACCTACAATTTGCTGTTGTAGCTGAAATACAAAACACAACTTTGGAATAATAGCACTCTATTTCCCAACTCTGATAAGATTTATATGACCTTCTCCCAGATTTCATTTACCTCTCCAGGACTCTGATCCATGGAGATATCCCTCCTCCTACAGAGTAGTTCCTAAAATATAAAGACTTAAGAAATAAACTGTTATGCCAACATAAAGCCCAAACCCCACTAATACTGCCTGTTCACCCAAACAAACCCAAGTTCCAGAAACAGAACCTGGCCAGAGTACTGCAGGTATTCAGGAGGCAGACACTCTGCAGAGGAGTCAGGCAATTACATGGGGGAAGAACTGTGCTTGCCTGCATGCCTAAATTCCACCATAGGACTATAATTTGCATGCACAACAGTTTGCATACATTAAGGATTTTTTTGCCTGCTAGATGCCAACGTAATGACTTGTGTACAAAACCACGGTAATCCTATCTGCAAGTCAAACCTTTAGATATACAAGCTTGGCTTACAAAAAGCAACTCTTAAACTATGAAAATCTGCTTTCAAGGAATGTATGTTCTCACAAAATGTTTGTGCAACTGATCATGAAAATGATTTGCATTGCAAAAAAAAAAAAAAAAGAAAAGAAAAGAAAAACAACTCACAAACTCCTCATGTAAAATTTAAGTCATGAGTTGAAAGAGAGCAATGTCATTATTTTGCAGCAGATCTGGAAAGAAGTGGTACTTGAGCATTCATCTGACCAGCCATCATTAATCTTGAGTTTGTTCACACCTTATCTAGGATTCCTCTCATTTTGGGAAAAGCTGGGAAGGAAACTTTGGAAGGAAGCCATCCAGATGGAAACATCCATCTTAAAGAATAACCTCATCCATCCATAATACACTGAATTTTGGTATGCAGGCGAACCTCATTTTTTCAAGTTTCTATTTTTTTCTTCACTGAATGTTAGCAAGTCTACAACAATTTGAATCACCAGTTCTGCTCGTATAGAAGTTATTTCCAAACATAAAAAAACAATCTGAGTTCCTTTTTTTTAAGCTAGCCAGGGGAAGGATGGTTGATACTGGTGAGCGGCTGCTCAGGAGCAGTGGACAGCATCACCATAAGACACTTTTGATTTCAGCTGAAGTCCAGCAAGGAAGAATGTTCAGGCAGAGAATGTAAATACCATTCTTGCCTGAAATTCTTACTGTGTGTCAAACTGTTACGTTTCTGCAGGTTAAGCCAAGCAGTTAGCAGGAATTCTCTGTCTATCAAAACCAAAATAAACAAAGGCCACCACGAAGCCATTCTACTCATTTGCCTTCAACAAAGGAGTGGTTGGACAGATAAATGCAGCTCAGGTGTAAATCTTGGCAATGAGACTCCTCTTTATCCACGTGGAACTCTAGATAAAGAATCACTTAGAGCTGTGCAAACTTTCGGTAGCCACTGACATGGATTCAGTGGCTCAACTCAAGCAGAAAAGGGCGAACTGATGTCATTTGTGATGAGAACTTAGGATACGTGGAAAACATAACAAATCTCACTGTGGGAAATATTTTCTACATCTGAATTAGTGGAAATTCAGAAGACAGCAGAAAAATAAAAAATAGCACAGGAAAAAAAAGTCAAACCAAATCCTCAGCTTCTCTTCTAAAAGCAGAATTTTAAACATACTGGACTTCGTCTACTGGTTTCTAACCTAGGACATTATGTACATTTCAAGTTGGCTAAACATCCATCAAATGGTAACACCTGGGACTTAGGGAGTTTGAACTTGCAGCCAAAAATCAATTTTCTATTTCTCCCTAGAATTCTTCTCAATAGTTCTGTCACCCTGAGCCTATCCCTGACTCATATATCAGTCCCTCTTTGCCACACACACACACACATATATATATCAGCAATGGCTGAGACTTTTCTGATGAACGACTTCAAGAAAACAGTTTTCAAGCTGAACAAAAGGAAACCCCCTTTCCCCCCATTTCTCAAGAAAAGAACCAACCAAACAGGATCTTCTTCCACACCTCAGCTTTATGCTCTCACCATAAGCAGTGGCCCATCAGTTTTCAATGACTGTGGATCAGCACAGAATAAAGATTTTGTTGTAGGGCCATAAGAAACATTTCTGTTTGTCAGACAGAAGGCAGAAGGGAAACAGGTATCAAGCTGTAAACTAAAGCCTAGCCAACAAAATGGCTGCTGGATTAGGTACTTAATGCTTTATTGTATTAGACAGAAACAATAAGTAAAGTTTGGAGGAAAAAAAAAAAAATCTGTTAGCTATCTCACTTGCATTAATTCAATTTTCAGGGATATATTTTACTAATGGGTAAGTTTAGCTCAAAAAATATCAACAGGTTTTCCTAACAGCATCAAAACGAATATCCTATATTTTATAAATTCGTTAGGATATTGCTGTGCTGCCATTCAGATCACACAGCAGCTGTGCATTACATATGCAGGACTACTGGCACCAGGCAGCTCTTTTTCTAATTAATACAAGTCAGAATTGTTAAGAGGGGGGAAATAGAGTAAAAATGAGAGAAAAGGGGATTTCTGCACAATTGCCCACTGCAACATGAATACTCAGCTCATCTACATAATATTAATGATACCAAATATGCAAACAGATGTTTCTCTCATTAAATGCTGTATGCAAATAACACTAGGAGGAGTGGTAATGTTGTTTCAGGGTTGAGAGATCACAGGGGGTAATTAAAGGTTAATCCAGTTTTCAGTTCACAGACTGTAAGACATGAGGGGTTATAAAGAAAAATTGTCACTTAACCTTCCATTCATTACTCACAGCACATGGATTTTTCTTCTAAAATAACAAAAACATATATGTATTTATCCACGTTGTAGTGCTGAGGTGCAGTTGCATATCATTAGGGGAGACCAGGATTATTTGTTGCTATGAATGCCATTAAGTGCAGGAATGCATTAATTAGGGAAGGTGAAAAACGACCAGGAGTTCCTAGATATGAACGCTGCAATCTCACTAAACGTATTTCAAATGCTGAGATGTCATCACATGTTAATAGACAATCATCTAGATGGCCTGTGGAACAGCCCCCCTAAAATAATTAGAAGCCTGAAGTTCAAACACCGTGCAAGTTTTGCTGCGAGGCTCTGTGACTTGGATGGCACCAACGGCAGCAGGCTGCCAACCATCACTTTTACTCAGAGCCTCCTGCTGGGCGGACTGAAAGCAGTAAACATTTTAGCACTTAGATCCGAGTTCAACACGCCAGATGAGACATTCCCACTCCTTGCTCATAGGAGAAAATAAAGTGATAAGTGTCTGCGCTGCAGTCTAGCCGTGTTCTTCAGCAGCAAGGTTTTGTGCTGAGAGAAAGGCAAGGTCGGTGTGAACTACAGCAGCCACAGGTGGGAAGAAGTAGAAAGAAGCAAAGAAATATCTTCATCTGGGCAACCTTCTCTATATAATATCTGGGTGAAAATTGATGCGGATCTGGGATAGCCAGAGTAGAAAAAGCAAAGGGGAGATTACAGCCAGCTCTGTTCGGCCTTAGATCCTGCAACAAGAGCATTCTGTCCTTCGGTGATTGTACAGCAAGTTTGAATGTTTTGGCATTTCACTTAAAGATCTGCTTCCATATGTCTTGAAATTTATTTTCTTTGAATATGGATCCCTAGGAAATAAAAGGGCTTACTCTGCCTTCCACGTGTATCCCACCATCTGTCTGCCTCTATTGTGTCTCACTGCTCCCCCAGCAGCACTCAACACTGGACCTTCCGTCTGGGCCTCATCCATTTCTTTGGGTCTGAAAAGCAGCTTCCTTCCCTCTGGGCTCTCAAGCTCCCACTTGCACAGCTTTTGAGCCTCACACTCAAAGAACTATGGCCATATCACCCATCCCATGGCCATACCACCCATCCCATGGCCATATCACCTGTCCTCAAACCTCATACCTTGGTTTCCAGGGTCTGGCTCAGCAGCACTGAGTATGATACACCCTTAACTTAAGCTGCCGTGACTATTTGTTCTCTTCATTGCAAATCTTCCTGCTGAAAACAATCCTAATGCTCCATGGCATTAATTATGATTTATTTTAAAATTGCATCGCTTTCCTCCTTGCCTGAACTGCTCTTTTCCTCTTTGTTCTTTCTAGTAATTCTGGAAATTGCTTTATGGAATTCAATTGAAAAACTTCTTACTAATTGAGGGTATGAAAAAAAAAGTCATTGAAAGTGTACCATATGAGATAAAAATAATCAAATCCATACATCGTTGTATGCATTCATTCAGCATTCTGTGACACACACTCTGCTTCATAGAATTTCCCCCTTTCAATGATTTTTACAGCTATTTACAGCTTGGTTCTATTTGAAAAAGGTCTGATATCCAAGAGAAAAAGCATGTGAAAATATCACTTTTTTTCTGAAGTTGGGCACAACAAAGGGATTTTATTACACTACAATTCGTCCTGTCTTAAGTGAGACAGAAGCATTATCTTCCTTCCCTTAAGTGTGCAAGAGACCTGTATGTTCCCTTGGAAAACATATTTTGTTACGTTATCATATTCAGCCACAAATTTTGGGACCATGCAAGGGTCAGGATGATTTTTAGACATCGCAGTCTCCAGTTACTCCATATATCTTGTCCTGCAGTGGGAACATTGCATGACGGACAGCGTGTGGGGAAAAACACCTTCTAACCCCATTCGACCTGAGCGTGGCTGCCTGCAGCTGTACACCTTTTATCCACAGTGGGCCAGCAGCTGCTGTTCCCTCTGAGCTGCTGAAACAAACAGCTAAGGATTACCCTGCTGTAAGCACACACCCGCTGGTGAGGTCAGCTCGGCGTCACCCCAGGGTAAGAGAAGCACACGGCGGGACGTGGCACAGCCATAAAGGAGCATGGAAGGCAGGTGCAGAGGTCCCGTGGGGGTCTGTCGTGGGCTGATAGCATTTAAACAGCCATCAGTGCTCTGCTTTGATCACTTGAGCACAAAGGTGGCTTCCACGCCTTCCCCGCCGCACTCATTCCTAGCCCAGCACTGGGACCTGGAGAGTAATTCAGGCTGGAAATCTCCCTGTCACTTATCTCAGGATCCTATTGGAAAAGGCATCTGTCAAAATCTCATCTCTGGCTTATCGCCTCAGCATCGCTCACACTTTCCAGCTAAAGCAAATGGGGGAAGATTTAAAGTTGTGCCCTTGAAGTCGGCATCATTCTCATAAATGCCACCTGATCCCTATTAAAGCAGATTACAAGCATCCCCTTGAAATGTTATGATGCATTTACAGGGAGAACCACATGAAAAAAAAATACTGAGCCATAAGATTTTCCCTTATCATGCTCCAAATATCATTTCAAGGAAGCTGGGCAGTGCGAACGGTGCAAGCAAACCATCAAGGGCTTGGTCCAAAGCTCACAAGAGCATAAGAAAAAAAAAACCAAATGGATGCAGCAGGTCAGGGATGCACTCAGCTCCGAGGCAGATATCTCATGGTGTGTGTGACATCCCAGTCAGGTGCCAGCCGGAGTGCATTCCTCAGCCTTCCTTAGCTGAGGCTCTGGGAGGAGAGCCCTGGGCCCAGGGGTACAAAGGAAATAAGGAGCTGTTACGTCTGTTTATCACGAGAGGAGTTTTGATCGTTTAACGGCTGCAGTCGGTACGAGGAACAAACAGATCTTTCCTGGCTTCAGCCACATCCAAGGGGATTAATTTGTCACTCTTCAAAAACAAGTCATTGGAGGAATACCCTCTTTGATTCTTTATTCTCACACTAATTAGGAGTACACTAGATACACTTGGTATTTAAAAATTAGTAGAAATAAATCTGCCACCGATCTCAAGGGGGCACGAAGATCTGGCTGAGCGGGGTGAGACCCTTCAAACGACTCCTGCTGTGGGACAGCTCTGCCCTGCACAGCCGGAGCGCGGCTCCACGACAGGCACCAGCACAGCTCCGCTCCGCGCAGAGCCCGAGCGGTGCCCGTAGGCAGCGCTGTGTTACCCACGGCGCCGCGGGGAGCGCGCCCCCTGCTGGCCGGATGCAGGCATCGCAACCTGAGGGCTGGGAACAGCCGCCCTGTTCCGTCCCCTCAGAGCCGAGCACCATCCCACCTCACCTGCATCATCCCACCTTATCTGCACTAACCCAGCTCACCTGCATCACACCACCTCACCTGCACCAACCCACCTTACCTGCATCACACCACCTCACCTGCACCATCCCACTTCAAACCTCAAACCTGCACCATCCCACCTCACCTGCACCAACCCACCTCACCTGCACCATCCCACCTGACCTGCACCATCCCACCTGACCTGCACCAACCCACCTCACCTGAACCATCCCACCTCACCTGCATCATCCACCTCACCTGCACTAACCCACCTCACCTGCACCATCCCACTTCAAACCTCAAACCTGCACCATCCCACCTCACCTGCACCAACCCACCTCACCTGCACCATCCCACCTGACCTGCACTAACCTACCTCACCTGAACCATTCCACCTCACCTGCACCAACCCACCTCACACCTGCACCAACCCACCTCACCTACATCACACCACCTCACCTGCACTAACCCACCTCACTTGCACCAACCCACCTCACCAGCACCATCCCACCTCAAACCTCAAACCTGCATCATCCCACCTCACCTGCACTAACCCACATCACCTGCATCATCCCACCTCACCTGCATCACACCACCTCACATGCACGAACCCACCTCACCTGCACCAACCCGTGCACAGCTTACCTGCAGCTCCACAACGCCCTCCACTGTAAGCCCGGCTGGTTTCCTCGCTCTCTTCCAGCACACAGAGTGACGTCGTGCCGGAGACCCATGAGCGCCTCATCCTCTATTCTGTACCTCATTCAGAAAGAAAGAAAGAAAAAAAGATGACTGACCGAGCAGTTCTCCTCCAGAGGACAATTCCAACAGCCTTGAACCAAAACCCAGTTTTCCTGTCATGAGTTTTCAAATGAGAAACCCCCTTGGTGCTTCTCATGTCCATAAATCCCTCTCGTAAGCAATTCCTCTCACTGAGGACACCTGTTCCACAAAACAAACAAACAAACAAAAATCTAAACACAACTGAGTGTAAAAAGCAGATTTAATTTCAGAGTAGGCGTGGAATTTTTCACTTTCTAAAGATATTCAGTGTTAGTTAAAACGTATGCTACCCAAAGAGATATATACGATGCTGTTTATCAGGGGGGGATGATTAGCAGTGTTAAAATATACCTTTTCATTTTTTAAAATCAGTGCTTCCTACTGATGGGAAATAATTGTGCCACACAGAGTAATGTGTTCAAATGGATGTAAAAATTATAGATGAATGTGTATTATATACATATATATATATATATAAGCACAACACGCTGTACTCAAAAAATACACATCTATATGTTTTAATGGGAAATTTTCAAAACAAGACTTTTTAAGAAGCAAACCATAAAGGAAAACACACAATATGGAAATTCTCCATTTAAAATCTACCTAGCAGCCAGCAGCGCGTTGATTTGAAATGCTTTGCCTTTCTAACCGTTCCCCTCCTCCTAATAAGCACTGCATCCAATTTGTATGTTATTCGGATGAAATGGTTTAAGCAAGAGAAAATGAGTAGTTTGAAAAATAAAGGAAAGGTCTACAGAAGAAATGAAGTGCTATCATTGAAATCTTTATTTATATGAAAAGAAAGGGCTAAAACATTACCTCAGAATTCAAGATTACAACATCAGTGGGATATAAAGTAAATCCATTCTAGTAGTGAAACATCAGAAACCATAATCCTTTTTCAAAGACCTTTTGTTATTTTAATGTCTGACAAATTATGCTTTTTTAAAAGGAGCAAAACACTTAGATTTAAGAGGTTTCTTTTACTTCAGTAAAAGTAGTTTCACTATTTAAAAGTTTTAATTTTCTGTAACCAATAGTATTTACTATGCTGGCTAAGTATTAAGACAAGAGCAAGGTTATTTTAGCCTCAATAGCACCGAGCACAAAGTTGCTGCCAAAGACTTTTGCATCAAGTTGTTATGGCAACTCAGTGTTCCAAACAGTATTACGTTTAGTTTTTTGTTTTGTTAATTTGGTTACTTTTCCTTCCACTTTGTATGGTAAGTGTTACGAGATGTTGCACCAGTTGGGCTCGATGCCATGCCAGAAGGTCTCAAAATGTATTTAGAGCTTGTTTATGATGCAGCCAAAAATTCCAAGGTGATGTCCAAGGATCCTCATCACTGCCTTTGAGGGGAACCTCCTGACCTCAATATGAGCCCAGCAGTTGTGCCACAGTGCTCTTGGCACTAAGGAATAAGGGCAGATGAAACAAACTGTAATTCATGATGTATAATCACCACAGTTTAGTAAAGGAGAGAGAGGATGGATCAAAGAATGGAAAAAGAGACCTTCCAGTTCTGCATTCAGCATCTTTTTTTCATATGTTCATGTGGAAAAGCAATGAGAATAAGATCCTAATTTGTATTCTGGACTCTTCACATCACATGAAGAACTGGAAAAGTAAAATGGACTCCTGAGAGCTCGGCAAACATAGGGCAGGTTTGTCAGACACAGGAAATTTTTACAAGAAGTCCATTACAGATGCTATGACCCGGGCAGGGAAGAGACAGAATTGTGAGTTTAAAAAGAGCCGGACGAGAGCTCAGGATCACAGATTGTCACGTGCCATTCACAACAGAACAGCCCAGTGATGTCAGATCCAGCTCTGAAGGCCCTCGCTTCCTTAACCTAATCCTATTCCACGGCAAAGCCTCTGCCATCTCTAAATGCACCCTGAGCTGTGGCTCAATCCTGACTCCAGCACCTCTTGTCAGCACAGGCAGGGGAGCACTGGAGCTCAGCCCAAAGGCGGCAGAGGGTCGGCCACGAGCAGAGCAGTGCTTCCTGGGCTGACTCACATGCAGCCTCATCACGGTTCTGTTTCCCACTCGATATCTCACCTCTTTCCTCTCCTAGCTTTCCTGCTAACCTGTTTTTAAATAGAAATGTAGATGGAAATAAGCTGGAGATGCTGAAAAGAAAAACAATATACCAAAAAAAAAACAAACCAAAAGCTGGCACATATGCATGGCTGTAACAGATTTAAAGGTGACAAAAATCATTTCTTTTTACAGCCTGATGTTATTTTGACATTTTAAAGTGTTTTCTTTCAATACCTACACGATAGACATTTCCCTACAATACAAACAGAACACAAACCTTTGTTTACTAAATTCTGCCAAAGATTTCTTGCAGGAACTTGGGCAAATAACTTAATTTTCCAGATTCTCAGTCTGCTGTTTGGAAAAGGAGAACAATACTACTTCCTTGTTCTCATCCTTTGTCTTGTTCATTGAGATAGACACCACTCCAGGGAGTACACAATCACTAATTACCAACAACCAGCATAATAGCACCCTGATCTCTGGGACCTACCGCGACACAAAGAACTCATAATCATCACAAGTCTTTCGTATGAATACTAACATATGCTGAAAGTTAATTTAGAGTCTTTGAAAGAAAATAAAAGCCTGTTTTACCACTGCTGTCCTTTATACAGGCTTATACTTTCCAGGAAGCTTCTGCGTTTACATTTCTTCCTTACTCTTCTCAAAAGAGAAACAAAAGTGATAAAAGTCTCACTAAATAAAAGGAAGGTTTAGAATGGCCAGTCTTTTCCTTCCTACACGTTACTGTCACCCAGGAACGTGCAGCAAAGGATGTCTACATTATCATTTGGTTTCATAGAGATCTGCAGAGTTCTGCCAGCTGCTGGCCATATGCTTCATCCAAAAAGGAATCATCTGTGTTCTGTGTTGTCTGCACACCTCTGATCTGTTTATGTATTTTTCCTTGATTATGCTATAGTATAAACGCATCTAGCTTAACTGTTGTGATTAGGATCCAAATCCTTCAGTTTATCATTATTATTATCATCATCATTATTATTTTGTTGTTGTCCAAATGAAATTCCACTGCACTATGGGAAATTCATACAGCAAGGATGAAAATGGTAAGACAGCGTGTACATCTATGGAATTTCATTTACAGTTCTTATTTAGAGTGTTTTGTTTTTGTTGTTTTAATGAGCTGCTGGTATTTCAGAGCAGAATTTCCTGCTCAATTCGATGGTCGTGTCCAGAATCTCTGTCCACCGAGTGACTTGTGTGGTTTGCACCATGGAACCTCTGGCCATCACAAGGGTGGGATTGTGCTCCTTCACTCCTCTCACGAGAGGGAACTGTGGAGCAGAGAACGATGAGTGAATTGCTCACAGTAAGAGGAAATCGCTGACCTGGGAACTGAGTTCCAATTGCTCAACTCTCTGGCAGGAGCCAAACCGCAGGCTATTGTTTGCTATTGAAGCCTGTGGACACCCCCAGATACTCGAAGTCAGATTTTACGAGCAGATTTGCTACGCACGTACCCATGTTAAAATGATACAACTGTGTTTGACACCAAGGCAAGCTTTTATATTTCTAGGACGTGGTAAATCTTTACCACAAAAGCATTCTGAAGTGCCTTTTACATGGCAGGTTTATTTTTCAGCACGCAGGAACATCTCTCAGAGGCACAGATTTTTTTCTACAGCATTCAACTTAAACGTTCCCGCGTGGTAAAATGAAAGAGGAGGATCCATTGAAAGCAGCTCTCACTTCTCATTTAATTTACTACCTAATACTCAGCAGCCCAAGATTTATAACTTGGTACAGAACTGTCTACATGTTTCCCCTTGTGGGAGATAGCAGCAGATAACTATTAATAGACTTGCTTAGAAAGTTTATTTGAAGGAAGAACTTAAGTGTATTATTTTTCTTGGAGGTGTGAACAATGCTTAGTTAACTCTCCATGTAGAAGTATTATCAGATAGGTTCATGAGGATGCTAAGTGCATTAATATGAACCTCCAGAAAGGGCCTTCACTGCTATACACAGATAGAGCCAGCTGGTAAATAATGCACTCTCTGATATTGCAGAATATGTTGCTGTTTCCAAGTACAATAACATTAACACCTAATACACACCTCTTCTATCCTTTCTGCAACTCCTGTAAAATCAACAACAAAACCAGTCTGGAAGAGTCACACCTCTACATCTACTTTTTTTTTTTTTTTTTTTTTTTTTTTTTTTTTTTGAGGGAGTTGTTTTTTGTTTATATGGAAGCATCATCTCCTGCTATTTACAACCTCAAGTCCTTCAGCACTGGGTTAGTTAATAGGATCCAGACAATGAAGCTGGAGCAATAGCCTGTTTCAGTTTCACCAGAGAAGAAAAAGCTCGGTTTGATAAATGGTGAGGAGTATATTAGATGTAAAAAAAATTTCATTTTTAACAAACCTAGGTGTTACTGACAACCCAGGTAAATAACAAAATTCATTCCTTCAAAATATGTTTAATCTGACAGTATCCCATTAATTAAGTAGCAGTTTAGATTTTCCTCTTCCCCGCATGCAAAGCTTTAATGAAACATGGAAGCCACAAAAGAAATTTGTGTGTGTTTCACGGCAAGACGTGAGGAAGGATTCTCTGTTTAAATTCACAGACAGTAGCTATACAAATAACATTAATATTTGTCGGATGTATTATCTGCCTTTTTCCCTCACAGCATTACATTACTAAGGTAATAAGTACATGAGAATACATGATTTCTTGGCTACTGTATTGAACATGCACCTTTAAACAAAGTTAGACTTGGGAATTTATCCATATCTTTAAATGCTAATCTAACACTAATTAAAAGGCCAGTGAATATGCTTTGATGAATTCCAGCTCACAGAATATGACAAATGAATTCAGATGGCACGCTCGACTGTAGCAGAATTACAATATCAGAGCTGCAGAGAGCTGGGGGAAGCCAGGCAAGGCGCTCTGCACCGGCACTGGGGGCAGCTGGAGCTTCGTGGCTCACGGGGTGCTGCTGTCCTCATCCAGTGTGGCCAGCCACAACAGTTGTTCCTAATTGCATAGCTGCTTTCCAGGCTATGCTGAAACAAAAAATTTGTCTGTTTCTACATCCCAGCCTCCCTCTAGCATACACAGCCTCCCTGCTATTCGCTGTGAGGTGTCTCTTTCTACAGAAAAGACAACAGCTACCTTGCAGAAGAAAAGCCGAATCGTAGCGTTTCCTTCCTTTCACAACAGCAAGTCATCCCAAAGGCTTCTTCATGTCCTTAAAGCCTTTTGTTAGAGAAGTACACCGAGATCAGGTGAATACTTCTGAGCGAGACTGTGTCCAACATTTCCTGTAAACAATTACCTTGTTGGTTTTTAACTTAGAATCAGTACAAACTTCACATGCAGCTCGTAACACCATTTGGAAGTATTCCCTATGAATATACACATGCTTCTTTGAGCCCACTGCAGACCTCTTCAGAGGTATTCCTTGCACATATGTGAGAAGTTAACAAAATTGTACTTCACCTCCATCTTTCCCACGTGAGGAAAGAAAAAAAATTAATTGGGATAAATTCACAAGTTAAAGAAGTTGGGTTTTGGAAGAAGCCTTCTTAGACTTCATTCAAAAAGAAATTCAAAATACAGCTTTCCATCTACCTTTGATTACCTGCCTATATAAAACTACTGGTACCCCTAGTTCTATTAACTCATAGCAAATTCCCCACATATCTTTATCTCTTTTGCCCTTATAGAATCATAGAATCACTCATGTTGGAAAAGACCTTAAAGATCTTCGAGTCCAACCGCAACCAAACCAAATAACTCTAACAGCCCTCTGCTAAATCATATCTCTAGGCAAAAAATCCTTTGTGGCTGCTTTCAGTATACTGAACACAAGTGGGGCTGCTGCCCACCATTTGAGAAACCTGAAAGAAAGAAGATGAAGTCTACTTACTGTCTTGGGAAAAATAATCAGTAGCAGGCACCAACAAACTATGTTTGCCAAAGGAACTGGGTTGCTTGGTTTGGCCAGACTTAAAGAGCCAGGTTCAGAGAGCTAGTCTGGAAAAATAAAACAAAAGGAAACAAATCTCTAAGAGGAGAATTGTCCAGTGGGAAGAGGTAGAAGCAGCTACGATTGCTTTCACTGTAGTGAAAGCCTTTATTCTTCTAACAACTCAGGGCTCTGTCCACGAGCACTTTGAAAGAGTTGAGAGCTCAGGTGTTGGTTGAAGCCATATTCAAAGATATATTGCAGCCAGGAGAGGCTCCTGCATTGAACACTCTTTTGGAATGGAGGACACCTTTCCCACTGCTGGGGAAATATCCCAGCCATTGAGACACTGAATATCCTGAGCTTGATTCAATCCTCCCTAATTGTGTCACGTCAGTCTGTATAAATAATTACATTTCCACTGGATCAGAAAGAGCATGCCTGTACTTTGGGGTTAATGCACAAATACATTCACAGCCTCCCCAAGAGGCAGTGTCAAAGTTTGAGTGGCTTTATATATATCCTCTGGCAACAACAGAGATTGCAACTGAGCAGCGTCTTTTAAAAGATCAGTAGCATTTCACCAGTGGGTTCTGGGATGTCTCCCTGTGTTTAAAAGTCTGGCTCAAGGCATTTTTTCCAGGGTCTCACAGTGAAATGGTGCCAGTGCTGCATATTGAACTAATATCTTCTGAGGAACGTCCATCCAGACATTTGCAAAGAAGGCTTAGGGACTCTCAGAAGGTTTAATAGAGTGGACGCAGCTCTGTACTAATAGAGCTGCACAGATTTGGGATTGGAGCTAGCTGGTTGCTAGCCAGCATGGATTGTGAATAGTGTGATTACTTAGACTGGTCCAAAAAGAGCATGGAAAAGTATCCAGAGTCCCATCCCACACCATTAAACCAACACCAGGCTGCCCTTCTGGGGAAAAGAGAGATTTTCCAGATTGCTCTTTTCCCTTTGTGAGGGTGGATCTTATAATGAGTGCAGCCAAATTTCTAGATGAAGAAAATTCTCATTCTCACAAGTTCTGCTTGATCTTACTATCACAAACAGTGCGTACACCCCTAATATGCTCCTTGACTGCTGCTTCTGTGTTCCCCTGCTCTTCGATCAGAGATAAATAAAGCAAAGACAGCATGATGCCTGTTATCTAAAAAGATTCAGGTACAGTAAGTATCATAGCACAGTCACAGTGCTTGAAAATTGTATTTGCCTGGAAAAGACTTTTACTAACCTACTTGGATCACGCACAGAGGAAGTCCTAGGTCTAGGGGGAGAAAATAACTCTTAGTAACAGAATGTTTGAACATTCATACAGGATTAATTACTTGTTTTAATTTTTCTTTAATTTTAAATGATTGTTCTGTGAGCAAAAGTGAGAAATAAAGACTCTGATCTATGCCAGGCACTTAGTACGTGCAAATAATCTGCAAGTTTTTCCTATCATAAAGAACTTCAGTGTAGAAAACAAAGGCAAAGTAGACTGAAGTGATCCCTGGAGAAAACATGTGCAGCTCCACTTACATGAAAAGACCACTTGCTTCAATAGAGCTGTACACACTTATCCTCAGGATAAACTCACTTTTTAAAATGTATGATTAGATGGACATCTTTTTTTCAGTTGGCATGTATGTGATCTAAGCACTTACACTCCTTTTCTTCTAGTAAAAATCTATGCTTAAGTGATGAATTGCACTGCTGAGCAGTGCTGCAAATATCAAGTGAGGTACACTGACATTTGTAATGCCATTTAGCTCAATCTGAAATACTAGCCTGAAACAAATAAATTAAATAAGTAGAAATAAAAAAATAAATAAAACAAAGCTTCTATTCAGATTTGTACAGAAGATCTTTAGTCTATGGCACATCACACTAGCATATCAGCACCCTGAGGAGACAGCCCTTGAAATATCATCAAAATGGATAAGTTTCACAACAGATAATATGGAAAATGTCAATTTTCTAACAATTATTTCCAAAATCCTGCACGTGCCCTGGGTATGATCGTCATATCTAAATCTGCACTTAATATTTACTTATGACAGTAACTGAGTTGAAAGTACTCAGTCAGGGACAAGCATAAAACATGGAAGGCCTGAAGGTTATGAACAGCAGAAAGCAGGGACTTACAACAGATTGCTTGTGAATCACAAAGGTTGCTGCCAGGTTTACTGTATAAAAGTCAAGTGTCAGGTTGCCTGTTCTTGTTACGATTCATGTGAGATCAGGTCTCTATATTTTGTGAGTCAGACTCTCCATAGCCTCGGCCAACACTCCTAACTTGCTTACGCTTTTACTGGGGCAAGGGGAAAAAGTGTGTTTATGCTCATGCTTGGGCCCTTACAAGTCAGCACTGCTGGCTGAGGGTATTGCAAACAGCCAGTGCAATAGGAATGAACATTTGACTAAGCGGCAGTGAAAGTAAAATTGCTACCCGAGCCATATTTTGTTCACATCTCTGCAAGCAGTACATGTTCAGTCTACCCCAGAGGGAGCTCAGATATGACAAGCAGAAATTACAGTGTGGCTTTAATTTCCCCATTGCATGACCAGAGGGAGATAGTTTGAAAAGCCATTCAAGATTACAGAAATATTCTCCCTAAAATATACTTGCTGATGTCTCTGCTCCTATTGTCCAGGAGCTTCCTCCCCGCTTTTAAGCAAAGAAACTCTGATGATGAAGGTGTGTGTGCTTCCAAATGGCACTGAAAATTTGTCTTATGCGGTCTCCTTGCTTTTCATGTTGGTTCTTACCAGTCTATCCACAGTGCTAGTGACTTGGTACATGTACTCTGGTGTGAGGGTAAAGAAAGGGAAATGCCAGCTGCAATTAAACAACACAAAAACATTTCTGGGAAGGTCTTTTTCACTGCTACTAGTAGGCATGTTGAATTTTACAGAGCTCATGTGCTGAAGGACAAATAGTATCCAAACAGCCTTGAGTATTCAACATATCCCTGCACCTAGTTTAAGAAAGCATCACTTGGTATGCAAGGCATCTGTATTTGTTTGTTTTTTAATACACATAAATTATCTCAACATTGACAGCAGTGGATCTGGAAGCATTTCCACCTGTATTTCTGTTCCTTCAGCCTAATTTGCTCTCAATTACTTTTGTAATGATTCAGTGTACCCTTTTCCTTGCAAAGAAATCAGGTCTGGACATTAACAGCATTTTCTTATAGCTGTTAGTTAAAAACTCCATAATATTTTCCACTTCACCTTACTTAAGAGAATATTCTAAACGCTCTCAGACCAAGATGCAGAGATTTTATGGAGCCCTTTAATTCCAGTGGGAATTACATTGTGAGATTCTGAAATTACCCAATAGAAACTCTGGCAACATGCACATGCTAGAATCAGTGATATTAGTGCTGAAGAATGGAGCTCAGGTAAATGCAAGACAGCTAACACATAGGAGAGCTGTTTCAGTGCTACAGTAGGTTTAGCAGCACCAAACGTTGCAGTGCCTGCTTCATTTTCTCCACCTAACAGTTTCCCTCAGAGATTAAAGATTTATAAACCCTTCTCCACTCAGCATAGAAATAGGAGCTAATATCTGTTTCCCTTAACAAATGCAGGCACTCACTCCCAGCCTAGTATGCTTTCATTCAAATTTTGTCATCCTTATTTGTTCCAGTGTGACAAATTTTGAAGTAAGGGCACTGCTCTTTTTGACTGAGGGCAGCAGAAGGCTGGGAATACAATCCCCAGTGATTTTTCAGAGCCCTGTCTGTGGCTAAGCTGTGCCACTCACACAATGGAAGATTCTGGCAATGTATCCCTAGAGCATGAATGAACCAGAAAATAAAAAATTAAATACACCAAATCATTCCACCCTCCAATCACAATCAGATTTGACAATATCCAGCATTATCAACAGCTATCAAAACCCTGATTCCAAGAGAGCACTGTCAGACTAAGCATGGGGCTCCTGAGTGCAGCATACTTTGAGGTAACATCAGGACAAGCCACATATCCCTCCCTCTTTCCTCTTCTAGAAAGATCACCCTTCTAGTCTGACCTTCCATTTGTGCTGTCGCTCTCTTTGTTGGAGTCACATGCTGAACAGGAAGGGAAAAAGATTTAAAACCAAGACACCTTTTCCTTCAAAATGAGATTGAAAAGGAAACAGCAACTGCTAAGCACACCAGAGACAGGAAACAAAATCCCAACCCAAATGGCCAGCAGCCCACTGCAGGCTGTGATCTGACACAGGTGTGCAAAGCCAGAGTGGCATCAAGGTGTGTGTTGAGGTGGGAAAGACTTCTTAAGGTATGGGATGAAACAGCAGTCCCATGGAGCTCAGAAAAATGTGCTTTTCTGCAGTAGAGTGCACCCAAATCCCTTTTCTGAGATTCCTTTAAAAATTAAAGCAATCTGAATCAAAGCTTATTTTGAAATGTCTGTTTGAATAAACAAAGAGCAGCGCCAGAGAAGCAAAGGAAATAATTCTTAGCAACAAACCATCCTGTGATGTACATATTTCCACAAGAAAGGCCCCCTGCACTGCTATGGACATTTTCTAAATCTATTTCTATAAAGAGCAAAGTATTCAAAATTGGAAATATTCATCTGGCTGACTCACTTGTTTGCAGCTCATGTTCTCCATCAGCAGACAACAGAGGACAGCTTTTGCTAGCAGGCCACTCTCAATGTTCTCTTCATTAACTCTAGGAAAAATAAAAGCTCCATTCTCAATTCTTTGCGAGCTGAATCATGCACTGTGCCAACATGCCAATGTTCTTTGGATGTTTGGTTTACATTGGCATATTATATCCGGTTTTATTTACAGCTTTCTTGGAAATCTACAGTATTATAGAGAGAGCAGCCTGGGGAGTTGCTGACATACTCAGAACGTAACTGTGGAATAGGAATTTTAATAAATTATCTAGAAGAGGAATATATGTTAAAAAAACACTCCAGTTATACTGATTTATCACAAAATCATCACATTTATCATAGAAGAAGGCATCTTTTCCTCATCTAACAGAACAGGTCTGATTAATTCAAAGGACTATTAGTTTGGAGTTAACCAGCCTCCACTGGCTAACTAGTATTTCAGCATTAAGCACGATCCCACAGTCATCAGTCAACTCTCTAAACAGGACTTAAAATATCATAACATTCCTTCTGGCTAAGTGACTCTACAGACAGCATTATGTTTTAGTCAATATACCACAAGCAGCACATCTAGATATATTGATCATTTTAAGTAGCTCATCAAAAAGGATGATTAAAACTTCCTCTCTAAGAAGGCAGTTGGTTCTTATTTGTAACAATCCTTATTTTCCTGTCTAACTTTTCTCTTGCATCACGTGAAATTACACTCGGTTACAACAAAAATTAAGTTGTGAGAGGCCAGTTCAGTCCGAAACATAAAAGAGAAATAAAACTGCTCAATTCATTCTGTAATCACTTAATATTGATCTGAAGTCACTTCATCTGCAGTCAAGTCTAAGTGGGAAAATCCAAGAACAGTGAACTGTTTAAGTTAGGATGATTATTCATTAACTGACGCTTCTCTGTGAGTTGGAACCCAACCACCATTTTGGCTCGAGGCTGTCTTTCCAGCTTGCTTTTACTCAAACAGTGTCCATATTTATCAATTATAATCCAAGAATGAATTTGTTAAGAGCCATCATGTGCAGAACCCACACAGCTCATTTCATAACGAAAGTTAGATGCTAATAAATGAGAACGGCCAATTTCTATGCTTTTTAAGAAGTGTTATATTCTAAATCTGATTGTAAGCAAGGAAATAGCAAAAAACTTTCAACTTTGTTACCCATTTCTAAAGAAACCAGAAAAACAAGATTTGATGGTGAAATAAACACAGCTGTAGACAGATACAAAGCAATGCAGTCACTTTTAGACAATGATGACAAGTTTTCTTGAAAGAAATTGGTGCTTCCTTTAATTCTTCGGACATCTGGAACATTCACATCCAGTGTTTCTGTTTCTTGCCCTCTCAGCAGCTCAGATGGCAATGAGGTACCCAATTCCCATTGACTTTCAAAGAGATTTAGGCACCATCCTCATTTATTGAAGACTTCTTTCAAGTTATCTCCAGCTATGACAAACTCTGGACAAAACATGGAGGAGTGCCCATTTGCCCCTTTACTGCCAGCTGCAGTTTGTTTTTGAATAAATTAAGATTTTTATTCCTCTTTTTTAAAAATCCCATTTGTAAAGTAAAAAACCCTACTACTATATTTAATTATTTTTAAAACGTTCTGATCTTGCACCAGAGGTACATTAAAAATAGATGCCTATCTCAACTAGCAGCATCCAGAAATAACTGGGAAAAAGACTTTGTTGGATTAATTCTATATGATCAATACCAAATAAATACCTGCCCTGGTCTTGCTGAGGTTGTTCAGCTCTGTGCAATTCTCATAAAGCAAGTTGTTTTTTTTTTAAATGGGAAATGCTCTGAGATTAAGCAATAATTACATTTTTTGACCAAATGCCAGAACCATAGGTGTATAGGAAACAGACATCAGTAATTACAGTTTGTACTTCAGCTATTTCAAAACCCCTTGCTTCAATGAACAAGTATTAACTGGACAGACACTCCTTCACAAATTAGAGGTTGCAAAGGCTTATTACACACCATATTTATCTTTGAAACTTGTCCAGCAGAATTAAACTGAAAAATAATGATACAGATTATGGTTGCAGGCAAAAAAACTATTAAAACTAACAACTATATATATGTTTTTATCTGTCAAACTGTCCCTGCAGCCACTCTTTGGTTTAGGAGCTCAGGAATGTGGTATTTAGAGATATTAATTATTTTATTAACATGCTGTTGTCAAATTTTAGACTGTATTTTCTCATAGGAGTTGATAAAGAATTTCTTAATTTGAACGCAATAGAGTTGTAAGAACATGACTGTGGACGAGTGAGAAACTTACAATGAAGAGCATCTGACACTGCTTAGAGAAAGTGTGGGGAGTCATTAAGTTGGCGTTGACCAAGTCTACTGTAAAACCCAAACTACCTCACAGTATTATGGCATCTGCAATACTAAGTTAGTTAAGAAGCCTTGCTAGAAAGTTGGACA